>NC_138770.1:572735311-573340311 GCF_965119305.1 Pelophylax lessonae | reverse complement strand
CTGCTGTGGGGCGGTCTTTATGTGGGTATATTTGTATACAAACATGTAAATTATTTTTACATTTTCAAGTTTGAACACACTTGGAGTTTTTTTTTTTTTTTGCATGTGATTGTACTACTGGAATTGCCCACCATTAATCACTAGTGATTAAACATTATTCTAATACACAGGGAACAATTTAGTGTAGCATGTAGAATGGATTAAACGCTAATGATCGCGCAATGCTCTTAACTCACGCAATGAAGCGCTATTCTATTCAACTCTGAGTTTGATTTACTAAAGGCAAAAAGGCTGTTCACTTTTGCAAAGGGCGTTTTCCCCAGTGAATGTGTTGAAATTGCACACTTTGCAAAGAATATCCAATCCCAATCAAGGAAAATAAAAAAATATATATATTTTTGCTTGCAAATGATTGGATGATGGAAGTCAGCAGAGCGTCACCTCATTCTCTAAGCCCTGGGGACAGTCTATTTGTATTTTATAAATCAACCCCACAGAGTGATTACAGGTACGTATTGATTTTTTTCTTTCTCATTTTAATTATGAAAAGCAGCCATTTTTTCAATACTTTTTGTATATTATATGGGCAAATGTTTGTGAACACTTGACCATCATACCTATATGAGATTCTTAGTCGTGCAAGGAAAATAAAATAAAAAAAATCAGCATTTTTGCTTGCATCATCATTGAATGATGGAAGTTTAGCAGAGCGTCACCTCATTCTCTAAGCTCTGGGGAAAATTCCCTTTCAAAGTGAAACTTCTTTTGCAAAGCGAGCAGTCTATTTGCCTTTAATAAATCACCCCCGTAGAGTGGTTACATGACCATGCCGATTTTTTATTGTCTTATTTCTCATTTTACTTGTGGCTAGCAGACGTTTTTCAATATATTATGTACATTAAATAACCAAATGTTTGTGAACACTTGACTATCATACCTATATGAGATTCTTGGATGTGCAAGGAAAAAAAAAAAAATCTGCATTTTTGCTTGCACATGATTGGATGATGGAAGTCAGCAGAGATTCACCTAATTCTCTAAGCTCTAGGGTAAATTCCCCTGCAAAGGGAAACTTCCCTTGCAAAGTAAACAGTCTTTTTGCCTTTAAAAAATCAACCCCAAAGAGTGATTACAGGACCATATCAATTTTTTATCTTCTCTTTTCTCATTTTACTTTTGGCTAGCAGCCAGTTTTTCAATAAATTATGTACATTATATGACCCAATGGTTGTGAACCCTTGACCATCATACCTATATGAATGAAATACCTGGATGTGCAAGAAAAAAAAAAGCATTTTTGCTTGCACATATGATGGGATAGTGGAAGCCAGCAGAGCTTTACTTCATTCTCTAAGCTCTGGGAAAAAACACCCTTGTAAAGTGAAACTTCCCTTGCAAAGTGAACAGTCTATTGGCCTTTAACCACTTGCCGACCGCTCACTGAGCTGGTACTGCAGCAAAGTGACTCGTTATCGTCTGGCGACGTAGACCTACGTCACCAGACTCTCCCCTCTCTCGGCAGCACGCTCCCGCTGTATTCAGACACAGCGGGAGTCGGGCCAGGGGAGGAGAGGTGGTGATCACCGCCGCTCTTCCCCGATCGTCGGGAATCGAGTGAGGAAATCGGCCCACTTGTGAAAACAAAGCGGGCGGATCTCCTATGTGACAGACAGGGACAGATTACAGGATTCAGCATAGCTGAACCTGCAATCTGTGTCTGTGTCACACAACCCCCTCCCCCCCCCCACACATGTCAGTAAGCATGAGGCATACATTTAACCCCTTGATCACCAATAAAGTTAACCCCTTCCCTGCCAGTGTCATTTTTACAGTAACAGTGCATATTTATAGCACTGATTACTGTAGTAATGTCACTGGTACCCCCAAAAGTGTAAAAAATGTCAGTTAGGGGTCCGATCTGTCCGCCCCAATGTCTCAGTCCCGCAAACAAAATCGCAGATCGCCACCATTACTAGTAAAAAAAAAATAAACAATAAAAATGACAAATCTTTCCCGTAGTTAGTAAACGTGATAACTTTTGTGCAACCAATCGAAATACGCTTATTGTGATTTTTTTTTTTACCAAAAATATGTAGCAGAAAACAAATTGGCCTAAAATTTTAAAACCTTTTGATTTTTACATTTTTTCTGGGAATGTTATATATCAGAATGTAAAAAATATTGTTTTTTTTTTTTCAAAATTGTCGCTCTTCTTTTCAAAAATTAAAAATCGCACAGGTGATCAAATACCACCAAAAGAAAGCTCTATTTGTGGGGAAAAAAAGGACATAAATTTAATTTGGGTGCAGCGTCGCGTAACCGTGCAATTGTCCATTAAATTAACACAGTGCCGAATCGCAAAATATAGCCTGGTCAGGAATGGGGTAAACTCTTCCGGTCTTAAAGCAGTTAAAAATACGCTCATTGAGAATTTTTTTGTCAAAGACATGTAGCTAAATACATTTTGGCCTAAATATATGACAAAAATTGAATATATTGGATATTTTTTAGCTGTCAAAGTAGAAAATGTCAATTTTTCCCCCAAATTTTCGCTCTTTTTTTATTAATATCGCAAAAAATGAAAAGCGCAGAGGTGATCAAATACCACCAAAAGGAAGCTCTGTTTGTGGGAAAAAAACGACGTAAATTTTGTTTGGGTATGGTGTTGCATGACCGCGCAATTGTCAGTTAAATTCGCACAGTTCCAAGTTGCCAAAAGTGGCCTGGACGTTAAGCAGGAAAATCCTCCGGTGGTAAAGTGGTTAATAAATCAACCCCATAGCATGATTATAGGACTATACCGATTTTCTATGTTCTTTTTTCTCATTTTAATTTGTGGCTAGCAGCCATTTTTTCATTCCATTATGTTCATTATATTGGCCAAATGTTTGTGAACACTTGACCATCAGAGCTTCACCTCGTTCACCATGCTTTGAGGAAAATTCCCTTTTGCGAAGTCAACAGTCTCTTTACCTTTAGAAAATCAACCCCTAGGTATAACGATCACTAGCGATCAATCTGGGGTGAATTTTAGTACCACGCTGGCATTAACAAAAATCCCCCATGCCTGGCCAGCCTTGGCTTGATGGTCCTTTAGATTCTGGAAATTCCTACTAATATCCAGATGCATTATATACCTGCATGAATGAGATTCTTGGATGCGCAAGGAAAATAAAAACAGCATTTTTTCTTGCACATGGTTGGATAATGGAAGCCAGCAGGGGGGACAAAAACCCTTGCAAAGTGCAACTTCCCTTGGTAAGGGAACAGTCTATTGGCCTTTAATAAATCAACCTCATAGCGTGATTATAGGACTATACTGATTTTCTATGTTCTTATTTCTTATTTTACTTGTGGCTAGCAGCCATTTTTTCAATACATCATGTTCATTATATTGCCAAATGTTTGTGAACACTTGGCCATCACAGCTTCATGACGTTCACTGTACTTTGGGGAAAAATTCCCTTGAAAAGTGAACAGTCTATTTGCCTTTAGTAAATCGACCTCTATGTATAGCCATCACTAGCGATCAATCTGGGGCAATTTTTAGTACCACGTTGGCATTAACAATATTCACTCATGGGTGCCCAGCCTTGGCTTGATGGTCCTTCAGATTCTAGAAATTCCTACTAATAAGCAGATACATTTTCACAGGTGTCAAATATTAAACACTATGACAGTGAAGGGTGTTTGTTACCGATTTTAAGGTATAAGTAAAATGTAGACGAGAATGTAGCTATGGGCTCATACAGGGTGGTGTACGCAGAGCTGTGTGCACTCCAACTGTGGTTGGGAAGTCACCTCTTTGGTCTAACGGCTGCATAATAATAAATAAATCCACTGTAACTAAGTGCTTTTGAATTTATTGTGAATTTTGTTTAAGAAAATCAATATAACAATGCAATTTATTGATTGAAAATAACCACTGAAGGATTTTTTTCCATAACCTCCCCTCTCATTTTTAAACTTATATAATTAATTGTTTTTCATTACAGAAGCTACTCTGTGTGGTCTGAGCATTAGAACAATGCATACATTTCCTCTCTGTGTCATCTATCAATATACCTGTGCGCGGAGCAATATTAGCTGCTGGGTGCATATATTACTTTGGTAAGTGATTTCTTCTTTTTTTTTTTTTCTGTATTTTCTACAGATGTGTTCTGGGCAATCTAGACGGCTAACGGTTACACAATTCTCTATAGGAAATAGCAATTTGAATAACACTTCTAAATGGATTTTCTTTTTTTTCGAACATTGCAAATTTTCAGGATATTGTGCTGATGTTTGCAGTGTGGCTAATACAAGGTAAAAAAAAAATGAATTGTAAACATGGCAAATGAAACCGATGTATATAAATGGGGGTTAAAGTCTGACATCCCTGAAACATTATTGGGCTAAAAATGAAATTTCTACAACTATCATTCGAGCATTTTTTTAATTTCAATCATAAATAGATTTTATATAAATGTAGTATAAGACGTGTTTAGGTGTGTGTATATATATATATATATATATATATATATGTATGTGTTTAGGTATATTGTGCTGCATATTTTACCCAGAGGCCTTTTCACTGGTCATTCATTGATAGCCATAGGACTGTCTTTCTCTGTAGAACAAATTCTTTTATTTTAGTATAATTTATTATCTGCAGCAAGTTTGGAAGCTCACAGTAAGAGGGTTGGGAAATATTACTGATAAACCAGTATATTTACTTTCATTGCCAAGAAAAAAGAAAAATATTCAGCTCTTTAGGTTGTCAGCTCCTATAAGCTAGGCGTTGTCTACTTTTGCCTAGGTTCATCTTAAATACCTGTAAACCTTTTAGAGATTGTACAGCCCAGTGTAAATTGTTGGCACTCCATAAAAGCTGTACAAGAATAATAATAATTAATGGGTTCTAATAATATCAAATTCCATCACATCGAGTGCAAAAATTTCCAGCCCCGAAGTGAAGAATTCAAATGAGCCCATTAAATGCCAAGTACTTCAGTGGGATATTTAGATAAATATATGTTTTCCTTATGAGGTAAGCTAAGAAACATATGCAGAATGTATGACATGAAGCCATACCTCCAAACTCCTCCCAATCTTTGGATGTAAACACCCATATCCCCCCCCCCCCCCATACATGCATTAATGTAAATGACAATAAATAATGCAGAGTCAGAAATGATGCATCAGCATTATGCTGATTTAAAGAACTTAATGTGTTCTCTTTTCCCACCATATATGTTTATTTATAATACACACCTTGGAATAACCATTGCACCCAGCACAGTGTGGAAAGCAGATTTCAGAAGTCCTGCTTGTTGCCTGCCCATTCCTATTCTGATTTCTGCATCTTGCTAACAATATATGGCCAACACAAGGAACTGGCAGATGTTGATTGGAAAGTCTTTTTTTTAATCTAACCTTAAAGTTCTGGATGACACTTTTGGAGCAATGAATAGACCCAATGAAGAACCTTGACAGTCCTACCCACCGGTTCCACTACTTTGCCTCTCGATTATAAGATTGGAAGAATTTTTGTAACCTGCCTGAGATTTTTTTTTCCCCTCTGTAGATTGTACTGGGAAGTTCACTGTTTGTGAATAAACTTCAGATCCTAGGGGGTGCTACTGCTGGAACTACATCGCCTCTAATATACAGGGCTCTCTGCCAGCAGCAACTTGTGTGTAGGATTCAGGCAGTGTCTTATTTCCAACAGCTTTTCTGCACATTCCTTAATAAGCTTCTTCAAAGCCGTCTGTGCCCCCAAGACAAAGTCCTGTCAGCAGAAACACAGCTCCAGTTTACTTTACATTATTTTTCTTTATCTTAGAGTACCTCTACAATTCACAAACATGGAATGGCTCTGACATAGGACTCATTTCCACTACTAATATCCTCTTTATTATCGATCATTAGAAAGTTGAAAATAGACATCAATTTGAGCCAACTTGCTTTGTTCTTCTAACTTATTTTCTTAAAGGGACCATTTCGATTTTTATAATCCTATTAGGACATCATGTACCCTATTCTAAAAATAATTAATATGAGCAAGCTTTTTCTGAGTCACCTTTGCCTGCAACTTTTTTGAATTTTTGGACTACCACTAAGGATAGAAGTTTTTATAAGCTGAAACTCTCAGTATAGAATTTACTCAGCTAGCAGATAATACTTTGCTGGACAAAATACAGAGTTATTTAAAGAATGGCAACAGCAGTTCTGAAAGCAGCACTTGACATCTTGTTTTATTGGCTTGTTCTAGTTAAATATATTTTTTTTCTTTTTTAAGTTGCACTGGTCAAGGCAAGTCTTTGACTTCTTTTCATTCCTTCTGAGCACTTGTGTTTCTCTGACCACTGGCTGGCTTTACCAGTCACCTTAAACCAGTTGAACTCTGCCCTCGTTTCTTGTGGCCTTCCAGCTATAGAATCTTATGTCCTCCCTGCTTCATTGTCTGCACATACCTATCTCTCCTTCCTGAACAACCCCTCCTCCTCCTCGTACTTAACTCCTTCTACTCCGACACAACATATTCACTCCTAAAGTGTGCCTAATGTCATCTATCTATCCATCTATCTATCCATCTATCTATCCATCTATCTATCTATCTATCTATCTATATATCTTAAACCCCCCTTCTCCTACTTAACTACTTATACTTTGCCACAACCTTTTCAGTTTTAAAATGTTCCTAAAGTCATGCATTTAGCTACTATCTATCTATCTATCTATCTATCTATCTATCTATCTATCTATCTATCTATCTATCTATCTATCTATCTATCTATCTATCTATCTATCTATCTATCTATCTATCTATCTATCTATCTATCATTTGGGTTCCAAAATGTTTCTAAAGTCATGCATTCATATTTACCTAGCAATCTATCAATCCACTTACTTTTATCTAGTATATATATATATATATATATATATATATATATATGTGTGTATATATTATATATGGGTATATATATATATATAACAATACACACATACATGTATAATGCACAGTGTCTGTTGTGTGTGTGTGTGTGTATATATATATATATATATAGTAAAAAAAATGTTAACATGTAGATATGTATATGAAATATTACATATTTTTTTATGTATGAGTGTCAAGGTTTATAACTATATCAATATATTTCTAAATGTCTACATACATATATTACATGTTTTATATATATGAGTGTATGAGTGTAAGGGTTTATAAATATTAAATAGTGTTAAAGTAATAACCGCACAATCAACATATTGTAACACAGATATAAGTAGATTGTGTTGCTTATTCCAATTTGCAGCATAGGTAACATGATGCACAAATTATAATTGTGACAGATAATAAAATTTAAAGTGTTGTTGCATCCCCCTCCTTTCCCAGAGTAAGTTCCTTTTTTTTTTTTTTTTTTTTAATTCAACTTCCTAACCCCTCCCTCCTGTTTAACTTTTATTTATCTGTCATTTTCCCATCTGGAAAACTTTTTGTTTTATGCTCCTGTAGGTAGTGCATAGTTGTGTGTCCCCCCCCCCCCTTTCCTGTTCATCATCGACCTGAGCAGCCTTTCCTAGTCCAGCATCATCTTGTGTGTCACCTTTCTTCTCTGCTGATTCCCCGTGTCCCTTGCACGCAGCCTGTGAGTGTTTGTTTGGATCTCCCAGGGTTGGACGTATAGAGTGTGTTTATGTGATAGAGGCTGTGATCTCTTTCCTCTGTGCTATCTCCACAGCAGGATCAGATTCCAGCTCAACATTGTGCTTCTTTAGTTTTTTTTTTTTTTCTTTCAATAAGCAGCAGCTTGTGTCTAGCCCCATCTCTCTCTCTCTCTCTCTCCCTCTCTCTCCTCACCCTCCCCCTTGTACTGTGAGTGCCCTCATTCCCACCCCCTCTCCTTCCGATCACTGTCCATTGGCTTGCCCGGGTCTGGTTTTCCTGTCCAGCCCCTTATGAGTGTCCATTGGTGTTGCCGTCCCTCCTCCTCTTCTCTCCCCCTGGCCCTGCCCATGTTTTGTATGTCTCTGTCCATCCAGCTCCTGACGTTCAAGTTTGCAGGGACGTCACGTCCGCACTTGAACTTGCAGCTCAGGGGGGCTTTTGCCATTTTTTTCATTTCTCTCCTTCTCTATCTCTCTCTCTTCTTTTTTTTTTCACCCCCCTCCAAAAAGAAAAAAAAAAAAAAAGGCATGACGGCTGTCCCACAATTCATCTTCCCCGCACCATCTTTGTATTATTTCTAATTTATTTTGGATGTCAAAGGCATTTGATGAAGGTATTTTCTCTGGAGTCTCCTTCTCTCTAACCCTGCTCTCCCGATGTGAACCGAGCTCTCACAAGCCACCCACCAACCAACATGTCTCGCCGCAAGCAAGGCAAGCCCCAGCACTTAAGCAAACGGGAATACTCACGTAAGTACCTTGCTTAATCCATGCTTTACCTGCAGGCGGACGTAGCTTCACAGATGTTTTGTGCAAAGGTGAGAAAGGGAGGAAAAAAAAAAAAAAAAAGTAATTTCATCTTCACTTAATAGCATTCACTTTCTTCTAGTTTGTAGACATCAGATACTTTTTATTCTTTTTTTTTTTTTAAAGAAATTGTGGGAATGAAATGCCTTGAGGAATCCACACTGGACATTTGACAGGGATCGTGCAGCCATGAACTCAAGCTTGCATGTCAGATGAACCTAAATGCACCAAAGGAGGCACAGCACTGTCCTTTTGAAAGGCAAAGTCTTCTTTATCATTGAAGTTTGAACGCTGCAACCTTTAGGTGCAAGGTTTAGCAAAGGATCAGGGCTTTGTGGTTTGCATAAGGCAAGGCGAGCTGAGGGTCTGTGTCTGCTCCCTTCGCTGCTTCTGTCCTGCTGTAGCGAGCTTGCTCCATGGAGCCCTGTGAGAGCAAAGGCACACAGTATGTGTGTGTGTGTGCTGCACGGGGAGATCTGATGTTCCAGGCAAGCAGCCCTTTTCAAAGAAATCTCTCCCCAAACTCTTCTTTCAAAACTTTTCCTCGTTTGCAGCTGGCAGAGGAAATCCCTTCCGCTCCCTCTCTCGCTCTCTCTCTCTTTTACTATTTTTTGGAAGATTTTCAAAAAAGTGGAAGTGGATTTTGATTGGGAAAAATCCTCGTGTCTGAATGTTTACAAGCACCGCGTGTGCAGAGCTTCTTGCCAACAACTGAGACAGGAAAAGCAAAATAATCTCCAGAAAAAAAAAAAAAAAAGCAGAGAGGGAGAGAGAGAGAGAGAGAAAAAAAAATGATCAGAAGAGGCAGATCTTCTGTCGAAGAAATCAAATTGACTGTTGAGTTGTAATCTACAAAACGTTAAAAAAATAAATAAAGCGTGGAGGGCATTCTGTAGGAAATTATTAATGTTATTTTTCTGAAAGGAGCCGGAGTCGTTTTCTCTCATCTCGGAAACAATGAGTGAATTGTCAGCAGCTTGTAAACTTGCAATGTAAAATTACCATGCGTATGATCTCTGTCAGCCCTGCTTAAACCATCTACATGTATGTATTCTTAATGGCGTCCACATTTTTCTAAACAACCCTGGAATGTCTAGAGGCGAACACTGGGGATTTTGATTTTTTGTTTCCATTTTTTTTTTAATTTCAGGTGTTTTGATGCCCACCTGACAGGTCTCACCTTTCCCCCCGAGCTCAAGTAGCTCATTCCAATTTCCAGATATTGATCAGTATGATAGGAAATTGTGTTTTTCATCATAAATAAATAGTGGCTCATTTTCTCAGTAGATTTACCTTGGGTTGATGACCTTCTAACGTACCAACAGAATGTGGCAAAGAGCAGCAAAGTTACAATGTAACAAATAACCACATATGACCCTATAGCATTATTTTCCCTATGGGACTTTCGAGGACGTACACTTAACGATTCATTCTCACATCATAGGCTAAGGATTAAGTTTAAGCTTAGATCTCAGATTAGACACAGGGTTAGAATTTCTCCATTGTCTGTTATTTTTTGCTCTTGTTGACTGCTTTAATGTTTATTTCTGGTATTGCTCACCCCCCTCCCCATTGCCAAGGGAGCTCCGGGGGACTTGATCGACAACATGAGGTTTCACTTAAGACATGCTTTGTGATACCAGACCTGACCGCTAGGGAGCAGAGAGAGATCAGGAAACATGTACAAACTTGAACCTGACCAGTTCAACACATATTCCTACATTTTCATAATTTGTTTTTCTTCATGGTGGGGGGGAATGGGAAGCACATTTTTCCTCCTTCTCATTTCTTTGTCCATATCCACAATTTATGTTGCTTTATGTAAATGAGGCAATACGGACCATGAATTAAACTACCTTGGAAAAAAATTGCGCCCATTGCTCCTTCACACTCTGGCTGCCGGTCATGCTTTTTAACCATATATACATATGTTACCATGCGAGACATGCTTTTGATCCTCCTAAAGGAAATATTTGAGGTTTTGAAAAATAAAAATGCGGAAAGTGAAAACATTTGGCCTTTAGAAACTAGATGACGTGTTTACGCAATACATTAAATTTTAAAATTAATTTTATGTTGAGGAAAAAAAACATTGCTTCAGCAAACATTTTATATCCTGTTTTATTTCTAAAGAAGTAGTCTGTTTATTTTTCGAGTTGAGTTTTGACATTCCGAGTTCTAGACATTTGTTTTTTCTTTAAGTTTACATTGTTCTGTTCTCTATTAACTCCGATGAAGGGAAGCAAGAAGTCTTGTGTAAGAGAGGGGGGAGGGGAGGGAAACAGGTTTTTCCTAAAACAGAGAGGTTCCTTGTTGACTGTCTGACATGTTTGCCTTTCATCCACGTGTTTGGACAGAGAGAGGAAGAGGGAGGGATAGAGCCCTCTGTTCAAGCTCCCATTGTGCCATTATTATTTGCAAAGTTCACATCAAAAACGCTTGCTGTCCGGCCCGAGATCTTTATTATTTATAGAAAATCCCAGACTAGCCCGGGCACAGGATAACATTATTATTGTGTTAAGCTGTTCCCTGCTTTGCACTTCCAACCGTCAATGAGAAAGTGCAAGTATTTTCTTCCAGGGAGAATAGAAAGGACACTCCAGAATATCATTAATTACAAAAGTTCAGAAACTCAAACTCACCCTAATGACTGGCAAGGTTTACGTTTTACTACCAAAGTCCAGCGTCCGTGTGAAATTGAACACAGGATTCATGTCCATACACCTTTTTTATATGTGTGTAGTGTGGCTGAGCTGTCACCCATAGACTCCACTGAATCTCATTTTAATAATAATGACAACACTTGATAATGAAATCATTTTCCTGCATTATTTCTATACATCAGTTGCCAAATATATGTGTTGAACGCCATGTAGATTGTACTTATTTATCAGGATGTATTCCCAGCTAATTAGATATAATTTACGTCGAGTGCGCCGGAAATGTTAAGGTTATGGATTTTATATCTGTACATCTGATCATCTTGTTATTTTCAAGAACTTTGCCTCCTATAAAATTAATTAGGTGAAATGTGGAGGAGTAATCAGCTACCTCTGAATAACCACTTCATTTCCTGGTTTTGATTGTAAATCAAGCTGGTGACAGCACTCAGTAGACTTTTGCCTATTTTATGCTCCTGTCTTTTTAACTATTCCTGAGCCTCATTAACATGACTACATCTTCGATGATTTGACAGTCCAGAATGCCACAGAATTTCAGTTTATTTTTATACCTGGTATTGATTTTATTTTAATCCATTACAAGACTTTAACAGATTCAGTGTTTGAAATGACATGTGAGCCATTCATTAACTTAACTCTATAGACTACCTAATTGTGAAATGAATTCATCTCTGCTTGTCAGTAAAATTCATGAGCTTTATTGCTGATATGCATCCCTTCATTACGGCATGGAATTAAGTGATCATACTTGAATAAGACATCAAGAAAGAGATATATATGATTGTGGTCAAATGGAACCCCTATACAGTTATGGGTGATGTAAAGGTCTGCAGTCCTAAAGTCGAAAACTTCTTGGGTAGAAGGACTTTGTCCTAGTTGAGGCTCAGGTCTAGTGAGGTATCACTCTTGCGTCTTTCATGTTGCTCAACTGGGAGCTACTCCAGATCTCCCCCTTTAATATTCACTCTGCGTGGGGCTGAAATAAATTTAACCTGAGTTCAGTAAATTTTTGCACTTTACCAAGATCTGTTCCAATAGTCTGCCACCAAATTAAAATCTATTTTTTGATTCTCTGTGGCTTTAAGTTCATTAAAATGTGAAATTGGCAGTCTTCTTAAGAAGGTCAGAGTGATTAACTGTTTGATAGTTATGTTGGGCACCCTGATATTTTCAAAATGGGTTTTCTTTGTGCTTAATTGACATTGTGGTGTCACCATTGTCTTCATGTGACAAATTGCAGGGCACCTTTTTTTTCTTTCATTTTTTTTTTTTGACTTGTTAGGATTTTCATTTATTTGCAAAGGGAAATATTGTCACTAAGCTGCTTTCTAAGAACGACAGGGCACTGACACTGTCAATAGGGTTTCTTTGGAGGCATTATTTTAGCCATCTTATAAAACGACTTGGAAGTCCATGCAGACAATCTGTCAAGTTTGACAGCACTAGAATAGGTATTTCAAGTTTAAGGAATAGAGTCCTATCAACTGTTATGAAATGTGGCATTCACTTGACCACACTGACTTCTACATGATGGTGAAACATGAGTGTAAACACGTTTGGAATATATTTTAGGAGCTTCTCTGGCCACGTTGAAAATAAATTGATAACTGCTGCACTTATATCGATCACTCAGAAGTATTCGGAGGGTGCATCTTCAGCTGATTTTTGCTGAAGCCAGTATTTCCCCCCTTGCTTTATTGTGATTCATATACATTACATGTCAGCCTCTTTTTTTCCCTCATTCTGATGACAGCTGCAAATAGCGTTTTAGGCTATGGGCAGTGTAAACACCAAGGGTTAAATCATTTTTCAAGCATCATTTACATAGGTATTTGTTCAACATACATTCACAAGCTTTAACAATATCATCATCTCATCACGCTCATAACAACGAGAGCAAGTTCTGGTGAAACCTGACATTTTTCCAGGTTATGTTGGGTCCACCAGGCTGTTAAAGACATTGATATCTGTAGAGCTTGTAGTAAGTAGTAGTTTATAGCATTGGTTGCATTCTATTTTTCCCCTCTTTTCTCTTTCTCAAGAGAGCTGATATTTTTCTCTTTTGTTTTCCATACTGCAGCCGAACCTGTCGAAGCCATTTTAACAGACGACGAACCAGACAACAGCACATTGGGAACTGGAGAAGGGGATCATGACCTTCTTACCTGTGGTCAGTGTCAGATGAACTTCCCATTGGGGGACATTCTTATTTTTATTGAGCACAAACGGAAACAATGCAATGGCAGCCTTTGCTTAGAGAAGGCTGTGGATAAGCCGCCCTCGCCTTCGCCAAGTGAACTGAAGAAAGCGACCAATCCTGTGGAGGTTGGCATCCAGGTCACTCCGGAGGATGACGACTGTTTGTCAACGTCATCTCGAGGAATTTGTCCAAAACAGGAAAATGCAGCAGGTAAATCCGATAAGTGGAACCTTACTGTATGTTTCTCTTGGTACCTTGAAAAGCATGACCTTTGCTACAAAAAAAGTTTCAGTTGACCTCTCTGTGTGATGTCCCTGCACTAGGTGCTCACAATATCATCTATGAAAATGTATTTGTAAATTGACAAATCTATTATTATGACCTCTCATTCATAGGCTCCACAAACATTTTCAGTAATCTAATGGGCCATACACACTATAAGATTTTCTGAAGACTTTTTTCTTTAGACTTGCCAAAACCATATAATATGAGGTCAAACCTAAACACTTTCAATTTGTATGCAATCTGGCAGGCCCTTGCACTAAATAGAAAAGGTAAATCTGAAGGAAATCAAACCACAAAAGTTGGATAGTGTGTATCCAGCTTAAGGCTCATTTTTTTTTTTAAAGCAAGAAACTATTTTATTAAATTCAAAACTGACTTTTTCAAGAGTCATACGTAAGGGGCTCAAACAGCAGCCATAGCATAGGAAGTAACCCATAGCAACCTATCAGATTCATGTTTGCAGCAGTCGGCAACAATGAGAGATGATTGGTTGTTATGGCTTACTGCACTTTGCACATTGCTATTTGCCTAATTTAGTAACTTGCATCCATTTCTAATTTGTTGCACATCTCTTACAAATGATCTAAAGGAATTTAAATGTAAAGTATTTATTTTCTAAAAAGTAATTTTGCAAAGCGTGAGAATTCTTTAAACCCAGCAGAAAAACAGACTACATCTAAAGTAGGTGCTGCAAGGGTTAAAACATGTTTCAGCTAGCCTTGGATCTATATTGGCTGTCAGCATGCAGACTGTAATTAAACACAGCCCCATGGCATAGTGACACCCTGACCTTGACTTTAAGATGCCATTTTCGACTGGCCAGACCAGAGTAAAGAGGGCAGTTGCTGAAGCGCACAGACATGCTTATTCGAAAAGTTTAAGGGCATGTTGGAAATTTCAAAAGGTTGGTTTGACAGGAAAGGCCGCTCTTTGCAGCCTGTCTCTTCAGCCAAATGATAAATGCCTCTCTGTGCTTTCCCATACCTCTGATGTGGCTTTGACAGATGTATCTTTATTTTCTTTGTGGTTTACACAACCACATTTCAGTATGAGCCAAGCACTGATTTTTTTTTTTATTTGTTGTATTAAAAAAATAGATATTGAAAACATGTAGCTTTAAAATACATTAACAAGGAATCCATTAGTTTAGTGGTTCTTTATGAACTTACAACAAGATTCTAAAACCTGATGAAGTTTTCAGCGTTGCGGAAATGATATTATAAAACTGCTGTAGTCCTGGAATTGCCGTTTCAACTCTAGACAAACCTCATTCCCAAGAATAGGTCACAAGTGTATTACTCTTTATGAGATCCCCTCTCTTTTGTATCTGTTGTTTTAACCTTTTAGACACAGACAATGAAATGTGAATTGACTCTGCAGCCCAGCACCGTGTGAGAAAGAGCACTGGGTAGTGTATTTAGTATCAGGTCACTGTGTGTGAAAATCAAACAGTTACATCTTAATGTAACTCTCTCCCCACTGCAAGATGGATGGTGTTGTGAACTACAGGAGTGTCTGGCACATACTACCAGCTCCTGTTCCGCAGGGGAGACAAGCACACTCTTCCTGGGTGGCAGAATTATGTGGAAATGAATCATCCTTTGGGGTTCTTGTCAACGTGTAATGAGTAGAACGAAGCGTTCAAATGTTTTTGAGTTTTGTGGATCTTCTGGACCAATCAAAAGTATTATACTTACTGTATGTTATGGTAGCCAGAACTTTTTATCACTGGTTGCTCCATATAGTTTTAAAAACATGAGTATATTTAATATGATGGGGTGATGGCAAATTCGTCATTGCAGTTTAGGTTTTGTTCTTTACCTTCGATGTCAGATTAGGTGTATGATGTGTCTGTAGATTAGAATATCCAGCAACCTTTTGCAGATTTATTCCCCATGCCAGATTTCAGGTATGAAGCTAGCCTTGAGCCAGCAGATCCAACTGGCTGACCAGATTATTTAATCCACAATATCTTTTTGAGCTTTGGCCATATGCAATTGCAGATAAATCTTGAAGATCCTTCTGCTTTTAGATGAGAATCTTTAAGGAACACAATACACATTTTTAATACCACATACACTGATGGATGTGCTACCAAACTGTCAATCCTAAAGGGTCAATGTCTGATTGTAGCTGATCGGATATTTGGTTGTGATTCCCATACACATTCTGATTTTTAAAGCCTTCCACGCTGATGGATGTGCTACCGAACTGTTAATCCCAAAGGGTCAATGTCTGATTGTAACAGATCGGATATTTGATTCTGATTCCCATACATATACTGATTTTTAATGCCCCCCCCCCACACTGATGGATGTGCTACCAAACTGTCAATCCTAAAGGGTCAATGTCTAAATGTAGCTGATCGAATATTTGCTTATTGGCAGATTTGGTCTTACATATATTAGGCTGGCCATACATTATACAGTTTTCTTGTAAACTTTTTCTTTAGATTTACCAAAACCATATAATATGAGGTCAAACCTAAACACTTTCAATTTGTATGCAACCCGGCAGGCCCTTGCACTACATAATTGAAGGTAAATCTAAAGCAAATGGTACAATACAATTGTATAATGTATGGTCAGCTTTAGTCTCCCAACATGCTTGTATTTTGTAACTTGGCAAGAAAATGTATGACAGTATAGCCTTGTGCTATCTACAACAATGACATTAAACCAGTTCTGTATTTGCAAGTCATTCTGTATAAACAACTGCAGGTCATTTGGGATGAAACAGATCTCTAGTTGTGTGTGACAAAAGAGTGCAGGTAGTTCTTGTAATGTTCACAGATCTATTTCACACTATGTGCAAAGAAATGGAAGCACTGGTTTGCTGCTTTTGGTGAGTGTAGGGTTAAGCTTCTTTCCTCTCCTGAAGGCCAAGTTTCCAGTGACCATTTCCAATTGCTGTCTTTCATTGAAGGGACCTGCAGCAAAAGAGCAGCTTATGATTAATGAAGCCAGAGCTTGGTGGAAGGGATCTGTAGCCTTTAGAGATCCAAAGTCATTCTAAATGACCAAATATGGAGTAACGCTAGAATGATGTAACATCGTATTTACATATCGGAGAGCTCTGTTTAAAAGACAAAACACAGTATCTGTCAAGAAGGAATTAAAAGCAGACTGCTTGCCATTGTCCCAAACAGGTCACTCAATTGATAAATTCCACATGCTGGGTTTGATGCTACTGTACCAAATAGATGTCTTTGGTGGATCTGTCTTTACAGTTTGTGTCAGTTTGCTTCTATTACCTATAAGGATATAGCAACTTTTAAAAAAAATGTAATCCTAAATGCATTTTTCTTAAGGTTTCTGCATTTACGGCCTTTGATCCATTAATAGTTTTAATCCAGAGATTTGGATCCATTTAAAAATACAGCTAAGTTCCTTCGGGGATTATTTCAAACATCCTTTAACAAGCAAATTCTGAACGCATGATAGTTCAGTAAATGGTGCTCTGTGTAATCTTTACACTAAGTTGAAATGGATCTAAGGATTGTTCTATCAGGTGCACAATTCGATCTCTACAGTACACATCCTTTTGCAGATACAAAAACTCCCAAAAATGGGATTCATGACAGGTCTAGTGTTTAAATATAAAGACCATTCCATTTTTGTGGTTAAATTAGGCTAGTAGTAAGAACCTCTAATTTAATGTTCTCTTTACCTACAAGAATACTATTATTATTATTATTTTTTTTTTTAGTACTGAAAATTTATATGTAAAAATAACATTAGTGGATCACCTACTAAAAGTCATGAGTTCGACTTCAATCCCACAAAACAGTTAACGTCAAGATCCAGTATGGGATTGGGTTAAAACAATCAAACAAAATAAACACAGCGTAATTAGGTGCTTCAGTTAGGTTCACGGTCAACTGGCATAGATGGACTTTCAAGCCCACCAACTCCAGGCAACTAAAAGTGCTAGCATGCCCAGCATTCTGTATTTCCTGAACTATGTGACACCTACAGGTTGTGCAAATCTTATGTACAGATATTTTTGTAAAGACATTTTTAAAAATAATATCTACCTTTTTATCGATCACATAACATCGTATTTGATAAGGCCATACAAAGTGCAATGGGTATGCTAAAGCCAAAGTGAGCAATCAGAAAGTAGTTTCAAGTTGTTTTAGAGGTGTGACTACTAAACTTCTTCCTTAATGTCTGTTATTGGCTACTGCACTGTACTTTTGGCATTATGCTATTAAATAAGTTTGGTTAGGTTTTCAGCTAGTTTCTGTTCTTTTGTGATTTGAAATAAAAACCAGGAATATATTTGGATATCTTTTACCTCGGGGTTGACATAGCATTAAAGTAATCAAGTTATGACATTTTAGAACATAGAGCTTCCGGTTCTTGAGTTGCTATCCACTTGTGTAGAGCATGAAATGGAGAGGACCATAAGTCTGAAATACCAATAGAGTACATTTTACTCCAACTTGTGTAGATGTACTCAATTTATTTCAGGGGAATTTAAAACATTGAAATTCCCATAATCTTATTAAGAATTTGAAGTGGGCAGTCAGTGTATAAATAACTCCTGTAATACATCAAGCAGTTTACTATACCTAGCTGTATCTTCTTGTGTCTTAGATAAGTATCCACAATATAAAGTAACACTTATCCCGAAACTTAAACACCGCTCCATATCTGCAAAGGATGCAATTGATTGGAGCATCACTTATGAACTGGAGGAGTTAACTTGATATTTTAACCGTACAATACAGGACACAGGACTTGTATTCTTATATAAACTTAAACCAAGTTCCATATCTGGAAATTACACAATTGATTTGAGCATTACTTGCAAACTATAGGGGTTAAGTAGAGAGTGATAACTAAATTTTCCATCTTGCGCTCTATAAGAGGGAACAGTCCTTGTGTTGTGTGTGCCCTGTATTTGTACGTAAGTGGTGTCAGAGAAAAGATTGTTTACAGTTGCCTGTGACTTGAATGAGGATGGGCAAATCTCCCACCACCCATTGCTTCGATGAGAAATCTGTCTGTGTATGGCCAACCATTGCTTATTAGTTTTGTGCTTAGCCAGACAATTAGATCTTCACTAGATGGACCTTTCTGACATATTTTGTTTTTCTATATTCTTTAGATGAATACCATAGCGTGCAATCTGAAAGGCTGCAATCAGCTCCTTGCTTTGTTTGCACAGACAGGTACTACCCATGTAGTAGTAGCAAGGCATCATTATCTTTTTACTAGTTGTCAAGAAAGGCACATTTTCCAGATCTCTGTTATCACACACATGCTGCTTCGTTGGCAGAACTTTCCTTATAACCGGGAGTAAAACAACACATTTTTGTAAGATCACTTAGAGATGTATATATACAGACATGAATATTCTTTACGCCAAATCAGTTCAAACAGCTTTCACTTATACAATTGTTTCTGATCTATACACTTTAAAAATGACAGAATGCAGCCCCCCTGTTTTTGGCATACTGCCAAAAATACTACATTTATCTCAAAAAAGGGAAAAAAAAGACCTCCCTACATCTATGGCTTGAATTGATTTAATTAACATGTGGTCATTATAGAGGCCCTGCTGCATTGTAAATATAACATACAATGTCTGCAAAATGCATAGGAAATCACACACGTATTCCTTGCAGCTTAGGAATTGTGTTCCTAAACGGGGGACATGATGTTAGCTGCCTACACTGGAAAGATTTACAATCGCCTTGAGAGGGCTGAAGATGTTGCTGGCTTTCCCAGCATTGATTGGGTTAATTTTCATAATGCATTGGTCACAGAAACAAAAATATATAGATTGTTTATCTGAACGCAATATTGCATAGTTAACCATATTATTTAATAAGGCCAAGCGCAAGTGTCGGAAAGCCTAGCAGTCAATTACAAATAATCTTCCATTATGCTGACTTCTGTAATCTGGTTGCTATGGGTAACTGCACACGTATTTATAATTAGGCTTGTATGTGTTATGTCTCTGTAATAGTGTGCACATTCTTTAAATACTGATAAATCGTTAATTTGAAAACCTGTAAAAGGCACTGAAGAGGATAATGATTGCTTCGTAGCTGTGCAAGTTTGTTTTTAAAAATACAAAAGAAAAAAAGTGTCCCTCATATTAACTTGTGAAATGGAGAGATTCTGTGACATTTGGTTAAGGTGTGAAATTCTAAATACAGAATAGAATTGTTTCGATTCAAACTTTTTTTTTTTTATCTATGTATTAGTGCTGCCTAGCTTGTCCATAATTGTAGGGTAGGGGTGTAGAAAGCATTACTAAGCTCTCACATTACAGTTATCATTTATCTATGGGCACTTTTAATCTAAAGCTACAATACTGTGCCGTGGGAGGGACTGTCAGTGGAGACAATGATAACATTTGTGAAGGAGTTGCAGTGAGGGATGCCGGTGCTTCAGTCAGGAATTTTGATTCATCCAACGTAAACAAAATTGATTTCCCTGTCATGTGATTGCCAATCTTTACGTTCAACAACCACGGGTGCATTTATTACGTGAAACCTATAAAAATTGAGACGCTGAAGTAGCTGATTGTTCCAAAGGCAGGGGCAATGGCTCCTTTCATATTGAATTAGGCACCGTTTCGCCAGCTATGTAGTTGGCACTTGCATGCTAGGGTACCAGTTTTTTGCAATAAAAGACGCTTAGCATCAAGCTGGACATGGCTTGGCAGTTTGCCATCCCTTACTATGAGATCTAATCAGTAAGCATCTTTATTTGCTTTCTGCTGGTGGAGGTTCTGTTTGTGCCATGGGTAGGCTGGCAGTTATGTGATTAGATAGAAGGGTTTGTTCCTCTTTTATTCACGCCCAGACGCACACCTAATACACCCTTATCCTTACTGGAGATCTTATTGTATGGCTTTCCTGCTTAGGTTATTTGTATCTGAGCACACACTGATAGATTTCCTCTGTACTTCCCAACAGATCCGTTCAGGTTTTGGAGATGGATGTTTAAGAATGAAGTGATAAATCTGCTTAAACAGGCTCTTCTTTCTGATGTTCACAATTATTGCATTTTTTTAAAACTTGCCAAGATGGTATATTCTAGTAATATTCATCACGGCTGAAGTTTATCCTAGATATACTGTCAACTGTAGGCATTTTACCCAAAGTTTTGTGAGTGGGGGTAAAGCGTCATAAAATATCTGCCCTTAGGAGGTACCATCCCCTACGTGATACATCTGGAAAATACAAAAGTAATATGGGACTTTAGATGTACCTCCTAGGGTGTAAAAAAAAACAATTCTATGCATAAAAAAAATACATATATATTTTTATATATAGAATTTGTATTTATTTATTATACCCTAAGCGGTACATCTAAAGTCCCATGTAACTTTTGAATTTTGGAGATGTTGGCATTTTAAGGTGTTGTTATAGCAAAACATCATGAATACACCAGACTACCTGTTTTCATACAGTAGCAAAAACAACAGTATGTCAAGTAAGATGGTTGTGTTTGCTTTAATATGCAGATTTTCTGTGTGCCTCGGTGCCCATCACATGCCTTTGTAGACTCTCTTTAAGCCTGATGTGGCATAGTTGCCTACATTTAATAATCACCTTTAGGAAAGCTATGGTCAATGTGATATGCAAGGCCTATTATAAACCATATTATCCTGAACGTTCAAAGTGGATTATATACCCCAATTAATTATTTAGTAAAGATTTGTATGCAGTTAACAGCTGTTATGCAAAATATATATTAACGTTTGAACAGATTCTCATTTAAGATGATGGACAGCAAAGTAAAGAAAGGTTTCCTAGTACTTATGCCACCACTCGAACCTGGGAGGGCACAAATACTTTGTACATACTTTGGTGACTTATTACTGAAATGAAGGGAAAGTATAATGTGTCTTTTCAGCTTCCTTTCTTTCTGTATACCTCAAGCCTCTATATCTAGTAAATATTTAAGCACGCTTTGGAAAGATTTTGCTGTTCACCAAGGGGTTGAGAGTTGGCTGAATCCCATTAGGCCTACTTGTGGTTTCCCAGATAGTAGTGGAACTGGACTTGCAGAGAAAAAGTTGCAGGTGTGTTAGGATGATGCTGCTGTCCTGCATTATGGCAGTGCATACTTTTGTATTGTGTAAGAAATATAAGAAGTTACTTCACTTAAGAGAAGCCTTTAGTGAGTTGATATCAGTGCTTGCAAATTTCCTGGCAGTGCAACAGCAGAATGTTAATGCTGTACTCACCTTCCTCCGTAATAGAGCTGTACACAGCTACAAGCAGCAATTCTAATGTGCAGGCAGGCCAGGGAATTGTACAATCCTTAGCCAGTGCGTGTGACAGGGTTGTTAAAAATTTCAATATGCCTGTTTCCTATTTCATCTGCGCAAGTTACCTTTCATTTTCTTTCTGTCCAAGGCTGATTTTTCTTAATGACTACAGTTTGCAGAGGGTAAAATGCAAACAATTGCAAACTTCACTGCATGCATTTTTTTAACAAAATGCTACAAAACTTGACAAACTGTCATCGGTTTTTGTATGCCTTATTTGATTGTCTTCAATATTATTCGATCCTGAGCAATTTTTGTCTAGCCTTACACTGGCTACCTCCCACCCTATAACACTGAAAGGTTGGTGTTTTCATTAGACACTTTCATTTCCTTTGTTTAATGATGGGAAGGAGTTTTAGCAATATGCCCATTTTGCAGGCAGAACATCTTCGTTGGCAGATGGACCAAATTAACAGAGTGTACAAAGAAGAAAGAGGCATGCTTATAATAAAACACACTTGAACACATTCGCCCCCTTCCCAGTTTGCTTAGTTAAAAGAGCGTTAACAGTGTTTTTACAGTTTCGTATGCTCTTGTGAATCCACGTTGGGCCATAATGGAACCTGTTTGTGGCTAGGGTGCTCCAGGGTGTTAACTGGACAAATGCTTGTCAATCACAAAGCTGCATATGGTGTGTTTGAACCAGACTATGGAGAGCATTTTAGACAATGAAATGGAATATTTTAACAAGGACAAAGCCATCTGAGAGGCACAGAGTCACACAGGCTTGGTCTAGACTAGGAAAATATCCACAAGAGACTTTCGGAGAATTTGTATATTTTAAACGCTACCATAGTAAATGTGTGCACAAAGCTTAAAAGTCTATAAAACATACATAAAAGTGTAGTGGAGAACTTCAGGTATAAAGTGTAGTAAATGTGTACGTTAGTGTATATCAGTTTCAAAGATACCCAGCATCTTTACAAAGTCTATAAGTGAAAAAAATGAAGTTTCAAAGTGCTAGTATACGAAATAGAGCGACATTTTATTGAGCTTCTGTGGCTGTAAAATGTAAAACAGCAGTTTGTGTTATGCGTTGACTTTTGGCTCACCCTAAGCAAATTTCAGAATCTAGTTTTAACAACTCCCCCAAAAAATTCCCTTGCACAGATGTGTAGACACGAAGAGGTGTGTTTGAAACTAACATGCCTCATCCTTTTTATATGACCTAGAGTTTTTTTCCCACCGAGAACCTTCCTAAAAAACTTCCTCTAAAATTCATTAGTTTTCATCTTTAGAAGGTTCTGAGTGTTTTTTGGCAGTCATACATAAGGCAAGGCGTAGAATCACTTCTTACAGGTACTCTTGGTTTCCTCCAAAATGTTGTAAAATTGATGTTGGAACTATCCTTAAGTATATTGGAAAAGAATTAGAAAAGGAAAGGATGCCTTTACTGATCTGGGTTAGTGAAGACCCATTTGTAGGCAGCAAATGGCAACAAATTTACAGTATAATATGCGTGCATTGCTTTTTTGACAATTGCATTTGTCACATATAGATAGAGGCAACAGACCCAGGCAATTTTACTTAATAAAAAAAATTACAGAAACCAGGTTATCTACCTATAGTTTGTTACATAAAATCATTCAAAAATCAAATAGAAACCAAAAAAATACTTTTTGTCATTTAAAGCACTGGTAACGTAGTTGTAATGTGAAATATATAAATCTTAAAGAAAAAAATAAAGAGGTATATAAAAAAAAGGATATAAAACCCAATATAAAAAAACATTTTGCTCCTAAAAAAAAAAACTTTTTTTTTTTTTTAAAACCAAACCTTTCAAAAGCTTCAAAGACTACATTTTCTCCGATGGTAAGGCTATATGATGAGTAGCAGAGGGGAAAGCATGAAGAAAGAAAGCATTTCTTATTCTCAATACAAGTGGATTGCTTAACAAGTCAGTGCAGGCACATACTTGTTTGTACAATAGAGATAAAAATTCCTGTATAAAAATAATTCACTTGCTGACAGCAGGCATTGTGCAGGGGCTGCCTCCTTTGTGCGGGCCGCGGGTCTGAGATCGAGGATCACGACTTCTGCTTTTTATGCAGAACAGTCTATCACGATCGCTTGCTGAATTCTGCCTAAAAGTTAATTGCTTAATTTTTAGAAATATTTCAACCTCCCTTTGTGACATTTTCTTCTTTCTTCTCCCCTGGTAAGACGGCTGTAGTTTTCTGCAGACGCTTCAAAAGGGGAAACGTTTTTGGCAGGTTAAGAATTGTGGCCCATTCTTGATGCATTTGCATTGCGAGCTATTGTCTGTGTGTAGTCTTTTGTCTTGGCTCTGATAGCGTCTATGTAAACTATTGCTGGGATCTAGTTCCTTATACAATTACTTTACCACTGGGAGGGATTCTATGTATCGAAGACCTGTGGCTGAAAAAGATGTCTGGAGGAATTTTTTTTTTTTTTTACATTTGTTTTTTGTGTGGATTTTATTTCAATTTAAATTGGTCATTTAAAACACATAATGACGTCTAAAGCTCATCTTCCCTGAGCTAATGTGCTAAATTGGTTTCATTTAAGTTTAAATTGCCTAAAAAAATAGTGGTTTCACATTGGAGATATTTTCTGACTTTATTGTGAGAGTCATTACTATACAAGGATGCTCCTGTCGCTGCTCCACTATTTGTTTTAAGTTTAGATCTTGTTCACGAATTGCATAAATGAAAAGTGGGATTCTTTCAGAAGGATAGAAAATCCGAACCCTAGATTCTGCTAAAAACGATACAATTGGCTTTGTATCTTTCTCCGTTGTGTATAAATTATGAAAAAACTAGAGAAGTCAAGGCTTTGTTAGCAAGGTATATTGTAAACAACAATGCAGTCTATAGAGAAAAAGTGTGAAAGATAGAAGACTGAAAATTAGCAAGTATTGGGAACTGTTAGGCGCAAGATACACAAGGAAGGTCTTCATCACATCTCGAAATCAAACAAATCACACTTAATGGAAATATTATGATATAGAAGTGTAAAATTCAAATGTGAGACCACTGGTGAGCGAGACTGGCCGGCACTGAGTGAGATGACAGGATCCTGCAGCTCATACTGTGGAGCAATATCCCTGCACTACCACTTTTAGTAATGAAAATGGTCAGCATGCATGAGAGAGCAAAGGTAGAGTGTACCTTTCCAGACTACGAGCCAGTGCTTGTACTTGCAGGCCTCTGCCTTCTCAGGGTTCGGAAGAGACAAATGTGTCTGGCATAGACAGGGTAAAATATGCACAAACACAGCTAGACAGTCATTTACTGACACTTTGGATAGCTGAGCTGTTAACACTTTCAGTTCTTTAGAGTATTGTAAGCACATGCATTTGATTGACTACAAATCTCTATTGCTATATCCTTATAAATCTTTAATCACCCATGCTAATCCTGAGTATCTATTAATCTAGAGCAGAGGCTATACAGCAATAATGCATTAACTTGTGAATATATAGAAAACATATACAACATCAGCACAATGCAAGTATGGCAACTTTACAGTAACTCAAAAATGTCCAAATTACTATGAACGGTTTAACTGTAATGACATGCTGTAAAGTGGCATACCTACATAATCTATAGCTAGCATAATGTGTAACTTGTTACATTTTTTATTAGAAAACCTGTGTTTTCCTACCCTAGTAGTTGATTGCTCTGGGAACTGGAATTTAGCTATGCTCAAAGATTGACTGGTCCTTGGAACATTTCATATTTTTTAGCTATTGTTGACATTCAGCTATTTGGTCATTTTGATCATGGACAATATTTTAGGTACCCAATAATTGAACATCTGATCTAATTTCTCAAATCTCATTTGATAATCATTGGAAGTGTTGTGAAATTTCTGTTGAAGCAAAACACTACTAGAATATACTTAAAAAACATGGAAACAATCCATTAATTGAACATACTTTTCATAGTCCAAATAAGTGATATCTGTATAACACAATGAAAAGTCAAGACTAAAAGCAAGCTTGTACTTCTACACAATGGCTTACAATTGGTTGACAAGCAGACAAATATCATATTGTATGTTACATTAAATAAAGGTTACTCTATATAGTTACATAGTTTACATAGTTAGTCAGGTTGAAAAAAGACACAAGTCCATCTAGTTCAACCAATAAAAGGGGAAAACCCCCCACAAAATAGCCATACAATCCCATATACACAATCCTATACCCACAGTTGATTCAGAGGAAGGAAAAAACCCCAGGCAAGGCATGATCCAATTTGCTCCAGCAGGGGAAAAAGTTCCTTCCTGATTCCTCAAGAGGCAATCGGAAATTCCCGATTCCCGATCTAGCCAGAACCAGCTCTTGGGGGAATCTATTTCACATTTCCACAGCTCTTATGGCTCATTTACCCTTGCTTCTGAGTTTTTGGTGCTTCCATGGTGCTACCGTGGTGTTTCAATGATGATTTAGTGTTGCTTCTAAATGCTTCAGTGGTGCTTCGGTGGTGCTTCAATGATACTTTGAGCAAGCTTCATCATAAACTTCTGTAGAGGCTTTGAAGACGCTTTAAAGCACCACTAAAGCGACATTGGGTATTATTTTTGAAGCAAAGCCGAAGCAATGCAAGGTGCAAACACGACTGTAAGCTAACTATTTTATTTAGTGACAGGGGCTTTGACTGGTGTTCAGAGAGCTTTAAGAAAGCGTGTCCAAAGCCTTGTTTTGAAGCAAGTGTAAACTAGCCCTTACTGTGAAGAAATCTTTCCATAGCTAGAGATAAAATCTGTTTTCCTTTAGATGTAAAGAGTGCCCCCTTGTCCTCTGTGATGTCCTTAAAGTCAATAATTCAACACCAAGTTCACTATATGGACCACTTATGTATTTATACATGTTGATCATATCCCCCCTTAATCTCCTCTTCTTAAGACAGAATAAATTCAGTTCCTCCAGTCTTTTCTCATAGCTGAGCTCCTCCATGCCTTTTATCTGTTTGGTTGCTCTTCTCTGCACTTTCTCCAGTTACCTGTTATCCTTTTTTGTGAACTGGTGCCCAAAACTGAACTGCATATTCCAGATGAGGCCTTACTAATGATTTGTAAGCCTGATTTGTATGCGCCTAGCAACAATTAGTGGATGGTCAATCGATCTCCTAGATTCATGGTTTTGTTGACCTTTCCAAAATACGGTTAAAGCGGCTTGTATGAAATTTGGTAAAACCAAAGAGTATGAAACCATTCAAAAATGCTGTTCATAATTTTTTTATTTATCTGCATTGTCAATGCTTTTGTATACCGCTGATAGGAACTCCAACCAAATCAGTACCTCTACTTTGCTGCTGTTATTGATAATCATATTGTTCCTATAGATAATTAGATCAATTTATGGGGGAGGGTTCTGGAAAACCAACAGGAGATAAAGTACATCTGGAAAAAAAAGGCAGAGGCGGTTTCCCTCCAGGATAAATTTAGTCTGAGAATTGGATGTATTTAGACATCACACGTTTAACTAACACATTCAAATGGGAGGTTCCTTATCGACCTCATTCTGTTTTCCATATCAAACTGGATGTTAACAAAGAAATATGCTGTATGTATTCTCTCGAGGGTCTTATTTAAATGTAGGGGATTCACATACAATATTTAGCCAACACTTGGGCTTGTTAAACACAATTATGACAGCAACATCTATATGGGTCATTGATACTACCCTATATCTGCTACACATGGGATAAAAGTGGGTATAGGTGGAATTTAAATGAGCTTTTGAGAAGATGACTAGCTTGGTATTTTACTGGATATATCATTTACCCACCAAAAATGCACTTTTTTGTTATTTCCACCCAAGTTGGCTGTAGAAGAGTGTACATTTTTTTTCCAATCCTCATCATGGTCAGTTAGAATTGTTTTTGTGGCCACAGTTGTGATTGGCCTGCCTGGCAGAGAAGTTTTGGAAATATTTTACAGAAGATAAGTTGCATATGTTTCCATAAGCAGCTTTATACTATGACTGTTCTAATGCAAAACTGCAATTCTCCGTGTTTGGTAGGACATCAATTGCAGATGATTCTAGAAAAGATAAGCAATGGCTCTCTGCCCCATATCATAATAAAAGTGGCCTGTCAGTGGGAATTTTAGCCAATCAGGACCCACTTTGTGTGATTTGCCTATTTTTAGGTACCCTTAATATTCACTTTACACCTTACCAAAACTATAGATCTGTAATCAAACCATCTATTACAGGGCAGAACTAATGCACTCTTTCACTGTACCCACAGTGTGTATACTTGGCAATTGTCAACACATTTATAGTACCCATACACATATAAACATAGAAATTGTTTGCAATTCACTTGACCATGTATATATTTTTATATGTTGAAACATCTCTACTTGAAGAATCATTCTCTTTTCTAGAAGTGCTAACTGGGTGTGGGGGGATTATACAAGGTATGTCTGCAAGAACTGGCTTTGTGTTGCCTTTAGCAGCCAACCAGCCAACCTCCCCTTCATGATTCTAGTTCAGAAAAAAAAAGAAAATATGAATATATTATTGGTTGACAAGAACATTATTGGCAGTTCTCATCCTTTTATACTAGAGGCCTTCTGATTGGGCTACTGTAGGTTAGTTCGTTTACAGTATATGTATAAAGATGTATGTATTTCAGAACTTCTTGTTTTTTCTGGACCCTTCCACGCTAAAAACCATCACCAGAATAGATTTATATTAATTTAACAGTTATTTCTGGCAGTCAAAATCAAGTAACGGCCAGTATTAATATTAGTTGGAACATACATCTTTTCGAAACTGTGAAATTGATTGATGGTGCTACTTCCTCAAAAAAGAGTTACTAAACGGCAGTAATAACTGATTTTGTCTCACATGGTTTGTCTAGTACATGCAAATCTCAGTTTCTAAAAGGTAGCTTGAGACACGGGTTTGCATTTGACTGTCCAGAGCTACCACAGCGGATATTTAAAGTGGTCTGTGTGATATAGCCCAAGTTTCACTTCTCTTAACAGTATTCTGTTCCTTTGCTGGAAATGGAAGCCTAGCTGACCGTGCAAATACAGGACCTGCAACCTTCTATTGCTGTATTGGGTTATACTAGAGAAACAAGTGAATTTGTGAAAGTCTGCAATAATGCTTTACATTTTAGGGCTAATTCTTTCTTATTTGTATGACCGCTCCTTCTTTCAGTGTGGCAACGTAAGCATCATCTGCCTAACTTATACTTATTATTGTACATTAGCAGGGGTAAATTATCGTATGTTACTATTCTCTTTTATATACTGTTATTCACAACTTTTTTATATCTATGTAATGGGTTAGCACATCTGAACATCGCTGGGCGTTATAGATGGTTGAAGCCCAAGCTACATGGGTACATTTTGCATACACATGGGCAGACTTACATTTTCTGTCCTTGATTTGTTGTTGGTATCAATCATATTTTCCCCATTGTGCAGTAACTGGTTGTTAAATTAGTAGGCCCGAATGCCGCGTATTGCAGTAATCACCCCACTAACATTTTATGTCTGCAGTTGCTGCAACTGAAAATCATGCCTTTATTAACAAAGCAGTACTTACAAGTTATGAGATTGCTGTAGCTTGTCACAAAAAATGTAAAAAAAAACTTGAAACTTGCTGCAACTAATTAAAGCTTTTGCCAAAGAAATGTTAACTCTTTCTAAATGTGTCTAAATGAACAAAAGCATAGCTCTCCGGTGTCCCTGATTTGGGTGTCATTTGGAATTAAATATCCTGTCCAGTTTTCCTCTTCACTTTTCCCTCTGATTTTATGATTTCTATAAATACTTTAAATTTTAACAACCAAAGGTGTTAGGTGAGTGCACCACACTTTTCATCTCACAATAAATGATTGAATTTCTTAATTTGCAAAGTCTTGAAAAGTGGTGTAACTGGCAATATGGCAGAGGTATTTTTTTTTTTACCTACATAATATGTGCTGAAAGGTGGCCCTCATTCTTATCTTAGAAAGTTGGGAGGTATGGAGTAGAGATATGAGCAATGATTTTGATAAATGGGCCTTACGAGTGTAGACAAGAATAACAAGCATGTTAAATCCACAGAGACACTGCCAATAAGTTGGAAAATCTCATTGTGGCCATACGCCCATTGTTCCCTTTTTTTGTTGAGAAAAGGGACCTACCCATTTAACGTGCAAGTGGCATATTGTCTTGTCATCCAAATCGGCAAGATAATCGCAGTGGGTCCCTGCAGTTATTGTGTCAGTAGGCAGAAATCTTTCCTTTTGCCATTCTCAGTGAGAGATCTCTTTCTTTATGGCTTCCACAACAACACAACAAATGGTAAAATAGGAATAATTAGAAGAGATCGAGAACAGAAATAGACCAGAGTCAGTGCAGAATGGAGCCCAGTGAAGCGTTTCAAAAAGTTTCTTCCCCCGAAAGCGGTATAACTATATGAACCCTAAAGCAATGAAGGAGTTAATTGTGCTTACTCTGAAAATGTGAGTGAAATGAGGCAAAATAAGGCCACATAAAACATAGTGAGGCCTGGGGCACCACTGCCTTCTGCACCCCTAAGCACCTCTCTATAAACGCGACCCTGCAGGTTTGCATTAGAAAGAAGGATGGGGGTGGGGGGGAAAGCAGAGGGATACACTGCACTGTGTTTTTGGATGAATTTTACTGATAATTTGCTAAAGCTCATTTGAATTTTAAGCACTGCTTTAATCTTCAAAGGCTAAATTGCTTTATGAATATGCATGGTGTGGGCAGACTTTAGTTCATTACCTAGTTGTAAATTCTAATGACCATTAGGTCCTTGCAGTAATTGCGAATTGTTTTGCATTTTTGATTGGCTTATTAACATGTGCATTCGGCACACATCAGGCCGGCCTGTCAGGCTGCTGAAGGAAAGAAAAAAAAAGGTGAAAATTGTTTATAGCACCAAGATTCTTAAGACTTTTCATTTGGTGGAAATTGATGATGTAAAAAAAAAAAATAGATTTTTTTTTTATTATTTCCTTCGCTTCTCCAGAGTGAAAGTTCACCAAGAGATTTGACATATTTAATTTACATGATGACTTTGCACTCCTTCATTAATGCAATTTGCATATGAAGCTGTTGTTAATCACTTTTGATCATGTTTTGTGTATTAGCTGCCTCAGTGGCTTTTTCCCCCCCTTAGTTGCTCAGACAGAAAGCTGCAAAATGATGCATCTCCTTGCCAACTTTCCTTTAGTGAATTGAGGAATTAGGATCCTAACCTCTAGTAATTAAATATGTTTTATCAGTTTTCCCATTTACGTTAAGTACAGTTGTTGGAATGTACAACGAAACTGTTCCCATTTGGGGGAGACATTCCTTCAAAAATAGAGATCTGTTTCCCCTTCTTTCCCAGCGGTTTAGCTGGATTGATCTTGGCAGCGAGGTTAAGCTGCAAGCAATTTGACAATGGTGAGAAGGAATGCTTTAGTGCTTGCGCGGTTCCACCAGGCTGCAGAATTCCAGGATATAAACAGTGGCCTTTTAGAAAGATCTATCATTTATTGAGGCAGAGCTGCTGTTATAAAAATCAGAAAGGTGTGTTTGCACCGCTGCCCAATGCCTAACAATGACATGATTGTAAGATCTCCTTTTTCTGGAAAAATACTTTTTCTCAAATTATTGTCAAGTCCCAAATTCAACTATCAAGGATTGACGATTGAATCAGAAGACTCTTCGATTCATACATTTTTAATGTACAGATCTGGCAGGTGATCATGATTCATGAATTGTATGATTCTCCGCTGATGGGAAAATTCTGCAGAAATATATTCAGGCAAATCAATAAAAAATCATAATCCACGGTTTTTAAATTGATTCGCTCATTTTTGGTATTAAAAGGCCGCTAAAGCTTTGATATTGCCGTTAGTTCGGCGTCGTGTTGATTTTCCTGCTTTTTTGTGCATAGGGGATTTTCTACATGTTAGTGAGTTTTTGAAGTTAGCTCCCAATCTCTACAAGTTCAGTTCAATAGTGTTTAGTCAATATGAAGACCATTCTTCTACATTTGCAATTTTTTTTAAAAATTAAATAATTTTTGCATTATTATACTCTATGATGGTGTCAATATTTTAAAGCATCGGTTTGATCAAATTTCAGTTCCTTTTTAAATTCATGAACAGTTTTTTTAAAGCATAGGTAAGACTATTATTTCAGTTCCTTTAATACTTGGGAACTAGTTATTTATTTATATGTTTGTGTGTGTAGTGTGTGATAGATATACTCTCTATATTCATATATATATATCTACACATGCCTTGGGATCTTCATTACTACCTTTTTCAATCGTTCTTATTTTTTATTGCATACAAGTTTTTCAGTGCATTGACCCACAGAAACCAATAAAAATTCCTTATAAGTCAGACCAGCACAAAAATTCTGATTGGTTGGGTTCCTGCACTTAAGAATTAGAGCACTGAAAAGTACTATTTAATAAGGTAAACTTTGCGTATTGTATACTTTGTGTAGGTATTGAATAAGGTAAACAGTTCATTCAGATTTTGTTTGTTCCTAAACTAGTGTTAAGTAGAGACACATATTTATTTATTTACGCCTTTTTCAAGAGACATTTTACCCTAAGCTGGACCTAATAGTGCCCTTCTCGTCGCCGTGGTATGGTAAAAGCACGCTTCAGTTCAAAGTTGTTAATATTCAGCCTGGAAACAGTATCCAGAACACAGATAAATTATTAAATGCATGAACTTTTTAGGCAGTAAGATGAACTGATGGGGTCCATCTGTGAGATCTAGGGGCTTTTTATTTGTGTGTGTCGAATGATTCTGCCCTCTGCGACTCCATAGCCTTTGGTCTCTGGCCAAGTGCATGCATAATTGATTCCACACGCGCTATCATTTTCTTGATGTAATTGCTTCAGTGAGATATGATGAAATCTAATGGATAGTTTACCATTTCAAAATGATAAAAACGAGTAAATGTCCTTGTCTGTGTTGGTCAGTGTTAGCGGTGTGTGATGGTATTACCATTTTCCTCTTCTGTTGCTGTATACTGATCATTAGAGAAGATGGTCTTGTGTGTTACTCATGGTTTCTGGTGTACCTCCTATGTGTCTTTTCAGGCTATAGGTCTGAGTTGGTAATCTAACCTGAGAAATGGCCATCAATACAATTGCATTAGTCATATTTTCTATATTTTGTCCCTCTTCATGATCATCCGACTTCTCCATTAATAGAGTGCCAACATTAAAAAACAATCAGATTATCAATTTGTATCTTTAATGCAGCAGGTGAAATAAAAAGGAAATGCAATTGGTTGCTACAACAACCAAGATTAACTTGTTATAGATACTTTCAAACAGAAGACCTATTAAGCAAAAATTAGCTTTGTAGCAGTAAAGGTTGGACATACTAAATAATAACTGCCAGTTCCAAGTCATGTGTCAAACGTGAACATGGCTTAAGATCATTGGTTAGCATTGTGATTAGCTAGAAGGTAAGGATAAAGCACTGAAATTCTAGCTAGGAATTCCAGCTTTCCCAGTATGCTGGACAATGTTTGTGCAACTAGATTCATTTATGTTCAGAGGAACATTTTAACCTTTTTTTCATGTGTGCAAATTCCTGTACTTTCTTGGCAATGCAAGGAAAGACTGTCATATTTCCTGCCCCGTCACAGTCATTGAGGTATCCACCTGTCTATGAATGGAGATTTGAAGCAGCCAAACGAATGAAAGCTTGATTATGATTGGTTGCTAAGGATTACTATTTGTGCTTATTGCGTGATAGTACTTAATAAACCATTTAATGTCTTCTTGTAGCATTACATTCCAGTGTGCACCTTCATTCTAGGGGTATCAAGCCATCATCAATAGAATATACCTTCTGTTGGCTTGTCAGGCTCTAGTAGACTTCAATAAAATGGTGACTGTCTGCACACAGACACCGACTCCCTGTTGCATATATGTGAATGAGATAGGTAAAAGATGGCTTCATCTCCTGTTCTCCACCTGTAGGGAACTCCTCAGACGCGTTTTGCCCTTATCAAGGCTTAAAAGTAGAGGCTTTAGGCTGGCTATGTGCCTGTGCCCTGCATGAACAAGAATAGCTAGCTGTAAACTTTGAGGTGGGGTTCATTCATTCTGTGAATTGTATTGCTTCCAGTCTACGGTTGCTACACTTCTAATCAATGTTCAACTTGCCATTGTACAAAAAAAAAAAACATTTCAGTGAATATGAACCACATGACATGACTGAGGGACCTGCAGAATGCAGAGGCTCCGGTTTTCTATAAAACATTAAACACTTGTCCCATCCCCTCTTCCAAAATGACCAGATGACACATTTTATTTGGAGTTGCATGGCCATAGCAGCCTTTTTATTGCAAACCAGTAAATACAACAGTCACAAGAAAACAAGTTTAATGCATATAATACAGTCAATGCATACCAAATAAACCAACCTCAGCCTATGCCCGGTCTAAGGTCTTTGAAGGTCTATATACTCACGATTAACCGGTTGTATCTGCCATCCAATCAAAGGCTCCCAGACGCAACTACACTGGCTCAGGGACAGTTAACTACTTGCGTGCTACCAGATACAACCTAATAATACCCCGATGTTACCACTGTATTGGTATGAAGGGACACCCATGCCTCAGATGGTCCCAACCCACAATTTTCCACAATTATTTAACCAGCACCCCTTTCAAAGACCTAATAGTCCCCCTGCCACAGCACACGAGCATGACACCTTACGCACGTGTAGCCCCCAAAACCCGGAAGGCCCACTGAATACCCTCCTGCAATCCCAGATACCACAAATCAATGCCGATGCCATTCAGATGCACACCATCTCTTCTTTCCCCATTTCATGCAAAAAACCTTGCCACCTCCTTGTTCACCTTTATCCTGACTTTGTTGATTTTTTTCAACAGAGTGAGCCATATACCACTCAGACCTGGCTACTGTATCGGACCACACAAATATGGTATCCAAGAAAAAATGACTGAAGTTGTAAAAAAAAATCTAACTTAATATCCTGTATTAGCTCACGCATGGAGTGCAAGCCAAGGTCGATACCCCCGACATGCAAGAGGATCACATCAGGGGGCCTGTCCAATCTAAAATAAAGATGTATATCGGGCAAGATCCTAGACCACAGGATTCCTGGAACACCCAGCCAGCGAACTCTGACCTCACTCCTGGACAAGCCTAACTGCCTTCCCTCTGTCCTAACCTCCATCCGCCTGGCACCCCAAAAGACATACAACTGACCCAGGATCCACACCAAGCACAGCTCGGAATCAGCAAGAGAAAAGAAAACAGGGAGGGGAAATACAACACCTCCAAGAATCCTAACCATATCAACAAACCACAACAAGAGGATAGGAAACACAATAAATAATGAAGACAGGTTGTACCCTATAAGACGGCACAACTTAGCCCGACCTAACAGATGGCAAACCTTAGAAGTTACAATAAATGAGCCTGCACATATGACCAAAATCTGACTGATTCCCACCGCCCAATGCACTGAACAACCTGGTCATTAAGTCCCTATCGGATCGCTTCCATTGCCTCCCCAATCCGAAAGTAATGAGAAGAATAGTTGCATTAAAACCAGAGGATGACAGGCATTTCCTGAACACCGCCCTAAACTAGAATCGGTACATTGCTGTCCCATCCGTATGCATCAAGAAAGCTCCTGGAAGATTTGACAAAGTCATGAAAAAACCCCCACAGCCCGGACAGGGCAAACTGGAGAAAAGGGAACCACACACAGTTCAATCCAAGAACCCCTCCCACTGATCTGTGTTAGATTTTCTTAACAGAATACCCAATGTAGTGCCCCGTAACCATACATCCTGTATGATCAAACCATCCTTACCAAGTTTGTTCCGACTCATCAATTCCCCCACCCGAAAAGCCCCAAAAAAGGCCAGCACAAAGATGGCCTGGAACAAAGCATAGGTGGAGTAACAAACCCTATCCAAGTGACCCACTACAGCACCAAGAGCTTAAAAAAAACTGGAAAACTGGGCGTCAATGTCCACCAAAGAGCGACCCTTCCCATAATACCGCACAGCCTGCTTGGCCAGAAAAAACCTTAGTAACATCCCAATAACAATAAAATAAAGCAACACGTGTACATCATCGTCCTCACAAGAACACCCTCCCTGACACACTCTGGAGTATGAGAACCAAACTGACGAACATACCTGAATGACGAATTGAGAACATGGAAGTGGCAATGCAATGCTGCACAGATGCTTGGGGCATGGAATTCCACGCTGCTCTGCTTCCAGTGCCAACCGACAGAATCTGTCACACTGGAAACGAGACAAAGCATCATCCACTGAGTTATCAACTCCTGGAACGTGCACAATAACCACTGGGTTATCATCTCCTGGAACGTGCACAATTCCATGGACCGTACATTGGGAAACCGTTCCAGAACAGCCAAAGTACGCACTAAACCAACCTCCCTCCATTCCACTGGTCAACTCTCAGCACTTCAATGATCCTGACAATAGATTCCATAACCTGCAGAGCCTGTCGCATCAGTGAACAGTTTTAGATCAAAATTGGAAATCACCTGCTCCTGCCAAAGAGAGCGATCATTGTAAGAAACCAGAAATGAATCCCATGCTCGCATGTCCTCACGCTGATCCTGCCCCACCCGAATAGAAGGATGTGGCGCCTTAATGCCAACTGTAGCAGCTGCCAGTCATCTACACAAAATGTGGCCCATGGGCATACTACAAGCAAAATTCAACTTGCCTAAGAGAGATTGCAAAGCACAAAGTTGAATTTTTTGCATTGCCTGGTGGCAGAAACCGTTCCCTTCAGATGTTCAAGTTTGTCCAAAGGCAAATGGCATTTCATCGCCACGGTATCTTTGACAATACCTAGAAACTGCAACTCAGTGGCAGGGCCCTCTGTCTTGTCAGGGGCCAATGGCACATCAAAAAACTCGAAAACATGTTCGACCGTTGCCAAAGGGAGGGATTATGGAAGCCTCACCAGCCGTCGCCCTGCTCCTTCCATCCGCAGCGCCCGCTCTGCGATGCCAGGACACAGGGGAAAGCTGCCACCCGCGTCTTCTGTCACTGGGGGCTCCATCTACTCCCAGAACCTGACCGGCACCCGGGGCGCACTAAACACTGGCAGGGAGCCTGTATAGCCAGTTGCACTATCCACACTGCGAGGTGAGAGGGCAGGGGAGTGGGTGGCAGATGAAAAAAGTGCAAAAGTGAATATATCGGCGCAAACAATTGGCTCTATGCAATCAACTAAAGGTGCTAAAATAAGCTGCTATACCAACTGAGTTTACCACTACAAAGCAATTCAATAATCCAAAACAACAGTACAGCGCTAATAAGGTGCAGATAAGGCAGATGAAAAAACTCCTGCCCTGGGTTCGCCATAGACGGGGATTCCTCCCGACTCGCACACCAGGGGAAGCAGGTGTGTGCTTGGCTGGTGGGGTCGGAGGGCCCTTGAGGGGCTCCCAGAATGGCACAGAACCCGAGATGTCACCAGAGGACTGAAGCACTCAGAAGGCCTAGACCTCCTAGCATGTGGGTGACTAGAAGAGGGCCCAAGAGAGACCTGCCTGGGTTCCTGCAATAAGTGTGATGGTTTGTCTTATAGCCACCCAGGGCCTCTGGCCACAGCTCTAAGCTGGAACAGTATGTTGTCCAAGTCACCCATCTTTTGTCCTTCCTACAGGTGAAGTCCATGAATGCAGAAGAAAACTGTCTGATGCTGTAATTAGCTCCGACTGAGCTCTGACATGATCCCCCCTCCTCTCTACCCACTACAGGACACACCCTCTGCCTTGAACTCTTCAGTCTGGTAAACAGAATGCATCATTCTAAATCACCCAACTAATACTCCGCCTCTTCTGCAGGCCCCAGTCATGCTGGCCCTCCTCCTAGTTTCACTCAGCTCCAGGCCATATACTTTACATATACCAAAGTTAGACTGTTTCCTGTGCATAGTAAATGTTGCACCGCACTATATCAGTCATTTAATGCTGAAATAATAGGCCATGCTTTACGTTGGATTCTAAATACTGTGGGCATTTCTCTGACCTCACAATCCAAATTATTCTGTTGAATTATATCAGTATTCCTGTATCAACACAGGGGAATAAAAGTGTAGCTGGTAGCAACCAATCAAGTATAGCCAATCATGTGTAAATGGGACGTAGTGCTAGGAGCAGTGATCCATTACTAGTTACAAAATCCATTCATCTATCCATCTGCCTATCTATCTATCTATCTATCTATCTATCTATCTATCTATCTATCTATCTATCTATCTATCTATCTATCTATCTATCTATCTATCTATCTATCTATCTATCTATCTATCTATCTATCCATCCATCTATCTATCCTTCATATGATACATTTAGAGCTTGCTGACTGCCCTATAGCAGTTTTACAGCTACAGGGCGGCCAGGCTCCACAGGATCACGTGTGTGTTTATATATATATATATATATATATATATATGCACTTCCGGGTACTAGGCACGCGTGCGCGCATCCGTAGGCTCGCTCACAGCGGATCCCAGCGGCAACCTCTGATCGTTCGGTACACAGGCAGAACAGTGACACAGATTTATGCCTTCCACTAGTAAAAGCACCTCCCACACTACAGTAAAACAGCAGCCAGGCACACAGTTAACCCCTTGATCACCCCTGATGTTAACCCCTTCCCAGCAAGGGTTCAGTGACAGTGCTTTTTTTTTTGGCACGGATCACCGTATTAGTGTCATTGGTTCCCAAAAAGGTGTCAATTAGTGTCCAATTTGTCTGCTGCAATATCACAGTGACACTATAACTCGCTGATTGCCGCCATTTCTAGTAAAAAAAATAAAAAAAATTCCATAAATATATCCCATACATTGAAGATGCTAAAACTTTTGTGCAAACTAATCAATATACGCTTATTGGGATGTTTTTTTTTTTTTTTTTTTTTTTACCAAAAATATGTAGCAGAATACATGTTGACCTAAATTGATTTAGAAATTCAATTTTTTTTTTTTCTTGGATAAGTTTTATAGCAGAACATTTTTCAAACTTGTTGTTTTTTTTTTTTGTTTATAGCGCAAAAAATAAAAGACCCAGAGGTGATCAAATACCACCCAAAGAAAGCTCTATTTGTGGGTGGAAAAAAGGATATTTTTATTTGGGTAAAGTGTCGCACAATCACGCAATTGTCATTAAAATTAACGCAGTGCCATATAGAAAAAAATGGCCTAGTCATGAAGGGAGGTGAAGTGGTAAATGCAGAAATAGTAGGAAGGCCATGCTTTACATTGGATTCTAAATACAATGGGCATTTCACTGACCTCATAATCCACTGCTCCTAAATGATTTTGTTGCATGATATCAGTATTCCTGTATCAACACAGGGGAATAGGTATCTATCTATCTATCTATCTATCTATCTATCTATCTATCTATCTATCTATCTATCTATCTATCTATCTGTCTGTCTGTCTGTCTGTCTGTCTGTCTGTCTGTCTGTCTGTCTGTCTGTCTGTCTGTCTGTCTATCTATCTATCTATCTATCTATCTATCTATCTATCTATCTATCTATCTATCTATCTATCTATCTATCTATCTATCTATCTATCTATCTATCGTCTGTCTGTCTGTCTATCCTTTATTTGATCCATGTAAAGCTTGACATGATATGCATCAAGTGGGTTTTTTTTTTTCAATACAGTAAAGAAGAGTCTGAAATAAGTCATAGTACTCAACCAAATTATATATTTGCCTAATATAACCACATCAAACTGAAATGTGATTGGTTGCTATGGGTCACTGCACTTTGCACTTCCTCTTTGCTCCCTGGCTGCCTTACGAAACAAACCGGAATGGCTGCATTCAAAGGCATCGCTTCTACTGTAACAAAGCAAATGTAAAGTGCTCCATGTTGAATCTTTTCCCTCTGAAGCGCTCCAAGAATACCAATGAAATGTTAAAGGACCAGCCAAATTAGCATGAAATCTGACAAATAAGCCTGATCCATAGACAAGAAGCTTAGTTGTTCCGCAGAGCCTATGAACCACACTCTGAAATATCATGTGAAATGAAGAGAAACGTTAATGGCTGCTAGCACTTCACATGATGCAGAAATACACGTGTTTGCTTTTCGTACTGCCGTGTTGTCTTTGGCAAAGCCTTGGGACTGAAGCAAGGGTTTTGTAAGTCATAATAAAGGCGAGCACATGATGTGACATTTGATCAACAAACACACACTTATGCCAAAGAATTCTTGCCATTCGCTGAGTGTAAATCTGTAAAGCAGTCCAGTGGGATTCCCCCCTTCAAGTGAGTGATGAGAGGGCTAGAATACAGCATGGCACAGGCCTCCAATGTGGATGTCACCACAATTGTAGAAGCTAATGTGGGATTGGAACTGCCACATGGTAGCTGAGCTGGGAGTGAGATGGGGCATACAAGCAATTCTCTTAGGAATACCTGTAGATTGTATCTTTATATACAAGAAAGTCGTCGTCTTGTATATCATACGAGGTCTTGTAAATCAGTAAAATAGCTCTGTTATTCAAATATTGAAAAAAATGTCAATTAGCAGCCCAATGACTCCATCAACACATCATCGGAGGGACGTATCTCAAGCTAGGAGCATCTGAAAACAAGCCAGTTACGGCTTGAAATGTCACTTTGATGACCTGTTGATGGAAACATTATGCTGCATTTTTTTTTTTCTACATATTTGAAAAGAACTTTTTTTTTTTAAAGAAGTGAATGTGTATGATCATCCTGCCTACTACAGTAAATTCCAGCTTACAGGGGGGATCTCACAGGTTCATCTATACATTGGCCCAAGGTGTAACTATGGTAAAATTGCCATGACTAAACTTCAGTCTTAAAGCAGTGTATTTTGACTGGACAAGATGGAAATTGTGACCTTTCTGCCCTGCCTCTCCCACCTCATCCAATCAAAGAACTCTTTGCATTCATTCAAAGAATGCAAAGTGCTCCCTGAATGACACCTGTGGGCAACCTCTTGTGTTCACAATGCAGCAGGGCAGCCACTTGTACCTGAAATAAAACCCAGGAGCCAGTGGAGATCACCGTAGTAGCGTGCCTACTACAGAAATTTCCAGCTTACAGGGTGATCTCACAGGTTCTTATATACATTGGTCCATGGTGTAACTATGTAAAAATTGCCATACCTAACTTTCAGCCTTAAAGCGGAACTCTTCTGCAATAAAATTCCCCTTCTCGCCTGCTTGCTGCCTTTCCGGCTGAGCTGTGCATGCTGATCCCGGAGTGGCTCCTGCGCATGTGCAGGAGTGATGTCATCCCACCCCTGCCAATGAATACAGGTAAAGACAGGGGAAGACACTGGCGCCAGCAAGGTACCCTTGGAAAGGTGAGTATTAACCCCTTTAGTTTTACTTTAAGGATCACCAAGAGCCAGGATCCCCACCCTTTTGCCATTCAGGAGGTTGCGATCAGTTCATACAGGAAAATGTGTGTTAAAAAAAAAAAAATGTTTTTAATGTTTTAAAAAAATGCAGCATGTTTCCATGCTGCATTTTTTTAAACATATTTTAAAAAAGAACTCATGATTTATAAGTAAATGTGTATTATAATTTTCCTGTATGAACTGATCGCAACCTCTTGAATGCCAAAATGGTGGTGATCCTGGCACTTGACGACCCTTAAAGCCAAACTAATACTGACCTTTTTCAAGGGTCCCATGCAGGTGCCAGCATCCGCCACTGTCGTTACCCATCTTCATTGGCTGGCGTGGGATGACATCACTCCTGCAGAGGTCAGTATGCACAGCTCTGTTTACAGTCCTGGAGAATACAGCAATAAGGTGAGTAGGGGAATTTTATTGCAGAAGAGTTCTGCTTTAAGACTGAAGTTTACGTATGGCAACTTTTACATAGTTACACCTTGGACCAATGTATATGAGAACCTGTGAAATCACCCTGGAAGCTGGAAATTTATGTAGTAAGCACGCTACTACAGTGATCTCCACCATCCTCTGGGTCCTGTGCCAAGTGGCTGCCCTGCTGCATTGTGAACACAAGAGGTTGCTCACTCCACACAGGTGTCAATCAGAGAGCACTTTGCATTCTTTGAATTAATGCAAATAAATCTTTGATTGGATGAGGTGGGAGAGGCAGGGCAGCAAGGTCATGATCTCCACCTTGTCCAGTCAGAATACACTTTGCATAAATTGAGAAAATGCAAAGTGTTCTTTGAATGGTGCCCATGCAGAGTGAGTGACCTCCTATATTCAGTGAACAGCAGGGCAACCACTCAGCACATGACTCGCAAGGTAGTGGAGATCACTGTAGTAACATTGCCTACTACAGTGGTTTTCATCTTCCAGGGGCATCCCACAGGTTTGACACATACATAAACACACTGGTCCAATCTGGACCAATGTAATTGTCTAACAATTGCCATACCTAAACTTTAGGTTTAAAGGTATGCACTTCTTATTTTGAAATATGTTTTTGATGCAATCTGCTAGAAGAAAGAAAGAGCCATGACAACCTTGACGGCAGCATGGGCAACAGCTTCTAGGCCCCAGGCCCTGGCAGCTTCCTCTTTGACTTAAGAATAACTCAAGGATACTTTCTGTTTCATCAATGAGTGCATCATCAATATGTTTATGGCCAGAATAAGTTTAGGCAGTCTGTGTTGTCCATAGCAACCAAGCAGATTCTCCTTTTTCTTCTTCCCAATAAAGGAGACTTCAATTGGTTGCCAGGCAACAAAGAGAGCTGTTTCTTTCAACAGATATTTTCATAAAAGACCCAGAGCATTTGCCTGTCAGTTCACAAATGTGCATTTGTTATATTGTATAAATTGTGCTTCTGGCAGGTGCTGGAAAAGCCGGCCATGGATGATACACTTTTCGTTCCTGCAGCCACGGTTGCAGGAAAGAAAATCGCTCAGTCTATTTTGTTCTCCTGTCAGGAGGGGGTTGCAAGGAGCTATCCCACCGGGACAACACAGTGATTATTGCTAGTGGCTTTAGCTGCTGGCAATAATAGCATTCTAACAATCCAACATGTTGGTTGTACCCAAGTCAATCGATTGATCGACTTGGGTTCAATCAGCCTACCCATACATAGTTCGAATCTCGGCCAGTCCCTGCTGAACTGGCTGAGATTCTAACCATCTATGCCAGGCTTAACAGTGTATTGTTGGCCTTGTTTTCTGTTTTTGCATCAGGCGCCTTCGGGATCTTCCTGTACCCAATTACCATTGTTGATGATGGCTGTTCACTTATAACCTTTCTTTTTTCGCATTAAACACAGTGTGTAGGTGGTGAGGATGGTGGGGCATTCCAACTCCCAGTCCTGCACATGGAAGCTCTTGATGGGCACCCCGATAGTCCTGTGGGGATAGTTCTGCCATAGTCATACTTTAATGTGCCCCAACAATACAGGCTTTTTAAAAAATGCCTAAGCTACGACTGATATCTTCCATTTCCCACAGATAGGTGCACTTATTACATCTGTTTTAATGAAGGCTTCAGGCTGTTTAATGTCCTAAAGCTGAAGAACTTGTGTTCACATACTACGTCTTGCTAGATAATAATAGAGAGAAAAGAAACAAAAAATAACACATATCGCCTTTAACACAGCACTACCATTGATAGATACCCTCGTTAATCCTTTCCTTGCCAACACAATGCACTGCTTGCCTCTCTAACGCTTGAAAAGGCTGCTCTGTGGCTTGATTCATTTCCCGATCTTGGCTATAGAGAGCTATGGCACTGAAAAGCTTGCAGTGATAAATAGTGTGCATTCTGTGGAGGTGAGAGCACAAAAATGAGAGTGATCGCCTTTGTGTTGTCTAGGTCCTGGCCATGTACTTTCTAATTCCCGAGGTTTCTTTCAACAATTCTGTCTGGACTAGGAGGGGCTTAAGCCAAGTGGTCCATCACATCTGCTCCGGAGAAAGTGGCAAAGAATGGAAGTAAGTTGTAATAGGCCGCCAGCACAATGGAAAAATTGTACACTGAGAGCTCCAGCCTCTATAGTCCTAGTGTGGCCAGACTGGTTTAGCAGACAGAATGATAGATGGCTTTGTCAAGGGTCCCAGGGTGTGCCCTGATCTTAAAACACTTTGTTTATCTTGAATAGCAAGGGGAAAGCAGCAGACATAATCAGTGTCTAGTTTGTAGGCAGCTTCATGGGATGTGGGGGGTGGACTGCAAATAAAATATTATTTAACCCCTTCATGCCACCATTGCAATAAACAAGATTATAGTCAATATTAGGCTGCCAAGTGCTTTCACAGACCACATACTAACAAATCTCTTTTTTCTGCTTAATTCTGCTTATGACTTTTTGTTTTAGTGAAAATATTTTGCTCGGCATTGGTCAAACCTTTCCCGGCATGCTTTTTAGGAAGTCTCACGTATATAGGGTCAGGCATGTTTCCGACATGTCATTTATTTGGCTGTGCGCATTTTACTAGGACATGGATTCTTCTGTTGGAACAGGTTTGGAAAATGTTAAGTCTGGATTCACACCTAGGTGCTTGCGGTAACGTGTTAAAACCCGAATCTGACCTCACTCCAATATGCTGTATATGTGCATTGCTATTTATTCTGAACGGGACCCCACAGACATGTATTCAGGGCATCATATGCATATATGTAGATGGGTGGGTTGCATTGTGCTGCAGGTAGGTTGTTTCATGTGTAAGTGCCGGTTCACATTAGTGTGATCACAGAGATCGCATGTAATTCGCAGCGCACTGCTCCTAAATTACATGCGATCTCTGTGCGGTGCAAATTTCAGCCATACAGTTTGTATGGCTGGATTCGCACCGCAATCGCACTAAACACGCACATGACCCTTTTTTTAATCAGCAGCAGAATCAAATCGCGTGGTGGTTCACAATAGTGCGATCCGATCTGTGCAAACTTGCAGATCGCACTGCGATATGCGATCTCAACTGGGGGGTGTCGTTAACTTTTAATTGCGTATCGCATATGTCAGTGTGAACTGATGCGATGCGGGAACACGCTGTATATTCGCACCATTCCCGCATCGCACAAATGTGAACCGGGACTTAAAGTGTTATTAAACACTCCATGGAGAAAGAAAAAGAATAAGGCCCCTTTCACACGGGCGCTCCGTTTTTGTAGTCCGTTCAGTCACTTTTTTTTTTTTTACGGACACGGATGACACTTGTGTCATCCGGTCCATATGTCCACATATTATCCCATCCGTTTGCGAATGATATACGGACATAATGTATGTCTATGGGTTAGCAGATGACAACGCTGACATCCGATTTTGCGTCTTTTCCGTTTTTTAAGCGTAAGAAAAATAGGGTTCTATTCCGTTCCAAAAAACGGAACAGAACTGAAAGGACGCAAATCGGATGTCAGCGGATGGTCATCCGCTGACATCCGCAATCCCATGGACATGCATTATGTCCGTATATCATCCGCAAACGGATGGGGTGATATGCTGACATACAGAACGCCCGTGTGAAAGAGGCCTTTAGGGCCGTACACACTTGACGAAAATCGGATTAAATATCCTCTGATTTTTTTCTCTGTCTTCTCAGCGTTCATAACCGTTTTTAGTTGACAGTGCATAAATGTTCACAAAATTTCTCGTCCGATTTTTCTTTTTTTTGGCACATTTGTTCCTAGACTTCCGGGTTGTCAGCAACTTCAGATCATGCGCGGTCTTTCGTATCTGTTTTTTCACAGACGTACTGCATACACATACACATTAAACGAAAATCGGTCGTCTGGGGACGGACGAAAAAAATTTTGGTGTTTGTCCCTCCGTTTTTTTTCGTTGAAAGTTGTGTACACACTAGGCGAAAATCGGACGATTTTACCTCGGACGGGAATTTTCGGCAGATTTTCTACTAGTGTGTACCCCACTTTAATGTAGCAGTATACCTAGAATCGCCATTGTTTTTTGTCCCATTTTAGTGCAAACTTTGAGTATATTGAGGATTTAAATTCTGGTGTGAGCAGTTTCCCTCTGTAAGGTGGATCCCTTGATTTTTTTGCTCTCAAAGGTATGTCCCCCTTCATCAAGAACCAAGCAGTACATGCTTGGATCTATAGTGCATGAGTTCTGCTTGGACCTTGATGAAGGAGACCTACCCCAAAAACTGGAAAATTGTATATTAATGCAAATAAAAAAAAGGATCATGGACAGTACTCAATTGTTTCTGGTACTAAATAAAAAACTGTGAGCAAAAATATTTATTATTAATCATTTTAGAATGTAATACATTTTGCTGTAATTCTTTTGACATCTCTGGCATGGATCACACTGCAGTCTACTCGCCCCTTCCATCCATGGCATCTAGTGCGTACAAAAAGTCTTTGCAAATCCCTTGATATTTGATATTAAGCCATGTGGAGTATTAACCTACAGCCTGAATGGCAAAACAAGCTTCATTATTTTACCTTTTTAGACGGAACGTTAAAATCAAAGGCAAAATGCAAGTCCTTTTTGCATTAGTGTAGATCCCATGCTGTTTAACCCTTTTGTGGCCTGGACAAAAGATAGCAGGGGTTGGTGCAGAGCAGTCATCAGCTCCCTGTGGCACTGAATAGGTTAAAGGAGATCTGGCGAGCTGTGTAGAGAGAGAAGATGGGTGGGGGTGGGATGATGCTGTCCATTAACAGATGAACTTGGATGAAGTCCAGGCTTTTGATGAGAAAGTGTCATAGCCCAGGAGCATTCAATATTTTTTTTTATACCTGCTGACTGTTCATCATAGTCTCTCAGGTCTTGTGGCTGAAAGCAGAAACAAAACAAAATGGCTCTATTTTTGTGTGCATTCTCTAGAACCAGTAAAGACCAGTCATTTGGCCAGTTAGGCAGATGCCATGGTGTTGTCCTGCTTCGTGATACATGAAGAAAGCACACAAAGGTATAGTGATGATGTTAAACACAGCCCAGCAGGATATTACAGGGATCATGACAGACCTTGTGCTTACTGAATAAGCTACAAGGCAACATGAGCCAATCAGAATTTATCTTTCTTTGGTCTGATTACAGTTACAGCTGTTGGTTACCAGACTTTGCACATCCTCATTGTGTTGTCTTTTTTCCACTGCCGTCTGATTTTTGAGTCCATTCTGGAGAGGTTCACCTTCTCTGTGTCCTCCTTTACCACTATCACGGGGTCAGAAAGTGATAGGAAATCTCAAATCTAGAGTTGTCACAACAGGAAAAGAAGAGAACATTTCTAATAATGAAACAAGTTCTGGTGACAACTATCTAATTTGTCTTTCCATTACTTTTGAAAGATTTCCTCTTACATCCTGACAATGGTTGTAACCATTCCCTCTTATCAAAAAAACAAAAAAAAAAGGTTTTATCTTTAGATATACTTTAATATAGAAAACAGAAAAGGGGCAAAATCCTCTTTTTAATTGATTCAGATATACACGGAAACCGATTGCTAGATTACCAAAGCTTTTTCAAACTGTTTAGATTAGTGGGTGCATCAATAAATATCTATAGTCCATATTTATTTGGTTACAGTCCAACTTTTTGGAATACATATCCTAATTCTGTAGAGCATCAGAATAAGGCCCCATTATGATCAGGTACTCCTGTTAGTTTTTCAGGTAGCAGCAGCAACTTTTCTGGCTCTGAGGAAGGGGGTTCGTCCCTGAAACGCGTCAGCCCAGCCACAGCAGCCCCATGCGGTACTCTGCATGCCATTTTGCTACGTATGGGACCTTGGCTACCTTGGAGATTGTATATGCAATGTGGATGTGTGTATTATCACACCTGCTTTGTGAATATATTGTATACTTTTTAATATTTTAATAAATGGTTTTAGTGGTGATGCACTAGGTCGGTGCGCCCCCTTTTCTTTTGTCTTTTTCTCTCAGTTGGTTCTGGATACCCTTGATCCTGAGGGGGCAGCAAGACCATTGACTTTTTTCCACCTGAGTCTGAAGTGCATCTCTCTTCCCTCCGTCATATTCTACTTGAGCGCAGGAGATTTGCTTTACTACTTGACAAAATTTTTCAGGTGGACCTGATCAGAAGGTCCATTCATCCTTATGGATAGGGGGGTGTAATAGACTTGTGTTTAAAGCTGCCTACCTTCGAGTCCGATCAGGTCTGCTAAAAAAAAAAACAGAACGGGAATCAGTCCTTTTCTGTTTAGACTGAGCAGGTTGGAGGTAGTCGGGTGCAAGAAGACACAAGCCAGCAGAGTTCCTTTACTCCCGGCCTCCCATACAGCAGAGTGGGCTCTGCCCATGTTCGCTCTGCAGAAACTGAGCAGACAAGGATGTGTCATCGATCTGCTGCTCCGATTAGCAGGGGATCTGTAAGGTGATCATCTGCTAATAGGGATGGAACCCATCCCTTGTGAAGGAGGCCTAACAATATACAAGTACAATTTTTTGGTACAATCTGTGAGATAATGCCCTTAGAGGATCTGGGTCACATTTAGTGTCTGCATACAAGTTGTGTATCTCATGTTTTTTGTCTGCACTAACACTTGAAAACAATATTCTCTTGGATGAAATGATGGAGTCTTGATGTTATCAGATGTGATTTTTTTTGGCAAAACATTGACTGCCCTTTTGGCATAACCAACCTGGCATAACTTGATGTTCTAAAGGTTTGATGGCAACTTGTATTCTGTGCCAAGTACTACTTTAAAGTAGATTTGTTATGAGAGAAATATGGGGTAGAGTCACATTCTTGACCTTCTGAAAATGCTACTTACCTGGCTGTTCCACTGACCCATTGACTTTAGAGACATGGTCACTTTGCACATTCAGAGTAATGCGACACCCCTTTTTCCCAGCAATATACAGTATACTCACCTAAGCCACGTTCCCTTGATGGCTCCCTGCTCTATTCGAGCCCTTGCTTCCTTGGTCTAATGGAGTTGGTCTTCTGTGTATGAAGTAGAATGTGACCTCCCCTGTATGACAGTGCTGTGGCATGAGGGACTACTAGTCAGCTCTGAACACCATGACATCGGTAGGGCAGTGAAGTTAACCATATGGATAATTTCCCAAGATGTCCAACACAAGAGCTTACTTGAGGGTGACTCCTGCAGTAGGGGGGTCTTGCTGGGAGGTGATGGATTATCAGGAAACAGTGTAACTTTGCCTTTAATCTGCAAGTTTCAATGTCTCTTTAATAATGACCTATTATTGGAAATGGATTAGAAAGGCCAAGAAAAATCAAAAGCTACAACAGCATACTCCTTCTGGGACAGTGACTCAAAATTTTGACGTGGGGGGTTAGTGTAAGAACCAGGCAACCAGCACAAGGAGCAATTTGTATATTTAAAATGTCAGTAATTTTCCCCCTCCAAAAAAAAAAACAATATAGTCTCCTCAGTGATTGGGTTTTACATTGTGCCTGTTATGTATTTATTTATTTTTTACTACATTTAATGTATATCAAAATACCTGTTTATCCTACCATTGATTTCCTGTTTGCTTGCAGTGACAATAATCTGTGGGGTCATCTACCCTCAGTAGCGTTGCCACTGCTTGTATGCATGCTCCAGGTTGTCTACAAAGTTTACTTTGATTTGAATGGCCTGGGTGGTGGTCAAGGCCAGCTTGCCATGAACTTGTAATGGCAGGAGGAGCCACTGTCAATTAGACTCTAAAGCTGTTTCGGCCGGTTCCTTGGAATTGGCTGACATTTGTGCCATGGGGGGCTCTATCAGCTCCACCTGGCTGGAAAAACTTTGATTCATAAATCAAAAAGCTGGGTAGAAAAGTTGGCTGAACAGTTACTGCAGTCTATCAATGCTTTCATGTAGAGTGGATAGGTGAATCTATGGATTTCTCTTGTTCATCACATTGGGTACGTGTATTGCCAGCTTTACCTGCCCTTTTAGAGCTGGTTCACACTGGGGCGACTTGTCAGGCGACCTGGTCGCCTGACAAGTCGCCGTGAGTCGCCTGCCATAGATTAGCACAGGACCCGTTCTAATAGGAGAGACACAAGTCGCTCCGACTTAGAAAAAGGGTCCTGTACTACTTTGGGGCGACCTGGAGTGACCTGCATTGACTTCAATGATATGAAGTCCGTGCATGTCGCTCCGAGGTCGCGGTGCGCGCTGTGCACCGCGACTTCACAGGTCGCCCTGGGAAGTCGGGTCGCCCCTATGTGAACCGGCTCTCAGGCATTGCTATCGGTGACGTGGGCAGCCAGGAGCCTAATGGTCAGGATAAGTGTTTGTTTGACAGTGGCCCTTGCTGTCTTATAGTCCAGCCCTCACCAATGTGACTTACAACGGGTTTGTGTGGATCTTTTGCAGTTTCCAACTCTAGCACTCTAAGCTGTGTGGAAATGAGGGAACAAGAGTGATGGTGTGACTGGGAATAAAAGCCCTCATAAAAGGACATTTCAGGGGATTTTAAGGAAGAATTACAGATATAAATATTATTATACCTGTGGGATCCCTCTAGAACAGGATTTCTCAACTAAGGTTCCTCCAGAGGTTTCTAGGGGTTTCTTGAGTATCGAGTAATTTCTGCCTTTCAGATAAGTTCCCATTGACACCAATTTTTAGCCATCTGTAATGGGGTAGTTGTTCCAAATAACCACACATTTAAGGAGCATTCTTCTCACTGTCAATCACACTAGTGTATATATGGTCTTTTTCAGCAGGGGTTCCCCGAGCCTGGAAAGTTATTTCAAGGGTACCTCAGTGTTAAAAAGTGGAGAAAGGCTGATATAAAAGCTGGAAATCACTATAGTAGGCACCACAGCTACAGTGAACTCCACTAGCAGGGTCACTTGCTGCCCTGCTGCATTGTGAACCCAGGAGGTAACCCACTTAGAACGGGCCTCATTTAGAGAATGCAATGTACCTTCCCAATGGATGCCAAGCATTCTTTCATTGGACAAGGTGAAGAGTGTGACATTGCTGCCCGCCTTTCCACCTTGTCCAATCAGAGAATGCTTTGCATTCATTGAGAATATGCAAGAGAACTCTGAATGGTGCGCATGCTGAGCAGGCGTCCTGCAAGCTGGACCAATGCAACTGTGTATAAATACCCATACCTGGAATTCTTCTTTAATGATTGAAAATTCCTTAGTTCTGATTGTGCATTTACAAACAGTTTAAACCTCAGTCTACTAGTCCAATAGTGATAGGATGGCACTGTATTCTAGGCACAGTATATTCACCAACGTTTGCTTACACCTGCCACACATTGTAGATTCGTCACTTTCAGGAAGAGATTTGTGACTGCGGCATGTTTTGTGAGTGTCGGCGTTTGCTGCCATTAATCAGCCTTATACTTGTCTTGTTGGAGGATTACCAACTAAGGCTCAGGTATTTCTCACGCTGCTGTATATACTCTGTTATTCTTATCAGACATGGTTTTTATGCTCTATTATAATCCTCCCTAGTAAGAGAAAAATCATTGTACATACAGTAAGTGTCGTGTAATAGGTTGCAGCTTCCTCAAATACACTGTAATGGTTGAATACATTCCCACACTTTCAGCTGCACTTGCAGATGGATTAATAATACATCTCCTTTAAGAACTGCCTTCAGCTTTGATGGATGGGAAACAATTTAAGGTTAACTATTAAATGTGGGCAAATCTAATAAAAACGAAAATATGTCCCCCAAGTTACTGTTCCGTTGCAATCACTATCATTCTCTCCTCATTTAGCTATTATCCTTTAACGAGCCCCTAATGTATATACAGTGGTCTGCAGTGGATTCCTCCCTACCTTATTTACAAGATAATCAGATTTAACCAGGACTGTAAGCGGCCAATTATTGTAGGAAAGGGTACGACTGATGCAAGGACATTAACACTCACCTTTGAGGGTTCAAATTAAACAGTAAGTGGCTCAATCCCAATTATTAAAGGAAATGTCTTCTTGTTGTTTAAGAGACTTGTTATTACCATTAGTGCAGTAAGGCCGCAGCACGTTCTTTTATTTATCAGCTGGCAAATGTTTAGGCATTGAAAGAAGGTCACTACACCAATTGGCATTGAAATGAACTCTGTGACTGGGTTAAAGGGAATGTATTGTCTTTTTTTAAGCTTATATTAGATACACATATAAAATAAATAATATTGATTTAAATAATCATATTGGTGTGTGTTAATGTTTGAAACACCTTATGATATGTGTCATTGTAAAATAAATATGCAAATATTTGCTTATTGCATAGGCCTGCTTTGTTGTGCAACACAGTGTTTGTGCTTTACTGTTTTCCCCCCAGTGAAAATCTACTGTAGATTTCAGGTGTCAGTCTCTTTGTCATGTGACAATTTTGAGGCCTGGTAATTGGCTGCTGGGCCAGTTTTCCATCACGGGAGGAGCATGTGACCTCCAGCAATGCATTGCCAGAGCAGCTAAGCCAGAAGTATGGTATGTGAGAAGGATGTCCTCAAATCATATGTGTATTCCCTAAGCTGTGACAGTCTCTTTATCCCCTTTCTGCTGTTCCCCATCCCATCTGGCTCTTGAGGAGGTTCTTAACGCCAGAGTTGTTCCCTGGTCATGATTTCACTGTGATTGGCAGTTACAGTGATCATGTGATTGATAGCCCATCCTGCCAGCTCTCGATCGTTTCTTCGTTGCTGCGAGCTGCTGGTGACAGTGCGGTCACAGTACTGGGGGTGTGCAATTGCATATATGTGGCAGCAAAGAATATGGCCCACCTCTGTGCTGCAAAATATATTCATACAGCTGTCAAGAAGAGTACAGTTAGACCTCATGCACACTGTTTTTTGTTGGGAATTAAAAAAAAAAAGCTAAACGCGTCTAAGCGCTAGGACTTTTAGCATTTGAGTGTTTATTCATTTCAATGGGCAAAATAAATTACAAGTGCTCAAGTGCTAAAAGGGCCTAGTGCTTAGACACGTTTAGTGTTTTTTATGCCCAAAAGCACCATTGCTGAACACGATTCTTCTGCGTACAGGAGAAGGAACTGTGACTGCCTCTAAATGATGTTGCTTGTAAACTCCTTTAAAGCCTATAGGATTGTATTCCTATAACTGGAGAGTGCAAAATCTGGTGCAGCTGTGCATGGTAGCCAACCGCTACTAACTTCAGCTTGTTTAATTAAGCTTTGATAATAAAACCTGGAAGCTGATTGGTTTCTATGTAGAGCTGCACCAGATTTTGCGCTCTCCAGTTTTAGCAAATCAACCCCTGTGTGTGTGCATGGACACATAGGGGTTGATGCAGCTGTGCATGGTAGCCAATCAGCTTCTAACTCCAGCTTATTCAATTAAGCTTTGTCAAAAAAAAAACATGAAACTGATTGGTTTCTTTGATGCATAGTTGCTCCAGACTTGGCCCTCTCCAGTTTTAGTAAATCAACCCAGGCTTTTATTGAGGTGCATTCAGGGGGTTATGCAAGAAATACCAAAAGCCCCCAAAAAACATCTGCTTAGGAGCAGCAGTGTGCATTAGGTCTTATTGTAATTGCTAAGTGTTGTGCCTTAGGAGGCTAGTCTAAAAATCAGCTAATATTATATCAGACTGGTTATCATACACATGGGCTGAATGAAGGACAGTTTTTGTTGAACTGTCCGGTGTCTCCCGACATTCGACCCATGTGTACTAGACATTAGGGGCAAATAGAATGCACGTTTGAATGTGCAGTTGCATTCCGCAAAGCCAGCTGCTCCATTGCTTAGAAAATGAGGCAAAGCCCAACAAAAAACAAGAGGGGGGTGCCATGCAATGCAATGTACTGTAAAAACCACATGTACGTGCACTCTGTACGCATTATCACATGAATTTTAGTGTGAATGAGCCCCCAGAGATGTGGACTAAAGTCTGTCTGCTGAAGAATCTCATCAGCTACTAGCAGGGTGGTTGGGGATTTTTTTTTTTTTCAAACAAAACAATCTCCAGTGTTTCTGTTACTAATTAGTAACACAATGAAAGCACTTTGAATTCCATCCTAAAAAAATGTGTTGTTATTATTATAACTTGGCATCCCAAGCATTCATTCATAGTTCCTGGAATTAGCTCAGATGTGTTTGAGCTTGGCAATCATAGATAATCGTACGTGGCACCATTGTGAAATCCTGCTGTGCCCTAGCTGCGTGTGCCATCTTGTCACTTGTTGTAACCATTCTGTCACCATATTTTTTTTCCTGTAAAGAGCGTCAGTAGCACTTTACTACAGACTGTGTAGGATTTCTCGAAAGTCTGGTTAGAAAACCCTGTAACATTGGTTTAAAGGTTTGAAAAAAACTTCTATGGAAGTTGGACAGGATCAGGGTAAAGGCACCTGCAATTAATGTTTGGATGATCTGGTTGATTTCCATAAAATATCTGTAGGCTCTATCGTACCATGACAGATATCAGTCTACCCAAGATTTCTTAGGTGGAGAGTCAATCTGCTGGTTGGATTGTTTATACCTGTTGACAATTATTGTTTTGAACCCGAGAGAGATCAATGCTTTGGATACCCGCTAAACACACCCTTCACCATATATACAGAACTGCACATTCCCTAGATGTGAAAGTGCATGTTCGTTAGACATCCTTTGGATCTTAGAGGTGGTGTTGTTTTCGAGCAGTAGGTGGCATGTTTGTATGATGCCCATGGTAACAGGAGGTGCTTTTTGTGTTCATTTGTGACTATTTGCCATGGCCAGCCCAGACATTTCTTTTTTGGTATTTGAGATTTACACTAACTGGTGGCTAAAGTTGTCCATACAAGGCTTGAATTTCTGCTGATTTCTAATTTCCAAGGGTAGCCCAGTCAGGAAAATGTTCAGCTGAAGAGTGACTGCAGCCTATCAGCTGCAGTCATCATTTGGTCCCTTTCACACAGGCTGCCCAATCAGCTCCGCCTGTCAGTTTTTTAGGCAGAACTGACCGGACCCTCCAGTCTCTACTATGTCAACGGACACCCGCTGCCATCCTGTTTGCCATAAACAGAGGAATGGCGGTCCTATTCCCCATCTGTCCGGCAGAATAGATGGCATCAAATAGAAACAGACAGGCGGTCCGTTTCCCTTTGATTGCCCCATAGAGAAGGGCAGGACTGTGTCTGTGTCCACTTTGCATAGCAGAGCAGACACCGACCTGTCATCTGCCTGCTTAGCGGGCATCAATGGAGAGATCCACCGCTGAGCATGTGGATTCCGCTTAGTGGAGGCACCCATGTGAAAGGGGCCTTAAGGTATTCAGACAGCCGCGGGTGCATTGGCTGTCAGAATACAACAGCCAGTAGGACAGATTCCTCCATTAATGCTGTTTAGCGTTGATGGAGACATCTGTACGTGTATGTCTAGCTAATGCCTATATCCCATGCTTGTTTAATGTTGCAGTACAGTTATACACCAGGAAAGGTGCCTAGTTGAAAAGTGAAGTGACAGTATAAATGCCGTTGCCAATGACAGGGTCGCTAAGAAAGCGGAGAGAACACCCACCTGCTCCTACCATGTCACTCCTTTGCTGATGGAAGCAGTGAGGTGTCGCTGCTGTTTTGCTGAATAGCAAGGGGTGACACCATAGGAGCAGATGAGTGTTCTCTTTGGAAACCCTGTTGCTGGCAAGTTAATGCTAGCAACAGGATTGCTCTTGTGACATGGGTATGTGAGCTTTCCTGTATTAAAACCAGTATGCAGCAATTTCTTTCAATGGTGCATACTGTTAAGCTGAACTCCAGGCACATGTAAAAGACACAAATTAAGGCAGGTGATATACATATATAATATATATTCCAAAGACAGTCAAGCCTCAGAGCTCACTCTCCTTTTTCTTTCACTCTGATAGTAATGGTAATTCCAGCGATGCTGCTCTCCTTGAGCAGGGAAACTCCAGCTTGCTACAAAGAAAACAGAGGGTGCAAACGCCTAATGCATTACCTTCAACACCAATGAAAATGTATTCACAAACGCCAAAGGCATACTCCCAAACACGAAAATATAAAACGTATATCATACACAACTCCAATATCCGGGTGACACATCTCTGCGGTTGGAAAGCTGACATGTTTCAGAAGACAAACTCCCTTCCTCAGAGCCCTCTTGAGAGATGAGCTGTTCTCCTTTCACTGTCCAATCACAGGTTGGGGGAGAGACAAGACCTGTAAGTGTTACTAAACTGCAGCAGAGAAAAACCAGGTCATCTGACCTGCCAGACAGGGCTGCTCTGTGTGACAGAGCTGTGTAAATCTCAGGATTGGATGGACAGAAATTCAAATCCTAGTGCAGGTAAAACAGCTTCTATGTGTGTATTTCATCTGTGTATGTAGATGTTTGCCTGAAATTCAGCTTTAAAGCAGAACACCAACCAGAGAGCTAAATATACATACTAACGGAATACATGTGCAATTTATTAAAATATTTGTCCTTTAATTCTTCTGATTTACATACCCCGTCAAACTATGTTTGCAGAGAGTAACACCACTATTCATAGTCTACCGCTCTGCATCTTCCTGTCTCTCCAGATAAGTTGATGTCTGTAGGTAGCTTTAGGACTTCTATTACTGGGATTGTTTTATATGCATACAGTGGGAAGGTTAGACATCTCTTAATTTCCTGCACTGCTGTTGCTGCTTTCTGTAGCTATGTACTGAATATTTTTGCAAAATCTCCTTTATAAATGGTATTCTAGTTAAAACACTTGATTATCACCTGCTTCATAGCCTTCCCATTCATAACTGCTGTCATGTAGCAGCTGGGAGGTCACTTGCTTGGTATAAGACATCTGACAAGTGCCACATAAATGAAGAACACAATATGTACTTGTACAGCAGCCTATATGCATCTCCCATAAACAGCGAGACAAAGAAATACTTGTCAGTGGGTGGTGAATGACTATATAAGCCAGGCCCCGAAGCCTTCTTTGCCAAAGGGTTAAATGTGTAATATTACCTTGTGAACACCTGGTGGTCAAAGCTTGGCCCATCATTATTATGTAAATTGGAGGCACATCATCTTTTATTCATGGCGGGCAGAAAGTTTATCTGCATTATTAGCTTTTAGCAAGAACTGGGAGCTCCATAACCTTAGACCTCAGAAATGCGAGCCATATATTTGTGGATGTCTATAGACAAGGCACTTTCCTATGAATTTTATCGTACTGCTGCTTTGGAAAAATAAAAATAGAAAATAACAGCTAAAGAGAGACAAAGTACAAATTAATTTTGATGTTGAGAAAAACTGTGACAAGTCCTAGTGACTCTCAAGTGAAAGTAAGCAGTCATCAGTTACTAGTATAGTGTCTGATCAGTTGTTAATGTCTTCTCGGTAAACGGTAGTGCAACTGCATGCAGTATAATCACACATCAGAGTCTGGCTATGCCCCAACTCTGATAGCAGCTTCTGCCTGAATTGTAACCGAGCTAACCTAGATTAGGGCCTGACTAAGCAAAGCTGCAGTAAAGAGCAAATCACTGGAAAAAGTCAAAAATCTAACCAGGTAGTCTGTGCCATAGGACCTTTTTCATAAATCTGTATGATGAATGGGACCCGTTTTGCAAGGAAAATGTTAATATAATATAAATATAATCATCTACATCAGTGGTTTTCAGGCTCCAGGCCTCCCTCCTCTTGGGCCTCCAGCCAGCTGCAGATCTCCCAACCTACCACAGTGCCCCCGAGCCCCCATAATGCTTCCAACCTCCCATAACTGCCCACAGCCCAACTCAGCCCCCAAAACGTTCTCCAACCTCTCACAGTGCCACCAGCCTGCCAAATTGTCCCACAGCCTGATGTAGAGCCTCCAGCCCCCATAATGCCCCAACCTCTAACAGTGTTCCACTGTACCTCTCACAGGACCTCCTAGCCCAAGCAGTGCCCTGCAGTCTCCTATAGTGTCTTTGCAAAGCCCCCAGCTTCTTGTAAAAGCCCCAGCATCCCCCACAGGGCCACCAAATCTGCTGCAGAGTCCTCTAACCCCCCTATAACCCCAATTCCTCCACAGTGACACCCAACCACATCCAAAGCCCTCCAGCATTTCAATATATATTTTGCATTCCTATACATTTATTATATGAGCATACACTTATTTAATGTTGAGGCATGGAAGGTCTTGGTAGAATTTACCACGTGTACAAACAAATGGCAACCACCCCAACCTATAACTAGCCTTTGCCGCAAGGAGCACATGGAAGGGCAACGCACATCAAAAAACAAGCAAAAATTCCAAGCTCACTAACCAGCTAGCCTGCAAAAAAAAAAAATTGAATTTACCATACCCTGGTCCGTAGGGTTTAGAACCACATGTCATGACAGCTGCCAAAGGCAGAAGCATTCCTTTTAATTTTTCAGCAATAATATGAAAATGCCAACACATATAAGGGGAACATTCATGTATATTGGAAGACTTTTGATAACTCTCACTTAGACTGCAGGTCATAGGAAGCCTCTTTAAATGCATCACAATTGTGATACTGGCAATTATCCATTAGTTGGAGAAGAAGTAATCACATATGAAGTCCTATGAAGCCATTAGCCACTGAGATTTTTTGTTTAGGTTTTCACAGACATGATAGCTTATCAACCCAACATTTTCCAGACAAAAGATGGTATAATGTCTATAAAGCTGGCGATACACGGGTCAGTTTTTTAACTGAACAGATTCCCCCATCCACACAAGCGAGGTGGATGGAGGAATCCTCCCCACTGCCTTATTGTATTCTGATAATAGGGACTCCTCCGCTGTCAGAATACTCTGATCAGCCCTGCAGCCGGTTGGCTGCAGGAGCTGATATGAAGAACATTTTTCAACAAGCCCTTCCTAGAACAGTTGATCACTGGAGATTGATTGCTCTTCAATTAAAATGACCATAGATGGATTGGAATTTGGTTGGTCCCTGCTGAATTTTTATCAATACATTCCCAGCTTAAGATACCTGTGGACACCAATGGCCAAGACTTTTAAGGGAGAATAGAGACTGGACAGATTTTAAAACCTTGTCTTATCACAGTTCCTTAACTCCTGATAACCCAACTATTTCTTAGTATACATCACAGATGCACAAGGGGGCCATTCTTGTCTAGGGGCCCCTGTGGGAGGTTTGGACATATTTGTACCGCAAGATACCTTTTACTGTCAGCGCCCAACTTTAAGGTGAAAGTAGTGAAAGGGCATCTTCTCTATCTGTTAGACCCAATGTTTTGTTTTATTTCTGGTCTTTGTCTCTACTAGTAAGCTTATTAAATGGTCAGCCCAAACAGACAGTTAGCCCAAGCCAGACAAGTTAAAGGATGTGAGGAGGCCTCTCTTTAGTTTTCTTTTTTTTTTAACTAGGACCCTGTAACTTTTTTTAGTTAAGCTTCTAGATCAGGGATCCTCAAACTATTGCCCTCCAGCTGTTGCAGAACTACACATCCCATGAGGCATTGTAAAACTCTGACATTCACAGACATGACTAGGCATGATGGGAATTGTAGTTTCTGAAAACTGGAAGGCCATAGTTTGGAGACCCCTGTTCTAGATCATGTAAACATGTAGTTAAAATACATGTAAACCTGAGCTTAAATTAATGACATTCAATTACTTTTAATAACATTTTTTTTTTACCTTTTTTTTATCCCTGGATCTCATTGCTGCTGATCTCTGGGAGCTTCTATGTAGGCACGTCCTGTGTGCATAAGCTCCAGTGATGACTGCATGCAATTTCTCAAGATGGGTTTCCTATTGGTGACAACAGGTGCCTGTAGTCTCCATCGGAAGCCTGCCTAACAGGATGATAACACAGGAGCACAGTCAGAAGACAGGGACAGTGTTGTCACCCTATAACAGAAAATGCCTGAACAAGGACCTTCCTACTAGGATCACCAGGTATTGTTTTAATGAAAGCCGCAGATTTAAAAAGATTTAATGAAACCTTTGTATTTGCATTAACATGTTAAAGATTATGTGAGAATTTAGAGAATGCATCTTATGTATTTACATATAAAACATACAAATAATACACACCACTTGTAACTGTGAAAAAAATGCAGTAACTAAAAATAATAATCATCATTGTAAAATGTTTTTTTAAACCATATATTTTGCCCAATCTTCTTAAAATATCAAGTACACAAAACTGTAGTAATATTTCACTGTTCTGAAAATTATTTGTGTTGCCTATAATTTTGCTGGCATTTCAAAAATCTATAATGTCATGAATTCAGATCTTCTTAAAAAAAAAGAATACAAAAAAGATACAGCAGAGGAAAAAACATATTCCCTTACAAGTGATACAAGGAAAATTGGAAAAAAACCTGTCATTACTGTGTTTTTGTTTAGTTGGCTAATCAAGTGTGTTTTAGATATCTCTCGATTTTTGAGTTAAATCACCTTCAAAATGCCGCAGACCTGTGTCTGACTGGTTAATAGGCTGTTGAATGAGTTGTGTATTATTTTTACTTCAAACTGATTGAAATGTTGACTAAAAATCAATGCTGTTGAGTAGTGATAATTTACAGTGCTCTGCGTGCTAAGTAGTTGTGCTGTGCACTTGCCGGGGCCTACGTCTGGCGCGGGAAAGCTGTGTACCGCGATGAATCAAATGTGTTATGGGTCAGCCCTTTTACTTGTTCCATCATGGCTTTTACACAGTTGCCATGTAATTTATGGCGGCTCTTGCGTTGTCAAACATTTTCATTGCAGCTTCCTCGGCTTATCCCTGACACAAACACGCCAGCTCCGTAGCCACTATTGTTCCGTAATCGGAGACGGCGACTATAAAACATCAAATTACACTATCTTCAGGCTAATTTAAATGCACCGCAGATTGAAATCAGAGCTCGTTTGTCCCTGATGCAAATTATTAAGTTCTAATTATAAATATCCATTTAATTACTCCATACATTTTTATTTCGCAGACCAATTTTGGCAATTCAGCATGAGATACATGAGAGAAGATCTGCAGTAATTAATTGTGCACTTTTCAAAATGTAAATGGTGGTGCAGGCAGACCTTTTTTCCGAGTGACTGACTACGCTTTGCACACGGATTAAGTCCCAGGGTGCGTTTATTTTTTCTAGTGCTCTAATATTTTCACAGTGAAAGATATTCTACCAAGGTGTGTGAGCCCGGCTTTTGATCTATTTCCCCTTTCTTAAAAAAACATTTTAAAAGAAGGTCAACACGACCTTGGGATTCATTTAAATTATAGTTCACCATTTCACATGTTTTAATTTTTCCCCAATTTCCTTCAAATTGTGATGACCAAACCAAGGCAGCTAAGGTTGATTCTTGCAGCAAGTGAGTTGTGTATTAAGGATAAGTCATGGGAAACTATAATGTGTGCCTAGGAAAATTGCCAGTATCCCAAAAAGTATACTCTTTGAAAACAATACAATAACGAATTTAAATGCATACAGACAGATAAAGCAATAATAAAAATTGACAAGTACAATACCCCACAAGTGGTTTTGTGTTCCACCTGAAAAGGGTTATTCACCAACGCCTGCCATTGCTGCCACCAACTATAATTTGATCCTTGGATTATAAAGGTAAATGCGCTGGCAAATTAAGGTGGATTACCCTTTCTGAGTTTTGGCTACCACTGAGTGCTCTGAAGTTTTGAAATATACAGTATTGACTCAAAAGAGTTCATTTACTAAACTGGAGAGTGCAAAATCTGGTGCAGCTCTGCATAGAAACCAGCTTCCAGTTTTTTTTTGTCAAAGCTTGATTGAACAAGCTGAAATTTGAAGATGATTGGCTACCATGCACAACTGCACCAGATGTTGCACTTTCCAGTTTTAGTAAATCAAGAGTTGCTGGTAATGGTCTATATGGTAAAGAACCAAAGGAAATCTGATTAATTTCCACATGCCACCCCTGAGGAGCTTCTTTTGTAGTCCCAATGCTTTCCATACCGTATATACAAGTGGCATAGTTGTGTTGTAAATCTCTCTATAGCTGAAGCCTGTATAGTACAATACATACTTCAGTTATGGATAGGTCAGTAGCAGGCTTAGTAACCACTACACTGAGTGGTACAGAGTCTTTTTGGTATCACAATAGCGTATCCTCCAATATGTCAACTGGTGGTGGTGGATTGCCCTTTATGAGTTTTTGCTAACACTGAATACTGTGAAGTTTGAAAATTTACCAGTTCGAGAGGAAATGATTCACTGGTAGACTTAGACAGCTTCTGGTAATGGTTGATGGTAAAGAAGAGAATGAAGCCTGACCAATTCCCACCTAGCACCCCTGAGGAGCTTCTTTTGTAGTCCCAATGCTTTCCGTACCGTATGTGCAATTGGGGTTGCTTGTTATAAGTCTTTCTATAGCTGAAGTTTGTATAGTACAATATATGTTCCAATTATTGATGGGTCATAAGCAGGCATAGCTACCACTACACTCAGTGCTGCAAGCACTGTCTTTCTGGTATAGCAATAGCGTATCCTCCAATATGTCAACTGAATGGTGATGGAATGCCCATTATGGGTTGTGGCTAACACTGAATGCTGTGAAGTTTAGAAAAATAAGTTAATAACATGAAATGATTTACTGATAGACTCAAAAGAGCTGCTGGTAATGTTTGATGGTAGAGAAGAGAATAAACTCTGACCAATTCCCACCTAGCACCCCTCAAGGAGCTTCTTTTGTAATCCCAATGCTTTCCATACTGTGTATGCAGGTTACGTTGGCTGTCATAAGTCTTTCTATAGCTGAAATTTATATAGTACAGTATATGCTTCAATTATGGGTAGATCAGTAGCAAGCATAGCTACCACTACACTTAGTACTACAGGTACTACGTTTTTGGTATGGCAATAGCGTATCCTTTGTGTGCACTGGTGGTGGTGGGCTGTTAACTCTGAATGGTCTAAAGTTTGGAAATATAACAAATAAGGATAGCAGATGATTCGCTGATAGACTCAGATAGCTGCTGGTAATGGTTGATGGTAAAAAAAGAATGGACCTTGACCAATACCCACCTCCTACACCTGAGGAGCTTCTTTTGTGGTCTCACGGTTTTCCATACTGTATGTACAGGTGACATTTTTTTTTTTAGAAGTCTATCTATGGCTAAAGGTTGTGTAGTACAGTATATTCTTCAATTATGGATAGATCAGTAGCAAGCATAGGCACCACAACACTCAGTGCTACAGACACTGTCTTTCTAGTAACAAAACAGCATATCCTCTAATATGCCAACACCAGATGCTATGGGGCCTATAGGATGGATTTTCCATCACTGTAACAACCCTTTCCATGTGATTGTGCTTGAGTAGTGTTTATAAAAGTAAAAGAGAAAAAAATTAGCCAGGAAGTAAAAATAGCATCTTCCTCTACAGATGCTTATCTTTTGGTACATTCATCAAAAACCATTTGACAAACAACAAAAGATCTGTCTTTGTGTGGCCAGCTTTACGCGTTTATAGACTGTAGTGATACGTTCAATATGAAGTACTTTATGCTCTTTGAGGTGCTCATCGCAATAAACAATGGTGTTTTTTCTGCACAATATTTTCATTTGCTCAGGTTTCCGTTTCCTTGCTTTCCCACATGAATCCCTTGAATAATTAACATATAGCTAGGTTTTCCCGTGTTCTCATTATATTTAAATGGTAACAAAACACTAATACACCACTTAGGAAAACAAGGGAAAACAATGAAGGGAGACAGGAGTGGGAGACCGCTTTAAGGAAGATCTCTGATCTAGGCCCAATACCTAGTAACCAAAAAAGAAAATATCCCTTGCAGTGGGCCTGTACCTTCACTGCAAGGGTTAATAGCTTGTTTTGGTCTAGGGGAAAATAAAAAAAAAAGTTTATTACCCTAATTTTCCACTCCTCCCTGCAGCTATACTGGTCCTCAAAGTTTCTTCTCCCCCTTGCTCCCACCTGTCTAGGGTCCTAATGTCATTCAAAGTCCTGGATTGGGCGTGATGATGCCGAGGGACAGTTCAGCACTGGAGTTTGGGGGAGCTCCACAAAAGTTTCTCCTCCCTTTAGACTAAATAAACAATTAAAGCGGTAATAAACCACAAAACAAAAGATCCCCTGCAAGATAATAGCATAATGTGCATAATAGCTACGAATCCCAGAAGAAGGGAGATTTGTGGCAAAGCATCCCAACCCAATGCTGCAGCACTAGTTTAGTTTGAAGCTCTGAAAAATTGCTACTTATCAACCTATCACCATTGATTCTATTGATTAACTCGTTAGCTACAAATACTTGTTAATTGCTGCCATTAACGATCAAATTCTACTACAAAATCCTGTCTGACAGCAACCTTAAAGGAAACTAGTACTGAGAAAAAATCTGCCACTGCTGAGGTCCCCTTTTAAAAATGCTAGTTGCCTGGTTGTCAAGCTAATCCATAGACTGAGTTACTGACCTGGAACAAGCATGCAGATTTTGAGATTGGGAAAGTTCTGATTTTCCTCTTATCGCATGTTTCTGCTCAGTGTCTCGGAAAATCCAAGCAGCTAGTTTTAGGAGGCTACATATTTATTTATCTCCTAAGTCATACACAGGCAGGTATTGCATTGATTAGGATGAAAACTATCTATTCTCAAAATGATTGTAAGCATCAGTTATAATCAAGAATTGACTCTGTACTCAGACTATTTTGCTTCTGCTGCTTTCTTAGCTGGCTTTTACGGTAAGCTACTTTTCCTGAGGGACAAACTGGTATTCTCTTTCAAAGGAACTGCATTCAGAAGTTGCTCTATGCACTGCAAGCATACCTTCCATAGGCTAAAATGAAACCCTATTCAGAAGCATAGGAAAGATTTTTTTACCCTGACCTTAATGGATTCATCAGGACTAGGAGAGACTACATTAGTACACAGCATCTAAGGCATCTTAGAATGAACAATTGCGAGCAGACAGGCTCCTAAACTTACCTTCCTGCAAACATTAAATTTGACACTGAGCTGCGCATGCAGGGTGCATTCTCCGGACGCCTTGGTGCCAGAATAAAATAACTCATGTGGCCATTCAGGGGAGTTAGATCATTCTCTCTCCAGTCAATCAAGACTGCTTAAAGTGGAACTATGTAAAAAATGGGCGAACAGGCAGGATTTTTAATGCAGAAGAGACATGCCTCTCTGCCCCTGTACTGTAGAAATGTGCATGCATAAGAGTGACGTCATATTGGCCTGGCTAATGAAAGTGGCCGGCGATCGTTACCTGGAAGCCAGCCACTCCAACATGTTAGCAGCTGGCGGGGCGCTGTATAGTTTTGCTTTAAGACATGGAATAAGCCAGGGAGAAGATATCGGCACCAGCTAGGGAGCTCTTGTAAATGTTACATCAATGGAATGGATGTGAATATTTGTGGACTTTAGTTCTGTTTTTAAGACAAGCTAATCCGTATTTATGACGGTAGTGCAGTCAGATAACATAAACAATAATAAATATGCTCTGGTTTTAGTTTTTTTTTTTTTACTTGATATGTTTTTGTGACAAGGGCTAAAGTGATTGTAAAGTAAAACATTGTATTAAAAACATATTTTAAATAACACAAATTTTATACTTACCTGCTCTGTGCAGTGGTTTTGCACAGAGGAGCCCCGATTCTCCTCTTCTCAGGTCTCCCTCCGGTGCTCTGGGCCCCTCCCCCTTGCCGAGTACCCTCATAGCAAGTCACTTGCTGTGGAGGCACTTGGGCGTGCTCACTTCCGAGCCAGCTCTCTGCGTTCATTAGACACAGAGAGCGTCCCCTTCTCCTGCGTCACTGGCTGTAAATGACAGCAGCTGGAGCCAATGGCTCCTGCTGCTGCATCTCAGCCAGTCAGGAGGGAGAGACTCAGGAGAGCCTCAGGTCTTGTGCAAATTGCTAAATCGAGATCGGGCTTAGTAAAGTATTGGGGGAGGGGGGGGGAGCTGTACTCTGATGGTTTTTTGCCTTCATACATAGAATGCATGAAGGTGAAAAACATTCAGCCTTTACAACCACTTTAAAATAACCTGTGCTGGAAGCATGCAGGAGAATCAGTCTGCTGATCTCACACACAATACAGCAGCCTAGGTATTCAGTAGTCTGACACACCCCTCTTCCGACTGCACCAATCAGGAGCTGCTTGAGCAGGGCTATTAATTGGAGCACTGTGAAGGGAAGCATGTCAGACCGCTGGACACCTGGACCACTGTGTTGTGTATGAGAGCTGGGGTCTGACTCTCCAGCATGCTGCCAGCCCAGGGTATTTTAAAGCCGGCCATAGATAGGTTTAGCAGGGACCGGCCAAGATTCAAATCATCTATGGGCAGGTTGTGACCAGCCAAGATTCAAACCATCTATGGGCAGGTTGTGAAGAGAATCATGTTGGACCACTGGACACCTGAACCACTGTGTTCTGTGTGAGAGCTGTGGTCTTACTCTCCAGCATGCTGCCAACCCAGGGTATTTTAAAGCTGGCCATAGATCGGTTTAGCAGGGGCCGGCCCGAGATTCAAGCCATCTATGGGTAGGTTGTGAAGGGAAGCGCGTAGGACCACTGGACACCTGAACCACTGTGTTGTGTGTGAGAGCTGTGGTCTGACTCTCCAGCATGCTGCCAGCACAGGGTGTTTTAAAGCCGGCCATAGATAGATCCAGCAGGGACTGGCCGAGATTTAAAACATCTATGGGCAGACTGATTATACCCAAGTCGATCCATCAACTGGTACAACCAGCATGTCAGAGTTTTACATGTGACTATTGCCAGTGGCTAAAGCCGCTAGCAGTGATCACTGTTTCTCCCGGCGGGGAACAGCGCCCCATCCGCCCCATCCTCCCTCCGGAAGAACACAATAGCTCAGCAGGATGAGTTCCTTCATCCACACTGACTGTGCTAATGGGGGAATCTAGAGATTATTTTTCCTGCAACCCGTATGGCCTGCCTAAACCTTGCTAGAGCACATAGCAAGTAAATAAAAGCTGTTTATTCCTGTATATGCAACCTGACTGCATAGCAGTCATAAATAAAAAAAGTTTAATTGGGCTTTAACAACGTAACAGCCTGCTGCGTGCTGTATGTCAGGTCATGAACCTCTCCCAGTATCTGTGCCTGGCTATCTGTGCTTGGTTAGGGGTAGCCTTGATACTCGGATCACAATCCTGCCAAATAGGAACAGGTATCCGATTAGCCACTCTTGCTTTTGTCATATAGTCAAATACTGTGTGTGAGATATATTTACAACCAGGCAGCTGTTGTAAGCAGTATGAAGAAGTGCACCTCTCCTTGTGATCTGGCTATATAGACAAATGCAAACACCTCTGCAAATGCATAAAGCTCTCTAAAAAACACTACAAACAACACACCGCCACTGTTCTGCAACTGAGAAGGTAAACATCTGCCACTGTAATAACTTAGTGTGGAGTGTAGTGAAGCTGATAGAGCTGCTGTGGTTCCAGCACTAGACTGTGAGGCTAGAAAAGAGTGTTAGGACTCCCCCAATTACAAAGGAAAAGATCCATAAGCCGCACATAATGAAGTGTTAGGACTCCCCCAATTACAAAGGAAAAGATCCATAAGCCGCACATAATGAAGTGTTAGTACTCCCCCAATTACAAAGGAAAAGATCCATAAGCCGCACAAAATAAAGTGTTAGTACTCCCCCAATTACAAAGGAAAAGATCCATAAGCTGTACATCATGAAGTGTTGGGACTCCCCCAATGACCTGTTGAGGGACATATAGGAGGTAAGGCACTTTAGCCCTATGTTTTGTAGAGGCTGGCTTCCTCATGTGCAGGAATAATGTACAGAAGCTCCCAATATCCAATGGTGACATGTCGAAAAAAAAAAAATTAGGGGTTGTCTCCAGTTTCAGTTTTCTATCATGTTTAAGCAAAAATCTTTTTTTCCTTTTAATTTCCATTGCAAAAGATGGCATATACAAAATAGCATTTCCAAGTAAAACATTCACTTTGCCAAATTAATATTCTCTACTACTTTAGTTCTGTTCACAGGCAGTGGGCAGAGGTAGAGTTGCATCGCCTCCTCACTGCCTGCTTAAACCCTTTGATCTCTGCACTAGCACACCACCTCATGCATTGCATGCTTGCAGAGCAGACCCATTCACTTGAAGAGCCTCTCAAAATTGACATGGGGTAAATTTTCCTGCTGCAACTGTGAAGCAAAGCATTAAAGCCACAGAAGGCGTATAACCCTGGCCACTGCTTCTGCAGCTAAAGGGGGTAGCCGTTGAGAGGTGGTAAAAGTGTGGCCTAACATACCTCAACCACTAGTGTGAACGAGCCCTTATTCATTTGGAAACCTTACCACATTTTTCAGAAATCTTTTTGTACCTTTTTTGTTTTGCAGCCCAACACTTCCTGCTTCCTCACCTAGGCACGAATGACAGAGGGTCCCTGCTGCCTCCTTGGCAATCCCAGGAGGGGCATATGTGCACTGCGAGATCCCCTCAGTCGCAGACTGATCTTTGCAGGTATTTAGAAACTAGACCTCTGCAGCATGTCTGCACACTTGTGAGGGATTCCAAGTGCACAAAATGGTAGAGGTCTCTACAAGCTCCCAAATACTCAAAATCAGCGGCATGTGTGCAAATGCGCGGGGGATTCCCCCATGTGTGCGCAGACATTCTGTAGGTCCCTGCCAGGTTTCAAATACCTGGCAGAAACCTGTGGCACATCTGTGCATATGTGGGATATCTCAGGATGCGGTGGAAGGTGAATTTTGCCAGGGTGATGTTCCTCTTTAAATAGTATGATGACTATAGTAGGGCCCACAGGAGAAAAGTGATCAATCTATCTATTTTAAAAACATATTAAGGTGCAGCCATAAAAACAAGCAGAAAGTCCTGGACAGGAGTCCAATGGGTGTGGGGTCCAAAATAAAAAATCCTGTGAGAGATCCTTCACCGACAGATGTACACACACTGACTCTTACCATCCAGAGTGGACCACTACATACAGTGGTCGAATGCACTTGTTACAGAATCCAATTGATCAAACAGCAGCACTCTTCCACCTTTAAGCAGATTCCACTTCATATGGCCCTCATGGGTATATTGTTCCATCTAGAGTAGACCTCTACGTACAGTGGTCAAATGCACTTGTTACAGAATCCAATTTAATGAACAGATTCTATCTATCTATCTATCTATCTATCTATCTATCTATCTATCTATCTATCTATCTATCTATCTATCTATCTATCTATCTATCTATCTATCTATCTATCTATCTATCTATCTATCTATCTATCTATCGCTATTGGCAGCATAAGCAGTTCTTCCGTCAGGTACTTTTCATACTTTATTTTGATTATGGAGAAAAAGCAGAAAAGAGACTCACACATACAACTACTTAGACTACTAAAAAGGCAAAGACAATTTATGGATCCGTTCTTCAGAAAAGTCACATTTCAGTGTGACTTTTTTTTTTCATACATATTATATTAGGTGAAGTTTGTCAGGATTCAGTAGGATAAACATTTTTTGCTGTTGCGAGGGTTTCTTTTGTTTTTTCCGTGTGCGTGAAAGATGTTTACGGGTCCGCACCTCCATTGGCTGGTGGAAAAACCTTCAGCTTGAGAAAAAGCCTGCACACATTGCCTCAGGTCAGTCGGCAAAATGCATAATCAATACGGCAGCTTGAAACAGAATGGTTGAATTTTGGACAATTAAATATTTATAAGAGAAGAGAGAGACAGAAGTAACAAAGAATCACCTAGTGAGGACTCATAAAGGAAGAGTAGAGAGACGATCGGAGGGGCAGGTGCCGGTTTGCACGTTTTCAAGCGATTTTTTTTTTTTCCTGTTCTCTTGCAATGCACAAAGATATGAGATAAGGAGAAATTTTCCCTGATCATGTTTGAGAATGCGGGGCCGACTGAAAAATATACACACGGCATGGATTCCTCCAGACTCAGATTATCTCCTAATCTGTTATTTTAGGTTATTGCGGAAGAAATAATGCCTTGTTTTTTTTTTGGTTTTTTTTATATCTTGTGAATAATAGCTCAGCTTCTAAAAATTCTATAAACATTAGACAAACAATCTGTACAAGTTAAAGGATTATTAAATCTGTGTATACTTAAAGCTTAAGTTATTGCTTGTTAAAGATTGGCTACAAGAGACCTTGTAACACTGTAGTATCTGTTTTTACCTGCAAATGGCACTCATAGACAGGTCAGGTTTAAAGGAAACCTCTGTTGACCCGAGTGTGGGATATGCCATTACTCACCTCTATCTGAAAATGTATGCTTCCTGGCTGTTTATGGGTAAAGCAACTTCTGAGTCACTGGCCCAGAACAAGCATGCAGCAAGTGAAATTAGAGTCAAGTTGGAATTCAATCTGCATACTTGTTCCAGAATTGTAACTTAGGCTGGGTTCACATATGTGCGAATTGGATGCAGGTTTTCCCTGCATCCAATCTGCATGATGGAGGCAGTTCACACAGGTCCAGGGCAGCCGCCGTCCGCATTCCAAATGGATCCTGTGCATGTATGGGTCCGGTTGAGGTGTGAATTCAGGACCTGATTCGCACCGGCCACAGATATGTGATCCCGGCCTCACAAATTAATACATAAATGCCATACTGAGTAATGTGGAGACTATCATTGCTGATTTCTCATTATTAAAGAATTTGTGTATGCATGACAAAAATGTACCCCCAAACCTTCCTCCCCCCAATCTAGATCACATCCTAGAATCATTTTTTACTTTTACTTTTTGTTCCTGTAGCAAGAAATAGCTTTTCTCACTGTAAAGTTGTAGGCTTGATAAATTCTTACAGGAGCAACTTCGGGGAGGAGGGATCAGCAGGGCCCTTAGGGAAATGCCTGTTGATATAGGTACATCCCCTAGAACTACATCTCCCAAGAGCCCTTTTCGCAGTGTGAGATTTAGGGTTTCCATTATTATTACATAGATGTGTATAGTCTTTTATAAACATTAGCATGTGCCCTCAATAGACCTTTCTCAGGAAAAACGACTATAATCGTTGACTTTTTTAAAGCCTATTGTTTTTTTCTACTGATGAGGTTAAATAATGGGTATCTACAGCCTGCATAGTAAGATACAGTCTTGCAAGTCTGTTTCCACTGAGTTAAGCTGGCCACACATAGTTCGAATTTTGGCCAATTCCCATGAATCGGCAGGAATTAAAGCAGTGGGTGGCCTTGTCGACACCATCTGTCTCAACAAACTTTGATTAGGAAATCGAAGGAGCCGGGCATAAAAAGTCCGCTGAACGGTGACTACAGCCAATCAGCTGTTGCCAATCAGCTGCTGTCATGGCTGGCACTCATGACATTCAGAATAGTTGGCACGTTCGTTCATTCAAGCTGGAGCATGGATGAAGGAATCTATGTATTTTTGTACATATGGTCAGCTTTAATTTGGTAGTAGGGCTGATTCCAAAGAGTCCAATATATGGGTACTTTTATCTGAACAGCCACTCTAGACATCCATTGTGGTAATGTTTATGGTAGTTGTACGACATTTAGACCCTTTTGGGCGATAAGAAGTCAATGGATGTTTAAATCTATCTTGCCAGCTCAAAAGTGAGACAAAAAGGGTAGGTAGGAATTTTATGCTAAAGGTCCCTACACCCTAAACAGAGTCTGTGTGCAAAAAAGGTGCTCTATACCCTGAGCAAAGTCTGGGTGAAGAACGATGCTAAAGGTCCCTAAACCCCGAACAGAGTGTTGGTGGAGATGAATGCTAAAGGCCCCTAGATACTGAGCAGAGCCTGGGCGGAAATGGGTGCCAAAGGCCACTAGACCCCGAGCAAAGTCTAGGTAAATTTGGGTACCAAAGGACCCTAGATCCTGAGCAGAGTCTGGATAAAGATGGGGGCTAAAGGCCCCTAGACCTTGAGTAAAGTCTGGGTGAAGATGGGTGCTAAAGGCCCCTAGACCTTGAGTAAAGTCTGGGTGAAGATGGGTGCTAAAGGCCCCCAGATCCTGAGTAAAATCTGGATGAAGATGGATGCTAAAGACCACTAGACCCTGAGCAGAGTCTGGGTGGAAATGGGTGTTAAAGGTCCCTAGATGCTGAGCAGAGTCTGGGTGGAAATGGGTGTTAAAGGTCCCTAGATGCTGAGCAGAATGTGGGTGGAAATGGGTGTTAAAGGCCCCTAGATGCTGAGCAGAGTCTGGGTGGAGATGGGTGTTTAAGGCCTCTAGACCCTGAGCAGAATAAGGGTGGAGATGGGTGTTTAAGGCCTCTAGACCCTGAGCAGAGTCTGGGTGCAAAATGTGTTTTACTACAAAGTCCAAACATTTAAAACCTCTTGGATACATATAAGCCAGCACTGACAATATAACTGTACAATGTCCAAGCAAACCATTGTCGATTTCTCAATACCTGCAGCTTGTAGTTTAAAGGAAAAGCACAAATTGCAACTATCACATCTAGAAATTATAACCACGTTTTTTGGATAAGCATGGTGGAAAATATCTATAATTTAGGAACAAGCTATCCGGTTATATTTATTTTATTAAAAACAACGATGGTTTATTCATATTAAAGAAATGTTCTTTCATGCTGATTTTTTTCCTGTCTTGTGACCTTTTCTCCTTTTTATCCAGTTAAATAAACTCTAGTAATCCCAACTCTGTTACTCCTTACTAATCATTTTATTTCTTAAAAGATCTTTAGACCTTCATGCTTTTAGCTGGCGTGTCTACTGTGGAAACGACTGGGCAATTTTTGTTTCAATCTACAAGTCTCTGGAGTACCAGTTCCAGAGACTGATCAATAAGTTCTGCTGTCGACCTCACTGTCTCTATAGGCCTGATGACCTTATCTTGTCTAAAAATAGTATGTGCTCTTGCTGCCTACAGAACCTTGACCTGCAAAAACCCATTTGGAACATAACTGACACATTCAGTCAGCTGTATGTCTCAGACACGCTGTCTGTGGAACGGATACTCTTTTCTTCCTTTTAACAGGACGTAACTGTGTTTCAGGGGTGATGGGAAACCCTTTTCCTTTGTTTTGTTTGGAGACAAAGAATAGGTAAAGATATGTAGATCAAAGACACTTTTTAGGGATCGATATCTGTTTCCAAAATTCTTTTACGTTGTCCTCTGTCATCCTGGCGTAACCACAGCATGGCCATTCGTAGGGGGAATCCTTAAATCAGGTAGAGGCAATTGAGTTTTTATATAGGACTTGCATCTATGTTTAAAGAAAGCTGACCTGCTCCTGAAAATACAAGTTGCTTGGCTGTCTTGGGCTTTGATACTTAACCTGAAACAATCATGCAGCAAGTGAAATCATAAAACATGATCTGTATACTTGTTCTGGGACTGGGAAAGGAATGAAGATATGCCTGGCATCCAAGCAACTGGATTTTCCCAAGCAGCGGTTAAAGCCCCGTACACATGATCAGATTATCGAACAATCTGTTGTCCGTTTTTTGTGGCATGCTAGTCTGATGTGGAAAGTGAAGAGGTTATTTTCATACGTATTTTCCCGTACGACCGAATTCTACTTCAGAAGTGATGTCATGTGTTGGATTGCTTTTGTATGTGTTCTTTCTTCTCTGAGCATGCCTAGTCTTGCTCTTAAGATTTTTTTCCGTCGAAATCTGTACTAATGAGACGAAAATCGGACGTTGTATTACGGACGACAAACGTTTTTTATAGCCTGCACATCAGGATTTTGTCAGCCGAAAAGTCAGAGTTGGCTGTCGAAAGCACCATACTAACAATCCGAAAATCGACAGATCGGTCGTCGGACGAAATTTCCCTACAGATTTTCTTATCGCGCGTACGGGCCTTTAGTCATTGATCAGCATGAGATCAGATCTTCAGCAGTCATTTCTGAAAAACGGTTCTTTAAAATTAAAACTGGACTGTAGGCAGATATAAAAGACACAGTTAGTGCAGTTCTTTAAACAATAATAACACAATTTATTGCATTTTTAATGCAAATAATGTATGTACCTGAATTTTACTTGGTATTAGCCTCTTGTAGTCCCTGCACAGCAGAGCCTAGATTGGGAGAGGAAAGAGCAGCACAAGGAGACAATGAATTCATGTCTAAAAGAGCATGTTGATAGGAGAAGAGAGCAGAGTGACAGAGATAAGCTCATCACCTCATCATGCTTCGTCTTTACTGTCCAGTTGGGGGTGGCTACATGACAACCTGGGCTTAGAGGAAGTGGGTTGAATCTGTCATTCAATTCAGAAGACTAGGGACATCTAGTGAAAGAGAAGTAGTATTGCAAGGTAAGGGGGAGCACCTTCTGACTAAAGGGCATCTCCTGGGTGAAGGTGAACATTACAGATCAAAGTTTTTAGTCTTTTACATGGCTATTACTGTATATTGTATTGTTCTCTGGAGTTCTTCTTAAGGCCTCATGCACACTGGGCGTTATAGAAACGCCAGTAGCTTTGTACTAAGTTTTTCAGCGTTTTTCAGCTTTTTTTGCATTGGCGTTTATCAGCATTTATCGACGTTAGATAGTTTTTACAGCTGAAAAACGCCACTTAAAACCCACCAGTAGGCCTATGACTGCATGGACACATAGGTTAACATGCTGGGGCGTTTATTGGCTGTAGAAAAAAACAGCAGCTGTAAAAAACTTCCAGTGTGAATGAGGCCTTAGGATGTATGAAAAATATCCAGCTTGGTGACATTTTTTGAAAACAGGAATGGGGTGACAGAGGCAATAACAGCACTGGATCCTAGAAGTCATAGGACCCTCTAAGATTAACACAGTCAGAGATTCCCCTATACCAGTGCTAAAATGAATGAAACCACAACACGAGTGACGTGGCATACCTTGACCTTATTGGCCTTTACAGGATACCTTGCTGGATATGCAGGATGCCTTGACTGGCATTTAAGATAACCATCTTAAACAAAATGTCTTTTGAGTTAATCTCATTTTACTTTGATTTCTTTACATGTGTCACTAAGCTTGCAAAGGCTAAGAATATATCAGATGACTGAAACAGTGGAAATTCCCTATCTCTCAGAATATCAACTCTGTCTGGACAGCTGACCACAAAGCCAATAATATCTTCTAAAAGCCCCTTTGGAACTTTTATTGAGCGTCCCCAAGAAATTTCCCTTTATGACAGAGAATCACGATTTAGATTGACATAATGCTTACTATAATTAGTTGTTAACTTTGATTGGACAAAAGATGTTAATAACAACCCATTTCTTGTACGTCAGATTGTAATGACAATCCCATTTTTGAGTATATTTAAACTCCAGCAACGCTGTAATAAATCAGGTCACTATGATTCAGCCATCTTGAGTCTTGTCTGATCTCATTATATATATAGCTATATATTGTCTGATTTGGTATCACTGACTAACAGGTAACAGGTATTTTGTACCTGAGGAAAAATTCCACGACACGAGCAATAGGCAACTCTCTAGGATTCTTGCTCTTGTTTGATTTATTTTGTAGAGGCTTTTATTAGAGGGGGGGCACTAAGAAGGCTGTTCAAGCGACATAAACATAGAAAATCAGTGTATGTATAAATATCAAATTCTGCATCATTAACACTGATCCCAAACTATTGCGGGTCACAGGTCTCTTTTTGCTTTCCTCCATCCCTCCATCTGTGAATTTATTTTTGCCTTTAGAGCTTCTAATCATCCTGGCCATCACGCTGATATTAAAGCTGAATTTCAGTGTGGCAGCCCACACTTGACAGAAGTCGATCGTTTGATCGACATCTGTCAAAGGGACATATTGGAACTTTTTTCTTGAGTGTGGGTGCAGCTGTCAGAATCGAACGTATCATTGGGGATAGGTTCTGCCATCCATCTCATTTGTGTGGATGAAGGAATCTGTAAATTTTTTAAATTCAGGACACAGGTTGAGTTAAAATAAACTAGCCGTGTATGGTCAGCCTTTGTCCCTTTACCCAACAGTCTTTCCGTGGCTAAACAAATCCCAGAGTGAGCTAAAAACTAATCAGACATTTGAGGTTTGTAATTCTGACAAAAAAAGCCACAATTTAAAAAAGTTTGTATTAAGGTTATACATGTAATCATGCATACGAACACTAACAAGTATTCTACTACTAAACCACAATGTTCAGAACTAGGAATTTACAGCAGAAGATTTTATACTCCAAAAAATATCAGTTGATGCTGATCAACATTGGTGAGCCACTAAGTAAATTTAGGCTAACCTTAGGCTTTTTCATTTCTCTAAGGCTCCATTCACATCTAGGTGATTTGAATCACAGGCGGAATCGCCGTGACTCTTCCTGCAAATCCAAATTGCAGCAAAATGCTGGACACGCTTGCGATGCCATTACTTCTTAACGGCACCCCAATCGCGGAGCGATTTTGCCGCGATTGTCACATGACAAATCATGGCAAATCGTAAAGCGAGACACTGACTCCCAAAAGAAGCACCGGCTCCTTTTTGAGTGACAAGCTTCGTGTGTTGCGGTTTTGCTGCTATTGCAGCGCGATTGGGGTGCCATTAAGAAGTAATGGTATCGCAAAAGGTGTGAATGGAGCCTTATGGACTGTGACTAAGGCTAGGTTTCCAGTAGTGTGGCTATGAAGTCGTGCTACTTCTAGCGCGACTTCGTAGCTTAAGTTGTTTGCGGCTTTCAGTGAGACTTGTCCCTCATTATAGAGGGAAGTCGCACTGAAGACGGCTCAAAAGTAGTGCACGAACTACTTTTGAAGTCGCCGCAACTGAAGCCGCGGCAGTGGAAACGGGCCAGATAGAAATCAATGGCTTTTGACTTGCTGTGCGACTTGACATGTGTCAAGTCGCACAGCAAGTCGCACTAGTGGAAACCGAGCCTAAAGGGTATCTCCCCTGCTGGCTACTGTATTCAGCAACTAGCGAGACCCACTGTTGTCAACATACCCGAACAATGACTGCGTCTGATTAGATGCATTTATTGTTTGGCCGACAATTTTTTTCCCAGCTTCTTCGACAAAAGCTGATTGAAAAATTGACTTTTATTGAGCTGGGTGTTGCTCTGGGTATTGAGCTGGCAGGGCAACCCACAGCTTGAATTCCGAAAGACTCTCCAGGTGCTGCTGACAGGGCAACCCACAGCTTGAATTCCAAAAGACTCACCAGGTGCTGCTGACAGGGCAACCCACAGCTTGAATTTCTACCAATTCGGCCGGAATTGGACAAAATTCAGTCAGTATATGGTCCGCTTTAAAGTTAATTCCGTCCACTGCTGCTCTTCTCCGGCAACTTCTATCCACAACTCTGATCTCTAGTGGGGTACTGATTTTTTTGACAGCTCTTTGGCTTACCTATCTTTGATTTAGGCAGGCTTCTTTTAAATCAATTACATCATTGTCTATATTGACAGTTTTTTTTCTATAGTGCACCATGAATTTTAGTTACACCCCTAAATTTAGATATAAACTCTGGGGCGCATATGCAAAATCTGGGAGGCACAAAAGTCAACAAAAAATATCATGTTTCTATTGTAGGTTCAAAAAATGAAAGCAAACCCCTGGCTGCTTATGGCCTTTCATTTTTGCTTATATGACTCCAATGATGACATTTTAAGTTGAAATTTCTTCCTGAAGACATACATTCCTCTCTGTGGTATACTTGTGATATTTCCATAACATACTGTTTCTTTCAACAGTCTATTGAACTGAACGCTCTTAACTCTTTATAAGCCACTGGACAATTGGTTGCATTGATCGAGCTAGATAAAAGTCAAAATGCAACCTAATACTCATGTAGTCTGTGAGATAAAATCCCAAGCCAGAATATTGGAGGGCTAAATCTTGTATTATAATGGGGGTTTTCCTTAAGGCCTTGTGAAAGATGAAAAGCTATGCTTTCAAAGCTGCAGGAAGGTGGCATTTTGTTTTCCAGATAACAAAACCCGGGACTTTTTTCACCTCCTGCCTTAAAAGAGAGGTCATTGGTGGTATTAGTGGGGCTAAGGCTAATCACATAAAAGCCCGGGTGGGCCAGGCCCTCATGGCGTATTGGTTGCTTAAGAAGCTGAGACTGGTCACAATGAGCCGTTCCCATACACAACTTAAGTTGCACCAAATGCCCACCCCTGCCCTGTTAATGCACAAGCCTATTATTAGCAAGTGCTAGTTAGTTATCTGAGAGTGGCGCATTTAGCTGCCACCTAAGTGCCTGACACTTTGGTTTACAGCAGATTAAATTAAATTTTAGACTGGTTTGGCTTCATTGAAAGCAGACAAAAGAAGCAGCTGTTGTGGAAATGTAATCTGGCACCAACAAGTACAGGGTGCCATGACGGAAGACTTTTTTTTTTTCCTCCCCTCAATCCCTTGTTGGAGGTTTGAAATGCACAGGTGACTATTTTCAGATTAGGTACCTGACAAGCTGTTCTCCACAGGGACAGGAATTGTCAGCCATTGTCCTACCATCAGCGAGGCTTTGTCTCACCTGATAAAAGAAAAGATGTTTGCTTAGATGGACAGCTTATGCCTGTGTTTCTGCTCGGCAAAGATCATTCAACGTTGTAATGCATCATGTGCGTAAATTGTCTCCGAAATGGATGTTTTTATGCCTTCTATATGGTGGGCAGCAATACTGAAAAAATGTTATACCCATTTCCTATACACAGCGTTTTAACTGCAGTAAATGCACATGACTGCTCTGAGATAGTACTTTGTATTAACACATCATTTTAAAAATGATTAAAATAAATGTGTCTATTCAGGTATTTACTTACGTAAAGACAGAGCTAACCAGAGGAAATAAAATATATTTTTGTGTGCTTATATATATCGTTATATACTGAAGATTACCAGTCTTCAGATATAGTGGCTGCATTAGCATTTTCAGTTTTTTCCTTTTATATTTATTTAAGCCATGATCCTGCCAGTAACACGTCTGTCCAAGGGTAACAATGCTCACTCCCTGGATTCTAATCTATGGAGGATCAGTGTTGCGACCCTAGGGTAGGAAGTTTGGGACTACAGAAAATCTCCCCCCTCACCTCATCTTCATAACTTAGGCTTCTTTCACACGGGCGCCGTTTTTGTCGTCCGTTCAGTCCCTTTTTTTTTACAGACACGGATGACATGTGTCATCCGGTCCATATGTCTGCATATCATCCCATCCGTTTGCGGATGATATACGGACATAATGTATGTCTATGGGATTGCGGATGACACCGCTGACATCCGATTTTGCGTCCTTTCCGTTTTTTAAAAGGGAGAAAAATAGGGTTCTGTTCCGTTCCAAAAAACGTAACAGAACTGAAAGGATGCAAATCGGATGTCAGCGGATGGTCATCCGCTGACATCCGCAATCCCATTGACATGCATTATGTCCGTATATCATCTGCAAACGGATGGGGTGGAATACGGACATACGGAACGCCTGTGTGAAAGAGGCCTTAGGGGGGACAAGACCACAAAAGAGAGCTGGGCAGGCATGATAACACTGCTAATGCTGATTCTAGATGGGCGACCCTGCCACTAGCGATCCTGCTGCTGACAACTTGTCTAAATTATCAGAAGCAGGATTGTAATGGGCTGCCGGTTGGTCCCTATTGAATCGCTCCCTCTGTAGCTGAGGCAGCTAAGTGTCGTTCCCATCGCTAGCATTTGAATCTTCAGCTGCCTTCAAGCCAGCATCAGAATTGCATTGCACTGCACTGACTACAGAGAGAGGGATTCCACAGTGATTTCATTTTCTCTTTAGCGATACTGCCTCTAGTGATTTGGCTCAAGTGACCGCATCACCCGTTTGTCATCAGCCTAAGACTGGCCATAGATGACTTTTTTTTTTTTTTCGATCAAGGAGCAGGCTGATTGAGAAACAAATAAATGATTCCCCCATCCATACAAATGAGGTAGATGGAGGAATCCTCCTGGTTGGGCCATTGTATCTGACAGTGGGACTCCTCTGCTGTCAGAATACACTGATCAGTGGCTGCAGCTTCTTATCGACAAAAGTGTTCCACTATTCCTGCTCAACAGAAATTAATGGTTAGATCAACTTCTGTTAGGTTGTGTTCACATATATGCGAATTGGATGCGTTTTTACCAGTATCCAAGTCACAGAACGTGAACATGACCAGTTTTCAATGGAGCCGGTTCACACATGTCCAGGACGGCCGCAGTGCGGTTTTGAAAAGGGTTTTTGTGTCCAGCTCAGGTGCGAATTTAGGGAAACATTTGCCCCTGAATCACACCTGAACTGGTGAACAGAAATGCACTGAACTCCGTACTGCAAACCACAGCCGGACATATGTGAACCCAGCCTTAAGCAGGAATGGCCATACATAGATCAAAGCCAGCTGTTCCCTGGTGAACTGGCTGAATTTTGATCCATACATGGCCAGCTTTACAGCATAGCAGAAGCAAAATGTACAGGAAGATTCTTCTTGCAAGTATTTTCAAGTAATTTTTTACACCTATCAAATAGATTCCACTTTTTTTTTTTTTATATTTAACTAACCAAAATGACTAGTTCTAATAGAAGGTCATGAGGCTTTACATACACTTTCATATTTCTCTACTTCAAGAGTAAACTTGTAAATTGGTAATACATTGCTTATGTGTTACCTTTAGAACAAATAGTACTATGTTGTACCTTGTAACAATCAATCCGCAATTGGTTTCTATTGCTAGTGCCCACAAAAGGTTGCCAAAAGCTTTTTTCTTAGGCTCCATGCACACTAGCATTTTTTTAAGCTCAAAAAATGCTAGAAAAAAACATTGGATGAAAAATGCTGATAATAGCGTTTTTTGCACCCATTTTTGTAGTAGGTTTTAATAGCTGTTGGGCCTCTTTCACACGGCCTCTCCGTTTTTTTCCTCCGCTCCAGCGCCTTTTTTGATGGTCATCCGCTGACATCCGCAATCCCATTGACATGCATTATGTCTGTATATCACCCGCAAACGGATGGGGTGATATGCGGACATACGGAGCGGCCGTGTGAAAGAGGCCTTAGGAGCATTTTAGGAGCATTAGCATTTTATTAGCGTTTTTACAGTACATGAAGAAAATAACAGCTGTTAGGAGCATTTTAGTAGGGTTTATAAATGTTTAGCACTTTTTTCTGCTGGGAAAACGCTCCCAAAAACTCGTTTTTGTACTTCTAAATGCTGAAGCTTGAAAAAAGCTTCTAGCATAAAATAGTGTGCATGGATACATAGGATAACACTATAAGCTTCTAGGAGCAGAAAAACAAAATGCTCATAATAGTTCTAGGAGCTTAAAAAAATGCTAGCGTGCATTAAGCATTAAGGGTTGCAGTTCGTTAATGTAAACCACCCGTCTGCATTCTATGAGATTAAATGAGTGGATAAAAATATGTCAGGGTAAGCTTCTCCCACAGGCAGAAAAATGTGGACTTGTGAAGTTTCTATTTCTAGAATAGCTAAAGAAAGATATACTTTATAAACTTCTTTACAAGATCTAATAGAGGCTAGTGTCCACTAATTGGGTGTCATTGTCCAGCAAGGCTGTTTCCTTTGTATGCCTTCGAGGAACTAAATCATATTCTCCAGATGGACATCTTGTTAGCAGCCAGTGGAGAATACCCATCCTCCACCCTGCTGGCCAGAGGACAAGAGATGAAAATTCCTCTGAGGTCAATATGAGATTAATCAGAATTACCTTTCCATAGTAGGAAAATCTTACTCGTCACATATTACCTCTGGGTCAAGTTGAGGTTGCTTCCTTCTGAATTGCAGCAGCGCACATTCACTGAAATAGACATCCAGCTTCAACACATATTGTAGCTCAGCAGAGGTGTGGAAAAGCCCTTTTTAAATTTAAAAATGCTTGCTCTATGTATTTTTTTATAATGTACAGGAACATTGATAAAAGGTTGCTAAAATATTATATTGAGTTAATTAATAGTGTGCTAAGGCTACAGCTACATGCAAGAATGTTGCACCATTAAAATTGGTAGAGATTAATCGCTAAGAGCAGCAACTGATTGTGAAACAGATGGGGCAATTGGCTCCCTATTAAATTCAGTAATGATTGATTAATTGCACCTTATTGGAGCAATGCATGAAAATGCAAGATTAATAACTACTACATGCTACTAGTGTAGTTTACACTATAGGGAGTCATTTGTTTCATATGTTTCACGAGCAATTGCTTCTCTTATCGATATATCATTAGTGATAGCAAAAACGTGACTGAACTATCAAAATTTCTCCCTTATACCCCTAATCTAACGACCTTCTGGAAGCTGAAAATGTTAGTCTGTTTGGCAGCCCTTCTTTCACTAAATTTGCAGTTATGCCATTTGTAATGTATAAATTGATATCATTTTATCCTTTGATGACTTCATCTAGATCGTCTTCATAAATGCTGCTGCAAAGCCCTCAAAAGTATTTCTACCATCTTGTTTCTTCTAAACCGTCTGTAGCAAAGTGAAAGTGTGTCCCCCACAATACTCACCAAGGCCAGAGCTGTGTAGACGAAACCAGATATTATGGCTAGTCCACTTTTGAAAAACTGTAGACCTTTGAGTTATATATATATATATATATATATATATATATATATATATATATATATATATATATATATAAAGTAATGGGTGAAGTTAAAGTAGTTCTTCACCCTAGGAACAAAAAAATAAAAATACGCTGCTTACCTATCCAAGAATACCAGCGCCATCCTCGCCCAATTAACTGGTCTTTGGTCCCTGGTGCCGGCATTTTAACTTTGGGGAACTCGTTGTGATTCCTTGCAGCTTCACAGCCGGCACACGTGGGGGCCACACTGCGTTTTGTGAATGGTCCTTTAGCCTTCTGGGACATGTGTCCCAAAAGGCTTTGGGCGGGAAGGAGGAGAACTCCCGGTGAATACGCCACGGCGATCTAGCCATAGCAGGTTCCATGTAAAACCAGCTACCTGCTCCCTCTCCCCCCCCCCCCAAAGAAAAACTGTCCAAAAGTAGTAGAGGAGGGAGAAAAGCGGAATTTCCCCTTTTGGGTGAAGTTCCGCTTTAAGCTTCTCATGTACGGATCGAATTCTCATCAAAAAATTTGCTCCATGGATGGCTATGTTGGAGCCACCCAGCTTGATTTTTCAATCAACTTTTGTTTGTCGATGGCCTGGGTAGAATATTTTTGGTCATACAGTGTCTGCATCCAATCAGATGCAGCCGTAGTTGCGAGCATTTTGACTATAATAGCTGGCACTGCAAAATAGTCCATCCACAATGGGAAATCTTAACGTGTATGGCCAGCTTTAATCCAACAAGACAGCAACAACAACAATGGGTAAAGCATAATACCAGGGAGGATATACGTAGGGAAATCCTCGGTGAAGGTACACAGAGATGTCTCAATAATAGAAATATACTTTTCAATTAAGTGGAAACTCCTTTTAAGCACCGGGAGCTTTTTATTCTGAGTTTAAAAGATAGGATTAACAGTACACTCTTCCCTCTGAGTTAAAAAAAAAACAACAAAAAATTTTTTTTTCTTTCTTGTGAACTAATCCACATCCATTTTCCCTGAAGGGATCTTGTCACATATTTGGCAAGGGCTAGTGAAAAGGTCTGAACATGTCTTTAATCTTAGCATTTCTCTTCTCACATATATATCTGCCTCGTTAAAACCTGGTATGTATTTAATAAATAGTTTTTGGCCAATTTCTTTTAATTTTATTTGCATACCAAATTTAATAACCGCATCTCATTATGCCGAATAGGATAAACCAATTTAAAGAGAAATGCAAAGCACTCCAAAGTAGGCAGTTGGTAGGTTTTAGTTTTCCAGTAAAGGTTTTACAGCTCCAATATTACCAAAGCATGTTTCCACTCTTCCAGATAGGAGCCCAGGTATATTGATTCTAGCATATTATAGTTATTAAAACAGCGATTCGAAATATTTTGCCCTAAAAAGAACGGGCAAACTTACACTTTTTACCATTTTGGGAAAATCTGCTTTAAAGACTATCTCCAGCAAAGAGGTTTTCTTTGGTTTTGTAAAGAGTTGGATGCAAGGGGTAAAACATCAGGTTTTTTTTTTTTTTTTGTGGTCGTAGTCCTTGATAGACATTTCCACAATCCTGCCACTCGGATCCCAGGAGAGAAGGTTTGGGGAGATCTCTTCAATTGATACACATAAAGCAATTTGTATTAGCAAAGTGGGAAAGAATATGTCACCTCACTTCCTGTCTGATTAAACTGTTCTCAGCAGGACAGGAAGTAACGGAACCCTGGTTGCAGTAAAAACCCCAAAGGAGTTTTCATTTTTCTCCACTCCCTTGACAAATACTTTTAAGGCCTCTTTCACACGGGCGTTCCGTATGTCCGTATATCACCCCATCCGTTTGCGGGTGATATACGGACATAATGCATGTCAATGGGATTGCGGATGTCAGCGGATGACCATCCGCTGACAATCCGATTTGCATCCTTTAAGTTCTGTCCCGTTTTTTGGAACAGAACAGAACCCTATTTTTCTTCCGTTTAAAAAATGTAAAGGACGCAAAATCGGATGTCAGCGGTGTCATCCGCTGACATCCGCAATCCCATAGACATACATTGCGTCCGTATATCATCCGCAAATGGATGGGATAATATGCGGACATACGGACCAGATGACACAAGTGTCATCCGTGTCTGTAAAAAAAAAAGAAAAAAGTGCCGGAGCAGATCGCAATATGGTCCGCTCCGTGTGAAAGAGGCCTAAGTGATATTAAAGTCTTGTTTTTTTCCGGTTTAAAAATAAGAAACATGTTATTCTTACCTGCTTTGTGTAGTGGTTTTGAACAGAGCAGCCCCAATTCTCCTCTTCTCGGGTCGCCGACATCGCTTGCCTCTTCCTCCTGCCGAGTGCCCCCACAGCAAGCAGCTTACTATGGGGGCCCCCTCTTCTCATTGGCTCACTGACTTCGATAGACAGCAGTAGGAGCCAATGGCCGCCCACTGCTTTATCTCAGCCAATCAGGAGGTAGAGTCCCAGACAGCCGAGGCTCTCATGCAACATCGCTAGAGGTAGGTATTAGAGGGGCTGAGGGGGGCTGCTGCACACAGAAGGTTTTTTATTTTAATGCACAGAATGTATTAGTGTTCCTAAGCCCACGACCCTGTATTCACTATAGCTGGTCTCCCACAGTACATAGAATTGCAATTACTTTTGTAAATATAAGCTGCTAAATACCTTTTCTTATCAGCAGTTAGAGCAGTCTTGGGACTTCTATCAGCGTCTGGTTAAAGCCTGTAGGAGGAGTTTTCATTCTCCTGTGATTGTCCTATAAGGCTGCAGGATCCCTTACCCTCCGGTCTGGACAATGCTGATTGGCCCTGTGCTGATCACCAGCACCCTCCCAAAGAAAAAAAAAAAAAAAACTCTCTAGCAATGCACACCAAGCTAAACATGTTCAGCTTGTCCCCAAGACTGTGTTCTATCGTGAATTGGTTTTGGGGACATTGGACAAAGGGGAGGAACAGAGAAGACAGGATCAAACAGCCTTTTTACACAATGCAGAGTTTTAACCCCTTAGGTTTCACAGTGAGTATAACAAGCATGCTTTACTTTATACTTCCTGATATACTTTATTACTTTATACTTACTTATTGTACTGTGTGGGTTTAGTAACACTTTAAGATAAAAAACCTTCTGCCTTTAGAACCACTTTAAGTTCTGTTATTTATATCTGCCTGGAGTTCTGCATTAAACATAACTTTTTTATGGGATGTTCAGTCATAAGCCTTTGCCCTTCTACTGTCATTTCATAGTATTTTGGCCAGGGAAGGTCATGGGTGAATGAGGAAAGCTGAGAGCTATTGATTTGGTTGGAAAATGCTGACTGGCAGACTGAGACTTCACTGTGTTACCTGTGTATGGAGTCACAGTGTACATAAGGGAGAAACCGATATTCTAGTATGGTGGATGGCCTTGCCATACCACACGTAAATTTAATCCCATAAGAAATAAACATGCTTTGTATACCTTCGTTACAAGCGACTTACAATTGGAGCAAGCGTTTTCATCTTTGGAAGTATGAATTGTATTTGGCCAATGTGTTTATAGGCATACTGGAGAATTTCAATGTTTTGTATTTCATACATATCTGGATTATATCAAAACTGGTATCCAAATAAACAGAAGTCAGGGCAGTAGTGATTTAAATGGAGGAAGCAGCAACTGCAGAGAGAGAAGAGCTTTGAGAAGTAAGGTCAGAATCCAGTGGGAAATTCAAACATGCTTAAAAACAAATGGGTAAATGATTGCACCTTACCAGTCCATGGATGTAGTGGCTGCGTTAGTTTTCATTTTTCAGGTAAAGGACATTTTCAGTAAATACCCGTTGTTCTTGGCAGTAATGCCATGTTCTTGCCACTACTGGTGAGCTGAAAAAACACAAACGTCTTTATCTTTCTTGCGTAAACTACTTGTCCCATCAACCCAACATGTAGAGAAGATGAACAAATGCAGACATGTTTAAAGCTCAGTCTGTGTGACAACCAAGGCTCCCTCCATAGATATAATGAAGAAGTTAGTGTAGACACAAATGGACAAGAAGTGTTATTCACAGAACTACCTGGTGAAAATACAGGGAAAAAGCCTTCAAAAGAGAAACCTAATGGAGCCACCACTTTAAAGGGCTGATAAGCTGTAACATTACATTTTTTTTTGGGGGGGGGGGGGGGGGGTTAGACATGCTTTAATGCTTGCAAAAACCACACATCATAACAATAAGTGGATTTAGTGATGTGAGCAGCTGAATTTATATTCTAATTTCCTTGTAAAAATCAGGCTGGGCCCATCTTCTACACCTCCTAAGTCTTTTTATTGGTCAGTGATCCCACCCATCACATTAAATGACCAATAGAAAGATGGGTAGGTGTAACCAAAGCCTGACCATTTGAATTTATTTTCAGCCATATCTCTTGATCCACTGATTGGACGGACATGTGATTTTCAGTAAAGGCAACCTCTCGTCAAACATTTTTTCGTTATTTGCTCAATCAGACTTTTCCAAGGTTTGGCAGATTTACTTTAAACAGAGTGAGGAGCACCCCTGGAATTATGCCGGCATTGCATCCTTGTTAGTTATTTAACTGTATAGGGCAGTCAATGAAAGGACATTTTAGGACTCCTAATTCCCGAGCTGTCTGAAGTCTTCATGGCATAATTAAATACTGCACCTAATTTCAAGTGCAAGGACCACCTATAGAACTCTGGGCCAAATCATACACAGACTGCCTAATCGGAGTAAAATGGCATGAGTATTCAACACAGTCTTTCCGGTTCAGTGTATTATTTATTTAGTGGTCTACAAACCTACATGGATTTGTGTAAAGACTTTAATTATACTTGTCGAATTTAATTAAAACGAAATCAGTCTTGTGATCTTTGCTGCAGAACGCTGTCATGTAATACAGTGTAACGTAGCGGCATTGAAAGCAGCTAAGCTTGGGTCAGGGGTGGATTTAACTATTAAGTCACCTGATAATTGTTTAAATGCATACACTGAGATAAACCTATGTACAAAATATAAGAAAGGGCTTTTTTAACCCTCTCCACCCTTGAATAAGTACACACACACTGCATGTGTGTGTATATATATATATATATATATATAATATAATATATATCAGAGGCGTAACTAGAACCTTCAGGGCCCCTATGCAAGAAACCATGAAGGGCCCCCCAGACTCCTGGCCGGGGCCCTTCCCTTCAAGCCCGGGGCTCTTCCCACTAATCCTGGGGCTCTTTACTCTCATTGCATGGCCTTTTATTATGGTCCCGCATCAGGATCCTTTCACAAGTTCTGCAGTGGGCCCCCTTCCTGCAATCTTGGGGCCTCCCCACAGTGGTGAAATGCCAGGGCCCGGTCGCAAGTGTGACCTTTGAGATCCTAGAAGTTCACCCACTGGTTTGCTACCGGGCCCCCTGGAGCATGGGGCCCGGTAGCGATTGCAACCCCTGCAACCCCTGTAGTTACGCCCCTGATATATATATATATATATATATATATATATATATATATATATATATATATATATATATATATATTTATATATATATATATTTTGGACAGCACATAACCAGGTGTGTCCCTATCCATATATTGTATATAAAGCCAGCCTGAAATAAGGCAGCAATTTTACTATTGTACTCTTGTAGAACACCTTTGAATGCCTACTATTCCTTGTGATTTATCGCTATAGTCATGTGGAGCAACAAGGCCTTGAGCACTGGTAACACCAAAAAAAAAAAAAATATATATATGGCCTACAAACAAACGAGTCCTCCTTGATCCAGTAGTAAACAACCTAAATGACTGATTTGTTTTTTTAATGTCTGTCGGCACCTTTAGATGTCACATTGGTACCGGTAATTCTACCTATGATGATACCTTTTGCACCAGCAAAATCACCAAAGTACAATTACGCATTACCTGCTGAATGTCAATCTTGCTGGTCTGGTCAGTGAAGAAGCAACACCTTAGGAGAAGAAAATTAATGGACTCTTAATGAACCTGTGGCTTTGTTTTATTGTAGTAGAATCAATTGTGTAATAGGTTCCCAAGCCTGCTAAGGATCTCAGTGGGGACACAGACAGCAATAAAATCTAACACAGGTTCTAACCCTTTTCTCCTATGCAAAACCAATAAAGAAAAATGTTGTTGTCAAATAACAGATACATTCTGAATGGTTGCTATGGATTACTGCACTTCGTACAGTGATCTTTGCCTTACAAGTTTGTTTGGAGCCTTGGGGAATTCACAAGCAAACATGAAGAAAGAATAAAAACCTCTTCATTTTAGCAAAACTATCAATGTATTGTGATTTTTTTTAATTTTTTTTTTTTTTTTTTGTCAGCATCTAATTTATTAGGGTCTCCATGCGATTTATGAACCTGGTCTAGAATTAACTGCTGTAGAAGTTAACGTCAGTTTGTCGCAGGCTGGGTGCTCTAACCCGTAACGAACCTCGCCAGCCGGTAATAAACTTCTGCAAGTTTGTTGACAAGTTTGTGAACTGTGACTGAGCTATTAATATATTAAAAATGACAAAAAGTGGAAAGAGCAGTTGCCACATGAAAGAATTAAAGTAAAACAGAATAAAATGACTGGGCATATAAAGGGAACATAATCTGTATCAAAGCTCTGATTTATGCAGAGATTTATTTTCCAATTTTTTTCTTTTTTTTATTATCAAACTGTTGGAAATGTAAAAGACCTTATTGCCCTAGCAAACCAATCTAAATCCATGATTTATTTTTCCAATGCATAATAGAAAGGGAGAAATATATACATATACAGTATACTTGCTATAGAACCACAGGATTGAACTTTTCTTTGCCAAGTCCAAGAGGATATCAAAACATGTTTTTGTCAAGAAATTAAAAAGCAGATGAATGATTGCATTTTAGTTTGTTTGATATACCTGGATCACTTTAATTTTAGCTGATTAACTAGCTATATACAGTAAATTGCTTTTTGCACCAAACACTGGCAATAAATAGGTAGATTAGGCTGCCTGATGCTACTCTTTCTTGCCTATAAGGCAGTCTGATCTGCAACAGAATGTTAGATCTTGCGGTTCTTGGTGACTTAAACAGGTGTGTAGGATCTAGATTTTGCATGGGGAATGAAATAACTCAGTCTTTCGAAACCCGAGTTCTCTAGGGTTCCTTATGAGGTTCCCAGGTTTTTTTTTTTTAACAGTCTACGGTGGTGACCCACCACAATTGATCTCCCACCTACTTTGTACACAGACCATCAAAACATGGGGACAATTATCTACGGACCACCAATGTAAAGGGTCACTTTTACAATGACCACTAATGTTAGGTGATGCCACAGTTTTCACGATCTGCATTTCTTTTTTGTTACTATTATTCATTACATTTAAGCACAAATACAACTCTTGTGCTATAATGTCTTTCATCCCAGTTCTTTGATGTCCAATATCTACTTGCCCCGAATGTGGAGATGGCCCATTACATAACACAATGACCCTTTTTGGCTACTAATCAGCCCTTGTGTGGACAAGTTAAACCCTTATTCAGGTTTCGGCTATGTTAAAATGTTTGGAATGGTCAAAACATGACTACATGTTTTGACTAAACATACTACTACTAAATTATTTACCTTACCAGGATAAACTGCTAGTCTTGGTTCCCTCCAATGTGCCATTCATGTTAACAAAGAGCATGGATTAGCTGATCCTTCTCCTGTGAAGATTATGTGACCAAATGCCTAGTCTCTTGGTCACATGGCAGGCACAGGCAGCTTCAAGCAGTTTTCTCCAGGAAATAGAACTTTTCCCTTTTTGTTTTAGAATGTATTCATTCCATCTTTTACCATAGGTTTCTGTTGATGTCTAAGTATAAATTCACTTTCTTCTGTGTTTGCTGTACACTGATTAAGAGCTGTATTTTGTCCTTATCCGAACATATATTTTGCATTTATGTTTCATACAAAATGCAATTGCTGCCCTCCCCCTTCCCAAATACATACTTATATCCATTCCATGGCCTCCAAGATATGTTTACAACCATCCTGAAAATCTTGTGTGTGCTTGTATTACCCTCCCAAAACCTTTTTTTGGACTGTGTCCCAATGCTGGAGACAAGGCCTAAAACCGTTTCCTGTATTTAATCAATAGGCCAAAATATTTGTGTTAGGTAAGCCAGATATTCTTTGTTGCTGAAGTTGCTATTAAAAATTTCAGCTATGTTATCATTGCATTTTTCTTTGTATGTATGGTTTGACCACATATTTGTAGTGGTGACACTTACCCAGTTCACAGTAGTAAAAATAAGCTAATGCAAAGTGATCAATTGAAGTTTTGGAATAGAGAGTTTCTCACTTCTGCAGATTACAACAAATATTTGGTTGCTTGCATTCTGATCATGTGCAAACCTCTTCGGCATGTAATACCCCTCCCCCATTGCAGGCTTGCAGATAACAGCATCCTCAGCAAAAGAAGATGCACATCCCCTTGATTATATGTACTGTACACCCCCTAACATAAGTACTATACACCCCCTTGAACATAGGTACTATACACCCCCTTGAACACAGGTACTATACACTCCCTTTCATCATAGGTACTATACATTCCTTGAACATAGGTACTATACTCCCCATTGAACATAGGTACTAAACACACCCTTGAATATGTGTACTATACACCCCCTTGAACATAGGTACTAAATACTTGCTTTGAACATGGGTACTATAGAACCCACTTAAACATAGGTACTATCTTCCTCCTTGAACATACAGTAGGTGCTATATACCCCCTTGATCATAGGTACAATACAACCCCCTTGCACATATGTACTATACACCTCCTTAAACATAGGTACTATGCTCTCTAGGCTAAATTTAGCAATAAACTGCCTAGGCTTACTGAATGATAACTGTTTATATGAATTGCTGTAGCAGATCAAAATAACTGTCTATAATAGTACAGTTATGCAGATTGAAGCTCTTTAGGCCTTCAAGATTAGATTAGTACTCTACTACCCTTAATACTGCAAAAAGAGAGGACCATCTGAACAGGAGAGAAAATATTAGCATTATAAACATGTTAACAAGTGCCCATTAGTACTTTATGTCTGCGTGAATTGCATCTTTAAGTGTTTTATTGGTAATGGAACAGAGAACTGCCAGGCAAAATGATATTAATTTTCAAATTGGCAAGTTATTTTAATTCCGCTTCCTCGTAGTTATCGCCTATCACTCGAACAAAAACAGAAATATTTTTGTGTGCTGGACTGTCATCCTCAAATAGAAATGATAAATCAGATAGCGTAGCCTGCTTAGAGTAGCATTTTCTACACTAATGTAAATTTTCTGTAGAAGATGGAATTAAGTATCCTATAAAGCGAAGCCCTGCCAACCGTGGTCAGATTGTTAGCCACATTCAGATATAATCAGCGACAAGGAGTCGTAGTAAAAAATAATGCACTCAAATATATTAGTTAATAATGATGTAATGTTAAATATTGTAATGAATATTATAAATTAAATACTTTGCTTGGCTTGATATGTATGTTTAATGCAGCAATTCTTAAAACTGATGAGCATCGAACATTTGCCATGAGGCCTCTGAGAGTAATTTCATTAGTTGCTGATATTGTTTGCTGAACTATTGACTTGCTTTTCATATATTGGGGAGCAGAGTGTACACTTTTATGTACATGACCTCCAAATAAACTATAGGGCTTACTAATAACAGAGAGTGGATATTGCTATGCACTCTTTGTCGTACTTTGCAAGGCTAAGCACACCATTGCCCATATTTTGCGGCCCTATTCATAAAAGGCAGGCCTGCAGTATGGAGCATGCGGACCCCCCTGAGTTTTCTCTGCTTAAAGTAGCAAAGATAGCTCCATGATTGAAGGGGAGCCAGTCAAGTGACTTGTGATAAGTGACAGGTCATGTGATTGGGGCTCACCCCTGAACGATGTGGTTCTTTTAGGACACATGCCATTCACTCAATTGTATTCCACTGGCTTCAGAGTCCTGAAGTTAGCTACGTGCTAGGATAAGCACACTGGGAAAGTGTGTGTGTTTTTTTTAAAGAAGCAAAAAAGTAATAGTACGTTTATGAATGGTGCTTTTTAAATTAACCTCACATTTATACGTAAAGCAGAAATGTGGAATTATTAAAAAAACAAACAAACATACTTACCTCAATGCTGCAGCATAACTGTGATGCTGCAGCTGTCCCACATTGGCTGAGACTGAAAATGAAGCGTTCACGTGAACGCTGATCGATAGCTCTCGGTCTTCTCATGGTGGAGAGCAGTTTCTGTCAGTCACCACTCTCCGCGCTCCCCCTCCAGTACTAACTGGAGTTCTGGGTTGGAGAGGGGGGTGGGTGCAGCTGGATTTGGCTCTAGGCCACGTGCTGATAGCTGGAGCCAGCTGTCAAAGAGGCATCTGGGTGGATCTCGACAATATAGTCTATGTAGAGGCTCTGTGACATCGGCTGATATCGGGCAATAGCCTGCTATTAGCTGACTCTGGGTCATAGTAGAGTAAATATAATTGCACTCCTGTCACCTACAAGAGAAGTATGGCCAAAAAAAGCTTTGGCCATACTTCTTTTTTTTTTAAATAAACAGTTTTTGCAGGTTTGTATTAATTAACAATCAGTTTATTATTATTATTATTTTTTTTTTATGCAACTAAGCTGTCTAAGCACCTGAACTTTGACTTATTAGCTTCCTGCAATCTCCTTTATATCAGCACTCAAGCAGGTCTACTACATGCACATGTTCTGACAGGAGAAGGGAGTAGAGAGATGAGCTCAGACAGGAGAAGGGAGTAGAGAGATGAGCTCATCAGTTTTTGTGCTTCTTTACTGTCCAGTCACAGGCTGGGGGCAGGGACATTACCAAAGCTGTATTACTTTACTGCAATAGAGGAAAGTCAGGCTACCAACCTAGCCCTTATGTCCACTAGGGCTGTGAAAATCTCAGATAGAGAGAATTGATAGTTATAATTTATGTATTTACAGTAGCTTTTTGCCTGTCATTTGCCTGCAACGCCATAACCCATAATGCACAGCATGTTCAGGGAAAGAGCAGGGTAAATTCCTACTTTGTGGTTACAGCTGAAGAGAATTGACCATCAGCAAAACAAATAAATTATATCTATACTTATATATGGCATTAGAAACTACGGAATTTTTTTTCTTAATCGAGCTCTAAACTTTTTAAATAGTAAAATTAAGTTTTGTTATGTTGCCACATAAGATTCATCTATTGCTTATCTGGGTTCTTGTCTAAAATGAGTTTGTCTCCTAGAGAGATGGAAGACGCCCCATAATGTTGCTGGACTACAGGCGGTCCCCGGGTTACAAACATCCGTCTTACAAACATCTGACTTATAAAGGATTCCTACTTACAAACGGAGGGAGACAACAGGAAGTGAGGAGAAATTCAGCCCTAGGAAGGGAAATTCACTTCTGTAAGAGTTCTCATGAGAAAAAGGTGTCTCCACTGAAGCTTTATCACTAATCCTCGTTTCCCCAACAACCCAAATTTTTCAAAATACAATTGCCACAGGGACAGAAAGTTAGGTGAGATCTTTTGAACAGGGGTACAGACAGCAAAACAAATGGTACAGGGGTGTTAACCCTTCCCTATGCTATCCAAAAAAACGTAAAAACTATTATTTTGACTGGAGCTAAATTTAAAAAATGTACCTGTTCTGACTTACAAACAAATTCGACTTAAGAACAAACTTACAGTCCCGATCTTGTTTGTAACTCGGGGACTGCCTGTAATGGGAATGAGAATGCAGGCAGCAGCTGCTTAGGTTAATGTAACATCATTGCAATATGTAAGGGGTGCTTGAAATTAAGGAGGTAATGGATGCAGTATATTCATTGTGGTTGATTTATTAAAGTCAAATAGGCTGTTTGCTTTGCAATAGAAATTTCCCATAGTGAATGCGGTAAAATTTCACTTTGCAAAGAATACTTAAGCTTGTGCAAGGAAAAAAAAAATTAGCATTTTTGCTTGCACATATTTAAATAATGGAAGCCAACAGAGCTTCACCTCTTCGCTATGCTCTGAGGAAAATTCCCATGCGAAGTGCAACTTTCCTTGTAAAGTAAACAGTCTATTTGCCTTTAGTAGATTAATAGATTTTTGCACAGATAATAACTGATCTAGGGCCATAAAAATATTATCGTCAGTAACTTGCAAAAGAAAAATATTGATCATTACTTTAAACTAGGGTGTCAACCAAAATTTTGTGGACTTTACAAGTATTGACAGATTTTCTAGGACATCCAAACAAACCAACACCCAACCTGAGAGGGAATTAGGCCTTGTAATTTTGAAAGAACAATCTTGACTATTCATTTACTGGCAATCCCTGTTGTAATTTTTAAGTGCTTGAGTATGTGCTGCTGTGTTATTCAGTCTAATGAGAGGACCATGGGCTTAAATCAAGAATCACCCCTTAGGGAATGCCCATGACATCTTTTGTTTTTAAAGTCAAGCAGAACATTTACTGTAAAGCTGGATTTTACACTTATATGGTAACCTGGTGAAGAGATGACCGAAAAATCAATGAGTCTGATTCATTAAAATGAGAGAAAACAAAATGAGCACGCAAGTAAAGTTGTTGCCCACGATGACCAATTATGTTTCTTGTTTAGTATTTGCATAAAATAAAAGGTAAAAATAAATTGCCTGCTATTGCCAACAACTCTGTTTTGGATCTAATAATGAATTATTTTGTTTTCTGAATCAGTCTCAAAATGTAATATTATAGAGTAATGTAGGATTGTAGTTTAGAACAGGTGTGAGCCACCAATGACTTTCTACAGTAGTTAGGAGTAAGAACCATGGAATGCAAGGTCTTTTAATTACAGGACCATCAAAATAGAAGTAGTACCATCACCAGATTCACAAGCACAGGTGGTCCACTGAAAGAACTGTAAGTAATGGGGCTTACATTGGGAAATGATAAAGGAGCGCATATTTCATACATGTGATGCTAAAGGAAGTCAAAAGGGGAGCATCCTCTTTTTGTTCATGGGGCTACTTATAAAAACGAGAGAAAAGAAAATATAAATGGTATTGGTACTCTTAGTCACCAATCAGACTTCTTGTCTTCTTGAATAGAAGTTGAAACTTGACCAATCGCTTATGACAACAACTCACTTTTTGTTCCCTTATTCATACATTCAGAAGTTATATATTATTACACAATTGTTCAAGTTGACCTGCACTGTGTGCTGAAGTTTGGGGATTTGACAATTGACTGAAAGTGGTGGGTCTCAGTGACACATAGGTCTAAGCGATACATAGGGTGTGGTCTATTCTTTTTGTGAGTATGAATAATTTGAGGTATATTATATAGCTTGGGCCTAGGATTCAAGTGGCTCCACAGTGACAAAGGGATTGATGTGAAGACTAAAGCCTGCCATAGACAGTTGGAATCTCAGTTGGTTCAGCAGGAACCAGCTGAGATTCAACCATATATGGACAGGCTGAATGTATGCAAGTTGATCCATCGACCAACTTGGATACAACCAGCCCATTCGATTTTTCATGTGATTATTGCTAGTGGCTATCAAAAAAAACAGTGTTCTCCCAGCAGGGATTTATTCCCCCACAGGGAGAACACAATGGCTCCACTGGAGGGATTTCCCAATCAAAACTGGCTGTGTTAATGGGGGACTCCAGTGATTTACTTCCCTGCAACTCGTGTATGCAGAAAAGAAAATAGCTTGATCTATAGCTGGAATAACACAGATACCATAAGGTTCTGCACCCCAACACTATTGTTACCGTAGAGGTGTTTTAGGCCAGGTTGGGTACACTTTTGCATATGTAACAAGACCAATATATGGACCAGGTCTACAGCTTTCTTCTATTTTACATCCATGTTGATATTGTTCTATCATCTACATTATGGGATTCATGACATTTTATAAAAAAATGACAGGACTTTACTTATTGATTTGGACAGTCCCATTCTATCTTTAAAGTGGTCCTAATAATTGTCTAGAAAGCTAGAAGACATATAAGAGTAAATCCTTTCAACTTTATATGTGGCCTTCAATATGGTGCAAAGAAGTCCCAATTGGAGCTACACAGGTCATGCTGAAAGTGACAATAAAAATGTTAAAAAAAGACCTCAGAGACGTGCTGGGGATGAAAAGAGCTTCTGAGCTACTTAAAGTATGGAAACGAAAACCAAGCTTTTTCCCTCTCTATTGAACTTGATGAAAGACATTTGAAACTTTAATATTATCTGCCTAGTATTTCATTGTTGTAAAAAGTTGCGGGCCTATACAAAATATAGGCTTTTTACCGGGAGTTACATAACCCTACAGCTGTATTCCTTGAAAATATCTGTTATGGATGCTTTTCTCACAGCAGCTAGCAGCCCTTCTTGTTTGTGTAAATGTCAGATTTTATGTAGCTATTGACTGTACTGCTGGGCCTACGTGTCTCACCACTGTAGTAGAGTTGGCCTGGGGCGTTGTGCTGTGTAATGAAGCCTTTCTTCCAGCCCTTCATGTCATTCAGCCTTATCGTGCACACTGTGCATGGGCTTGTATTTGCCCCCCTATCTTTATTACAATGTTTTTTCTTTTTTTTTTTTATATAACTACTTGATAGATAGCATTTATAAAATTATTAGAAAGATCACTTATGGGCAGTCGAAACCTCCATATTGGTTCTTCACAATGAATAGATACTTATAAGCTGCCGCTTCTGCAAATGTGGAACTGGTTTGTTTAATTTTGCACTTCATCAGACACTATATAAGGACTTTTCATGACCATATGAATCCTGTGATGTGGGACAATTCTGTTTTTTGTTGACTTACTGGAGGCTGGCCATTTACTGTTAACAGTTCTTATTGTACTCTGTGCTTATAAGAAGCCTAAAATCACATGTTAACCCCACAAGTGTTGTCAAAGTCTGCCAACCATTACCTCGTGTTTTACCTTTTTTTCTAAATACTAGGAACCCAGTCAGCATTGTAAAGCATTGGCACTTGTACAGCTGCGTTATCGCTGTTTTTCCACTGAAGGGAGGTTCTTGTTTAATGAACACGCGTATTACACAACTGTTTCTATCTGGTCCATTCAGCAGGGAAGCCATTCAATTAATGGAATTGTTCTATTTATCCTTTTCATAAAATAAATCATGTTTCTTTTGTCTTTATCTTTTTTATAATATATCTTTTTTGAAGCATTGGGTTTCTGGGATTGGCTCAGGATGGGCTCACATATGTGCAGCCGCTGTTCCCAGCATGGGGTCCGGTGCATTCTTGTTCACCGTTTCAGGTGCGAATTAGGTCCAGATTTTTGCCTGAGTTCGCTCCTGAACCGGACCCAAACACGCACAGGACCCTTTTGGAATGTGGACCACAGCTGTCCCTGACCTGTGTGAGCTGGGAGCGGAGAAACCCACATTCAGTTCGCACATATGGTATTGTGAACCCAGCCTTAAATTTAAGCTTGTCCATTAGTACCTGAATACAGAAGCACTGTGCCCACTGTACCACCATATACTCAACCAAAGTGTTGGTAGCATTTCAACTCCCCCCCCCCCCCCCTTATAATGGTGAAGGTCAATATTAGTCTTAGTGTAAGTGTTGCTATATCTGTCATCGGATGCCAATTGTAAGACAAATTCTATACAAAAATGTTTTGCCTTCCATTTCTATTTTAAGCTGAATAGGTTGTTTTACAAGGTGATCATTTACAATCACCTTAATTTCTTGCCAATATTATTATAATTGTTTCATTATTATAACTAAAAATAATGTTGTCCTATAGAGAAGCTCTGAGTGCCGAAATGCAAATGCTCATTCTTTTATTAATTCCTTTATCTGCAAACTATTAATGTGCCACAAGATATAGATAAAATAATAATTAACTGGGAATCCTTGAGACCTGAATGTTATTTCAAGGGTTTCTCCATAATAGAAAGATTTGTATAGTGTATGGGCAGACAACTGCAATCAGATAAAAAATTCAGCCTGGTTTAGCAGACATGCATATGGGCCCATATGACATCCCTGGCCAGTCCGTTTTGGAGAAACATTTGATCTGCTGGGGTGTTGGGTGTTGGATGTTGGATACCATGCACATACATTACAGTAAGCACAATTTAAAAGTCTGATCTGCAAAAATATCATCACCTTAAAGTGTTAAAAAAATAATAACGCTGTACAGAGGCTGCCTTTTTCATGCCAGAAAGAAGTCGTTTTTATTCTGCATATGTGAACGCTAACATGGCCCCATCATTACATGTATAGCCTATTGGGTAGCACTAAATTGTAAATGTTCCAGTGTCCATAGCGTGGAGTTTATTAGTGTGCCTAAGGCAGACTCTTTGCAGCAAGCAGCTAGTTCTTGGAATTACTATGATCTGCATTAATTATCCCCAGTGTGACTGTGTATATCTGTCTGGAATCATCTCTATAACATCAAGATAAAGGGCGTGGAATGGCAATGAAGGAAGCACAGCTGAAGTCATTTATTCTGTACTATGCCAGAACTGCAAACTACTGACTTATAAAGCTATACAATTATACAAAATTAAATACTGTCATAAAATTGACTTCTCGACTCACTCGGAGAAAGACTGGCTGAGTCTAAAGTTCAATGTACACCAAATCAAGATACAGGTAGATGCAAGGTCGGTTTTTTTTTTTTTGTAAGGCTTATTATTCTATGCCAGTGCTATAATGTGCCACAGAGCCGTGCAAGTGTGTACATGTAATGAGTCAGAAAAGTGTACCACACCAACAGGTCTGTTTAGACTTCACGGATGGGAAAAATTTAAGGCTGGATTACAAACAAGAACAAATGAATAGCAATGAGGACATCTAATTTTAGATAGAAAATGAGGTACAATGCAGCTTCGGGCCCAAATCATTTCGCTGTAATTAAATACGATAAATAAAGTTTAAACAAAATTGGGACTTTTTGTTGTATACCAAGGATCAACCATGGTATTTTTTGAAAAATATAGTACTTTATTCCTAATTCAAATTAAAACTAAATATGGATATGTGCCATTTATAAAAACTATCCACATACATATAAAAGCTACATACATTTCATAACTTTTCTCATATTAGAAAAGTTCCTTGCCTCCATATCACCCAGAACATTCAGTGTTATTCTCTTGTTCAATCATAGTTTTAATTTTAGGTTTAAGAATCTCTGAGGCTACGTTCACATCTTGGCGTTGCTATTTAAAAAATCGACAAGTTTTTGAAAAAAAAAACTATATTTTTCACATTCTTTTATATGAAATTCTCAAAAAAAATGTAAAAATCTAATTTTTTAACATTTTAGGCCAATTTGGGCATGATTCTAACTGTGGGGGGGGGGGGGGGGGGCGTGGCTTGTGAATATAGCAGGATCACATGACATCTGTGATAACTTCAGGGAGAAGTACAGGCGACTGTGTTTACATCAGCCGTTCGTCCTTCTCTGTCAGCGGCGGGAGATTGCGGGTGGTCGGCGGCCATCGGAGCCGCCTGGCACCCGCACTGGCTTCCCCACTGACGAGCGAGGGCGGAAGTGCGCCGGCGGCAGCGCGTGATCGCCCCCTAGCTCCTCCCAGGCGAGCACCGTACATGTACGGGACTTTGCCTGGGAGAGCCAGCCTGCCGCAGTACATCTGCGGCGGCTGGGGCTAAAGTGGTTAATGAAATGCGCAGATTAAAAAATTTTGTAAAAAATTGATTTAAATTTCCATTAACATGGTAAAGCTCATATGAAATTTCAGTAATTTAGGTTTATATATTTTTTAAAATATCCTTTGGCCTATCACATGTATTTCAACTGTTTAGCGGTTTGCATGCAGTTCTATTTACCAAGCTTAAGTAAAGCCTCGTACACACTACTAGTTTTTTTTATTTTTTTTATTTAACCCAGGGAATGTTAGTACATCGATCCTGTTGTACTATTGTTTTCTGACAAGGGGACAGCCCCCCACCCAGAGCACTCCGGTCAGCTATTGGCTGAGAGCGTTGATCGAAAAAGCTCTGCCAACCGGCACTCGGTCATGAAAATGAATGTCTATGCAAGTTGCTCCAGGTCGCCCCGAAGTAGTACAGGACCCTTTTTCTAAGTCGGAGCGACTTGTGTAGCTCCTATTAGAACCGTTCCTGTACCACGCAATGGACCTCGATGGTGCGTGACTTGTCAGGCTAACCAGGTCGCCTGACAAGTCGTACTAGTGTGAACTGGCACTAACTCTCCTTTTGAATATATTTTGTTATTAAATTCATGCCTACTTATATACTTGGGAAGACAAATGTTTAGTTTTAGGGAAATAAAGTAAAGTGATTTCTACATCTTTTTTAGCAATTACAAATCTAAAATAATTAAAGCCATGTCATATTGCTGCCTTAGAGGCAATATTAATAGGCAGATGCTTTTTTTTTTATACTATATCTGCTGTTATTAAAAAAAATTTAATTAGAACTACATGTATATGACTACTGCAGTCTTCCCATGCTGTGCTGGGTTTAGTTTTGAATTGTTTTGCAGACATTAATTCATGCTAAAATTATACGCAGGCCTGAGAAATTCACTTCTCTTCTTAAATGACTGTACGTTTATATTTATTTTGGTCTCTGCTAAATACTTTATCAAGAGAGAGTCCATTACAAGTACCTTAAATAACAAACTGAAATGCATCATAATCAGGTATGGAGTCAGCACAGTCGTTCCACCACAATCTTCTGTGATAAATTACAGTTAAAGTAGGCCATTGTGAGGACGGTCTGAAAATTTCTCATCTGTTCAGTAAGAGGTTGTTTTGCAAAACCTGAACACATATGTTAAGCAGCCATTACTCCTAAAATCAATCCATTTTTACGCAGAATTAATAGTTTATTGATATTTTTAATCTGCAGCTTTCGGCTGCAGCCAACAGACCGTGTTTCCTTCTTGGCTATAAAGTGTGTCATATGTTTCTGAAGAAAATGCTTTGGAAATTCCATTTTTGTTTCTTTGAACTAATGCAGTTATTTATGGATAATCTTCAGAAACTTTCTGGTGCAAAATTTGGTTGATAGTTGCTTGGGTTGATTACTCTATAACTGCAAACTTGAAATTTAGACTGGCCAATGATGCCTCTGTCTGGCCAGCATTAGATACTATTGGTTGCAGTACTCTTTGGAACCAATGTCAATTGGGTCACCAAAGATCTTTGGAAATGTATTTTTATTAGTCATACGGTACAGAATACACAATCTTTATCAATGGGTTATTTGCAGTTGCCTTCTGGTGCTTGGGACATCACCTATATAACCCCCTAAAATTCCTGCTAGCCTCAGTTTTTGATAGTGTCCTTAGGTGGTAAATGTCTTCTCTGTATGGAGAGAAACTTACCTCTTTTTTTCTCCTAAAGATTGTTCTATAAAGATTTTTGGCTACACTGTAACCACTGCGGCTCCTTCCTGCAGCTTCCAGATTGGTGGACTCCTTGGCTGAGCCTTGGGAGCCTGTATCTGGACCCCCTCTGAAAATGATCCAGGGCCAATTTGAAATGTTGTTTTAGGCACCGGATCCTTTATGGGCACTCAGTTTTGTACATAGTGCATCATGTTGAGATAGCCATAGGGTGCTAACGGGTCTAAGGCTGAGGCCTGTCCCTAAAGATCCAATTAAGGGTATACCCACCGTGGAACGTGAAGTCAGGATGGGGGTCTAATCCCTTAAAGCGGTATTAAACACAATATAAAAAATGTTATATATTGCATATTACCAATCATTAGATGTGGTGGCCACATTGGTTTGCATTTCTCTTTCGGTTTTCGCCTGGTGGTCTGGACTATTTTAGGGTGTCTACACTCTGGATGAAGGAACAACAGAGACTCTTTTGGACAGCAGAATTGTCAGTCTGCAGGGAGGGTAGTGTTAGATGCACTAGCAGATTTAGACACACTAAAAAATTAAACCTGAACTCCAGTTAACACTTTCTAAGCCGTTACAGCAACCGTTTTGTTCTTTTTTAACCACTTGCCGTCTGCTCACTAGAGCTCTACTGCGGCAAAGTGGTTCGTTATCGTCTGGCGACGTAGACCTACGTCGCCAGACACTCCCCTTTCTCGGCAGCACGCGCGTGCCACCGGAGGCTCGCTCCCGCTGTATTCAATCACAACGGGAGTCGGGCCAGGGGAGGAGCAGCGGCGATCACCGCTGCTCTTCCCCGATCGTCAGGGAATCGAGTGTGGAGATCCGCCCGCTTGTGTAAACACAAGCGGGTGGATCTCCTAAGTGACAGGCAGGGTCAGATTGCAGGGTTCAGCATAGCTGAACATGCAATCTGTCCTTGTGTCACTCAGTCACCTCCCCCACACACGTTAGTAAGCACCAGGCATACATTAACCCCTCCCTCTCCAATAAAATGAACCCCTTCCCTGCCAGTGTAATTTTTATAGTAACAGTGCATATATTTAGCACTGATTACTGCAGTAATGTCACTGGTACCCCCAAAAGTGTCAAAAATGTCAGTCAAGGGTCCGATCTGTCTGCCGCAATGTCTCAGTCCCGCAAAAAAAATCACAGATCGCCGCCATTACTGGTTAAAAAAAAAAACACCAAAAATGACAGAAATCTTTTCCTTAGTTAGTAAACGCAATAACTTTTGCGCAAACCAATCAAAATACGCTTATTGTGATTTTTTTTACCAAACATAGGTAGCAGAAAACAAATTGGCCAAAAATTAAAAAAAAATTAGATTTTTACATTTTGGGGGGGGGGGGGGGGGGAATTTCATATAAAAAAATTTGAAAAATATTGTTACTTTTCAAAATTTACGCTCTTTTTTGTTTATAGCGCAAAAAGTAAAAATCGCACAGGTGATCAAATACCACCAAAAGAAAGCTCTGTTTGTGGGAAAAAAGGACGTAAATTTTGTTTGGGTACGGCGTCGCATGACCGCGCAATTGTCAGTTAAAGTCGCACAGTGCCGAATCGCAAAAAGTGGCCTAGACGTAAGACAGCAAAATCCTCCGGTGGTAAAGGGGTTAAATAAAGGTTTTACATAAACTATTAAAATAGTACCATTGTAATCACCCTTGTCTGTGGAAAATGGTTTGATTCAACACTCTAACTGCTACATCTGCAGGACAGAACAGACTTACCGGCTAGATCACCATAGAAAAATAAAAGAAAGAAAGCCTAAAAAAGAAAATGTATGCAGTGGTAAAGGGTTTGATTCAACCCTCTAATTGCTACATCTGTTGGATAGAACAAACTTACTGGCTAGATCATCAGAGAAAAATAAAAGAAAGAAAGCCTAAAAAAGAAAACGTATGCAGTCATCAGATCTAAGAATTGGTAAGCTGAAATATAATAAATATTTATTTTGGGTATCATATTACTTTCATCATTTTAAATCCTAAACCTTGCTAACCTTATGCTAACATTTATACAAAAAGTAAATGTAAGGCTCCATTCCCACCTGGGCTTTTGCAATTACGGGCAGAATCACAATTTAAAATGAATGGCACCTGAACAAGTGTTGTGCGATTTGTTATTTTTACATAGTGTTTTGGCATCATGGGATGAATCGCAGCTATTCTGCCCAAAATCGCAAATGCCCAGGTGAGAGCCCTTTCCCGCACCAAGTCTTTTGACAGCCAAGGCCACAGTGTTTAAGATTCTTCCACAAATCTAGGCCTCTTTTGTAGTTTAACCATGAGCTTTAGGCTCCATGTACACGGGACGTTGTAAATGGCCGTTTAGGAGCAGTTGGGCGTTTTTTTCATAAGCCCCTGAACCCACCTACATGTTATCTTATCTGTCCATGTACACAGGGTCGTTTACAGTCATTTGCAGGCAGTTGAGTTCAGGGACGTTTTTTGGAAAGCAATTATTTGCGTTCGAACGTGTGTTTCCCGGCGTTTCAAGCGCAAAAACCGAACGCGATGACCCGCGTTTAGCGCTCGCGTTTTTCCATTTTAAAGGGGAATAATTTTTTTGACCTCTAGGAACGGTTCTAAACGCAAAAGCCTGCTAAACCTGGGTGCAAACGCGACCTAACGGACGTTTTAAACGTCCTAAAAATTCCAGCATTCAAAGTGACTTTTAACAACGTACATGAACAATGTACATGAAGCCTAATACACAAAAAGTATTTACTTATGAATGCGTTGCCCAATGCAATAAGATCCCCATTGTTATGTCTTCCTTGCAAGATAATAAAGGAGACATGAAGCTGGATACCATTAACAAAATAATACTGTTTTCTTTTGCACACATAAAGTATATATTAGGCCCAGTCTTCTTCTGTATTATCATTGCTTCTGTATTATGTGTACCACATTTTTTTTAGAAAACAGGTTTATTTCAATAGGAACAAGTTTTGATTTGTTTGTGCAATCTGATTTGAAAATGAATAAGCAAAAATAGAGTTTTATCCTCACTTCCTGTCTAGAAAACATTTCAGAAAGTGATGGAAAATCTCTCCAAAGTATATCCCACTTAGACAGTTGTCACCATAACCGCTATCCCCATTGGAAAATTATCTCCTCACCTCCTGCTGTGCTTTCAACTGTATAATTTTGGTTTTCCCAATAATTTCTACCCTGGTGCTAAGGTCACCTGAACAAAGAGAGGGGGTGAATATCCCAAGCAGGGGTACAGACAACAATGAAAACCTGACAGAGGTTCTCAACCTCCCTTTCCTCAAAACTTAAAAAAAAAATAGTTTTTTGTTAGTGCTGAATCTTTAAACTTGGTCGTTCTTGCGTACGTATATCCAAATCTTGTAAAAGTTAGGCCACCCAAATGTGAGCACAGACTATATGGTTGGATTGGCTGTCTCATTTACTGGACCTTCTTTATTATAAAAGAATGGTTATGCTTGTCTCTGTGACCTCATTAGTCTCTTTCATTCATGCTGGACAGCTCTGGCCAAGATGGCTGTTGGGACATATGCTTTGTAAAGTGTGTACGTGCCTGTGTTGGAACAAGGGGCAGCAGCCTTTGGAACAGCTGAATGCCCTGATGCACTCTGGTCACAATGGGGTTGGCCCACACTCACTGGCTCCTTTCTGAGTCTGTTTGCTTAGTCTGGGCGCAGCAATAAAGAAAAAAACAGCCACCTGTATGGCGTGTTGATAGAAAGATAAGGAGAGGTAGGAAGTGTGTGATCTTGCTCCGCTCAGTAGGACAGAAAGTTGCACATCAGTTCATGTAGATAAAATGTTTGTCCAGCTGAAACCAATCCCACCCAGCTATAAGCACGATGAGTGATTCCCAGAGGTGACAGCTGCTCTCATACATTTCACCTGCATGTCCCAACAGGGCTCTGTGCGCTTAGTGCTTGTTATTACTGCTGGGAAAACCACAAAACAAGCTGGAGAAGAGAACTTTGAACTAAGGCCTTCTTTCTTTTCTTTGCCTTGCTTGTTTTGAAACTCTCATAAAGTCTGCATAGTCTATCTATGGTCTACAGCACAACATTGCCCTTAACAGACAGAGAAGATCCTTTGTTTTCTAAGGTTCACAGAACAGGACATGTGTTATCCTGCATCTGTCTATGCTGTAGAACGTCTTGCTTGATTACCACTCCAAAGCAAAGATGTGAAATAGTTTCTAATAGTGTAAATATAAAATATGTATGTTCTTGTGTGTATATGTGTGTGTGTATAAATAAATATATATATATATATATATATATATATATACTCCAAAGACATGCTGGTAGGTTAATTGGATCCTGTATAAAATTGGCCTTACTATGTGTATGTATGAATGTGAGTTAGGTACCTTAGATTGCACGCTCCTTGAGGGCAGGGACTGATGTGAATGTGCATTGTATATGTAAAAGCGCGGGGTAAATTGACAGCGCTATATAAGTACCTGAAATAATAATAAATAATAATATATATATAGCAAAATGATTGTAAATCCCAAAGAATCTTTAGCTTCCTTCTATTGATAAATGGCTGTGCTATTACTAAATGAGGTCCAACATTGTTCATAGTAACTTTGCTGTGATGTCCGAAATACGTATACAAAGACCATAATTTGCTGAATACTGTTACAGATCAGATTAATCCATTACAGTAGTCACCATGTAATCATATAACCGTATAAAGAAGGGCTACCTTAAAACTTAAACTGTAATCTAACTGGTACATTATGTAGTTTTAGTTGACTCCATTGATATTAACACTGACTTTTTGTGACTGGATGGATGTCCAGTTGGCTCCCCCACATCAATAGCTTTTCATTTGATCCAGTGATGATTGCTTAGTTCTTTTAGCAATACATGCTTATTCTTTCCCAATGATGCTGCATACTACAGGACCTATATCTCAGTTGGCTACATGCAAGGGCCCAAATGATGTCTGTCAGGAGCTATGTAGAGAACCTGCTCATATCTCATTTTGTAGAGATCCTAAGTTTGACTGATCGATCAGGGAATTCTTTCGGATCACCTTTCTATGTCAAGGCTACTGCAGATGTAGAAGACAGGAATACAGTACTGGGTCCCTTTACACTCAGATTCCCCTCACCACTGCACACTTTGTTATAAAGTAGCATCACAACTGTCAACCATAATGAACTGCCCAAAGACGGACATTTCCTATGTGCGGTTATTACAAACTCTAATGTATTAATTATTGACCATGATAAATTTTTATCAGTCATTTTAAATTTGGCATTTCATTATAAAAATTGAATGTAGTAGTAAACTTGATTTAATAAATGATAGCTTCTATTAATAAGAGTAACTGACAGTTAGGAAAGGCTAAACCTTGAATAGCATTCCGACATTAAAGCTGCTGGCCCCAGCCCTTTGTAACAGTATCCTGAGGAGAGGCATTCAAAAGAAAACAGCGGTCACTGAGACCCTTCACATTTCATATCTCATCTGATATGCAACCAGGGTGTCTCCTGGGATAGCAGTCCTGCTTTCATTAGGACCCCAATGCACTAACATACACCAGTATTCTGGTCACTGATTGTGTGAATGATAAAAGAGCTAAACAAGCTGAGACTTATAGTACCATAAGTGATTTTGAGGCCTATATAGTGGGTGAGATTCATCTCTTTAGCCACAGGATGTATGTGATTTTTTTTTTAACAACCTGGCTTTTATTAGATTTTTTGAAGATATTATATAGTTATTTTAAAAGTGTCTTTTGTTTGTCTGCCCCTTCCCCACCTAGATAAAACAGATAGGTACTGCAGCTGAAATAACAGCTTTGGGGTACAGATAGGAGCTAAACACTGACCGTCTTGACCAGAGAGCATTGAAGCCACCAGACCCCTGCCGTTCTATTCAAGACTCACGCTTGGAAATGTGATTGAAAGCTTTCACCATTTTTCTTTTCTCAGTCTGGAGGTTTTTATAAATAACCTCCAGTGTCTACAGAAGACATGTCATAACAGGAAACAGTCTTCACCATGAGCATATCTCTGGAACATTGAGAAAAGAAAACTTATGTAGGTGTGCGGGGATCACGTTTAAATTATGGCTATTATGTCCAGCCTTTACTAGTAATGGGACACGTGTTAAAGTGTCTGATAGAGGAGTTGTGCCACCCCACATTAATGGATCAGTCACTCTCTTTATAATTCTAACCTGTATCCTTAGCAAATGGGGGATTTACTAAAGAAGCTGGGAATCTTAATGCAATACATCGGGGTTGATTTAATAAAATTGAAGAGTGTAAAATCTGGTGCAGCTGTGTATGGTAGCCAATCCGCTTCTAACTTCAACTGGTTCAATTTAACGTTGACAAAAAAAAAACCTGGAAGCTGATTGGTTTCTATGCGGAGCTGTTTGCTAAACCAATGCCTTTGTGTGAATATTCACTGAAATTATCCAATCACGCAAAATGCAAATTCCTATTTTCTTTTTCATCTGCACATGATTGGTGAACTGGAACTTGATTTCGCATGACTGGGCAATTAAAGTGAATATTCACAATTTTGTGTGAAGAGTCTGAACTCCTTTAGTTAATCAACAAAATGAAAAACCAGATAGTACAGGATAATGCTACTATAAGGCCATATAGTCTATTCTTTAACCTGCAGTAACCTGACATGAAGTGTCTTTGTTAATATTTGCCATCTCTTCCGTGTATTTATCCACAAATGTCTACTGGCTACTAGAAGAACCCCCAACAGCCCCAAAAATCCCTATAACATTTACCTTATGGATTTTTGGTTCTGCTTTGGTAATCACAGCCACTGATCTCCAAATGCCTTGTGGTAAATACAACCATTATATATTAACATGTGGATATCATGTAGGTAATCATATGTGTAATAGGTGAACACTTATCACTTGTGTTTTGGAGATTTGTATAATTCTAGTTAGGTTTGGTTCACCCAGAAGTATAACTGTTACAGGGGTGTCTGGTAGCATTGCACCAATATCGGTGCCAATGCTAAGCATTAGCACGAGTACTTGTACTCATGCAAAAGCTCAGATACTAAAACAGTCCAGGTTCACATATGTGCAGCGCCGATTTCAATGCGATTTGTTAAAAGAGTCCGGTGTGATTTCGTTCAATGGTTCAGGTGCGAATTTTTAAAGTGTATGACACCTGAACCGGACTGAAAATCATACCGGACTTTTTTTAAAATCACACTCAAATGACACTAAAAAAAGGTATCAGTAATTGGTTTTGGTGAGTACTTGAGTGAATACTGGTGATCTCCCAACCATAGTTCTGTTACCATATCTTGAATGGTCAATGCACTAGAATACCTGGATCTCACCATATCGCCTCGTTTTTTATAATTCAAAGTCAAAGAGTGGTCATTGTCATTGCTGCATCAGAAAAACAGACTTAGAAACACAAATTCCAAAATTTCGCCACTGTAATTTCGGAGAACCCTATAAAACAGCTGAGTGATGTGCTGCTCCAAGAAAGGTTTTTGGTGGACTAACCATTTACATGAATTATCCTTATATTTCTAACCTGGAGGTCTAATGGTATATAGCAGGGACCCTCAAACTACGGCCCTCTAGCTGTTGCTGAACCACATGTCCCATGAGGCATTGTAAAACTCCGGCATTCACAGACATGACTAGGCATGATGGGAATTGTAGTTTCTGAACAACTGGAGGGCCATAATTTGAAGACCCCTGGTATATAGGCTTATAACCATGGACTAATTTAGACATCATGCTGATCTAGGCAGACCTGATTGGTAAAGCCCTTATGTACAAGCTCCATCCCCTGTGTCATGATTATGTAGACAAAACACATTGCTAGAATGAGGTATTGGAGGCAATATGAGGTCTGTGCTGAGCTTTTTTTCTATATACAGTATTAAGACTAAACAAAGTAGACCTGGTTTTACTTTCTTAAACAATTGTGAGTCTTCTAATTCCTGTCAATGTTCCCAGCATCTCTTTCATCTTAGAGTTTTCTTGCTGAAATTGGCCACAAAAGCACAGAAATAAAATAAGGAAAAAGTTTTCACTTTAGTTATTTTCAGAGGCTTGGTGCTGGCCTCTTTAACCCCCTTTCCCTTGGTTTTGGCCAACAAGTGCCATTATGGGAACTACAGCCCTGCTTATTCCACAAATTTGTGTTTCATTTTAAAGCAAAGCAGTCATTCTTAGCCCAGGTTGCTCCAGAGCTTGCTTAGGGGTTCCTTGAGTTGTGTCTAGTTGACCTCCCATCTGACGTCTGCATATTTTCTGGTCCAACCCCACTTGGCAGAGCCAGCGGCATGACACCAATGATTTTTTAAGGTGTCTGTACAGGTCATTATGACCACCACGGTGAGCTGGGTATTCTTCCATGACCACTAATGTTGGGGGCATTTTTCCCTATGATGCTCCAAATATTTAATTTTAGCAGGGGTTCCCTGAGATCCAAAAACCATTTCAAGTGTTTCTTTGGGAAAAAAAGTTTGAGAAATGCTGCTTTAATGAGTATCAGCATACTAGGGTTGACATTGCGGTGAGGTTACTGGTTCTGAACATTCAGTGGTAGAGACAAGAATTCAAGTGTACATAACAATACATGTATTCAGTGCATGCTCCTAAAATACCTGATTAGAACATTGGGCAGATTACAAGGGAAAAGCTGGCCTACTGAATGCAGGTCAGGGTGTGCATTGTTTTTATTTAGGAAGCCACTGTCATCAATCCTGCAATGTGATTTTAGCAGCTAACAGAAGAGCCAGATTAAACATCCTTCCGAATTACAGTCATACAGCTTGTCTGCAGATATTTTGTTTCTATTATGAATCAACTAATTGTGCAAGTCCTCAGCTTGAAAGCCGACATCCTAAAATAAATCTACACAGTGATGGGGAATTCACATAGGACTTACCCACTGGGATATTTATAGCATGTCTTTTGTCTCCTTTTGCCAGTAAAAGGAAGGCATAGGATAAAAGGATATGAGTTTACCAATAGCCTGCTGTTTGCAGGTACAAGAAGATTTATTTTAAGGATAATTTCAAAATTTTTTTTATCTGTTGTTCCAGGCTTGCTCAGCCAATGAACAACCTCAACAAGTGCGAAAACACTTCTGGGCAGTTACCTATACTATAGCAACCCAATTGGATTTGCATCAGTTTAGAGTAATTACAACAGTGAAAGATGGTTCCAGTTTGCTGTGTTGTCACTGGCTTTACATGTTGTTGGTTTCCCTATTAAATATAAAGACACTTGTCCTTGTTCCCTTAGAAAACTGATATTTCTTGTCATTTCCCCTTTTTACAAATTGCACATACTTCACATGTCAGCAGGAAGCAACTAAGTGACCAAGAGACACGGGGAAATCCTTCTTCTGTGTGAGACTTTGTCTCGGTTGTAATTTGAGATTAGGATTAGGCCTGCCATACACAGAGAAAATCGTGGTTGCATGAAAGAAATTCACCCTATCCCCCCATCGACAAAGACAGTGTTGATGCTGAAATGCCTCCTGTCGGGCCATTGTCTTCTCCTGGCAGGGGAAGCCCTTCTCACCGTGAGAAGACAGTCAGTATTGCTAGCGGCTATAGCAGCCTCTTGCAATAATCGCAAGCAAATCCGGCAGGCTGGTTGTACCAAAGTTGATTGATCGATCAACTTGGTACATTCAGCCTGCCCAATAATGGTACAAATCTCGGCTGGTTCAGAATGATTCAAACTGTGTATGGTTGGCCTAAATTAATTCATTAGAAATGTATTGATTAAGTATTAAGAATAAAGAGGAATACCCCTTTAACACAAATGTATGCTTAGCGCTAAAAATCAAAGCACCCCTCCTTCTGCCCTGCTCACTTAGGCATTGATGACATCACTTATCCTTATTGAAGTCAGTACCCACTTACAAGCAGGAAGGTTATCTCAGTCTGCAAGGTTCGTACAAGTCAGTGGCTCAGATATTAAAACCATTTGAATCAGCCAGGCAACTAATATTTTTTAAAAAGATGTCAGCAAAAACAACCTCCACACTTCATTCCCACAGGTTTCATTTAGAGAGACAGTGTCACCTGATCATTCAGAGCACAGTGACCCAGATAGTCAACCAGCAAGGCATGCTAACTGACCTTCACTCCCTCCTCATCTTCTAGCTGCAGAAGTCCATCCCAGATAGGCTCAAGATGACTCCAATTCCCCCCACATAGCAGTGCCGGGGTGCAATTATTGGAACCAATCCTTTGTATGGCTGTCTCTGCAGCAGCTGAAAGCCAATGGGAGGGAGCGGAGAAGAGGCCAGCTTTCAGCTGCTGCAGAGGGAGCCAAACAGGATATGGGTTCCAGTAATTGCCCCACTTCTCGCCCTCCCTGCCCACATCTAATTGACTCTGCTACCAGGGCCCCCCTGCTGGCTGAGCCCCGCACAGGAGGACTGGTGGTACCCCCTTATCTATGGCCCTGCTCAGAACCAAGGTCTTTCACATAGGAGAGGTATCATGCTCCTCTACACCTGGAAGTCCTTATGATGGGTAATGGAGTACCTTGCTAAGGGGGTGGGTAATCGAGGGATGGTCACTTGTTGCTTAAAAACTCCAGCCCAACTAAATGTTTTTTTATTTTTATTTTGTTTAGTTTTGGGCAGGATGTCCAAAGATGTTCTATGCCCCCATTGGATTTTTTTATGCCCCCAGAGATTTTTCTGCATTTTCTATTCGGACAATAAGGCAGGCCATACATGATTCTTTTTCTTTTCTTCAACCAGTGGGTTGAACTACAGAAAATAAATACATTTTCCCTCACACTTGATGTGAATGTGAGAATCCCTCCCATAGAACTAATGTATTCAGGCTTCTCTACTGTCAGAATACACTCGTCAGCATGGCCGGCTATAGCAGGCTGCACCGATTAAGTGAAAATTTGTCATCAGGCTGGGTACAAAAGTTGATCGAGAGGTCCACTTCTATACAACCAGCCTGCCCATAGAATGGAACGAAATTCAGCCAGTCCCCTGGCTTTAGGGAATCGTTCACACTATCTCTATTGAGGTATGCTGATCTGCATATATTAAGGCAGGCTTAATGCAAGGACACAGTTGTTTTCTATGCCTCCTGTGCTCCCCACAACGCTTTGCGGAGGGGGGGTTGCGGCTCCGTGCGTCATAGCACCGCATGTCACTCTGCAATGCAAAGACATAAATGAAGTGTCATCTTGTGAGTCTTCACTAAAGTTAAAAAAAAAGAGAAATTAAAAAGTAAACAGTGCTTTGAGTTTTAACAATGTAAAGCACTGCCCCTGGACAATGGACATTAGCCCACACCAATTTAGTATGACTATGCTGTCTGTCTCTTCCTATACCAGAGCCACTTCCCTTAATTATTTATGTGCTGTCACTGGGACAGGAAGTGAGGTAGAATCTCCTACCAGGGTCACAGAAGCCAATCAAGTTCAAGAAGTATTTACTCCTTTAAAATATATTGAAAACTCACAAAAAGAAAGTTTTGGCTGAAGCTGGGCTTTAACTAAGGGCAATGACAAAGCATGATCTGTAATTGTAATGACTTCCTTTAGATCAGGACAAAGCCTTTTATATTGTCCCAAACATAGAAGTCTTATCACCCATTAAAAGTGCACCTGCACATTTTAATTTTTTCCGTTTATTGGCTTGACAAGGTGGAGGATAGCTCTGACCCCAGATTAATGGTTAACAATCAGTTTTTGCATTATGCTCGTTATTCAAGTGCAATAAAAAGTATGTGACCGTCATAAAAGTGAACATAATAATCCGAACTCTGTCTTTCTTATATCAGTGTTAATAACTGACTTTTCAACAGCTGTAAAAAGGACTTCAAACACTGGAACAACATTATTGCATTAAACCATTTCTAATAGTCTGCAGCAGGAGAAAAAAACACCATCCATAGTTACAGAGAGTGATTATAGTTGATGGCCAGAAAGTGTTGTTCACATGAAAAGTCGAGCTTTGTCTGAAAACGTAACAGTCCGACTTGTTTATTTAGCATGTTGAAATTTTTATTGTACATGTTCTCAAAGTCCCCTACTTATACCATTACACGCCATGTCCTTGCCCATCAGTCTAAGAGTTCATGGCTGTCTTTAGTTATGCTGATTTCTTTGTCTTCTACCTTCATTTGTTCCATTGTAATCATATATATGCACATTCAATGAGCGACGCGAATAGGACAAACGATATGTACATTTTGTACCATGTCGCATCTTGCTGTCTCTCTGCGTTTTCGTGGCATGTATTGACCTATATAAAAAAAAAAAAAAAAAAAGTATTATATCTAGTTCCAGGTTATTTTTCTATTCTGTTCTGTATTAAAGGCAATAACCTAGTCAAAGGGGTAGTGACCTACAACAATCCATAGCAGTCAACTGGGAAAACCAGCTTTTAACAGTCTAGCCATTCCAACTGGAGATTTGATTATTGCCATATAGGTTAAATATATACAATAATCTATAGCGGCCAATTAAAAAGGGGCTAATAGTCTCACTATTCCAACCAGAGTTTTGATTGGTTGCCATACTAGATAAGTATTGTACAGTAATCCATAGTAGTCAACTGGAAATCAGCTTTTATGAATCTAGCCATCCCAACAACAGTTTTGATTGGTTTCCATAGGTTTTTGCAGACTACGTGATAACACAGGAAGATAACTCAAATAGACCAGAAAGGATTCCATAAACAAAAATATATTGAAACGACATCAGCCAAATGCTTTCCTTTTTATTTTTGTACAAGCACAAGAAAAATAATTGATTGCTTTTTTTTTATCCAGAAAAAAACTTTCTTAACATTAAGTCAGTACAGCATAGCCAAGCAGTATTTTCCAGTAGAAATGTACAAGCGATCATGACCAGAACAGCTCTGAATCACAGTATACATGTTTTTGCATCCAAGACTATTACATTAAGCCTAATATCATGACCCCATACATATTAAAGCAACATGTATAAATCGTCGAAATTGGGCATTATACAGCATTCTGGTCCCCGAGGTGGATCTGTTGGCATCTCGGCTCAACAGAAAGGTGCAGAGGCTCAATCATGGGATCCTCTGGCGGATGTCACAGATGCGCTGGGGGCTCCGTGGAGTCAGCATCGTCTGATTTACACCTTCCCTCCTCTCAAGCTTCTGTTAAGATTTCTACACAGGATCGAGGCAGAAGGGATTTCGGTCAACTTATTGGCTCCGGACTGGCCTCAACGGGCTTGGTACTCCGTTCTGGTGCGGCTGGTTGCCAACATTCCTTGGAAGCTTCCTCTCAGGGAGGATCTGCTGTCCCAAGGACCAATCTTTCATCCTGCTTTACAGTCGTTGGCTTTGAAGGCTTGGCTGTTGAACGCCAGGTACTGGTGGATAGAGGTTTGTCTGCGTCGGTGATTCCAACGCTTTTAAAAGCTAGGAAATCTACTTCTAGGAAGATCTACCATCGTACGTGGAAGTCGTACATTGCGTGGTGTGAATCTCTGGGGGTTCATCCTCGCTCTTTCTCGTAAGCACCATTATAGGCTTACGTGCTAAGAACAGGGTTCTCGCAATTGCCTCTCTGATTCTCACATTCAAATTCATCCAATATGCTAAGTAGGCAAGAGTTGGGATCCTTATAATTGATTGCTTTACCATTGTTCTGTAGTGGACAATGGTAAGATTGAAATTGGATTGAAAAGGAGATGGAAATTGTTGGGGCTTAGCCCTTAGCAATAAAGTCGTTTCAGATGGGGCCATACAATGGAGTGTTTGTGACTAATGAAGGTAATAGCTGGTATGTTGTGGTGTCAGCTTCTATTCAGGGCTTTTTTTAATTGTTGAAAACCAAACTCTGGAAATTACACAAAAAATATGTTTGCAGTGCACCTCCCCCTTCCCTCCCCAATTCCAAGGGTTAAATGCTCGTTAGGTCTAGTGGTAGATCAATAAGCTGTAATGCTTACCTTATTTCTTGCTCTGGTGGAAGTCTATAAGGTAAGCATTATAGCTTATTCCACACTATGCAACCAGTCCCCCAAAGCCCTTTCTGTAAGACCCTTCAACAAGCAGGTGCACTCTGGCATCATCAAGTACAATGCATGACCAATAACCCTGCATTATATGTCAGGACGGCAATGGCCTGACCACTACCTGGAGCATCAGAGAGAAAAGGGGACCACCTAGAACATGGCGGAGTAAGGAAGAAAGGAAGTGTTACAGCTTGTTCCCCCACTCCAAAAATCAACAAGCTGCTGGCTTTGCCGAGTGTCTTTGGATCCAGAACTATACAGGCACCATCAGTTGGTCGGTCAGCCACAGCTCTAGGAACCTCAAGCAACCTCTGGGGGAACCCTGGTTTACAATGGCTGGTTTACTATACAGTGTACCCTGATTGTTTCCTGAGAATTTTGTTTTCAAGGTTCCACAGTTTTTAAATGGTTGTGAAAGGCTGGGTTAGATTGAATTGCAGTGTGTTCTTTTGAAGTTTAGCTGAAGGCTGTGTTGCTGTATATTTTTTATGTTTTTAAGGCAGGATCCAAGATGTGTTGTTAAACAATCAGTTGATTTTATAATTTCAGTGGATCATCAGATCTGTCATGGGAGCAGCATAATCTATTTATATGCATCTACAAGTATTTTTATTCTTTTTGTCTCCCTTGTAAGAGTTGCATTACTTACATAAACCACGGCTATTTGTTTTTGTCACTTAACAAGTGCATTTGTGTTTGCATAATTGTGTTTGAGTTCAAGACTATAGTAATATCATTATCCTTTCCATTCAGCTAAAAAGGGGCCTGATATACGATAGCTGCTTTTGATAAGTGTCTCTACAAATATTTATACAGCAAAGATAACTCTTTCAGCCAGTATTGCAACACAAACTGCTGTCAGCCATCCAAGTATTTTTTTTTTTTTTTTTCTCTTTTAAAAACATCACCTAATTTCCCTCGATATCGGCAGTAATAACACTGGCTGATCAAACACAGCAAGGACACTGCAGCAATTGAAGTCGACTGAGGTCCAATCTTTTGAAGGCTGCTGCTACCTGTTTTCTGTTGGAACACACAAACCATTTCAACACTTGCAGCTTTGACAAGCTGGGAGGTTCTACAGTGCCACCTTCAGTCAGACTTAGCTCCTGCAGCTTTTCTGATAACAAATATTATATACATATATATTTACTATATATATATATATATATATATATATATATGTGTATACATATATATATATATATATATATATATATATATATATATATATATATATATTAGTAATTTTGTTCCAAAAAATAAAGTTTTCTGAACATCTTCCTTATATACGTACATTCTGTGTGTGTGTGTGTGTGTATATATATATATATATATACATATGTATATGTGTGTATATATATATATATATATATATATATATATATATATATATATATATTTTTTTTTTTTTTGGAACAAAATTTTATAATATATTTATCTGAACATCTTCCTTATACAGTATACGTATATATATATATATATATATATATATATATATATATATATTTATAATATAATCATCTGAGCAACTTCCTTATTTACATGCGTTCTGTACATTAGGAATGCACAGTCCCAAATAAAAATAAAAAAGGACTTCTGTCTGAGAATGCGGCAAGGCCACAGCTTCATCCTGCCACAAGATGAATCTGAGGTAATGTTTCTTTTAGCACTTATCTTCAGGGCACACACCTAGTACCCCCTTTCTTTCCACCAGCTGACAGCCGTCCACTGACTACTATACTCCAGAGTGGCCCCCTTCCTGGTCAGGCCCCATAGGCACGATCCTCTGCACTCACGATACTGCTTTCCAGGTTCTCCAGTGCCTCAACTCCTTCAGTCAGCTTCCCTGGACCTCTGGGTTCAGCTCCACACTTCTGGCTCACCAGGCAGACTGCCTGTGACCATACACCAACCACTGCAGAAGAAGAGGCAGCCGCCACCCTCCTTCCGGGACTCTGCTCACCAGCCAAAGACCTTGAGCACATGTGCCCCTGGCTTTATATACTACACCCCAGAATGCACTGAGACAGCAGTCTTGTGCCAATCACTGGGGCTGTATCAAAGCCTGTGTGTCCATTGGTCAGGTTTCCTCCACTGTCCAATGTGCCTCCCCATTATACCAGTGGGGACACTCCCTCAGACCACATTAATCACACACTAAGCACATCAAGCAGACCTAACTCACAGATCCTGCTCCCTGTTAAGCAGGGAGAATATAGAATTTACCTGCTACTCCTCTGATAAGCAGACAGAGCCAAAAACTATACTCACTCTCTAGCACCCATCTAGGAGGGTGCTACACATGTTTTTGTAACCTGCTATGCAGCAGGGATTGGAGAGCGATGACCTGTGCTAGCAACCAGTTGGGCTGTACTGCATTGCACAGTGTTGTCAGTCTAACACAGGAAACATTTTAATTAGCTGCGGGAGAAAGAAGTATTATAACCTATCAGTGTACAGGCTGGGATGTTTTTTGGACCAACTTTTACTGCTTAACAGCCAATGGGGAGTGGGCTAAACTCAAATTTTTTCTTCACTTCTTTGCACAATTTTTTTTATTCACCACATACAACAAATGTATTGGTTTAAAATTTCAAAATGTAAGTACCAGTAGCACTGTTAAGGTGCCCATGGACACAAAAGAGGGGGTTGGATGTACTGGTTGTCCAAGCAGCATATCAGTGATGAATAGATTGTAAGCTGTCACAAGCGGGGCCCTCTCCTCGTTCTTTTCCTGAAATATACTGTATCGTGAATGCACTGGGAGTGCAAAATCTGGTGCAGCTCTGCATAGAAACCAATCAGCTTCCAGGATCTTTTGTTAAAGCTTAAGGGCTCTTTCAGACAGTCCGCTCCGTCGGCGGACTCCGTTTATCTCAGCGGGGGGATCGATCCGCCAATCCCCCCGCTGAGCAGGAGAATGACAGCTGTTCTCGACACAGCTGTCAGAGCCCCATACATCTCTATGGGGGAATCGGATGGGAACGGACCGTCGGTCCGTTCTTATCCGATCCCATCCGATCAGATCCGCTGGACGGATGGAAAATAGGGTTTCCATCCATCCAGATTTGACGGATAGGATCGGATCGGATGTCAGCGGACATGTCTCCGCTGACATCCGATGCCCCATAGAGATGCATGGGGGGACCGTTCAGATCCGCCCAAAAAAACTGACAGGCGGATCTGAGCGGTCCGCCTGTGTGAAAGGGGCCTAAATGAACAAGCTGAAATTAGAAGCTGATTGGCTTCCATGCAGAGCTGCATCAGAGTTTGTACTCTCCAGTTTTAGTAAATCAACTCCTGTCTTTTTTTTTTTTTTTTTTGTAATGTGTTGTGCAAACCGTAATATTAGCTCTACTGCAGCTTAGCAGATACTTAACCCTTCTATCAGCTATAGAAGGTTGTCTTTGTAAGTGTTTAATGTTTAATAAAAATCAAGCAAAAACCTTCCAAGGACAAATCTTTTAAGATGGGTGCAGTCACTACAAACCCAAGGACAATTGGCAAGCGTGCTTTGTGTCCTTTCCTTTTAAATCAGACACTAGACTTTATTTTGCATGCAGAAATTAATGAAAGGAGACCTGTTTGGTTGCTGTGGCAATTAGGGGCATTGTTTTTCCTCTTTTTCTTTTTTTTTTAATAATATAGAGTAATGATAAAGCTATTATTTTCCTAAAAGAGGAACATACATGTGATCAGGATGAAAATGCGGGAAAAGGCAGTTTTGGTGAAGTAGGGCTGTGCCTTGAAGTGAATGAGACTATTGAAGTAGAAAATGAGTGTGGGTACTCTCCAGTGAATGCAACTCATTTGAAATGAGTGAGACATGACAAGCTTGCTAACTTCTGATATAACCTTGAATTATGTTAGTATTTCATGTGCAACGTTCGGCCATCTAAAGGACTTGGTGAAAACGACGGAATTGGAATCAGTCTGATTAGCACCCTTTTAAAAACTTTCTGGACAAATCCTGTATGGTATGTTGTACAGTAGTCTGAATTTTTTCAGTGTATACATATGTGCACATGATGCACCTTGGGGGAGGTGACTTTTACAGATTTCAGCACCTCTGGGGAGGGGTTGGTTTGGACTAATAAAATCGTTGTGCAGCATCGTGTTACAGTCTCCATGGGTGTGTTATGCGAACTCACATTCGAAGGCCACAAATCACTAAGGGACTAAATGTATCGGTTCTGCTTATAAGCAATATAATAAGGGATAAATAAGTAATTTGTTTACTGTATATGCTAGAGTACAGTGGATGACATATACTATATTTATATACATTTACAGTATATATTTATTATATATATATATATAATTCTGTTCCAAAAAATAATATAATCATCTTCCTTATATATGTACATTCTGTGTGTGTGTGTGTGTGTGTGTGTGTGTATGTATATATATATATATATATATATATATATATGTGTGTGTGTGTGTGTATATATATATAATTTTTTAGCATCAGCATACAACTTTGCACTTTATAGGGTAACTGACCCATGTATATTTGTGTATGCTTAGAGCTTACCGACAGTCATCAGAGTTAGGCTGGCCATACATTATACAATTTTCTGTACAATTTTCTTGAAATTTACCTTCAACTATGTAGTACAAAGGCCTGCCTAATTGGATACAAGTGAAAGTGGTGTTTAACATTGACCTCATATTATGTGGTTTGTGGTAAATCTAACAGAAAATTGTACACGAAAATTGAACATGTATGGCCAGCCCTATACAAGAACCCAATATTGAGTCACTTTAATCAAAAGCCAATTCATCCTGCAGAACGTTTTATGATTATGGGGGGAAACTGCAAAAACACAGGGGAATAAGTATGATTCCCAAGAGTAAAAGCTTCCACTGGACACTGGAGGTTTCTCACACAGGTATTGTGCTCCATGGGAGATTCTGTAGCCTAGGGCAGTGGTCCTCAACTCCGGTCCTCGGGGCCCACTAACAGGCCAGATTTTAAGTATAAACTTGGGGAGATGCAGATTAGAATACTGCAATCACTGAGCAGCAAATGAGATCACCTGTGATGTAATTTAGTTATCTTGCAAACCTGGTCTGTTAGTGGGCCCCGAGGACCGGAGTTGAGGACCACTGGCCTAGATGATTTGATTTTCTTTCCTTCCACCTTGGGCGGAAGGAAAGAAAATCACTAGATTTCCCCTTTAACACAGTCAGTGTTGATGGAGGAAACTCTCCCGCAGCACTATTGTGTTCTGTCAATGGGGGGGGGCTTTCCCAGCTGGTAGAACACAATGATTACTGCTAGCGGTTAGCGCCACTGGTAGTAATCGCATGTAAAGAATTGACACGGTTGTACCCAAGTTGATCAAAGTATCGACTTTGATACAACCAGCCTTCCCATAGATTCCTAAAGCATTGGCTAGTCTCTGCTTTAGCAGCCCAGATTCAATGCAGTTTGGCCAGCTTTAGCTTATTAAAGCGCATGAGATCTCAATTGTCCTGAAAATTTGATTCAAGCCTGTAAATGGAAATTGACAAATGAAAAAGTTGGGCAATGCAAATTTTAATGTGATTGGTTGCTGTTGGATAGTTTCTATTTTAGGACTTTTTTTTTCTACGGAACTTTATTGATCATAGAGCTAACAGAGAGCCCTGCTTCTGGCATCTGGCGGCCAACTGTGGACCCCCGTTCAGGGTCCTTGCGAGCGTGCATCGTCAGCCGCTATGTTTGTACTATTTTTGACTTTTTATTATCTGAAGCTCACTGAGTTTAAAGTGAACTTGTTAACTAAAAGTAAACGTCATTTCTAAGAGCAGGCACCACAAAATTCCCACTCTTTTTATTAGCCAGAAATACCCTTTTCTGTATACCCCTTGGATCTTTATTTCAGTTTATTAGGGGACCTTCAGGAATAACCCACCCTGCTAATACACTGTCCGATAAGAGTGACTTTTTTGGCTATTGAGGCACTCTCGTTGGACAGGGGAATTAGCTCAGAAGTCAGCAATGTTGGGCCTCTGATAACACAATAATACTAAATCATAGAGGCACATGGTAGAGGCTTTTCTGGCCTAAAAAGGCATCATCTTGTGGTGTCTGCTCACACATGTAAACATAAAATATAGAAACATACAAAATGGCTGATAGGTAAACTTTAAGAGTTTCTAATTTAAATCTTACTGCTTTTTTTTTTTTTGTACTTGTATATTGTATGTATATTTTACTTTTACTGGCGTGTTATGTGAGTATTTTGTTAATGTATGCATAATCGTTATGAAATAAGGAATTGAAACTTTTTTAGCAGAGAAGCTGAAAGCTATTTTTGCTTTATCTCTATTTTAGTAGCCATCCTGCATATCAGGAGACCAGTCTGTTAACAGGGATATCTGCAGTTAAACCTGTCAAAATTGTTATCACTAGACACCATGCTGTCAGTGTGCTTACAAATTGCTCAAGCAAACTATCTCTAACAGTTGTCCAGCTTGGCATGGCAGAATAAAAGGCTCCCTCATGCAACTAGACTTTTTTTTTTTTTGAATTTTAAAGCAATTACTAAAAAACTGAAGCAAGAAGAAACTAAAATTGAATATTCAGTTTGCTTTCGGCTCAGTTCTATTTTAGCTACATTTATTTACTGTGTAAACACTGCTATATTTTTTTTTTTTCTAAAGCATAGCATAGCATTACTAGCCACAGGGGATTCACATTTGCTTTAAACTTAGATGTCATGTGAGGCAACTTTCTAAGCTGTGAACATTCTTCTATCCATTATTTCATACCTGTGTCGATTAGTGCTGTCACGCAAAGCTAAATTAAAGTGAGCCTGTTGCTTTGCCCAACATGGACCAAGCACAAAGTTGGCTTTCGGGATAAAGTGGTTTTTCATGAAAAGTGCAGTGGATGGCCTCTGACAAAGACATGTTTCCATTCAGATGGTTTTAGCTGAGCTTGGGACACAGACAGAAGCAAAGCCATACTTATGGAGCCCTGATCCTTGGCTTAGCTGAATCCCAAAGGCAAAACATAGGAGAACTTCTCCAGCTTCTTTAGCACATTAGCCCTGAAGAAGGAGAAGGCCTTTCCCTGAAAACGCATTGGCTGTATTTGATGCTCTCAACCAATAAATATTTCAAAAAGACTTTTAAGTGATATGAACTTTTATACCAGGCCCTCCTCAATATCCACTGCAGGGTTTACCATCTGCTGAGTGCTCCTTTGGTTGTGATCAGAGACGTAGCAGCCTAGGACTGGAACAAGATCCACATTCATTATAGCTTTAAAAGGGATTAGCTCCTTTGAAGGAAGACACACTCCATTGTATATACATCAGAACCAAGCCTCACCTCTATCGGTCTAGCGCTATCACACACTTTAGACACCTACGGTACATCTTCCTGTTGGCTGTCTTACACAAAGTCATGGACAGGGGTCTTGAGTTTACCTGTAACCCAATGTACAACTATTACTCTAGGCCAGTGATGGCGAACCTTGGCACTCCAGATGTTTTAGAACTACATTTCCCATGATGCTCCTGCAACCTGCAGTGTAGTTTAGCATCATGGGAAATGTAGTTCCAAAACATCTGGGGTGCCAAGATTCGCCATCACTGCTCTAGGCTTTCTCCCAATGGGGCTAGCAGGTTTGCCGATATGCTTGTTCCTACGTTAAAAAATCTGTTTGAAACATTCACTTTAAAGAAACCTGTACTAAGAAAAATATGGAGGTCTCAGACCCTGGCCTGTTTTTAAAAATACTTAGCCATTGACCCAGATCTAGCATACAACCAAACTAGAGTGAAGTCAGATCACCTTATTCGAATATTTTTTCCCAGCTTGTAACCAGAAATACAACCAGGCAACTAGCATTTTCAGAATGAGGGCTCAGCAATGGCAGTCTCCATTTTTCTCTCAGGAGAGATGTCTTTGTTCCTCACTATATGGAATCTTCTTATGTAAAGGAAGAATGGGCATGGATTACCATTGTCGGCAGATGATGATGTATTGCACCGTATATCGTCACACTGGCAGAAGCCAGCTAAGATCAGCAGCAGATCTATAATTATTATGATCCACCAGAAGGAATGTTCAGTAAGTTAAAAAGTAGAGGTTACGTGAAACATACTTAGAGCAACCAATTTACTATAGGTGAACCGCCGAAAGATACATTTAAAGTGGAAGTAAACCCTCCTATCGTTTTCAGCCAAGGAAGCTGCCATCTTGGCCTCTGTTTAATCTTCAACTGTCATAATGCTGCACATGGGATCAGTTATGACACCAGCCATTGGATGGTTTGACTGTTTGGTTGAGAGCACGGCCAATGTGATAGCTAGCATTCCTGGCATGCCGGGAATGTAACTGTTTTTTGAAACCCAATAAATTGATGGGTATACTTCCGCTTTAAAGACAAAAGTTGCTGTAAATGACTGAATATTAATGTTTTTTTTCCCTATGGTGAAAAAGAGGTTAATTTATTCAGCTGCTCAGAAGCTGATTGGGAACTACAAATGCCTGATAGAGGTTTGCATAGCATGATGGGACTTGTAGTTCTTCAGTAATGAAGTACAGAGTATTATCTAAAATTGCTGCACTGGTCTGGTTAATCTAGCATATAAATGTAGGAAATATATGGAAGACCTGTCCAAATTGAAAATCATGGGACCTTTCCTAGGCTAGGAATACAATTTCTAGGGACAAGCTTTCTAAACCTGGGTCTGTCTCTGGAAATCACCAGCAGTATTTTGGCATGTAGATTTTGGCCATTATATATTAGTAACTGTTGTTCCCAGCGTGCCTCTGTAGTTCCCTTTTACAGTTAAGCTCACCCAGACAGCCTCATGTTACAGAATCGTTTCAGCCACAAAGCATTTTGCAATGCATTGCTGACCACTTTGACAGCGGCTGGCATTTATGTAGAAAAGCGTGGCTGTTAAAGACAGCAGAGACATGATATAAATCCCGAGTTTGTAACAGAATTCACATGTCAAACAGCACAGAGCCCCATTTATCTTCTGATTTGCCGAGCCAAAATAAAAGCCCCCCTTGTTTTTCTATTAAGATAGCAATATCACCCCACAGCTGTGTATTTAGTTAAGACCTCTACTCCTTTTTTCTCCCACCGGGCTTGATTAGTGTGTGATACAGGAAAGAACAATGCTTGAGAGTAGGCCACCCACCAGCGCTGGGTGTTATAAATGTATGGGTTAACTGTGGGTTGCAAGAACACTTAGTATTCCTGAGGGTGGCAGAACAATGGGTAGAATAGCACCAGGAGTGCAAGTAACATCAGTCAACTTACTGACTTTCTAACCCAGTGATAAAATAGCAATATATCAAGAGAAAGATACACTGTGCAACAATTGTGCATTCTGCTTTGGTCCATTGCCTCTCCTGAATCCTGAGACTTCTGCAGCAGCTCAGATAGTATAACACTCAACACAATTTGCACTCATGTGTCTAGCCTGTGCTGTGAGCATGGATATTAGGGGAAAGGGCAAAGGTAAAAACCGCATGTGGACTTTGCTTCTATTTATTTCAGTGGCTAAACTTGGGGGTTGTCAGCAGAGCAGGTACCCCTGGCAGTTAAGTCGTATGCTCAGGTTGCAGCAACGAGTAAAAATGAATTGTATGTGCTGAAAACGGACTTGTCCTTTAACTCCTTCACTGCATCCTGCAGGGGACTTGCACCGTTTGGTGGTCCGTAGCTGTCTTTTTTTGGAGTCGCAGCAATAGATGTGCAGACATTGTTGATCTTTTGAGTTGCAGGACGCACAGTAAACCTCTTCTATTGTGGTGCAAAGGGGACCATAAGGTGAAGTCCACATAGACATGCTACTTCCCTGTAATTACAAGCTGATTTCTGTGATAAGCAAATATTGCCTAAATGCAAGAGGTAGTGCAGCCATCAGATATTTTGGGGCCCCTTACACAGCTTTAGGCCTGGGCCCCCCGGGGCCTGATAAACCAACATTCCCCAGGGTCCGCCGACTGGCCATCCCACCAAATACGCCCACTGGCCATCCCAGTGCTTCAGTGCACCCACTTTTATTTTAACACTCTTACAACTGAAAGTGGTTCTAAAGACAGAAGGTTTTTTTTATCTTCATGCATTCGAGTCCCGCCCAATCACATTACTAATGGCTCCACCTCAGCAGGGTAGGAAGTGGAGCGAGTGCCAGATCACGGATCACCTTCGAGGGGGGATACAGAGAGGAGGAATCAATGTCCTGGCTTCTATGGCTTGTGTGCAGGGCTGCAGCCTGCAGGTAGTGCTTCTCTATTGCAGGCGACACTGGTAAAAGTTTCGTTTTATTATGCTGCTGCTGTAGGGGGTGCTGGCTGGGCCCCTTGGGACATCCAGGCCCCTTACAAGTGTATTGGCTGTACCCTCCTGATGGCAGCCCTGGCAAGAGGCAAGGGTATTCTTATTTGAATCTTGGTATCCCTTGTGTATTTTATTCCTGATCTGTGCTGTAATCCAACATGGAACTTTGCCTCTGTGTAGGAGCTTCCTATAATAAAGACCGGTCACTGCTGCTCTCTCTTCTTGAGCAGGATCTGTGAATGAATGAACTACACGTCCCATCTGCCACTGTGGCAGACTGCTTGTAGTGAACTAGGAGTGTGCTGATAAGTAACTTGTAGTCCACTTACACTCCTTCCAGCTTTCTAACTGAAATCCCATGCAGAGGTATGGACAGAAAACCGGAGTGTGTAGTGGCCTGACTTTGCACCCGCGATCCACTGATTGCTGGTAATGCGTTGCAGGCTCCTTTAGGAAAAAAAAACAAAAAAAACAAATGCACATATATTTTCCTGCAAAAATGTGTTCGTTTATTATTTTTTACCTAAAGGTGGACTTACCCTTTAAACTAAAAAAACACAGAAGGTTTAATACTACTTTAATACTGATTCACTGATTGCAGGAAGAAGTGCAGAGGTATGTCTGTCCTTTGGAATTTTTCACAACAGAGACCAGAGGCAGAGCAAGGTTATTAGGTCTCATATATGAAAGCATCTGAAATTGTCCTTGTTCCTCACAGCCCTCACATTTTTTAATAAAATGGAAAAAAAAAAAAAAATCTCAGGTTGTACAGAATGTGACATATTTACACAATGCAAATTCGAACAATGTAATAGTTATACCTAAGACGTGTAAAAAGAAGATACAATGGACATAGCTGATGCCTTGCTCAGCTTTGGCCTTGCCACATCTGCTACTCCAGCATTTACAAAAAGCAGCTGCAAGCTCCTAGCCAGGGTCTTGTCTCCACATGGACACATTTCTTTGTTTATTTGCCTGCGCTCTTTGAATCAGCCATTCAAAATTATAGTACTGAATAAACTGGTGCCAGTCTTAGCTAAAGTATATAGATTAACTTCATAAACTTTCGTTCTGATGTCTGTATTTTCCCCTGTTATGGTGGAAAATTGGGCTACAGCCTAATAGGGAGAACACTGACTGGGGTAAAGTATATTTGCATGGAAATGTTCCGCCTTTACATGATTGTTCTCATACATCAGAACAAAAATAAGAAAAGGGTTGTCATTCAAATCCCCATTCCTATACCTGTACATTCATATGTATGCACAGGTAAGGCTGGCGCGGAGTTTTTGTCAAGTAATCTAAGGGGGTAGATCCATTAAAGAAAAGATGCACATTTTAGTTTGCCACAGACAAGAGACGTTTTGGAGACACCCCAAAAAAGACTATTCATTAAAGTGGATGTAAACTCATCCAATAAATGTAAGTTGTTTTTTAACTACTCAGCAACCACCCTATAGTAGATTTACGGCTACAGGGCGGTCGTTTTTTGAAGAATCATATATATATATATATATATATATATATATAATATCCAATGGCTGCCACCACACACAAGTCGGGGATAAAAAATGGACCCGTTGCACAGCAGAGACAGCGCATATAAACCAAAGAAGAGAGCGGCACTCACGGGTCTTGAAAGTTGAATGGACAATGATGGTTTAATGTTTCGACGAGGCACAAGCTCGTCTTCCTCCTATATTTATATATGTGTTTCTGCAATTCTGCATAGGGGCGAATGCACACGCTGCCTCTGCTGTAATTAGACACAGCACAAGCCAATCAGCGGGTGCCAGCCAATGGATGTCCACTGGCACCCACTGATCGTCGAGGAGAGACACAGAACAAAGCTTTGCCTATATAAACAATGGAGAGCTCAGTCTTGTCAGTGGGGATATGCTGGGTTTTGTTTCCCTGCAAAGGGAATAAAATCCAGCACATCCCTTAGTAAAAGAAACACACTGTTTACACAAAAACACTGGTTAGGCACACATATAACCCTTTAATCGCCCTAGATGTTTAACCCCTTCCCAGACAATCTCATTAGTACAGTGACAGTGCATATTTTTAGCACTGATCAATGTATTAGTTTCACTGGTTCCCAAAAAGTGTCAGTTATTGTCAGATTGGCCGCCGCCGCAATATTGCAGCCCTGCCATAAATCGCTGATCACCATCAATACTAGTATTAAAAAGTATAAAGATGCATTAGTCTGAAAAGGTGAACTAACACCTAAATGAAAGCTGCATATTTACCCACTTGTCTTTCGAAAGATTTACCCCCCTTCATGACCAGGCCATTTTTTGTGATATGGCACTGTGTTACTTTAACTGACAATTGCGCGGTCATGCAACGCTGTACTCAAACAAAATGTATATAATTTTTTCCCCAAAAACAGAGTTTTCCCTAGCTGGTATTTGATGACCTCTGCGTTTACATTTTTTTTGCACTATAAACAAAAAAAAAAGTGAGACAATTTTGAAAAAAATACAATATTTTTTACTTTCTGCTGTTAAACTTATTAAAAATGTAAAAATCGAATTTCTTCAAAAATTTAGGCCAATATGTTTTCTGCTACATATCCCAAGAAGCCTATATTGATTGGTTTGTGCATAAGTTATAGCATCTACATCCCGCGATACCGGCATCCTTAGCCGGTTTATCAATCAGCTTCTGGTGCAGGTGCTGGCATCTGTAATAAGGGAAACAGGAAGTGAAGCCTTCTGGCTTCACAGCCGGTTTCCTACTGCACCTGTGCTAGGCTTGCTGTGCTTTCTGAATGGTTGCACCATCCTCTGGGACCTCTGTGTCTCCCAGGAGGAACCGGGGGAAGGAGGAGGGGCCAGAAATGTCGTAGATCACCGATATTACCTGGAAGTGGTAGCAGGTACCTGTCAAAACCAGGTACCCACTCCCCCCAAAAATTGCAAAATGTATCAGTGAGGGGTGCAAACAGGGGGAGCTTCTCCTTTTGGGTGGAAGTCTGCATTACCAGTTATTGATACACAGACCAATTTGGATTTCCTGACACTGGATTTACATCGCTGTGCAGAGCGGCTCCCAACAGTAGTCCAGTGTGTCCCTGTTCTCCGTTTCAGGGAAGAATAAGGTCCACATTTTTGGATTTTGACCTAAAATGGACCAGAAGACGCACAGGACTCTTCTGCAAATCTCTCCGCAGCCGTCCCGGGGCTGTGTGAACCAGCTTCATTGAGAACTGGTCACAGTCTCCTGACAAGAGAATTGGATGCGGAGAAACCTGCATCCAATTCGCACTATTATAATTTAATAATAGACATCTAGAACCCCCTTAAATGTCTTAATGGCCTTATTAGAATGGACAAATCCACCATGGTATGGCAAGTATACTACACATATCTGCAACCAGGAATCCAGATGTTTGTCCTCAGCCACAACCAGGAAGCCTGTACAAGTCAATGATGGGCTGACAGGAGCCACAGCTGTATGCATGTATCCGCATGTATCTGCACATCCAGCTGTGGTCAGGGACAGATCATCGGTCCTGGTCTTAATCTAAAGGCACTTTTCCACTGCAAGTACCGACTCAGGTCTACTCGGCCCTGCTTGGCCGTGATTGGCCCTGTTTGGTTTTCCACTGCATGGTACGGTGTTGGAACGGTTCGCTACGGTTTGGTATGGTTTGCTTTTCCACTAAAGTAGTACTAAAGTAAGTGGGTGGGATAACAATGATTCTCTGACCAATCAGTGGCTAGTAGTGACAAACAGTCAAGGCTGTATGCAAAGGATTGTGGGATATGGTACCGGTACGGCCCTGTTGCAACCACAACTGAGGTGGTACTGTTTAAGGGAGCCGTACCGTTCGGTTCTATGTAGTGGAAAAGCGCTGCCGTACCGCACCGAACCGTTCCTACACCGTACCATGCGGTACCCCCAGTGGAAAAGCACAAAAGCGAGCCGAACCGTTCGGTTCCATGCAGTGGAAAAGCACCATATATGTGCCCAGGGTGGATCATCTGTCCCTAACCACAGTGCTGTATCTTGGCCTAGGCCGACACTTTGCAGGGGGGGGGGGGCAGCAAAAAAGCTGCTACCCGCACTGAAAAACAAACAGCCTCCTCCCGGCTCCCGCAGGAAAAAGGGTCCCCACCGGCTTGCGCTACACTTTTAGTATAGTGCCAGTCTTATTGGGCAAATTGAGCCGGAGGGCAGGGTCCAGGAGGCAAATCAGTCTGGCACCCCCACCTGCCGGTATGTTATTTAAATTAGGGGGTGCACAAGTTTAGTCAGGCCTAGGGCAGCACAAAACCTAAATACACCACTGCCTAACCACATGTAACTACTTGCTATGTGAAGGCCCTCGTCAGCCTGTCATTGACTTGCAAATGCTGTTTGCAAACACCCGAACCACTGGATGCAGATATTTGCAGTATAATTTCCCCACCAAGGCCTAAAAATATATGATACAAAATAAACACGGGCAGTTTGGTCATAGTAGTAGCTCACAATATTTTTAATCATTAGATGGCAGTAAAAGCCCAACTTAATCAGATAATACCAAATTATTTAACTATTGTCTCAAAACAGCCGATATGATTATGCTTGCCAGAATTCTGTAACGTTGTGGTTAATTCTGTTGCCAATAGTAAGGTTTTTTTTTTCTTTTTAACTATGCGTTGGCATACGTACATGTAGAATGTGAGTGTCGTTGCTGATAGTATCTTGTTTTTGTAATACTCGGACTGAAAAAAAAGACATATGGCCTAGACAGCATTGTTTAGCAAGAGTTGTGTGTGAGGGGATAAGGCTTCCCTGTCTGGGCTGGAAAAGATCGGAACATCAATGTGCCCTTCTATTCTCTACTTCCTCCTTCAGCCCGTGTTTTGTTAGAGAACAAGTGTTGGTCAAACAAGCTTTTGTTTGTGGTCAATCACTTGGCACACAAGAAAAGTCTGGCCTGCGACAATGAGGAAGCTGCCTTCATTGCGAGAAGGGGCAGCTGTGATATTATGTAAAAAAAAGGATACAGCGTTTGCAAGGTGTTGGTGTAATCGTTAACCTCCAGGGTGCTAAGGTAGCCACTGAATCATCGGAGACTCAACATTAGCAAAAACAAAAAAATGGTTATTATGGGAACATTTTTCATCACAAGTCCACATGCAGCCGACCCCATGAAGGGTGTATAAGCTTTCACCTCGTCGATCAGTTTAGCATATGTCAGCATCCTATGTGAATTTGTTGTTTTCTCTTGTGGGAGCGAAGTGCTGGAAACTAGATCCAGCTGCCTAGGTAATGAGGCCACTAGACTGCACCCAAAGGAGTCTTCTAGCCGCAGATCTGCTCCAGTGTGTATTTTTCTGTGCCTCTCTATTCATACCCCACCCTGTCTCTGATTTTACAAGTGCTATGGTGACCTTGGTCCTTGAAGTAAGCTTTGATTACCCTGTGGGACTCTGCAGGTGTGCAGTTGTTTGGTGAGTGATAACTAAAGAATCTGCCGAGATGTTATTTAAGGAAGCAGCTATGACATTTTGCAGACTGCTTCATACTTTTTGCCACCTTAAAAAGCACTGACAGGTCTATTTCCAAAGCCCGTTTGACAGAGACTTCAGTTTTGGAGTACTTACAACAAAATGTGAAGGAGTGGGAAAGCTGGGGCTCACAAAGGCTACTGGAACTCACTGGAAGCCAACCGATCTAACATTTATTTTTTGATGTGTAGAAAAAAAAATAGCATAGTTGCACTGTTTAATATGGACTGCTGCAGCTTTTGTCACCATTACATTTTTATTTTTATTTTTCTTACAGTGATATGTCCTCGGTAAACTGCAATGGTCAACACTAAAAAAAAAAAAAAAAAAATATATATATATATATATATATATATATATATATAGTTGTGTGTGTATATATATATATATATATATATATATATATATATGCTTGCTTGCTGACCAGCCGCCATTAGATTTTTATTTACTAAATTTAAAAAAAAAAAAAAAATATATATATATATATATACATGCTTGCTGACCAGCCGCCATAGTTTTACTACGGCAGGTCGGCTCTGTCCCGCGAAACGAAACCGGATGTGTAGGAAAAAAAAAATAGCATAGTTGCACTGTTTAATATGGACTGCTGCAGCTTTTGTCACCATTAGATTTTTTTTTTTTTTTTACAGTGATATTTCCTCTGTAAATTGCAATAATGAACACTAAATAAAAAAAAAAAAATATATATATATATATATATATATATATACATACATATATATATGCTTGCTTGCTGACCAGCCGCCATTAGATTTTTATTTACTAAATTAAAAAAAAAAAAAAAAAAATATATATATATATATATATATATATATATATATATATATACAGTGATATGTCCTCGGTAAATTGCAATAGTGAACACTAAAAAAAAAAAAAAAATATATATATATATATATATATATAGTTATGTGTGTGTGTATATATATATATATATTCGCTTGCCGACCAGCCGCCATAGTTTTACTACGGCAGCTCGGCTCTGTCCCGCGAAACGAAACCGGATGTGTAGGAAAAAAAAATAGCATAGTTGCACTGTTTAATATGGACTGCTGCAGCTTTTGTCACCATTACACTTTTCTTTTTTTTACAGTGATATTTCCTCGGTAAATTGCAATAATGAACACTAAATTTAAAAAAAAAATATATATATGTATGTATATATATATATATATATATATATATATATATATATATATATATATATATATATATATATATATATATATATATATATATACTTGCTGACCAGCCGCCATTGGATTTTTATTTTTCTTACAGTGATATTTCCTCGGAGAATTGCAATGGTGAACACTAAATAAAAAAAATTAAAATATATATGTATGTGTTTATGTATATATATATATCCGCTTGCCAACCTGCCACCATAGTTTTACTGCTTCAGGTCTCGGCTCTGTCCCGCAAAACACAGGTCTCTGTGTTCATTCAGCAAGCCCACCCCCCGCACAGTTGGAAAGCATCCCCTAGGGACACATTTAACCCTTTGATCACCCCATGGTGTTAACCCCTTTCCTGCCAGTGTCATTAGTACAGCAACAGTGCATATTTGTAGCACTGATTACTGTAGTGATATCGCTGGTCCCCCCAAAAGTGTCAAAAATGTCAGTTGGGTGTCTAATCTGTCCGCTGCAATGTCAAAAAATAAATAAGTCTTAGTCTGTAGGGTTCAGAATTGAGTTGGCGTACCCTTTGCTGCTATAACAGCTTCAATTCTTCTGGGAAGGCTGTCCACAAAGTTTAGGAATGTGTCTATGGGAATGTTTGATGATTCTTCCAGAAGCGCATTTGTGAGGTCAGGCACTGATGATGGACGAGAAGGCCTGGCTCGCAGTCTCTGCTCTAATTCACCCAAAAGTTGTTCTATGGGGTTTTGGGTTGAGGTCAGGACTCTGTGCAGGTCAGTCAAGTTCCTCAACCCCAAACTCACTTATCAATGTCTTTGTGGACCTTGCTTTATATACTGGTCCAAATCATTTGGTGGAGGGGGGATTTTGATGTGGGGTGTTTTTCAGGGGTTGGGCTTGGCCTCTTAGTTCCAGTAAAGGGAACTCTTAAGGCGTCAGCATACCAAGACATTTTGGACAATTTCATGCTCCCAAATTTGTGGGAACAGTTTGGGGTTGGCTCCTTTCCTGTTCCAATATGACTGTGCACCAGTGCACAAAGCAAGGTCCATAAAGACATTGATAAACAAGTTTGGGGTGGAGGAACTTGACTGGCCTGCACAGAGTCCTGCCCTAAACCAAATAGAACATCCTTGGGATGAATTAGAGCAGAGAATGCGAGCCAGGCCTTCTCATCCAACATCAGTACCTGACCGTACAAATGTGCTTCTGGAAGAATGGTCAGACATTGCCACAGACACACTCCTAAACCTTGTGGACAGTCTTCCCTGAAGAGTTGAAGCTGTTATAGCTGCAAAAGGTGGGCCAACTCAATTTTGAACCCTACGAACTAAGACTGGGATGTCATTAAAGTTCATGTGTATGTAAAGGCAGGCGTCCCCCCAATACTTTGACAATATAGTGTATGTGTATATATATATATATATATATATATATATATACAGTATATATATTGTTCTGGACATTTTATAGATAGGCAACTCCTATCCTCATATTGATTAGTGGTTCCAAATTAGAATAACTACTGCAGTAGGGAACAGGCACAAAAAGATACACTCAGCATCTTTCCAAAATAACTGTTCCCTACTGCAGTAGGTATTATTAATTATGAGGATAGGAGTTGCCTATCTATAACATTTCTAGAACAAATATATATATATATATATATATATATATATATATATATATATATATATATATAACATAGTTAAAGAGGAGCCCCAGGCACCTATCAAAAAAATAAGTCAGCAGCTACAAAAAGTGTCACTCACACTCACCTGTCCCATGGTCAAGCCTTGAGCTCACCCCAGCCGTCTTCATTCTCTGTCTTCCTTCGGCGGTCCGGCATCTTCACTATGGGCACCGGGCTGTGACAGCTTGCGGCTTCACAGCCGGGTGCCCACTGCGCATGGGCGAGTCGTGCTGCGCATCCTGATTGGTGGATGCAGTCTTCTGGAGCCTGTACACGTCCCAGCAGACTAAAGGTGGGAGGAAGGGAGGAGAACTTCCGTCGCCGAGCACCGCTCGGAACGGAAGTGGGAGCAGGTACCTGTCAAAATTGGGTACCTGCTTTCCCCCCTTACCGCTCCTCAAAAGTGCCAATTGTGCAAGAGGAGAGGGGGACGAGTCCTTAAAGTGGAACTTCCCCTTTTGGGTGGAGTTCCACTTTAACTAATCTTTTCTCAGCCAATCTGAGAGACAATTTTAATTTCATCCCGTAAAAAAAATTGCAACTAATGATCTGTGCTTCAGAGGAACAGAGTTTGTAGTAATAGTCACTTAGGCCTCCTTTACACGAGCAGCCAAGGGAAAGGCAGTTAAAATAGGCAGTTGGACATGGTTTTACTGCCCCTTCCCCCCCATACCACCCAGCTACAAGTTCATGTCCAGTGGTCATGTTAGCACACACTCCTATGTACCACAACCAAGCTTTCGACTCATGGTTGCGGCATTATATTCCCATTCAAGATCCCCATTTGGCTGCAAAAAAAAAAAAAGCAGGCATCCAGAAGGGGAAGTTTCATCTCCTGAATGCCTGGCAGTAGCTGCTCTATCCTCCTCTGAAAAGTGTTCCACCATGAATCGCTTTACAGAGAGTTCTGCACATGTGAGCAAGCCTTTAAAGCCCAATTGCACATTTATTTATTTCATTTATTAGAGGTATTTGTATAACGCAATCAATTTAGACAGTGCTTTACATATTGTGCATTCACATCAGTCTCTGCCCTTATTACAGGTTTTTATATTACGCTCCTGCCAGACCTGCACCCATATACTACGGTCAATTTAGACAGGAGCCAAAAAACCGACCAGCATGTCTTTGGAATAGTAGAATGAAACCCATGTAAACACAGGTAGAATGTGCAAACTCCATGTATGTAGTGTTATGATTTAATTTCTCTAGATCTGTAGCCCTGCAGCAGTAAGAACAAAAAATGGAGCTCTGGCAGCAATACTCACCTCCTCTTGGGCACTCTCCACTACACACTCAACGCTGTGTGATTCAGTGCTGGTCCTCTTCTGGACAACCAGCATCATAAAATCCGTTCCTTGTAAGTACATGGTGTCTTGGACACCGCTCTAGAGAAGGGGCATCATCATGGGGCACTGCACTCACGCTATGAGGATGCAAAGAATGGTGCTGATGTCACCTGCCCAGTGACAATGACTGCACCACTGAGGACCACCCAGCACCAGATTAGAGGTGATGAGTGTGACAGGAGTCACTTTGGCTGGGGGGTTTGTGGAACCCAGATTGCTTTAGGGAGGTTGGGAGACTCCTTATCCAGCTTCCCCAGCCCCTCTTATGTGTAAGTCACCCTGTGTCTATTAGGGGCACAGGGTGACCAAGAACCCCAGTTGGGTCTGCACTAATCAGACTCGCTGTACAACCACACCGGACTCAGCATTTGGTGTTACCCCGGTTATCCTGGGTTCTATATGTGTGGTTTGTGTTGAAAGAGTGAAGGGCCTCTTTCATTTGGGACAATATTTCTGGACAATATCCCTCAAGAGATATATAGAGATAGACAATTTGACTTTTCAGATTGCTTGAGTGTTGTTGGAGCCTCTCATAGACCTTTGCTAGTGGGGTGGGGTTTGTTATTGTTAAGTACCTGCATTCCATTGTTCTTCTATTGTTCTGTCTGCCTTAAGATCAACCTATTATGTGATGTATATGTGTATGTGGATTGGCTGCTAAGGGGGAGGGGTTGTCCCACAATGTATATCTCTTTGTGCCTAAGTTTTTAATAAACAGTTTGATTCTTGTTCACTCCAAAACTTCCGTCACAATGAGGATCCTGTGTGTCACATGAGCAGCCAGAAGACCTCAGAAATAAGGTAAATATAAGAGTAATGGGTAAACTATAAATTGGAACTCACAGTTGCTGGGGAGATTTCCCAACACTTCCAGATTCGAACAGCAATAAAAACTTGTCAGAAGTTATAACTCTTTTCTAATCTATAAATAAAATTCTAATTCTATAGCTGTATTTCTGTCTAGGACAATTTGTCCCCCCTTTTCCAGTGTATATTCAAGACCATGGGTGTCTGTCCCGTTGCTCTCCACTGGATGTACATCTAGACTCCTTTTTGCTGTGTATACTTTGTCCTGAAAGCTGGAGCAGCCCACACTTTGAAGAAGAGAGGGGCACAGTCCGCTAATGACAATATACTGATTGTGTGTGGCTGTCAGCTGGCCTACGCTAATGGGAATGACAGTTGATGGAGTTCTTTTGACATTTTTTTTTTTTACAACATCTTTCCCTATCAGGATATAGCAGTGTTGTTTATCAAGCAAGTTTTCCATACAGGCTTGGCAGAATTTAATGCCAATCCTTAATGGAACACCACTAATAATTCCTCCTTTCTTTCAATACTTTTTTACCTGTTGGTCCTGCCATGGCTTCTGGAGGAGGGCCATGAACAGTAACTGAATTTTAAATTCCATTGTTGGCCTTCCAATCTGTCTACATTCCTGTGAATGAATAACGTCATTGTGCCTTTCACCCAGCACCCTATCCCATTGTTGGCCACGAATACAGTGTTAACACGACCTCTGCTATAAATGAAGAAATTGGTCGCACACCACCAGGAAATTTGATAAAGAAAAAGTTCTTTATTCGTGCATACACGGGTACAAAGTACAGCAGAATGGATATGGTAGACGCGTTTCACAAGAAGTAAGCTTGTGAACAAGCTTACTTCTTGTGAAACGCGTCTACCATATCCATTCTTCTGTACCTTGTACCTGTGTATGCACGAATAAAGAACTTCTTCTCTATCAAATTTCCTGGTGGTGTGCAACCAATTTCTTAATTTATTCTATTTTCGGTGGCGAGCCGGGGTTCAGCACCCACCATGGATTGTGGATACAGACCTACGTGAGCGGTGTTCCTCCTCATCACACTACCTCCGCTTTAGCAAGATCATCTTCTCCCCTCCTGCCTACCTATAAGAGGGGATAAAATACCATCCAGACAGACATGTGACCATTCTAAATAGTGTGAAAATTAATATTAGATGTTGATTTTAAAAAATGCTGCCATAGAATATTATTGTCTCACCCTGGGGTACCTTTATTTGGTCATACTTGCATTCTTCATAATGTAAACTATTCTAAAGTTGTTTATCTGGCTTATTAAACAGGTGTGATGATTGTAACCTTACCTTCTGAATGCGGAATGTCCATTTTTAGATAATCACTTGCCTGACAAAGGGGTCCTGCGTGACTCTGAAACGTTGCACTTGTCCTGATGTGATCCCTTTGCAATAAAAAGTTTCTTTGGCCTGCTGTGCAAGATCCATGGTGTGCTGGTGAACATGTATGTTCATTTTTAGATAATGCCTACTGATATGTTTTAATAGGAACAAAGAAATTGTTTGAAGTTTGCATATGATGACAGGGGAATAACTAGCAATGCAAAATTTTGATGCCCCCCCATCCCCGTGACCACTCTCTTTGAAACTTGCAGTGTCCTTTGGGACGATGGCGTAACTAATCCTAACATAAAGTATATTCTAAATCGAGGACAGTCAGCAAGGGAGCTGCTAGCAAAGTCAGTATCCTAGTAGGGACCAGTGCTGTGGATAGAAGTTGACTGAGAAGAGCAGCAGTGCAGGGAATTAGCTTTTTAACATAGAAACATAGAATGTGTCGGCAGATAAGAACCATTTGGCCCATCTAGTCTGCCCAATATATCTGAATCCTATGAATAGTCCCTGGCCCTATCTTATATGAAGGATAGCCTTATGCCTATCCCATGCATTCTTAAACTCCTTCACTGTATTTGCAGCTACCACTTCTGCAGGAAGGTTATTCCATGCATCCACTACTCTCTCAGTAAAGTAATACTTCCTCATATTACTTTTAAACCTTTGCCCCTCTAATTTAAAACTGTGTCTTCTTGTGGTAGTTTTTCTTCTTTTAAATATGCTCTCCTCCTTTACCGAGTTTATTCCCTTTATGTATTTAAAAGTTTCTATCATATCCCCTCTGTCTCTTCTTTCTTCCAAGCTATACATGTTAAGGTCCTTTAACCTTTCCTGGTAAGTTTTTTCCTGCAATCCATGTAACCTTAATTCTCCAGCTAGCTAGTTGGTAGCTCACCGTTTTTTTTCAGTGTCAACTGACCTTTGTTGGAGTATAACATCTTAGGGCTTTAGTGTATATTTGAAGCCCTCCCATCCCTTTTACCACCCCAGCCAGAAGTGATCAACATTGTGGTCTAGTAGTCGGGTAACGAAAAAAAAAAGAATATTCCTATTTTATATTATTACATAAGTGCCTTGCACAATTACCCTATACATTTGAAACAAATAGACCTCAAATCTCATCACTCTTTAGTCCAGAAGCCATAGAATACTGTATAAGTCAGTGATGGCGAACCTTGGCACCCCAGATGTTTTGGAACTTCATTTTCCATGATGCTCATGCACTCTGCAGTGTAGTTGAGCATCATGGGAAATGTAGTTCCAAAACATCTGGAGTGCCAAGGTTCGCCATCACTGCTATAAGGCATACAAGATCAAAACTGAAGTGCTGACCAGGATGACCAGAAGCTCTGAAGGCAATAAATTTGCTCAAAAATAGGGGGCATGCAAAGGAGATATGTGACTAGCAATAGCGCAATCCCAAAACATGTCCCTGTGCATCCAAGGTCAACTCTTCTGGAAAGGGGATATCAGAAAACCTTCCTAATGCGGGCCCCACTTCTATCCTCGGGCCCAATAGCAGGGATGCTATGGCTGTAGTTGTGCTACTGTATGACTATACAGCATAGTCTGTGTTGCATGCTTTAACCACTTCAGCTCCGGAAGGTTTTACCCCCTAATGACCAGGCCATTTTTTTGCGATACGGTACTGCATTGCTTTAACTGACAATTGCGCAACGTGCGACGCTGTACCCAAATAAGATTTATGTCTTTTTTCCCCACAAATAGAGCTTTCTTTTGGTGGTATTTGATTTCCTCTGCGGTTTTAATTTTTTGCGCTATAAACAAAAAAAGACCGACAATTTTGCAAAAAAAAATGTCTGCTATAAAACATACCCAATAAAAAAAAAAAAAAATCAAAATTTTCATCAGTTTAGGTCAATATGTATTCTGCTACATATTTTTGGTAAAAAAAATCCTATTAAGTGTATTTTGATTGTTTTCCGCAAAAGTTATAGCGCCTACAAACTATGGAATAGATTTATGGAATTTTTTTTTTTTTATTGTTTTTACTGATAATGGTGGCGATCAGTGATTTTTAGCAGGACTGCGGCGGACAAATCTGACACTAAGTGACACTTTTTGGGGACCAGTGACACCAATACAGTGATCAGTGCTAAAAAAAAAAAATGCACCGTTACTGTATAAATGACACTGGCAGGGGTTAACACTAGGTGTGATCAAGGGGTTAAGTGTGCTCCTAGGGAGTGCTTTCTAACTTTGCGGGGGAGTGGATGTGCTAGAGCAGGGATTCCCAAACTACGGCTCTGCAGCTGTTGCAGAACTACACATCCCATGAGGCATTGTAAAACTCTGACATTCACAGACATGACTAGGCACGATGGGAATTTTAGTTCCTGAACAACTGGAGGGCCGTAGTTTGGGAATCCCTGTGCTAGAGGAAAAGAGAGATCTGTGTTTCCGCTTAGCTGAAACACAAGATCTCTCTCTGCCTCTGTAACAGAACAGCCGCCTGCCAAGTCATTTACACGTTTTCTGTCATTCCCCTGCACGATCGCGGCTGCCGGACCCACTGATTGGCTCCCGCTGTGTCTGATTACAGTGGAAGTGGTGCGTGCACAACTCCGAGAACCCCTGCACAAAATCACGTACCTATACGTGGTTTTGCACAGCCGGGCCGCCCTGCCTCAGCATATGTGCGGTGGGCGGTCTGGAAGTAGTTGAAAGCCAGTAAGCTCAAAGTTCACTCACCATGCTCACCTATACTACATAGTAACATAGTTAGTCTGGTTGGAAAAAAAAAAAAGACACATCCATCTAGTTCAACCAATAAAAGGGGGGGGGGGTAATAATAAAAAATATATATATATATCTGTAAAAAAAAAATGTTTTAAATCATACCATGTTATATACGCAAACCTTTACCCACAGTCGATCCAGAGGAAGGCAAAAAAACCTGATAATGAACCAATTTGCTCCAGCGTGGGAAAAAATTCCTTCCTGATCCCATTCGGATATTCCCTGGATCAACTTTACCTATAAATGTTAGTATCCAGATATATTATGTTAATTTAGGAGCTGGCCATAACCACCTCTGGAGGGAGTCTATTCCACATTTTCACATCTGTAAAGAAACCTTTCCATATTTGGAGACGAAATCTATTTTCCTCCAGACATAAAGAGTGCCCCCTTGTAATGACCTTAAAGCGGAGTTCCGGGCACAGAAATGATTTTTCAATAAACATACCCCTGGGACAGTCAGGGCTAGCACATTCCACAATGGCTAGCCTCTGATCTGTCCCGGTTCGCACTTACCTTTTAGAAGAAATACTTACTTATAAAATTTCTTCCACAGCGTTTCCATCTCTCTTGTGGGCAGCTGAAGCCGGCGCGGTCCTCTTCGGCGTCTTCTTCCGCGTCTTCTTCTCCCAGAATGTGCCTGCACTGGCCCTCTCGTCACTTCCGGTGCGGCGCCGCATTCCTCCACATGCCCAGAAGCTGTTTAGCAGTGGAATGCGGCGTCGCCCGGAAGTGACGAGCGGGGCCGGTGCCGTCGCATTGATTCCTGGGAGCGATGACGTTCAGCTCCCAGGAATCAGTGCAAGCCAGGAAGTGACGGCGGAGCCGCGGCGCTGAGGGAGGAAGTGAAGACTAGGTGAGTATATTCGATCTTCAATTACAGGGTGAGTTTTAAAAAAAAAAAAAACCTAACTATCCAATTCCTTGTCAGGTGAAGGGGAACAAGCGGACGGGCACAAAAAAAAAAATATCGATTTTGTGCCCGGAACTCCGCTTTAAAGTGAATAACTCAAACCAAGTTCACTACACGGACCTCTTATGTATTTATACATGTCGATCCTATCCCCCTTAATCTCCTCTTCCCAAGAGAGAATAAATTCAGCTCCTCTAATCTTTTCTCATAGCTGAGCTCCTCCATGCCTCCTAGTGTTCAGTCCTATTTATCCACCAGCATGAGGACAACATGTGCATATATGCATACGAAATGTGGGAGATTTACTAAAACTGGAACACACAGAACTTGGTGCAGCAGCTGTGCATGGTAGCCAATCAGCTTCTAACTTCAGCTTTTCCAATTAAGCTTTGGCAATAAAACCTGGAAGCTGATTGGTTTCTCTGCAGAGCTGCACTAGATTTTGGTATATAAACCCCATAGTTTTAATGCATACTCGGAACACCACTTCTTTGGTTATATGCAGTATATTTTGTTGGTTTGATTTAGATTTGATTTGCTTTTTGTTGGTAGAAAATTGTATTTATGCTTTTTTTTTTATCTTAGACAGTATTTTATTTGTAAAATAATACTGGCCATAAGTATAATATAATTATGTCGTGAACGCTACAACAAACATCTATTAATTTGCTGTAACAAGGACACTGTTTAGTAACTTGTTAATGTTCAACTAACTGTAAAGAATTTATGACTTTCAGAAAGCTGTTAATGTATTAGCTAACGTGTATGTTTTTGGTCGGCCAATATACTCATCAACTGTTCCGTGATGGGTTTATCTAAATGACATTTCGTACCTGTGTCCTTTCTTTCACATTTCCTGTAATCCTGTTACAGCACTGTCCCATTATCTTAAATAGCGTGATCTTTAAGTGCAGTCGACTCTTAACTGGATTGCCACGGACACTGGGGAAGAATCTAAGTGAACTTGATGCAATTTCTAGAACACCCTGCGTACCCTTGTCTTTTGGTTTATTTGCCACATTAGAGAATAATTCATCTAAGTAATCTGACAAACAGGGAGGAATGGTTCCATTTTCACTGACAGATGACACACCGAAAAAAAGTTGTTTCCTTGGATGGATTGTGGCACATAAACAAATGACTATTTAACCCCTTCAGCAATAGGAATATAATGCTATCACAAGGTTAGCAGAGATCTCTGCTGATTACTTCATACTTGTAGACAAATATTGGTTTTATGTCATCTCTTTCTGCAAAGATTCCTTTGTCATAATTGGATGTTATCTTCAAGTTTGAAACTTGGGAGCAAAAATTGCAATATGCCATTGAGGGGACAAAGATAAAAGAGATATCTCTGAGATAAAAGATACGCCTTTGGGGTTGATTTAGCTAAAGGCAAATAGACTTTGCACTTTGCAAAGTGCAGTTGCTCAAGAGCTTAGTAAATGAGGTAAAGTTTCACTTTACCAAGAATACCCAATCATGTGCAAGGATGAAAAAAATGAATTTTTGCTTGCACATGATTGGATGGTGGAAGTCAGCAGAGCTTATGTTCATTTACTAAGCTCTGGAGCAACTGCTCTTTCAGAGTGCAATTGAACTTTGCAAAGTGCATAGTTGATTTGCCTTTAGTAAATCAGCCCCACTGTGTGTACAAACTGGAGTAAAGGTGGAAGCATTGCCTAGAGCAAGCAACCATTGACGTTAGAGCAATTATTCCTCTAGTGCAGGTAACACCTGATTGGTGGCAATGGATAACACCTCCAAATTGACTATATTTCAGTTGGTATAAATGACACTTGTGTTTTGTATCCAGACTTTAGTGTTTGGCTGTACTTTAGATGCTACCATACGCAGCCTAAATACAATTTTGCTTGGAAGCTACAAACATCCGAATGATGGGCATTTCAGAAAGTGATTTGTGTTTAGGCCAAACACATTGCAAGAGTAATTGGAGTAGTGTGGGAAAGGGGATGTGGAGTAATTAGTGTTTCAGTGAGTCCGTTTTAATGCAAGAGTCCTGAAGGTTACCCACCTAATGATGATAATGATTATTCATATACAGGAATATAATTTCATGTTTTAAAAATAATTGATCTAATACTGAATCGAATGATGAATAGGGACTAGTGAAAATCTGCCTTGCCCTCTTTGGCGGAATGGGCACCAGGATTCACTTTGAACTGAAGAAACTTTACCCACGCTCAACTGGTCTGTTACCACATAGATTGCTGAGCACCGGTGCTCTTGGATGGAGTTTGTGCTCCCATGGCATTAATCCATAGAAGAAATTAGCCAGCAAACCAGTACCTTCCAAGTTCCAAACTCTTTACCAGGCTACATCAAAAGTGGCACAAATTTGCAGATTTTAATGTATCCTAGTAAAGAGTTTGGAACTTGGAATGTATTGGGTTACCTGCCTATTTCTTCTAAAGATTCACTTTGCTGGCAAACATTTACACTTTGCCCAGCATATTAGTAAATATGTAGTAGTCCCTCTTCCCCAGGTTGGCACTTAATGAGGAAGTAAACTACTTCCATGTTAGACAGTAGGATCATACCCAGATCAAGGGTACTACTCCAAAACCTCCACTTCCCAGGTTGGCACTTAATGAGGAAGTAAACTACTTCCATGTTAGACAGTAGGGTCATACCCAGATCTAGGGTACTACTCCAAAACCTCCACTTCCTGACATTCATGGACCATTCGGGTGCGGGATTCTTATAACTCATCTCTGCTGCAACACACAAAGAGTTCTGAACTCTTGGTGCTTTATGGCATAGTGCATAAAAAACTGCATATTGCACCTGCTCTATCCTTATGTGCAAGTCCTTTTGAGGGTGATACGCATATATGGAGTGTGGTTTTCTAGGTGGATATTATGTGTCCTGCTTTTTTATTGATTATGAAATTAGGCACCAAGAGGAGTGTGACTCTCATCTTATCAGTGAGCAGGGAATGTCGCTGTATTGACTTTCAAGAGGGACCAGCACTGCATCCCACTCGCACTGAATCCTGTATTGTGTGTTTGCTAGTAAACTAATGGCACTTTTCCACTGCAAGTACCGGCTCGGCTCTACTTGGCCCTGCTTGGCCCTGTTTGCTTTTCCACTGCTGGTACCGCATGCTACGGTGTTGGAACGGTTCGGTACGGTACAGTATGGTTTGCTTTTCCACTAAAGTAGTACTAAAGTTAAGTGGGTGGGATAACAACGGGGTGGGTGGGATTCTCTGACCAATCAGTGGCTAGTAGTGACTGCATGCAAAGGGTTGTGGGATATGGTACCGGGTATGGTACCTCTTGAAACCACAATCGAGGGGTTACTGTTTTAGAGAGCCGTACCGTTTGGTTCCATGCAGTGGAAAAGCGCCGCCGTACCGTACCGTTCCTACACCATACCATGCGGTACCAGCAATGAAAAAGCACAAAAGCAAGCTGAACTATTTGGTTCCATGCAGTGGAAAAGCGCCATAAGTCACTTGCACCATTTTTCAGTTTTCAGGGTGAACTGGCTTGCAATGAATTGTAGATCAGTAATTCACTATGGGGAATTTTACTAAAGCTGGAGCATGCAAAATCTGGTACAGTTGTGCATATAAACCAATCCGCTTCCAGGTTTTATTATCAAAGCTTAACTGAACAAGCTGAAGTTAGAAGCGGATTGGCTACAATACACAGAAGCGCCGGATTCTTTGTGCATCAGTTTTAGCAAATCTCCCCTATGAGTGTTCAATTGCCATGGATTTGCCTGATTTTCTCCAGACTCTGGATTCAGTTTTATCAGTTGTAGTAATTGTAATCTCATGATTGCAGGTAACCATAGACTTCACAAGTGCAGAAGTATGTATAATATAACTTAGGCTCAACAAACTCACATTAATACCGCTCTAGAAAAATGCTCCTTCCGGAGGTAGAACTGCAACAATTGTAGCTTTAAAATATTTTGCAGTCTGGATTGAAACAAATATTTCATTCTGTATTCACTCCAACAACACGATGATGTTAGAACAAACTGTTCTGTTCAACTGGCCATATATGGTGAGATTGGCTCTCCTGACCTTACTCAGGAGGACTTGAGTTGTTCACTTGGCCAACTCTTTGTGATCAGTTTAGCACCCAAGTTTAACTTCTGGAATGAATGGTGAACAAGAGAAGTATCTGATCAATGGGAAAATGCAGTCATTTTGGGACAGTTTTTATTTTTTGCAGCCATGCAGGATTTCTTCATGTATATTACTGGACAATACTGGGCAGAGCAGGGCAGCTCTTGCTCTTTGGGCTCAGAGTGTATATGCTGGTTTATCCCTGATTAGGTCTAAAGAAATCTCATGTGCCGCATAACCGATCTGCATATTGTTAACTATACACAGTTTTTATTCTAATAGCCTTAATGATCCAATGTATATAGTAATTGGATGTGGAAAATGCGTGTACATTACTAAGATTTCCAAGCATCTCAAGAATTCAAAAGAGGCACTGTGAAGAGACATCCATAATTCAAACAAGCTGCTTTTACACTGTCGCTGCCATACACATAACTTGACCTAGAGTTGTCTAAGCTATTGTGCAGGAAAAAATAAAATATAATTAAAACAGTTTACTGTTTTTCGAACAACACATCTGTAGTAAGACCATATGAAAATACTGTATAGGAAAATAGGTACTTTTAGTCAGTGGAGAATTCTGGGGAACCCCCGCCAGGTGGGAAATACGCTAGCAGTTAGTTGCAGTATCCCATGTCGTTCTTGAATGCTGTATGCATTTCACCGTTACAAGAGAGATCTCCCAGCACGCTGTAAAGTTTTTCTAAAACTGTTCAGAATAATGATGCTTGGACAACAAATGCAAACCAGTTTTTATAGTCGGGGCCGGGACAAGGGGTGGGCAGGAGGGATGGTTGCCCTGGGCGCAATGGTTTATTGCAGGAATGGTGGGGTGCCTTGACCCTAACCCTAAGGGAGGGAGGGGCGCAGTTTGGCATCCTTGCCCTGGGCACTGGATGACCTTGTCCCCGCACTGTTTATGGTGCATAGTATCACTCAAGTCAGAAGTTAAACACATGTCTACTAGTGATTGCTTCCATAATTTGAAAATATTATCACTAATTTTCTATAAGCCTGGAGTGTCAGGCTCAAACTTAACGCGGGTCATATTAGCATTATGGTTGCCCTCAAAGAGCCGCTTATATCTGTAGGACTAGATATCCAGAGTACCCTATCCCCTTACACCAGATGTCATGAGCCCCCCCCCCCTCTTATTACATCCCTTAGCTTGCACTGCTGCTGGGAAGAAGCTGGGCGCAGAGCTGGGAAGCAGAAAGTGCTGGGTCTGGAGGAGGGCTGGAGTCAGCCTCAGGATCTGCCGCAGGAGCTCCTCTCTGCTTCTGACTGCTGGGATAAAGTAGTAGTAGAGATGGGGGGGGGGGGGGTGCCGCAGTTGCAGTAGAGGTACGAGGGCCACATGAAATGGCCTGATGGGCCCGGATTCGGCCCCCGGGCCTTGTGTTTGACACATGCTAAAAGCCAATTTCAGAATTAGTTTTGGTAGTCATATAAAATGTATCAAATAATAGTGTGTTGCTTATTAAGCTCTGGCCTTGCTACTTTTGGGTTATTGATGCGACATCCTGCGGGTGAAATTCTAGTTGATACCCGTAACCACTGTAGCCTCACTTCTATTTCTGCAGCCTGAGCTACCTTATTACAGAGCTGAATGTTTAGCTCATCCCTCATGAGTAACCAGAGCAAGAATTTAGGTTAGTGTTAGGGCTTAGATTAGAGTTTTGGGTAGGTTAGCATTTTGGCCAAGGATGAAGGTTGGGTTTAGGATTAAAGTTAGGTTTTAAGGAGTAGTTTAAAGGTTAAGGGTTCACTTCAGGACTTGGCATATAAGTATGAGAATTAGAGTGAGAATTAAGTGTTAAGGGACAAGTAAAGGGTTAAGTGATGGGGGAGGGGGTTGAGTTAAGGCATGATTTTAGGGTTTAGGTTAAGAATAAGAACTCAGGGAGAGGAAGGTTTTTGCACTTTAATATACCAGAGACCCAAAACACCTTGTTTTATAGTAAGGGAGGAATCCCTACTTAAATAGCTGTCACTGAAACAGCTTTAAATTTCTAATGACATTCAATCCTGGTGACAATAGTCAGTCACTCCAATGCAATGACAGAAAAAAACACTTCCACACTCGGTTACACATACGTGGTTCGAATCTTGGCCGGTTCAGCAGGAACCGGGCGAGATTCGAACCGTTCTTGGGCAGGCTGGATGTACCAAGTTGATTGATCTATCAACTTGGGTACAACTAGCCTCCTGGATTCTCTTGACACATTAAGTATCAAGGCGCAATAATCACTGTCTTCTCCCAGCAGGGACAGCTTCCCCCACCTGCCCCCCTGCTGGAAGCAGACCATTGCTCTGCAGGAGAGATTCCCCTGTCAGCACGGTCTGTGTTGATGGGGGAATCATGCAAATTTCTTACCTGCAACCCATGGTTGCAGGAAAGAAATTTGCACCATGTATGGTTGGCTTTAGGCCTCCTGAACATGATACTGATGTTTGAACATCTGCATTTTTGGACGTAATTTCAGGCCTTTATTTTGGGTGTATTTGCGCGCATTTTCTTGTATTTGTGCGTAAACGTATTCTCTCATTCTAGCTCCCAGAATGCCGCTGTGTAAACTATTCGTGCCCATACTCGCGTATGCGCGTTTTTGCTTATACTGGTGCATAATACTAACCGGGAACGCAGGTTTGTTTTTTTTTTTACTCATAAATACGCAGCGCTTGTTTACGCACCTGTGTGTACAGGCACATTTTTAACAATGGGCTGGATTTTAGATAAAACGCTGTACTGAGCTTTTTTCAAGCTGCATTGTACAAGAGGCCTTAACCCAAGCAAAAAAGTTTGTGCATTGCATATTCATGAACTAAATACACATTCTTATTGGCTGGCTGAGTATTCATGCCCCCACAGATGTCCCTGTATTGGAGTAAAATGTTTGGCTTTTCTTGGGGTCAGGTATGTATTTTTGACAGGTGCAGTTTGAAAGCTTCCTTGATAATTCCCGGTCTTCCCTGACAGATATAAATAAATGAATAACTTATATTGCTAATCTTAACTAAGAAGATGGCTCTTGGATTCTTCAGAGCCCAGCCATTCTGCGATGACTGTAAACAGCTTAGGGACATGATCTTTGTACTACACTATTTTTTCCCCACAATCCTGAGACACGATAGCCTCATTGCATGTGATCTTTAACATAAAGCTCCACCATGCAGATGCCAGTCCAATAATAACCTGGAAAGCGTGGACACGTTGTGACATTAGCTGACCTCCCTCCCCTGTTTGACTCTCCAGCAAAAAAAAAAAAAAAAAAAAAAAATCTATTTATAGCAAGTTTTGTCAGCGTTTGTTTAATGTGAGGAAACAGAGTATACGCGCGCTTTATCCTTACTAGTGAGCTTCCTGCTGAAGCTGGCAGGCCAACTCGAATTCCCTGACATCGTAAAAAGTCTTGATGTCCCTGCCAGCCTAGGGAAGGTCAGTCCAGTAACTGTCACTGGGATGCCATCAAAAAGCCAGAGCTGTCGATAGTGACCTGCATTTACAGACGCACAAAAAAAAATCAGAGGGCTTTCTAATTAACTGCAGACTTCTAAATTAGAGTAAATCTGCCCGACAAGCCCCCTCATATGCCGTAAGTGTCAAGGCGCAGATAATCATTACATCTAACAAGCCTCTGATTTTTAACAGTAGCTATGAGACTCAATCAGCTCATAATGGCTTTATTTCAGAATGTTAGAGCAGATTTGCAGGTCCGTCCCCTCGATGAAATTAAATTTCTTGCTTTCCCACTCAAATATTCAGCTGGAATATCTAATTTTAGTCCACGCCGACATTAGCTATACCACCTCCGTCGGACCACCCACTGAATTCATTTCTTTTTTTATTGCTCAAGGTAAATGATCCACTAAACAGTACGAAAATGTACAGTGACAAGGCGATCGGTTTCTGCTTTATAATCAGGTTGGGCTGGAATGCAGGTGCATCATTCTGAAGATTATTTGCACCGACACAAATTAGGCTGTTTAGCCTTCTATACGTTTCCCTGCAGATAGAAAATGTGCAGTATGTTAAGACATGTAAAAAAACATAAACATCTTTAATAACCTGAAAGCAACATATGTGAAAAAGAAACCACATATACATTTATGGAGATTTGAAAATCGGTCTGGTTACTGCTATGATTCCTTTACACAGCATAAGAACATATAAAGTATCAGCTATTTTTAGGAAAAAGATCATTGAATGAACTAATACCTACCAGGACTAACAACCAAAATAGTTTATAACATCCTCTGCCTGCAGCCCTGAAGAAGGGTGATTGCGTTGGCCCCAAAACGCGTTGGATTGTGTTTTATTTAAATATTTAATCTGGTTCAAAAAGGACACAAGTCCATCCATTTCAACCAACAGAGAAAAAAAAAAGAAAACCGACACAAGTGGATGGGGACAGCAATATAAACCCCAATAGAGCATAATCCAGCCTGCTTGTAACCAACAAGCGGGCGAAGTCGGATGAAAAAACAAAAAAAAAAAAAACAGTAAGTCGGACAAAAAAGACTATGGACACCCAAGGATATTTCAAGGACGTAAGGGCGACTATGGGCCTCAAAAGATATTTCGACCTGCTTATTGTAAGCAGTTAGACATAAAAGACTATGGACGCCCAAGGATATTTCAAGGATGTATAGGGCAACTATGGATGCCCAAAGATGTCTTGACCTGCTTGTTGTAACCAGTCGGACAACAAAAGACTATGGACTCCCAAGGATATTTCAAGGATGTAAGGGTGACTATGGACGCCCAAAGATGTTTTGACCTGCTTGTTGTAACCAGTCGGACAAAAAAAAAAAAAAAAGACTATGGACTCCCAAGCATTTTTCATTTGGTGCTCTCTTTGTCCTATTCTACCTAACCACTTGCCGACCGCCCAGCGCAGTTTTACTGCGGCAGGCTGGCTCGGCTGCGCAAAACGATGTAGGGGGTACATTGATCACGCGAGTGGAACTAGGGGGCGAGCACGCACTGCTGGCGGTGTGCTCCCACCCCCACTAGGCAGCAGGAATGCCGATCCATAAGACCGATGGCTGCGATTGCCTGCTGGGCACCTGCGATTGCTCCCCGCTGAGAGAGAAGGACGGTCAGCTGTTGTAAACACAGCCGACTCGTCTTCTCTCTGAAATGATCACAGAGCACCTGTGATCCTTCTATATAGGATCACAGGTCTCTGTGGTCATTTCACAAGCCCATCCCCCATACAGTTAGAAAACATTCCCCTAGGCTCCCACTTAACCCTTTGATCACCACTGTGTTAACCCCTTCCCTGCCAGTGTCAGTATTACAGTAACAGTGCATATTTTTAGCACTGATTACTGTAGTAATGTCACTGGTCCCCCCAAAAGTGTCAAAAATGTCAGTTAGGGGTCTGATCTGTCCGCTGCAATGTTTCAGTCCTGCTATAAATCGCAGATCGCCGCCATTACTGGTTAAAAATAAATAACCTAAACCTTTCCCCTAGTTTGTAGACGCGATAACTTTTGCACTTATTGCAATTTTTTTTTTTCCCAAATATATGTAGCAGAATACAAATTGGCCTAAAAGGACGAAATTTTTCGATTATTTACATTTTTTTTTAAAGTGAATGTTATATAGCAGAATGTGAAAAATATTGTTTTGTTTTTTTTTCAGAATTGTCACTTTTTTTGTTTATAGCGCAAAAAATAAAAATCGCAGAGGTGATCAAAGACCACCAAAAGAAAGCTCTATTTGTGGGGAAAAAAGGACATTCATTTTATTTTGGTACAGTGTTGCACGACCATGCAATTTTCCATTAAAGTAACGCAGTGCTGAATCGCAAGAATTGGCCTGGTCATTAAGGGGGCAAATCCTTCTGGTCCAGAGGTGGTTAAACAACCAGAATTAGGACAGCTTGGAACTCAATCTAATCTTCTTTAGATGTGCCAGCAAGTATGTAGTGTAAGGACACACCTGATTGAATACATATTGATTAGTTAGGTTAGGTAGGACCTCATATTGTATAGCTTTGGTAAATCTAAAGTCGATTGTATAAAGATTGTACAGTCATGTGTATGGTGACCCTAAGGCATCAATCACACTTTGCATAGTGGGCCATGCGTCCCTGTTTGTGATTTTGTGTGGGCGATGTTCACATGATTCTGCATGTTGCGCATAGGGAAGTTCACTTCAATAGGCTACTCTATGTGTGTTTGTCGACCAAAATACGCTCCTGCTCCTTTTTGGGGCGACAGGTTTCACGTGACTTTTAAATGCACGGTTTGCTGCGATTGTAGCATGATTCTGTCATGTACCAATCAAAGCAAAATCGTGCCACTTTTGGGGTGCCGATTAGCATGCATGGCAGCCAAACACGTTGCGTTTTGCAGCAATTGCCACTTGATTTTGAATCGTAGACAGAACTGCAGTGATCTTTAAATGGGAGTTTGGCTGTGATTGTAGCGCAATTTTGTCACGTACCAATTGCAGCAAAATCATACTACATTTGGGGTACCAATTAGTATGAATGACAGGCAAACGCGTCGCATTTTACGGCGATTGCCACATGAGTTTGAATCGCAGGCAGAATTGTGGTGATTTTGCCAGTGATTCCAAATCTCCAACTGTGAATGCGGCCTCAGTCTGACCACACCTCACCTGATCTATGCAACACTTCCCATATTTGGTCTATGCTCAGCCCCCTCTTCATTTTGTAAAGCAGGACTGGCTGCCAAAATTAGGGCATCTTGTACATGTCATCATTAAAGGGCAAGAAGTAGGGAAGTCAAAGATATCATAACCTCATAATTTCCAAATATACCATTGGGTTGGCTTGAAGAATACCAAACACTACTGACCCAAAGAGTTTGTACCTAAAACCACCACACATACCATCTCCTTTAAATCCACCACCAGGTATGTAGTACAAGAGCCTACCTGGAAGCAGATTGGTTGAATAATTTAGGTAGGGCCTCATGTTACATAGTTTTGGTAGACCTAAAGTTGATTGTATAGAGCAGCCTTTCTCAAACTTTTCAACACAGAGGAACCCTTAAAATACATCTCTGGTCTTGGGGAACCCCTGCTTAAAATTAAAAATCTACAACTCATGACACATTAGTGTGACAGCCAATGGGAAGAATGCTCTTTACTCTTGTCTTGTCAAGAATTACCCCCTTACAGATAGCTAAAAGGAACAATGGTGTCATTGGAAACCTATCTGAGAGGCAGAAATTGCCTATTGCTCAATGAACCTCTAGCAACCTCAGGAGGAACCCTAGGGTTCCACGAAACCCTGGTTGAGAAACCCTGCTATAGAGATTGTAAAGTCAGACTGTAACATTTATGGTGAGCCTTAGAACTGTCTGTATTATATTACAGCCTAAAATAAAACTCAGATCTGCCTTGGACAATCACTGCTAGGATCTGGTACCTCTGTGGCAATACAGACAGTTCCTGGTACTTTCATGGGTACTTGAAGCCTGTGGTTTGTGTATATTTAGTGGCTTAACCCGGTTTGAAACAGGATTTTGAGAAGGGGTGACTTTAACTTCCTAGGGTCCCCCATTCCTTTATGGGGCCACAGATGGCCAGTCTTTGGCTATGCTGTTGCAGTACATTGAGGGTTTTTTTCTTTCTTTTCTGGGGTGGCATTGTGGCAGCACAGGAGGTGGCAACTTATCCTCTGTGCCAAACTACTCAACAGCTAGCCAATTCTTCATAATCTTCACCAGATGAATACTACAACATTCTGGAATCAAGGTCAACAGATTAGCATTTTCAGTTCGGATTATGACCTCATTTCCTGAAACTTGAAAGATTATATTTAGTGATAACAATTAGATACATTGCACATTTCTAATGTTTTATACTAATCATAAACAGAATAAGTCAGACTTCCAAGGGGACAGAACATTTAACAGGCAAAAACCACATTACTTCACGCTCCTCTTTACTTTCCAAGTGGGAGGTAGGAGCAAGGAAGTGCCTTTCTAGCCTGGGCTACAGGGCTTTGTGTTTCTATTGAAAACACAAAGCCCACAAATAGAGTTGTGTCCCCCCAACATGGGAGAGTTGTGCAACTCTAGTCTCTGCATGACAAAGATGGTCCCATAGGAATCTGCAAGAGAAAGTGAAAACAGGAAACCTGGGGCAGCAGTTATGGCACCAGCTTAAACTGGAACATGGACAAGGATTAAAAGATTAGGAAGCTGCATACCCAGTAAATGATTAAATCACCTGCTGAAAGTGCTAAATAAATGAGGCTTTAATATCACTTTAACAAATCATGCTAGTCTCCCGAAGGACAGCTGCACAACCAGTATGCAGTAATATGCTTTGGGCCACATGCACACTGGATGCTTTGACCTTTATCCATTACAGCAAGGTTTTGGCAGAAAAAATAATTGACACTTGTAAACGTGTATAACATGTTTAAGCGCGCCGATTGCTTGGAGCTTTAGTCATTTCATTGGCCACAATAATAATTTATTCTACAGCATGTGTGCATGTGGACATAGACTAACATGCAGGGGCAGAAAAAAAAACATGCCAGATGCCCCTAAGTACAGTGTTAACCTCCAGTGTGCATGAGGCTTTATTGTAATTATGGCACAGAAATACAAGGCTTACGCATTTCACATTGTTCCCAGAACTTTTTTCTAGATAGTGCTGGGAGCCGCACGAAAGGCGTAAAGAGGCGTAAGCCATATGCAATCTAGAGACCATGTGTCAAACACAAGGCCGTGGGCCGAATCAGGCCATTTTATGTGGCCCTTGTACCCAAGGGGTAGAGGTGGAAGTGAGTGAAAGAAAGTTGAACCCTGCACACTGTGCATAGCACACCCCTAAACCCTGTGCTCTGTATGTAGAGCGCTTCCCATCCCTGCACTCTGTACACAGCGCACCACTGCACCTTACACTCAGTATGTAGCGCACCCCTGAACTCTTCACTCTGTACGTAGCGCATTCCGGAACTCCACACATAGCCCACTCCTGGTATTTATTGCCCCATTAGGATCCTCCTACTGTTCGGTGGTGGTTGAGTTCCTGCACTTATTCTCTGAGTCTTACAGATCCAACCGGCCCTTTTGAGGACAACCATAATGCTGATGTGGCCCACGATGAAATTGAGTTTGACACCCCTGATCTAGAGCATTATTTTATCTTGGCTGTACGATTAGTCTCTTTCTGCAGAATTGCATAAATGGACATTGCAAGTTACAAACATTGTTAAAGCCCAATGGCCGACAAAAGGTATTCAATTATTTTTTTTTTTTTTAAATGTGGGTAGAAGTTAGAACATCTAACAGGATTCAGTTCCTTTTGGAGAGTATTTTAGAGATATACCCAGTAGTGATTCAAACAGCTATAAAACTCCAACAGTGATTCCAACCCTCCAATGCTAAAGAAAAAAGTATTAACTGGAGCTGGACTTTAGAATTCCAAAGTTCCAAGAGAATGTGTGACCATTGTAACCACTATTCTACAGCTTATTATTTTTTTTTATTACTATCTAATAACATGATTATCTAGTATGGAGGATTGAGAAGCCTCTTGTCTTCTGTCTTGTTATCTCTGTTAACAATAATGCGTTGGCATCAGTGGTTTTAATCCACAGCAATGAGTACATTGTTTTCTTTCTCAATTATAATACATTTATTTGTAAAATAATCATTTCTCAGATCAATCTTTTGCTTTTGATCCCACGAATACGGTAGAAAAAAAAAAAAAATGAAACGGCCAGGCACACACATCCAGGGCACAACGTTTGTATGCTAAGCATTTTTTCCAGTGGATACTCTGACAATCAATAATCTCCCAGCCTAACTTGGCTATCAATTATCGCTGCAATTATTTGTCTAGCTGGACATTTAAAATGTCATCAGAAAGGCATGATTACATATTCTAGAACGCAAGACACTGTATAATCAGATGAACCGAATCCAGTTTAACATGGCTAAAAGGGTTTCTCCACTGATGTCTGATGTGAATACCTCTCTGCGTTTTTTTTTTTGGGTCAGGATGACAGTTTGTAACCTTGATTGTTGCCAGGTCACACATGACCTCATCAGTTATATGATTGGAAAATCTATAACTATTTATGACATCGCTATGGATTATAACATAAAAGATACAAAATGCAACAACCCATCAAGACATTTTTCATTTATCTGACTTCCAGAAACCTGGAATCTACTTGGTCACTTCTTGATTGTATACTAACAGGACCCAAATTAAGGAGAGACTGGGACAGGACAACATTGGCAGTAATAATAACTTGACAGAAGTTCTAAACTTTCCCCATTTTACTAATAAGCCGGTTTGGTGCAGCCTGCCTCTGTAAAAGGGAGACTTACAATCACTTCCTGTTCCTTACAATCACTTCCTGTCTCCCCAATGAAGACAAAGGCCTGTAAAAACCTAACCATATTTCTATCTTTTCTCCTCTCTACCGCCAATAAAAACATTTTTTAATAAAGCTTTGCCAAAAAACTGGAAGCTGATTGGTTTCTATGCAGAGCTGCACCATATTTTGCACTCTCCAGATTTAGTAAATCAACCCCAGAGACTTACAGACAATTTACATTTCCAGAAGGACACTTCTAAAAGAAGTCTGTACAGAGAGAAATGTGTGTTTCTGAACTCCTTCTGGAAATTTCAATTGTCCCTAAGTCTCTGGGGTTGATTTACTAAATCCGGAGAGTGCAAAATATTGTGCAGCTCTGCATAGAAACCAATCGGCTTCCAATTTTCTTTTTTTTTTGGCAAAGCTTTAGGCCTCTTTCACACAGGCGCACCGCCCAACGAAGTCCGTTCTGCTCAGCGGGGGATCGATCTGCCAATCCCCGCTGAGCAGGCAGGTGACAGCACTGTCTCCATTCTGTTTGCGGAGACGGAGCTGTCAGATCCCTGCTGTCCTCTATGGGGAGATTGGATGAGAACGGACCGCCTGTCCATTCTCATCTGATCCCATCTGATCTGATCTTCCAGGCGGATGGAAAATAGGGTTTCCATCGATCCGGATTTCACGGACAGAATTGGATCGGAGAGCAGCGGGTGGCAGCGGACATGTCTCCGCTGACATCCGCTGCCCAGTAGGGATGCATGGAGCATCCCATCAGGTCTGCCTGAAAAACTGACACACAGACCGGATCGGATTGCCCGGTTGAAAGGGACCTAATTGAAAATGCTGAAATCAGAAGTTGATTGGCTACCATGCACAGCTGCACCAGACTCAACCCTTCTGTTTTCATTTACTGAGCCCTAAGCAAGAACATGCATGTAGTAAGTGGAGCCAAATATCCTGATCGGTGTAACATCAATAAATGATGGCACTGGGCACAAGAACCAGGAAAACTAACGTTTTCCTTTTGCGAGGTCAGGCCTGCTGACTTTATTTCTCACAGATGAGGTTTCCTTTAAATAAACCTGGTAAACTTTTATAGTTCTATTATACCTTAGTACCTTTATTCATTTTGGTTTATCACGAATTGTGCTAACGTGTGTTTTTTTTAGCAATTTTGTGGAAGTCAGTTTTTGGCAGAATTGTTTTTTGCCTTACTTATTGCCTTTATTCACTATTGTTTATTTATTAATGATGAATCCACTATTAGCCTAAACATAAAAAGAAATGTCTTGTAGTAATGGATTTTTTGCATGCCTAACATTTTATAGCATATCAATTATGCTTACAAGGCAATTCTACTCAAAATTGGTATTTTAGTTTTTATGATCGTTGATTTTATCTAACCTTGGGTTCTCCAGTGGCAAAATATACCACCTAACTGAAACAGCCATTATAAGGTCATCTGATGATGTCTTGATGTTGCTGTGCTCCAAAAGATAGACAACCAAACATGGGTGTCCGCAGAGCTTTTTTCAAGGGGGTGCATAATTTTAAGGTCAACCATGCTCCGCCCCTTTTTAACAATGTCATGAAGGGGAGGGGGTTAATCATTATACTTATTTTGAGCATTTATTTTTTAAAGGACAAATGGCAAAATGTATTTTTAAAGCATTTGTTAACCTAAAAAAAAAAAACATCCTGTTCCCTTAAAGCATGTTATACAGCACAGTGCTTGTGCTGTGTAATTCCCCCCCCCCCCCCCCACTGTATCACCTAAAATACCTAGCTGATCCTGCCATTCCAGGAGGGGGCATTTGCCCCCCCCTGCCCCTACCTGCGGACGCCGATGCAACCAAATATTTGGGTAGCGTAGCGGCAAGAGTGACAGCTTTCGCCAAAGCATTGGAAAGGGCAAGGATACATAATACTAGGCTCTATCTGAGATAAAAGAAGCCAGCACGTGATTTAAAACCCAAAAATGAAAAGGAAATGTTTACCTTCAATATTTACTTATCAGTAGTTCCTGACCAAGATTTACAATATATCATTCTGTCAGGTCAGTCAAGACTCTTTTTACCACCATCTCAATATTGTCTAAACAGGATTTTCTGAAGGAGCAGAGCTTAGACGATGAATGAAGGTTCTAATCCATCCAGGCATAGTAATCCGCATTAGCAAAGGACCAAAAAAAACCAAAAACTGTGTCTTTCATACTAAACGTCTCTGCACTGACATCCCCCATCCCCAGCTTCTTACTACCCCTATTGAAAATCAGCACCTTCGGGTCACACTTCGAGTCCTCATAGACTTTTTTGGGGCAGTTTTGATTGCTGAAGATACTTTCTGGGACAGCCCCATGCCAAGGGTTTAGTGTGCAGAGCATAAGTTAACTGATATAAAGTATTTTTACAGTATCTTGGCAAATTTTTGGATGATTAAATGGATATCCCGCAAGGATCATTGATGTCATAAATCTAATTTTCCTTTATCTAAAGTTTTTTTTCTTTGAGAGTATGGGAATATATTACTTTCACAATGGAATTTTCCTTTTACCACAGAAATGCATGAAAATAACCTTTTCACGGTACCAAAGTAGTAGCTGGTAAGGTGTGTGGTACAAGAGGTAAGGGCCTGGGATTTCAGTGTCTCAAAGCGGGATGATCGGTGGAATAACTATTAATGATGGGAATCATGGTAAAGTCATTTTAGTGCCTAATTGGCTCTAGTAATCATCTGAAAGTCAATCCCTTTGCGAAAGCCTATGCCACATTAAAGCAGAAAATACTTTCATTCATTCATTAAAGTTCCTGGATTATACATACATTGATTCAATCCTAATTATTTGTGGAACACCTTTGCTGTCTGGATGAATCAATTTGCAGCAAAACAGATTGTGGCCAACTATACTGTTAAAGCAATTGTTACAATACATCTTTACTGATGATGTCATAATATTTAGCTCCGTGAAGCTATTATTTTCACCACAGTGGGCATAACCAAGGAACAAACAAGTGGCAGCCTGCATTAGGTAAAACATACTATAAAATTTTAAATTCCCACAGTATAGCAAGACTATCATGAAATGGGGGCATCTGCATTTGTGGTACCAATTATGTTCCTGAACAATCCCCCACTCATGCATCATGGACATACAGTACTCCATGCATGTCACGTGACCTTTTCATTACAGCTTATTTAGCAGTACTATAGTGAATACATAACCTAGAATAGCTTCAGGCAGTTTCCTTGCTTGTCAGTTTCATCAGTTGCTTCCATCAATTGCTAGTCAACCTGTTATTACCTGCAGTGACATGACAATAAGCACAGCTTATACTAAGTAATGGGCATTACCTAGCTTCCTGGTGGGCGCTTGCAGAATGCAAACATAGGTTCTCCTGCAGCCCCAACACAATGAGTACATGTGCAAAGCACCAGACTTAGAACGTTGATTGACTATTCTGTAGACCTCCCAGGCCCATGGAAACAGACTGAGCCACAGACAAGGACTCTTTGGGAATTATTGACTAAAACTGCATGGTGCAAAATCTGGTGCAGCTCTGCATAGAAAAACCATCCAGCTTCCAGGTTTTATTGTCAGCGCTTAATTGAACAAGCTGAAGCTAGTAGCTGAGATTTGGTTAGCCATATTGTACATAGTTGCCTTGAGAAGTATTAGAATACATCTTGCAAAGTAAATGTATTTCAACCTGTTATGCATTTGCAAAATACAGGTTTAATGTACCATTCCAAACTTAAAAAAAAAAAATATATATATATATATATATATATATATATATATATATATATATATATATAAGAAGTGCAGGCCATCACTACCTATGTTAGGGTACCATGATTATTCCTATACAGACTTTTTTTATTGGCAGAAACAAACAAAGAAATCACAAATTGTTTGTGATGCAAGCGATACACTGGTCTGCACGCATAGATTAGGCAGCTGACGGGTTGCATCAGGAGGCAATATTGTTCTATGCATGATCACCTTAACAAACCAGCATATGACACTGAATTCAGGCAACATAAACATCATAAAAAATCTCTAAGCTAAATTCATGCCAGATTCTGCCTAGAGTAGGTGATTTCTGAGGAAGAGGGGTTTTGATGTTGGTCCCAACAGAAAGGTTTAAAATCCAGCAGAAAAAAAAAAATCCAATTTTTAACTGAAACGTATCCAGTGTTTATATCCAGCAGAGCAGTCATGATTACTAAGAGTGGAGAATGCAATTTCTATTCCTGGGAGCAGAGATGAAAGTGGCCTTAAACATCACATTACATCACACTTCTCTGGGGAGTTCTTTTGTATTGCATTAGTAACTGAAAAGCCTAATTGGGTGATTTTGTATTAGTGTTTGTGCTTTTACTTCCAAGCCATATGGCTGTATTTTAATATGTTTATTCTGAGCATGTGAGAAATAATACATTCTATTAGAGGAGATGATAGAACAAATAGGTAAAGTGGCACAGCTAAACTCTCCACACCTGCAGCATTGAACATTTTTTTCTTGTATGTGCTTATAACAATAAATGCTGCCATGTCTGTATGTCATCCTCGCTTGCTTCTTGTTTCCATATTTTTCTTTTGCTGTGAAACCATATGTAGGTTAAAGTGAAATAAGACCTGTCATATATATGTTTATGGTGGGGAATACCAGACACCTGGCTTCCTTTATTAGTCCAATTTTGAAAGGGGTTGGGACAATGTTTCTTTTATTTCATAGTGAGTGTCAAGATTATATGAATAGTGTGGGAACAGGTCATCTAGTGCCCAGGACGAGGAACACAAAGTGCCCTCCCTCAGTTTATGATGCTCAACTCAGTGTATTTTAAAGATAAGAAAATATTTAAAGCATTTTACAATTAAATAGGTTTAGTAAGCTAAATCAAGCTTAATTCACAGCTGCCCCTTTGAGCCCCCCCCCCCCCCCCATCATGGTCTTGCCTACAGGTATTGCATGAACAGTAGGTAGATTGCACAAGTAATCGCAATGTGTAGGTGTGTGTATTTGTCTACAGCAGCCTTTCTCAACCTTTTCAACGTGGAGGAACCCTTGAAATATTTTCAGGTCTCAGGGAACCCCTGCTAAAAATGACTATATTTTCAACTCATGATACATTAGTGTGATGGTCAGTGGGATGATTGCTCCTTACAATTGTGGACATTGGGAAGAATTACCTTCTTCCAGATAGCTAAAAAGATCAATGGTGTCAGGGGAACTTATCTGAGAGGCAGAAATTGCTCATTGCTCAAGGAACCCCTAGCAACCTCTGGAGGAACCCTAGGGTTCCACAGAACCCTGGTTGAGAACCACTGCTCTACAGCATCTCTCTCTAAATGCACATGTGTTTGAATTACACATTAATTATATGGCAATGTGAGTGGTGGTATATTCAGTCATGTGACCTCGGGATTTATCTGTAGTAGACCACACACCACTTACTCGTTCTCCCATCTCACCCTCAGTCTCTCCTCTGCTTTTCTTATCTAAATGCATAGGCCCGGCTTTCTCCCTCTGCTGCTCTGGCCTCCCACCTATTCCTGCCACCCTCTGTACATCCCCCTCTTGTTTGCTCTTTTCCGGTGTCACAGGTTCCTTGGCCCACTTGCACCCTGCTTTTTCTCTCCTACCCTGGTTAAGCCTCCTTTGCTGCTGTCTGGGCATCACCCTCATAATGGAGAGCTGGGGGAGAGTGTGCGGGCACAAGGCCAGGCCACCTCAAAGGAGCGCCGGAAATTAGGGAACATAAGTACACCCACACAAAAACATTGCACCTAGGACAGCTGTCCCCCTCACTTCGGACCTGTATGGAAGCAAAAACAGGAGATATTACTTTTTTCTGAAGGGAGGAAAATTTAAAGGCACTCCCCGCCACTTCTTCCCTCATCTCAGCTGCCTCAAAATATTAGATGTTAATGGTTGTAGGGAACAATGATGTCACCCATTCCATCATCTGTATTTCGGCCTTCCAATCGGTTAATCGTCCTAAAACTGGAAGTGCCATATAATTGGTCAGATGGAAAGGAGAAGAATGAGGAAGAAGGAGAGACAGGAGGGGGGGGGGGTATGAAAGTGAGCAGAACTTTGCCAGGGGGTAAGCTTTAAAGAGCCTTGTCACTATATCCTCAATAGACAAGGTGGCAGATTCTCTTTCAAATGAACAGGTTGTATTTACCGGGTCCCACTTAAGACTACACATTATTGACTGATCTCTGTGACTAAAGCCGGCCATACTCTTATACGTTTATTGATCTGCTCAGCCTGAAGACTGAACAAAAATTAAAAAAATTGCTGATTTCTCCATCCAGGCTATACAGTATGGATAGATCAATCCTGCTGCTGAACTTGCAATTTAAGAGCCGGCCCCACTGGCTGACAAATACCTGAATAGCGACTGCATCTGATCCGAAGATGTGTTAGAAAAATACAAAAAACTGCATAACACACAAGCTTCTGTTTTACCATTGATTTCAGTTTATTGATTGCAGCCTTCTTTTACGAAAAAAGCACATTAATGTGAACTAGCCACTCAGTAACGAGGGGGGTTTCTATTCCTATATCATTCGCATGTGTGTTTTATTGCAGAAAAATGGACAAGTGTCAAATTTGTCTTATTCCTTTACTGCTACTTTTTTAGAGATTTGAGTGTATCATTATGGTTACCGATGCAGTGGTGTAAATTACTAAAGTATAGTGCCAAAAGCTAACCACAGCTTAACCACTCCTGGAAGATTCACCCCCCTTTACGACCATTTTTTGTGATACAGCACTGCGTCAATTTAACTGACAATTGCACAGTTGCTTGCCAATGTACTCCAATACAATGTATGGCTTCCCCCCCCCCCCCCCCCCCCACAAATATAGCTTTATTTTGGTGGTATTTATTTTTTGCGCTATAAACAGAAAATGACCAACAAAGCATTGGCTGGTGACGGCGGATATTGAGTCTGCCGTACCCGCCGATCAGCTCCCGCTGTGTATAATCACAGGGGGAGCAGGCCACCAGTAGCACGCACATGCACCCCAGACCCTCAAATGCAGGATCAGGTACTAGTCACCTTACCCCCATATATGTAAGTTATATGGTCGGCAAACAATTAAAGTACATGCGAATCCTAACTGAATGACATTTCGTTTGATAAAAGCTCTATGTAATATAATCATTGGCCTCTTTCTGTCTACATGCACTTCAGGCAGTATATGCATGGCATTTCTCAGGGTGGGTTTTTTGGTGACCTCAATGGACCATGCCTGTGTAATGAGTATTAAAACATTTTTGAGCTGGTCATAGATAGATTGAAATGTGTCCTGTTAAGCAGGGACTGCCCAATTTGGATCCAAGTATGGCTGTCTCCGTTCAACAGAAGTTGATCAGTAGATCGACTCCTGTCACACAGAAATGTTGGACAACATTTTTCGATCAGTGACTGCAGCCAATTGGCTGCAGACTCTGATCAGTGTATTCTGACAGCAGAGGAGCCCCTGCTTTCAGAATACAAAGTCTTCCTGGGGGGATACCTTTATCCACCTCGCTTGTATGGATGGAGGAATACCAGCACTTACAGTCCCATTTTTACAGAATTCAGGTGTGACATTACTCTGCTCTGTGTGTTGGTAATGTGCACACTGACCTTGCACTATATTTTTACGTGTCATTGAGATGTAGAGACTTAAAAGATTTCTAGCTGTATTATGCTAACAGTAATATCGTTGTGATATATTTACTGATATTCTGTAATATGTTTCTTTAGGGCCGGTTCACACCATTCATTTGAATGGGCTGCAAAATGCACCAGGCAAAAAGTAGTTCTTGCATTGATCCTAAAAATGGACTGCACCCTACTGCATGGTACTGATTTGGTGCTCACTGCATTTGCTATCTGCATTTAGGGTACCATTAACAATACATTTGCATCTGCATGCATATCGCAGAGGCAGTGTGTTAGAATTTGTACACTTTTTTAGCCCTTGGAATCAAATGGGTTACAGGGCAAAATTTAGTTTATAGAAACATCACCATTGATCACAGTTTATGTTTCATATTTGTTAGTCAAGGAATAGTATTTGTTTTATGTATTGAGCCTCGGGGGAAATATTTTGGTATGCATGTGAAGATTAGATAGAAAGATTACTTCTTGTATGCAAAAAATTGCTTTGAAGCTGGCTAAATTAATCCTTTTTTATTTCTGGTAGCTGAAAACATTAGACAGAGAGCTTTTTAAATTTAACAACGAAGATAACGATATTTCAGAAATAGAATCTGTTTTTTGTTCCCCTTGTTGAAATACAGACCCGAAGGTGATCATTACCTGTGTCAGTCCTTTTTATAGTTACCATATATAAACTACAAATTGTCCAAGGGATAATATATAGGATAATTACCCCCTTGCTCACTGTAAGTTATAAGGATTTTGGAGACACAGAGGACTTAAGTTACCACTTGAATGCACAAAGCGACCAACCAAGAAACCATAATCACCCTATTAATTTATTGAAAAGGGGATCTAAGCAATCTATTAAATTTATATCTAATCAGCAGACCCCTACAATATATACTTGTTAGCAAATGTAAAAAAGAGTATATGATCAAAATGTAAGGTAGGTATTAAATTATGCACTGGCTGGACCCACTCTGTTTCAAAAGTCACATCAGGGCATGCTGTGTCAGTGGGAATAGCTTATGTTAAATAACAGCAATTTTACACATCATAGTTGCAGTGTTTATTCTGTATACACAATATACACTGGGGTTTACGTCTGCAAGAATAGAACTACTGCTGGACTTTCCTATGAGAAAGCCCAGAATGTTCTGCATGAAGTATCATGGAAGTATCCTGTGTTGGATGTTTATTTATAAACCAAACATTTTTAACAGATAATGGTATAGGTTCTAATTAAAAATATATATGTTTAAAATGAAATCTAATAAGACAAGAGTTCCCCTTTTAATATGATAAATAGGAAGTCCTAAAATGACACTTTTATAAAATACTGTCAAATATTTCAATTGGAGCAGGAGGACTAAAATCTACAGCAGATACATTTAGATTGCTAAACTTCAACAAGTATTATGGAACCTTTGTCAATTTAGGTCCATATTTAACTGTTATTGGCTGGACTTAATATCAGAAATTGCCGGGATGTATTGAAATGATAGTTTCATGCTTGATGTCCATGTTTTTATTTCAGTAACACTGGCGATATGCTGTTGTTTCTATCTGTTAATAACGGAAGGAGGAGAGGGAAGGAAGTCTCTGCATGATATAATGACATAATTCCTTTTGAGCGCAGGCTAGTATTCTGCTCATTAAATCATATCACAGCATAATACATATTAATGATTGTATATATAATACTTTATAGTAAAAGTAATATTTATGTGAAGGCTCTCATTTATCCAGGTCATGGTATAGCTGATAGTAGTTAGTCACATTCAACTGGAATTGTAATGTTAAAGTCATATTGCAACTCATCCAAGTGGCTTCCTTACTTATTATTTTTTCTTCTTTAGCTATGCAGTGTAGTGTGTGCACACACAAAGCTAAACACCAGGTGCAATAGGAAAGTGAGCACACAAAAAAGTGCACAGGGGGTAATACATGGTCCTCCTTCAAAGAGAGAGGACCCTGGCCATGAACCTCCATGCGCAAGACTCTTGACGGAGACTGGGTACTCATTTCATGGCCAAAACCAGATGGACCCCATTCTTTGGGAATCCTGCCAAGGCAAGGCCAACCCAAATACTAGGTAGGGCTCCCCCTTAAAGGAGACTTCATGGGAGGGGGAGAACCTCAGGGACCCAATATTTATAGTCACACACGTAACTCAGTCATCCAATGGAATGTGTCAAGTGGTAATCGTATTATGGTGACTGAGTTAACCATGTGGCTATAAATGCTGGTGAATGTTCCCAACACTCAGAGCAGAAGAAGCTATATGGACAAGTGGTGAAATGTCCTTCAACATTACAGGACTAATCCAGGTGAATGTGACTACCACTTGCCAAAAGTAATATTCATGCCAGGATAGTGTTACTTTGTGCTTACCTTGCAGTTTTGCTGAGTCCATAACATCATTCTCAGTTCATCATTAGCTACTAGTTTACTAAAAAGATAACCTGAGATTTTTAATGTCATCAGATCTCATTGAAAACAGTTTCATAGTGTCCACATGCTTACTTTAGCAGCTAGACAATTTAGACATCGACACGTATGAAGTGTTAAAATATAGCATCCATTTTAGGTTATTCAGGCAACACTTTTTTTGAATGAGGCAATTTCGAACAACACTTTCAAAGCTAGTTGGCACATGAGGAATTTACTTTGGTTCTACACTTTCTTGGCAAGGAAACATTTTTTGTTATAGTTCAGCAGTTTCATGTTGCTTCTCTCCTTTTTTTGGCTCCCACCCCAGCTTCTTAGTTGATTCCACGGCTGGTGGCTATGGACATGCCAGAAGCTGTCATTGACTCAGTTACATTTTGTCGTTCTCTTGTGTGAATTCTGAACTGTATGTCTGTGGGTGTAATTATCCTGGTTTCTCTTTTGTTATAAATTTTCTCATTAGTTGTTGATAATTTTCTTCTCTTTTCCTTGTCCTGCATTAGAAATATATGACTATTAACACACATTAGGATGTTTTGTCATCATGTTCAATGGAATGTAATGACAGGGAGATAATTATGCTATTGCTGAAATGACTGACCATAGACTTTAGATGATTGTCAACCAATCTGGCTGAATGTTGGCTGATGATCTTGTGTCTGGTGGCACTGGTATATGCTGCCAGCTAAGAGATCTCAAAGGAAATAATGATCAGACAGATTACAAAGCCTTGCTGCATTGCTATTTTTTCCCCTTAAGATAAGCTGATGCCAGAGAGGTCTGCGGGTATCTTTTTCCTTCATGGAAAAAACATGAATGCCTGGGCCCCCTGAGTGTGTGTTTGTTCATAGAGGTGGACCGAGGCATGTCATCAAGTGGTTGGATCATGTCGGTATTTCTCTCCTCTGAAATCTATGTTAAAGTATGTGTAAACCCAAAACTTTTTTTGATGTTGTTTTAATTAGAATACGGAAGGGTTATAGTCCCTGTCAGGTTTTCTATTGCTCTCTGTTATCGCAATGAGGGGATTCACCTGTCTGTTTTAGTGACCATTGTGTTCAGTAAAGGAAGCAGGAGACAATAAAAAAAATGTTTGCGTTGTCATCGAAACAGGAGGCAAAACATTTCAATTGGGACACCTGTTCTAGTGATAACTGTCCAAAGAGTATTTCTCCTTGTTTTGGAGAGATTTCCTTTTACTTTCTGTTATGTATATTTCTGGCACTGTTTCTCCCAGTTCTGCTTTTCTAAACTTCCAGTCTTCTCAGGGAAGGATTAGCAGTGAACGGTGCGGTCTGTTCACTTTGAGAAGAGAGGGGGAAGAGGAGAGAGGAGCAGGGGAGTTCCTTGCCATCCTAGGGTATGAGGTTGTATGTTTCTATTGATGCATGTAGTGTAGGGAGACACAACTCTAGTCCTTGCATAGAAGGGGGCCTCCATAGGATCCTGAGAAAGAAAGGAGCCACCGTGAAAAAGAAAACCTGGGGTAGCTGTTACGACACTCAGAAAAGCTGGCTATAGATGATGACTTTTTTGTCTTTAGCCAGCAATTTCCTCCATCCACAAAAACAAGGTGTCTCCGCCAGGACATTGTGTTCTGACAGCGGGACTTGGCGCTGCCAGAATACGCTGTGCTGCACCTGCTGATCACCAGAGGTTTTCATCTTGTTCACCTGACAGAAGTTGATCTAACAATCCACTTATGTGGAACAGGGAGGACCGCACACACACAGAACAAAATTCATCCTGTCCTTCTGAACTAGCTGAATTTTATCTATACCCACCTTAAAGGAAAAGTACAGCCAGCGTTAATTTGGCTGTACTTCTCCTGTGGATCACAGGAGTGTAGTTTGTTCTGCACTCCTGTGACCCCTTTTAAGCAGACAGCGCGCTCCAGCCCGCTGTCTGTTGACTTCACAGAGCCGGTCCAGGTTTGGGAAAAATCACGACCATATGGTCAGGATCCTCCAACATGCCTGGACAGGCACCAAGCTTAGCCTCTCAACCACAATGCTGCATTCACTTAGGTAAGTATAATTCTAAAATTTAAAAATATCCCATACTTCTCTTTTAAGTGATTAAATTGGCTGCGGAAAGTCTCCTTCACTCAATGAGAGCAGCATCGCTTGGAACACTGCTTTGTACTATTGGATGTGAGACGGAGTGAGCGATGAAGCTTGTCTGTGTTCGGCTGCTGAAAGTGTTTAAAACTGAGGGTTTAATATCACTTTAATAAAGACAGCAATAATGTGGTGCAGGTGGCTATCTTCATCAGCTAATACTACATATTATACTACCTGTGTTAAATAAAAATAATAGACAACATTTGTGATTTTGACTTTCATCTTTCCTCTGGATCTGGATTCTGTATACGGAGGTTTTCAATATTTTTTTTCTTTTTTTTATATATCTACTTTCATCTTTTTTTTCAGCCTAACCATGTAAACACTTAATTATTTTTCTTTTATAACAGTTGCTCTCACACATGCAATTTGTTTTTGATGATGTCTGGCCAGGATGAAAAGTTCACAATGATCAATAAAGTTTTGAGTGATATCCTTGCTTGCTGTGTCATTAACACATGCTTGACTGAACAAGTCCTTTTATTTATTAACTTAACTTTAATGCATCCATTGACCCGCTCTTGCCATCAGCTGGGTCACACACTCATCCTCAAATGTAAAAATACGGCCATTCATTATACAGCAGTGCTAGCCCTGTTTTATGGGGGAAGTTTAAAGGCGTGATTCTACCATTTGCTACATGTTTAGAAATAGTTGCAGGCTAATCCAAACTAAAGTGTTTGCATTTTAATTATTTTTTCTTATTTTTGTACTATGGCTTGAAAGATTTGATAGATCATGTCTAAACAAAATCATGTAATTTAGTTCTTAACTAAGCAGATAACTGGGTATTTAAATGGACCAGAGGTTCTCATGCAAAATGTTCACCTTTGGTTGATGGACCCTGGTGATTCAGTACAGACATTCTTCCAACTAATATTTATTTTTCTGGTGATGAAAGAAAACCTTTACATCCATAACAGTCCATCCAGAGATGTCAAATTCTTGACTTAGCTCTGTTCAGCGGTCAGGAGCAAGGAACACTGCCGGTATTTTCAGATATAGAGGTAGGGCAGGTGCTTGGGGATTGGCTCAGCACTGTCACATGTTCCGACTGCAACGGCTGTAACCTACACTGGACTGTCTTCCTTTAACCACTTTAAGACCGGAGGTTTTGGCTGCCAGGCCCTATTTTGCGTTTCGGCACTGCGTGAATTTAACGGACAATTGCACGGTCGTGTGATGTTCTACCCAAACGAAATTTATGTCCTTTTTTTCCCAACAAACAGAGCTTTCTTTTGGTGGTATTTGATCACCTGTGCGATCTTTATTTTTTGCGCTATAAACAAAAAAAGAGTGACAATTTTGAAAAAATTACAATATTTTTCACATTCTTTTATATGAAATTCTGAAAAAAAAATGTAAAAATCTAAATTTTTTAACATTTTAGGCCAATTTGTTTTCCGCTACATATTTTTGGTAAAAAAAATCGCAATAAGCATATTTTGATTGGTTTGCGCAAAAGTTATTGCGTTTACTAACTACAGGAAAGATTTATGTCATTTTTATTGTGTTTTTTTTTTTTTTATACTAGTAATTGCGGCGATCTGCAAATTTTTGCGGAACTGCGACATTGCGGTGGACAGATCGGTCCCCTAACTGACATTTTTGACACTTTGGGGGTACCAATAACATTACTACAGTAATCAGTGCTAAAAATATGCAATGTTACTGTAAAAATGACACTGGCAGGGAAGGGGTTAACAGTATGGGTGATCAAGGGGTTAAATGTGTCCCTAGGGGTGTGATTCTAACTGTGGGGGGGCTTGGCTTGTGAAGTCATCACAGAGACATGCGATCTTATATAGCAGGATCACATAGCCTCTGTGATCACTTCAGGGAGAAGGACGGATGTTTACATCAGCCTTCTGTCCTTCTCTGTCAGCGGGGGGAGATTGCGAGTGGCCGGCCGCCATCGGAGCCGCCTGTCACACGCACTGGCTCCCTCGGCTGTCACACGCTCACCCCTAGAGTGTCCTAAGCGAGCGAGCGACGTAGTACTACGTCGGTTTGCCCAGGAGCGGCTGCCTGCCGCAGTAAATTGGCGGTGGGGGTCGTCAAGTGGTTAAAGAATGGAGCAACAGTGGAGTTAAGAAAAGGTGTGCACTAGGGGGGCCTTAAAGTGAACCTGTTGCTTTGCCCTGCAAGGTTAAATTAAAGCTTCCTGAAAAACACAGCAATTTATGCATAAATATGGACCTGCTCTTTTGAATATATGGATGCATGGAGGGTGTGCAGTATAAGTCGCAGCAGAGTAATCTTTGCAAGTGACTGCGGTATTGATTTTATTAGTGATATTACTGTATACTGAAGATTTTTCCATAGGAAAAAGTAAGCTACATTAGATATAAGTAAACTTTATGGACCTCCGTTTATTCCCTTTATTTCCATTCAATTGTTATTATGTTATACATTTATCTCCAGAAGAAGTTTAGGTTATTTAATTTACATTGTACTCGTGTCATTTTATGCTCATGAATTAAAATGATTTCCGATGACTGACATTTCCAAGTCTGAGCTGTGCTATTATGATCATTAGTTAAATCTACTCCAGTAAAATACATCTATCTGTTAAAACCTTTGATGCAAATAGGATTCTTTGCAAGACTTTAAAGCTTCTAGTGAGAATTACAAGGGTTGTGTCACTCTACCCTCTAACATATTTTAGCAAACATTTCATCTAATTTGACCCCCAAATTATTGTAGATGTTTGGTAAGATAATAAAAAAAATAGTTTCCAAGGTTTGCAAAATAAAGATTTTTTTTTTCTTCAAAGCAAATGAACATTTTGCACTCCAGCAAATCATTAGAAACATATTTTTGCCACGTAGATCAATCCTGATCTTTAGGCAGCTGAAGATTGTCTGAATAAAGTCATTCAGATGATTATGAGAAGTTGCACATTTATTGATGGTGTATAGTCCTAGTAGGCCTCCTGCTCTCGGTATAATAGAGTCCAAACAGTGTCCTGGTAAAATTCAGATAGCCTATTAAACAGCAATGCGTTATTTGCTGTAAGATGCTGGTTATATTTACCATTTTCAAAGCAGCTCTTCTGCTGTTATGCAAGAGTTTAGGTGAACAGTTCTTTTCGCTAAATTTTAACCAAAACTTTTTGGATATGGAGGTAAGGGCTTTTGTTGATGTTTGTGTCCTTGTTAGGGAGTTCAATCTATCTAATTTTTCTGATCCCCAAATGTCAATGGGAAAGGAAGCAAGGGTACATCCACAATTTTAAGTTACTACTAGAACAAGAATATAGGGGAAACCTTTTAATGGGGGCACTTGTTTCCAGTGCTTTCTAAGGACTCGTTTACATAAGCGTTGGCCCACTGAAGAACGATCTGTGCAGGAACGAAACAGTGGGTATAACAGTATTCTTTTTATATTTGCATGATAAGGGGGAGCTCATAGGGGCAGTAAAGTGTAAACAAGTCCTAAGAGGGGACTTCCCTACACATTAGGATACCCTTTCTCTTCATGTTCGGTTTACCAGACAAGAAGCAAAGGAACATCTTCCTAATTAGGTACAGATGGAAAATAAGTAACAGTAGTTTTAACTTTCCCTTGTTCTATCCCAAATGGAAAAAAGTTTGGACTTTAGATATTTTTTAATATATTACTTGACTGTTGGTACATGATGCAGAAAAAAATCTTTAAGCTATAATAATAATCTGGAGCTGGCTATTATAATTTTTTTGATATTAATGAACAGGTAAAAGACAAGTGTAGGATTTCAACAAAATAAATGTAAAAACTCACCTCTTTGTATGCAGGATCAATCCAATGCTTCAGCTGTTCCCAGCCGCCTCTACACTGAGCGCTAAGTGATCAAAGACTACTGATTGCTCAGTTCTCGGGTCCGCTCTGAGCACAGAGTGGTAACTGTCAGTCACCGCTCTGTGATCTGCCCCTCCAACACTCAGTGGATTGCCAGACTGTAAGGGATCCCTGCCGAGCCTGGGCCGACTCTGTGATGCTAGCCGACAGCAAACTTTAGCTCTCTCTTGGCTGAGTTTAGGTAACAGGAGTGCAGAACCAAGTGCACTCCTGTGACTCATATGAGAAGTATGGCCTCTCTTTGAAGGAGAGCAGAGACCTAGGCATGCTATGTATTAAAAGAAGAGGGCTTTGTTTGGAACATTTTTGAGTACTTGCCTATCTTTTTTTTCTTGGTATCTAATTTGTGCATGAGCATGAATTTGAATGAAGGGTATAGACGACATCATGCACAGGGGCATATAGTAGGATCTAGTTTTCAAGTATGCATTTTTTTTAGAAGCCAGGATACATATGTGCTTCCATTTCCTGAGTGGTTTTTCGGGGGAGTGTTAGGGGCTTCTTTGCTCTTTGCGTGGATTAGGTTGGTGATTTGGTGATATTGTTCTTTTGAAAGCAGTAATAGTAGACCTAAATGTATACGTTTGTTCCCAGAAAGTTTAAATGATAAGGCATAACCACAGGAGGTTGTTTAAATGTATTTTTTTTTTGTTACATTCAGGACATCTGTTGAGGAGAAGAGAGTGGAGTTTCCACTTTGGTGTAGTATTAAATGCATAAGCTGTATGGGTAACTTTATATTCCATTTCTTGGCAGGATTCATTAATGATAGTATTTATAGTGTCAATCCAGTCTTCTGCTAGGAGATCCAGGGGCAGATCGGCCTGTAAGTTTTGTCCCAAGCTTTCACATGAGAGATGTGTGGATGATTAAGACCCGATTTCACATAGAAATTTGTAATTCCACAATATCAAGTGCTTTATTTATTTGGGGTTGAAAAATATATGTAAACTATTGTAGGAAATTAAAAGTGTTATTTAAAAACTTTAAGATTTAAGTGCTGCAACACTTTTTAGTGGAGGACATAGTTCTAAGGCTCACTTGGTCTCGGTTGAAAAAAATTATTTTGTGACTGTTGTTTGCCTGTTGGAGAGATTCTTTCTTATTTATAGTCCCAGTGACAACTCTCTCAATGATATAGGAAATGAGTTGAGTTTACCAATCAACCCAGAGACACCAATATATTCCTATATTATGGTGAGGACAAGGAGGAGTGCTGGATCTCTAGGGGCAATTGTAGTGTTATAGTATTATTCATGTGGATGGAGTTCACAATGAAATTGCAAAATGACACCATCCCAGAAGCAAAAATACAAAAATGGAGTCTCAATTGCTCACACTGAATATATCTGTGTAGAGGGAGATAAGGGACTTTGAGTGTGCCATAGATTATTCACCAAGAAAAACGTAAAAAAATTCAACATACGTTCTTTGTTCTGTTACATAGTAAAATCTAGAAGTTAAAAATATTAACATTGAATCTAGAATATGTGAGACTTGATACATTCAAAAAACATATTGTAATGTATGATATAAGATTAGCTATTGTTTACAGCAGATGCACATGCAGGATTGTAGCCTTAGTTGGTCGAGTGTATGTGAATCCACAGGCAACTGTCTAATCTTACAAGAGCCACCAGTTGGTTCTTCTAAATGCTTCAGAGAATGGTAAAGAAAGAAAGCATCAGTCCACTTATATGTGCCCTAAAAAATAGTTTTTTTTATTTGCATTCATTAAAAAAAGTCAAACGTGTTTTGGGGTTTCAGATGTCTGGCTTTATCAGTGCTGGAGTTCAAAAGGGGCAGAATTTGGACTGAAAAATCTGAAAGGCTAAGAGTATCTATTCCAGCTTTCTATTGGATAGCTGCTGAAAACCATACTCCTAGCCTTTTCAAATGCCTCACTGTACACACTTAATTTTGAGTCCAGATTCTACCCCTTGTGCGTTCCCGAGGAAGGGGTCAGACCTCTGAGACCCTGAAACACATTGGCGATTTTACTGAATTTAACAAATAATAACATTTAATCTGAACACATAGAAGGACTGGCATTCTCATCCTTTGCACTTCTTCAATCTAAGCAATAAAATTTCAGTGGAAGTTGTGACCTTTTCCCTCTCTATTAAAAAACTAAAAAAAAAGTGTCCAGAGTTTCACTTAAATGCAAACCTAATTCAACAGATAGACTGCACAGTAGTGCTCTGGGGTCAGTAATATTTTATTTGAAAATCTTGCTACTTTTCACATTTTACATTAGGCAAATGTTTAAAACCTAATTTCACTGTGTATGACCTAATCTTGTAAAGAGATTTATCCAAGAGCAGGATACACTTAATGAGATTAAAATGCATTGCAAAGTAAATTACAGGTCAGGTCAGAAGCATGCTCTATAGCTAAGCACCCCTCCACTGAAAATATGCTTTCATTTAAAACACCAGTCTTATTTTTTTTCTCTTCCTTAGAATTTGCGTATTTCAGCTGTAATAAATGACTTTGATCTATTCTAGTAAATATTAGATAGTGCAAGTTCTTTACCCACCAGAAAATGATAGTAAATACACAAACACTCTTCTGCCAGATCGCCAATAACAACATGTCTGATTTTCTATATAACAGTCGAAGCAGGAATCCAGCCACTAGGACAGGAAATGAGGACACACGATACAAAAAAAGTCGGTCAGAGGTTCCAACCCTTGCCCACCCTAATAAGAAAATAATATTTGTAACTAGCTTTAGGGTCCCATCTTGGATGGTTTCCCTTCATTTTCTTTTGCGATTATTCAAAAGCAAATGCGGTTAAAACTGAACTCCAGGCAAACCGCTAACAACACAAATTAAATACGAGTAGAGGGGGGCGGTGTTGTGAGGGTTGGAGTTCAGTCCAATCTGCCACAGGATGTGTACTTAGACAGATTTGTCATACAGCAAAGCCCTGTCTGGATGTTTTTTCTGCAGTTATTAACACTTAGTGTTGTCCACCAGCCTGGATAGTATAAGAAAAGACTGGACAGTATAGAGAAGATGCACACTGATGAGGTTATCTCTCTGTCCCTTTGCTCTTTACTCATATCAGCATGTCCCTTGTTACCATATGACCAACCAAGCACAATTTATTGGCTGCATGTGTTACTTTTCTTTATTCCCATTTGAGCCCTGCTGTACAGGGGATTAAGCGGAGGTAGATACTAAATCAATTTCAGGTATTTAAACTGCTTGCATTTAATAAAAAATAATAGTAATTTACTACTGTTTTGATAAAAACATGGCATTTAAATCTGCCCAGAGTTCATCTTTAACGGCTTGCCGCCTGCCCACAGTAGTTGTACAGGCGACAGCTCCAGGCCAGGCAACATACCTGTTTGTGGCTTCATTTCTTCCAGGTTTGGGGTGCGTATTCGCATGTCCCCTACTGACCCATGCTGTGATTGCACACAACATGAGTTTGGTAGCTGATTTCAGCCAATCGGCTGTGACCAATCACACAAACAACACAGTGATCTGGCTGTTGCAGGGAGAAAAAAGATAGTAATGTAAAAACAACACACATTACACATTGTTAGGCACACAGTTAACTCTTTGATTGTTCTAGATATTAAACCCTTTCCAGCCAAGCCAATGTTATTACTACAGTGAAAAGGTGCAGTATTAGCACTGATCACTTTATTAGTGTCCCTATTGCTGCAGTGTCAGTTAGTGTACCTCCCAGCCAGTATCAGCTAGGGCCAGATTGCTCTCCACACTATTATTACCACTATAGTGTCATAGCTGCGTAAATTCCAGTGTATATATACCATCGTTTGTAGACGCTCTAACTTTCACTCAAACCAATTAATATACACTTATAGGCATTTATTTCTACCACTTTTACCAAAGATGTAGCAGAATACATGTTGGCCTGAATTTAATAGATAATTCATTATTTTTTTATTAAATATATTTTATAATAGAAGAAAATATTGTTTTTTTTTTTTTGTTTCTATCTTTTAGTGATCAAATATCACCAAAAGAAAACTCTATTTCTGTGAAAAAATGCTAAAAATGTAATTTGTGTACAGCGTTGTATGACCGCACAAATGCCAGTGCTGAATAGCAAAAAATTGCTCTGATCAAGATGGGGGTAAAACCTTCCAGAGATCAAGTGGTTAAATCTTGTCAACAAGAGCACAATTTTAAAAGGTTTTTTTCTTTGGGTTTATCACCATTTATCGGGACCTAAATTTGAGAAAATGATGTGTCACATTTCTTTGTGTTTTGGCAGTAGACACTTTGCTCATACACAGCCAGTAGTTTTCCTTATTACCCTAGTCAACTTCTTCCAGGCAGGCAACCAAACTCTTTCATTTTCCAAAAGTGCCACTTCCTAATGTCACATCAGTTTCAAGAGCAATACGAAAATGTGCACTGAATGTGTTTTGCATCAGGAGCCCTTGGGTAGTAGCCAATAGTTTGAGTCAGCAAACCATATTGTTTTGTTTATGTCTTTAGTCTGACTAAACTGCGACAGTCTATTGCTAATGTCAAGTAAACTTCCCTCTTTAGAGGACCACTTAACAAAATACAACTTTCCTTACAATAAATGCTATTAATATTAAATGTAAAATGAATAAACCAGTGAGTTCCTATGCATGGACAGAAATATTTGAAATAACATCACCTTTGCTATAAAGCTAAGATATTGTTGAGTAGAGAAATGGTTAATCAAGGATTCCGTGCTACGGTAATGAGTGAAGGGCTGCTGCCTACCTCAGAAATCCCACGAGTGGGAGATCAGAAATAAAGTGGAATGGAGGGGGGGGGGGGGGCTGCCTAATATATGTGCAATAATTGAGTGTGAATACTCGTGTGCTGTCCCTTTAAAAACAAATGCCATTAAATAATTGAAGTGAATACATCAAAGATAGATCATATGAATGCTGTGAATATACAGACAAATAATAATATATCCCTGTAAACACTCCTATAATCCAAATATAACTTTAAATAATCAATCAGTGGGAAAATGACGCATAAAAAATGTGTTATCAAAAATAGTAAAAAATGAAATGCTAGATCAGTTCATAAAAAATGTACGTAAATAGTCCACAATCAAAAATATATGCTTCAGAGTGCTTAGATTGTGAATCAGCCTTCAACAAGGTATCAAGAAAAATCAAGAAGAAAATCAGAAATCACACACATCTTCATCCCAAAGTGTCTAGTGAAAAAAGTGACTGGTGCCTTGATAATCAGTGGGGGATAAATTAGATCCACTCATGCTCCCCCCTCAGATCCACACTCACCGCAGAGCTGCACCCCTGCAGGGGAAAAAAAGACTTTAAATATAAGCTAGACTGGATCCTCTATCCTCCTCCTTGTCCATCTGGTTGCTGAGTCTCTAGAAGTACTTACATACGGGTAGGTGGACAAAAGATAACCCAGTGTAAATCTGTAAAACAGCTAAATTTGCACTTACAATCATGCCGTGTAATTGGAACGTATAGTTATATCTCCAGGATGCCGTGCGTTTCACGGACAGGGCTATCCAAAACCAGAGGTGACATCTGACGAAATGCGTTGGGCGGTGCTTCTAGTGTCATTACGTCACCTCTGGTTTTGGATAGCCCAGTCCGTGGAACACACGGCATGCTGGAGATATCATTTGTATACCTTCCGATTACACAACGCGATTGTAAGTGCGAATTTATCTGTTTTTAGCACAATAAACCCAGTTTTACTGATTTACACTATGGGTTATTTTCTTTGTCCACCCACCCGTATGTAAGTACATCTAGCAACCAGATGGACGAGGAGGAGGAGAATAGAGAATCCGGTGCAGCTCTGCAGTAAGTGTGGATCTGAGGGGGGGAGCATGAGTGGATCTAACTTATCACCCACTGTTTATCAAGGCACCAGTCACTTTTTTCACTAGACACTTTGGGATGAAGATATATACTGGTATGTGTGTAATTTCTGATTTTCTTTCTTGATTTTTCTTGATACTTTATTGAAGGCTGATTCCCCAATCTAAGCACTCTAAAGCATACATTTTGGATTGTGGACTATTTACAATTTAATGAACTGATCTAGCATTTATGTTTTTACTATTTTTGATAGCATGTTTTTTATGCGTTTTTTGCACTGATTGTTTTTTTAAATATATATTTGGATTATGGGAGTGTTTACAGAGATATTATTATTTGTCTGTAAATTCACAGCATTCATATAATCTATCTTTGATGTAATCACTTTAATTTGATTGCATTTGGTTTTTAAAGGGACAGCACCACCTTTACCTCCCTCATTCCACTTTATTGTTGAGTAGAGGTTGATGAGAAACTAAGTAATTGTCTTCAATAGGATTACTAAAATCATGCCCACAACAATCACAGCTTTTTTGTTTTATATATATAGTTTGATTTCAAATTCATCTAAGTATTTTAACTGTTACCATACTTTTTGAGCCGAACATGTTCCTTGTTCATCATTTAGAATCAAAGTATATTTATACTAGTATATGCCCACAGTTTCATTGCTTCTGCTTATTCTTTTGGGAAAGTAGAATGTATAGTTATTGTTGTACTTTTGATGATTTGTTATCCGATTAATAATTTATGTTCCCATTGTTCTGTTTTTCAGGCAAAGATGAGCCCAGCAGCTATACATGTACAACATGTAAACAGCCATTCTCCAGTGCATGGTTTCTCCTGCAACATGCACAGAACACTCATGGCTTCAGAATCTATCTGGAAAGTGAACATGGCAGTCCACTTACACCCCGGGTAGGCATTCCATCAGGACTGGGTGCAGAATGTCCCTCACAGCCACCACTCCATGGAATTCATATTGCTGACAATAATCCCTTTAACTTATTGAGAATCCCTGGATCAGTATCAAGAGAGGCGTCTGGTCTTAATGAGGGTCGATTCCCACCAACTCCCCCACTATTTAGCCCGCCACCAAGACATCATTTGGATCCTCATCGCATAGAACGCCTGGGTGCAGAAGAAATGGCTCTCGCTACACATCACCCGAGTGCCTTTGACAGGGTGCTGCGACTTAACCCCCTGGCTATGGAGCCACCAGCTATGGATTTTTCACGGAGGCTTAGAGAATTAGCTGGAAACACTTCTAGTTCCAGCCCGCCTTTGTCTCCAAATCGGCCCAGCCCTATGCAAAGGTTACTGCAGCCATTCCAATCTAACAGCAAACCACCATTTTTGGCAACTCCACCCCTTCCTCCTCTTCAGTCTGTACCTCCTCCTTCTCAGCCTCCTATGAAATCAAAGTCCTGTGAGTTTTGTGGGAAAACATTTAAATTTCAGAGCAATCTTGTAGTACACCGTAGAAGTCACACTGGAGAAAAACCATATAAATGCAACCTTTGTGACCATGCTTGTACACAAGCCAGCAAACTCAAGCGCCACATGAAAACACACATGCATAAATCGTCCCCAATGACAGTTAAATCAGACGATGGTTTGTCCACTGCCAGTTCTCCTGAGCCTGGAACCAGTGATTTAGTTGGCAGCGCAAGCAGTGCCCTCAAGTCTGTAGTAGCTAAGTTTAAAAGTGAAAATGACCCAAACCTGATTCCAGAGAATGGCGACGAGGAAGAGGAGGAGGAAGAAGAAGAAGAGGAAGAGGAAGAAGAAGAGGAGGAGGAGGAGGATTTGACAGAAACAGACAGCCGGCCAGATTATAGTTTTGCCCTAAATCTTGAAGCTGCTCGTCACCATGAAAACAACTCTAGATCTGGGGAGGAAAGTCGATCTATGCCTGATGTCATGCAAGGTATTGGCCTTGGTGCAATGCATCACTTTAGTGATACCTTTCATCAGGCATTGGTTGAGAAACATAAAAGAGGGCATTTATCTGAACCAGAAGCTCAAAGAGACACTTGTGATGAAGACTCAGTGGCTGGAGAATCAGATCGTATAGACGGTGGTACTGTAAATGGGAGGGGTTGTTCACCTGGTGAATCTGCCTCAGGAGGCTTGTCCAAAAAATTGCTTCTTGGTAGTCCCAGTTCTATGAGCCCTTTTTCTAAACGCATCAAACTTGAGAAGGAATTTGATCTCCCTGTTGCAGCTATGCCTAATTCAGAAAATGTTTACTCCCAGTGGCTCGCTGGTTATGCCGCATCTAGGCAGCTAAAAGATCCATTCCTCAGTTTTGGAGACTCTAGACAATCGCCTTTTGCCTCTTCCTCAGAGCACTCATCTGAAAATGGTAGTTTACGTTTCTCTACACCTCCAGGAGAGATGGATGGGGGAATTTCAGGCCGTAGTGGCACAGGAAGTGGAGGAAGCACTCCCCATATTAGTGGGCCAGGTCCTGGAAGGCCCAGTTCTAAAGAGGGCAAGCGCAGTGATACTTGTGAGTACTGTGGAAAAATCTTCAAGAACTGTAGTAACCTCACTGTTCACAGGAGAAGCCACACTGGTGAACGACCTTATAAGTGTGAGCTTTGCAACTACGCCTGCGCGCAGAGTAGCAAACTTACCCGGCACATGAAAACACATGGTCAGGTGGGAAAAGACGTTTACAAATGTGAAATTTGTCAGATGCCTTTTAGCGTGTACAGTACCCTGGAGAAACACATGAAAAAATGGCACAGTGATCGAGTCTTGAATAATGATATAAAAACTGAATAGAGGTATATCAATAAACCCCATGTAGATTTTTTTTTTTCTAGACCCTTGTGATAAAAAAAAAAAAATTTAAAAAATAATGAAACCCGAGAATACAAGAATGTGCTTTACACTAGCACACCTGATTTTTTTTTTTTTTTAAATAATTTTTTTTCTTTTATATTTCGTTCTCACCGTTTGAATGCATGTTCTTTATTGGGGCAATACTATTGCATTTTACGCAAACTTTGAGCCTTTCTCTTGTGCAATAATTTACATGTTGTGTATGTTGGTTTTTTTATTTTTTATTTTTTTAATAGAAGCATGTACGGTGTGTTTTATAGCTACTTTCAATTGTCCCTGAATTAGTTGCAAAGCAAACATTGCTGTTTCCAGTTCCGTTCTGACAAGTGACCATGCTGCGTACATTTTGCAATACATATCATGTACAGCTTTGTTTTTTAATGTGCAGAGGGAGCATCTCTTCGACAAACCTCCAGGGACAGAAATTATAGTGCTGCGAATGCTGGCAGAACCTCATTTCCTCATGCCAGGGGTTACCTGTAGTATTTAGAGAAATAAAAAAAGAAAAAAAAATGAAAAGAAAAATTATAAATTAAAAAAATAAAAACGCCTTGGAAATATTAATTTGCTCTTTAACTTGGTTAAATCAAAACATATCTGAGTGCCTTCAGTCTATTTGAAACCATTTAAATGGTTCTTACTATGTTGAAATGACAGTGTAGCTTAATTCAACATGGATATGTGTAGGTCTCCATTGATCTAGTGTATAATTATAATATATTGTATTTCTTTTAACTGAGGCTACCTAAAATATGACCTAGTACATTCTAGTTAATCATCATTCTTCCATTATATTTATTTAATGATATGTAAGCTAGTTATTCTTTGCCGTCAGCTTTGAAGGAATTTGAGTCTCCTTTTTTCAATGTTACCTAATGTTTTTGTTATTAAACTTTAAATTAAAGCTAAACTAGAATATAATGGCAAGGAGTTTCATTTTATTGACTCTTTGTAAGTACCTTGGAAAAAAGGAGAAAAAAATTAGAGTAAATTATTATTAATATATGTGGTTGTCTGACTGACAATCATGTTCTCAAATTCTGCACTGTATGGAAAGTTAGCTAATAATTATATGCTATCAAGTGGCACAATAGAGATATGGACACAAAGTGGTACCTTTTTATTTGAAAAGAAACAGGCATATAAGCTAGATATAATGATGATTAACTATGAACTCTTGAGGCTTGCCTTGAAAATACCCCTTTTAAGTAAATGGAAAAAAAAATAAGTAAAGCGAAACACAATTTAAAAATAAGATTGCTATATGCCATTATATCTTCACTCCTGAAAGTTTTCTTATCCTCACTCCTGAAAATATTTTATTTTTTTTTTGTTTTTGTCTTTTTTTTTTTTTTTTTGCTTTGCACTGTATTATCATTTTTAAGGATACACAGATACATTGCTTCAATGTTTCAATATTAAGCTACTATCTGCCCCAACTGGTGTTCAAATAGCACTTGACTCTTCCAGAAAAAGGTGTACCTTTTTTTTTTTTTTTCTTAATCAGAGGTACTGTGGTTGAGTATAAAGAATGCTCAGATACAATTAAATGCACTGTACGATTTTCCCTGTTTACAGACTTACACATAAGGGAAATATTGCAACTATATAAAATATATATAAATATATAAAATATGCTTGTGTGCACACAAATGTGCATACAGACATATACACCTACATAAACAGATATATATGCACACACATACATGTGTGCAAGTGTATGTGTGTGTGTATATATATATATATATATATATATATATATATATATATATATATATATATATTTATACACACATATATATACATATTTCTGCCAGTTATTTACTTGACTAACAGAAAACATGTAGGCAATGCTGTGAATGGAAACAGACCACCACAAGTACTTAAAACAAATGATTGCTTTGGCTTTTACATTACAGGGGTATTTTGGTGTACAAAAGCAGTTTTAATAAAAATGTGGATTTATTTTCATTTTGTTAAGAAAGCATCACTTTTGTTTAGGGTGACTGTATTTTAGGGCTTCATTGTTTAGTAGAAGACTTATTCATTGCAAATAAAATGGTAGAGGAATTTCTATGCCTTGGATATCTCCAGAATCCGATCCTTTCAGGTTGTATAAAAAAAATAAATAAAAAAAAATGTGCATTTTGGGGGGGGGGGGGGGGGGAAAGTTCCTTATTATATATTACTTAAATATAGGGAGAATGCACACTCATGTTGATTCCTATGCTAAAACACATCTATTGTCTCTTTTTTTCCTGTATTTTTAGAATGGTATTTGAATTTAAATGTTTGGCTAGTGTAGGAACTATAGTATTTATATCGAAGCTTGTATTTTTAACAGTTGCTTGTTCTTTTTGAAAAGGTATCAAGGTACCTTTTTATGGTAGTGGAAAAAAACACAAGCTGCCACAATATATTTTTTTTATTTTGGCAGGATAATATAGTACAAACTATTGTACATTTCAAAACAAGAAAAAAAAAACAGTACATTGTATAGTAAAGAAGCCATATGATGGCTGGTTGGGAATATCAATTAAACTGTCATGCAGATGAGCCGTCTTACAGAGGGCTGTACATATCTTTATTTTCTTCTTTTCTCTGGCTGCCATACTGTATACAGTACCACAAGCTGATGGCATTGGTTTGTTCTATAGTGTGCTTTCTGTCCCTCTTTTTTTCACCCTACATTCCAGCATCAAATTGTCATGTGCAGTAAAAGAAACACACATTAAAAATTTTATTTTCATTGCCAAAAAACAAAATGGTGCTTTATATTTAGATTGGAAATAAATCATATGCAAAGCATATTAAGGTAATAGATCACTTAAAGTCAATACTTTTTTTTTGTAAATGGCAATGCAGAATATTTTGTTATTGGCCTTTTCTATTCATGTAATTAAAGCTGTTTGTCGTAACTTGAAATTTTATCTTTTACTATGGGAGTCACTATTTATTATTGCATATGTGCTTTTGTTTAAAACTAGGGCACATATATTGGTCTTTTTAAAATTTTTCTTATTTTTTTATTTTATTTTGATGACCAAAGGTCATGCAAACCTGGCTTATATTGTATTTGTTTCTGGTCTGTTAATTTCTATTGGATAAACCACTGTCTGTGTTTTTTTGGCAGTTGTCTGCATTATCCTGTTCATATACCCATTTTGTCCCTTTTATTGAAAAATAAAAAAAGAATAAACTACACAGCATAAGCCTCTTGTGACCTTATTTGAAACTTTACATAATTGACATGGTTCAAATATCAGAAAAAAATATATATTACAAACTCCTTATTTTATAGTACACATTTTGAAATATCCCGCCTTAGATGCTAAAAAGTAAAACAAGCATTAACGCTATGTATAATGTCTTCTATAATCCTGATATAAGATATTTATAACAATTGTGTATGGTTCTTAAAAAGAATCTTTTATGTTAAGATTCATGTATAAAGATCACACATTGTTTGATTTAATCAAAATGAGAACTTTGTCAAGGTCTACAAAAATTTATTAAAGCAATAAACAACATTTTAAAGTAAAAAGTCAGGCTGCAATACAAAACATAATGTAAATTAAGCATACAATACAATATGGGAGACTATAAAAACCACCACCACCACATCAATCCACATTTCACCAGCTTCACTTTTATGTTGGTTTCATATTTGTACAAACTATAAATTCAAAATTGTGTGTATACATTACATTCAAATTTCAGTTCAAATCAGTTTTTGTTCCTCCTTCAAGCCCCCATATTTGTTATCCATTTTACAAACCATGCATGCATTACCATCTGTATGGCTTTTAGGCATATACTGTATATAGCATTTTGATTTTTTTCTTGGCCTTTGTAAAAAAGACTCTAGTAAAAAAAAAAAAATACTCTTTCGTATGCATAATGGTTTGTAACCTTTTTATTCCCCTTTTATGGCAGTGCATTTTTATTTACTAAGAGTGTGATTTGTATCCCTTTTTTCTAGGGGGAAAATACAGCATCATTAAATCTAAGGACAGAACAATCAAATTTATATGGCAAGAAGTCTGAAAAGATATGCAAAAGTGTTAACAAATATGCATACCAGTATGGGCAGAAATAAATAACACCTAGCTTTGGAGGAGAAGAAGAAGAGAGAAGACCAACATGCTGATATGAACAGGCCAACCTATTGTAAATGAAAAAAAAAAAAAAAAAACTTCAACTAGACCTCTGCATTTAACATTTAGTTGAATAATTTTGGCCACTACACTGGACAGGGATGCTTTAATGTACATTGCTTTCCTGTATCAACATGATGTAGACTCTATTGCTCTATACCCATTCACTAATCATGTTTCCAGGAATGATCTTTTATCAATGACTTAACGTAGGAGGTCACTGCTATAGCAAAGAATTTTAAGATGTTATTTCAGTCCCCCAAACTTGACATAAATTTGATCCCCCAAAGGCACCTTATTACCTGATTTGTACCATAAATGGAATTAGATGCCCATTTTGTAGGAATAAAAAAGCGGTCAGAAGTATAAAATTACTATTTCAGCTTCCTGATAAGGAAAAAAACCCATTGGAAAAAAAAAATCTCTGGGTTAGGCAGTATTTTTGCAGCTCCTTTGTCTATTTATGATTTCTTGATACCCTTATTTAAGAGATAATATACAGTGCTGCCTCAGTAACTGGGGCTTTAAAAACTAGTCAACAAGAACATAACTTACAAATGACATGTTGTACTCCGAGCTCTAAAGGAAAAATAGTAATACAAAGTGTGACATTTTCTAACTGTGTGATAAATTAACGGTGTTATAAAAACCATGAACCATTGAGGCCTTTTCAAGTTTGTTAGAATTCTGCACCAGATTTATATGGCATCCATAATGTGTTCTTAAGCTGCTGTAAAATTCCATGCAAGCATGACCTAGTGTCCAGAGAAACTTTTATAAATATATTTCTATGTTGAAAAATGTCAAACTGGAAAAAAAAAAAAAATGATGTGGTTATCATTAACTGTTTACTGTTAGATTTCAAGGCCTACTTGTAAAAGTATTTTAGAAGCGAAACAGTGTCACAATAGAATCTTGTGGAGGCAAAATAATTTTGTTAAAAAATACTTTGTGTAAAACTGATGAAGACCATCAGTAAAGCAAGGTTTTTTTTTTCCTGTTGAACTCCATATACTATTTCCATTTCTATGTTCCTCTGAGTCGCAATAAATCCAAAATAAATGAGAAATAGTTTCAGTGCCTGAAATTCTAAAAAATATTGCTTGCATTATGGGATTAACAGGAAGGGAGGGGGGTCCTTTTAATGCAGTTTGTACATAATATGATATTGTAAGTTAAAAAAAAAAAAAAAAACTGAAAAAAACAAATCTGCCAGTTCCTATGTTACTTGTTACCCATTTTGGGTGAATTTAATGTGATGTAAACCGTTGTTATATACTGAAAGTATATTCCAAGAATCATTGTTAATATACACTATACATTTGCCTTTTAAAGGGCCAAAATGAAAAAAAAAAAAAAAAATGAAATTGACACAATAAATTGTAAACATTTAGGTCTGCTTTCTTCTCTCATTTGTATTTTTTTTAAATGTTTAAATAAAAGAAAAAAATGGTTTTTAACCTTAAATTGCAAATTATGTTAAATTAAAAACATTGCTTATGCCAAATACAAATGATGGGAATTCAAAACTGCAAACTATGTGTAAGAATACCTGATATACAAGGGGAATCAACAGCATGCAAGACCACAGAAAGAAAAATGACTCTTCCAAGTTCAAGAGAACATTGCTGCTTTGGGAATTGGATATAATCAATACGCTAATCTACGCAGGCACATGACATATCCTTCTGCCCTTGCATATGTTTAGCATTTTAACAGCATCCAGAAACTTTGGTGTCCAGTGAAGGGCCTTTAGTTGTTGAGAGGGTTAATAGCCTGGTACGCAATATTTCTTAAACAAGAAAAAAAAAAAACGTAAAGAGAGTCCTGTTTCAGATACAGATGTCTGTTGAACCTCAAAGAGTAACCTATGACCTCATCTTTAACTTTTTTTTGTGTGTATGAGCCAAATTTAAACATGTGCTGGGTTAACCCTTAAGGTTCTGACGCAAAAAAAAATTTGAATTTGTCTTTTAGCTTACCAGTAAACATAAATGCAACATGTTATGTTTAAAGTGATCCAAGTGATTGCTTGAAAACACCATTTGCGTAAAAATATGATCGAAATATGCAAGCTCATAAAGCCACAACTCCAACACAACTGTATGGCAATGAATCACCGTCCAGCTACGGTAAATGTATTGCTTTGCAATGATTCTCCAGATGGAGGCCTGTGACCTGAACATAAGTACTGTATATATGCCACTTAGTTTTGACTGAAATGATTCTACACTGATCTGTTACATGTATGCAGCCATAGAACATCTGGTGTAGTAGTCTGTGTCTACTTTTTCTTTGAACTCGAACACTGGAATTTCATAATTTACCTATGTTTGAAGGCTCAAGGGGACTTCTTGAAAATTCTTAGAATATTTGCAAAAGGATCATCAATTATAAAACTCTCATGTCAGATTCTCATAACTTATAACACATTAGCTGATAACACCTGGCAGACCCATGTCAGAAGAGGTCTTTGTATAGCCATTCAGTTTTACTCCCATAGTTTCAGATATCCAACAATAATATACTTGTTGGCATTGATCCTAGCGCGCAAGCTCCTGAAATATGCAAGCTCAAAACATGCTTGGTTGTATGCAAAGGTACAACAATATTAAGGTTTTTAATATCTTGCTTCATAACTTTTTTTTATCATATACTAATGAGGACTTTAAATGAACTATTCATCATAATCACTTGGAATATTTTTTAGTAATATAATGTGCCTAATATACTGTTCTATACCCTGTTTCCTCGAAAATAAGACCGTGTCTTATATTAATTTTTGCTCCTAAAGGTGCGCTAGGTCTTATTTTCAGGGGATATCTTATTTTTCCACGAAGAAGAATACAGTATACATTTATTGTTGAACAAAAAAAAAAAGGAAATGTATTACCTGTATACGGTACGGTAGTAGTTGTCATCACAAACCAGCAAATTACATCCTCCTGTGTCATATTGATTCCCCCCCTTCTGATCCTCCTGGGTCATTTTGATTGCCCCCTTTGATCCTCTTGTGTCATTTTAAGTGATCCCATTCCCCCCACCCCTGTGCCAGTGGACACATTCACCAGACATCCACCCCACCCCTTTATCAGACATTTCCCCCCTACCTCAGTCACCCCTGTGTGTCCACACAATGTGCCCGACTTCTGCCCCGCGTGACTCACTGTCTAATTGTGAGTCAGCAAGACTCCGTCAGGGCAGAGCGAGCAGCAGGCGGCAGCTTGTCCCGACAGCGGCGTGGGCTCTCTGATTAAAAGAGACCTCGCACTTCCTGTCTGCTCCGGCTGCGCTGCGGCCAACAGTGAGCTGCGTGGCGGCGCCTGCCGCTACGGTCCAGAGTCCACAATTACGGTAGCTTCGGGGAGACTTTATGTTCGGGGGAGGCCTTATTATCGGAAAGGTCTTATTTTCGGGGGGATGCCTTATATTTCAGCGAGAGGCAAAACTGTAAGTAGGTCTTATTTTCGGGGGATGTCTTACTTTCGGGGAAACAGGGTATCATGTATATAGCAGTGATGGTGTACCTTGGCAGCCCAGATGTTTTGGAACTACATTTGCCATGATACTCAACTGTAGAGTGCATGAGCATCATGGGAAATGTAGTTCCAAAACATCTGGGCTGCCAAGGTTTGCCATCACTGGTATGTCGAAACATAAAGTTGCTTGGCTAAACCCAGATGGAGTTTTGACTAAATGGTCCGCATGTCACCAGGAGCTTGTCATATATTCTAAAATGAAAACAAAGGGAGATCCTTGCGCTGATGAGTATATATTGTGCTAGTGCAAATACTAATAAATAAAAGCTGCTGCTGACAAATAAGGTGCAAGTGCCTTTAAAATGAAAATATGTGTAAGCCAACGCTGCTCAATGAACCACTTAGTACCTTAAATCATTAAATAAATATCAAATATTAGGTAATGAATGAATAAATAATCATCAAACAATAAAAAGTGCTCAGTGCAAACCGTGCCCACATATATAATGCAACAGTATCCTGAAAATAAATGTCCTCAAATTTCATTATAGACTGTTCATAAGTGCAGTTGTGCCACAAAGTGCTTCAGTGCTCCAATTTGAAGAAAGTGCTCTTGCTCCCCCTTTGGTTCCCTACTAGCTCACAGATGACGCCCAGGGGGAGGGCGAAACACGTCTAGCGAGGCAGAGCGTACAACATAATTTCCGATCGGTGGAACGCACGCTGAAGGAGCAGCAACCACCAGACCGCAGAATGCTGTTTGATCAATCTTTTTATTGTAAGTGGATTTCTTATATTTAATAAAACTATTTAAATGTACTTTACTATGGCGAGCTTATTTCCTTATACCACTGAGGGGGAAACACGGCCAGCATTACTTTCCAGCAGTCTCCCATAGCCTTGCACAGGAACAGCGGTTCAAACACAGACTCTGAGGACATCTTTAAAGGGCACAACAGCCCCGCACAGTCTTTGTGTCATAAAGGCTTGATTTGCACACTGTTCCGGTGAGTAGGGAACCATAGGGGGAGCACGAGCACTTTCTTCAAATTGGAGCACTGAAGTACTTTGTGGCACAACTGCACTTATGAACAGTCTATATTGAAATTTGAGGACTTTTTTTTTTCAGGATATTGTTGCATTATATATGTGGGCATGGTTTGCACTGAGCACTTTTTATTGTTTGATGATTATTTATTCATTCCCTAATATTTGATATTTATTTAATGATTTAAGGTAGTAAGTGGTTCATTGAGCAGCGCTGGCTTACACATATTTTCATATATTCGAATATGTGGCAAAAGCAATGTCTGCCAGCCCCAGGAATTAGTGGTTAGCCATGTGCAACAAATATAGTGTTTTAGGTATAATAACTGCAACACTTTTTCAGGGTACAGTGGAGCCTCTGTGACACTGAAGGATCAGGGCAGACTGCAGTTAAATAAATAAGGCCTGCTGGCCGAAACGCACTGGATTTTTATGACTGTTGTTCACCTGCATTAATAGAATGATGTTTTTGCCGACTTCCGGGGCAGCAGCCTATCTCCCTTTTTTGCACAGACTGCAGTTAAAACCAGGGGTAGAACAAAAATGTAAGGCGATATTAGAGCAAAATAGGTCAGAGGTTGGGGCATGTGGCTGGCCACAGAATCCAAAAACAGGCATACACAGAGTAGATAAACAAACACCTTTAAACAGGCACTAACTAAATGGTCAGATACATAAATATTCCTGATTGCTGCCAAGTGTGGAGATGTAGTATTTCGAGGATGCAGTTCTTTTTAATGGACCAACAGGTGGCGGGGATTGCAGTGTGATCTGCTGAGTTGCAATAAAGTAGTTATAGTAATGGAGGAAGGCAACACAACACAAGGCAACAACTTTGAATGTGATATACTTTATATATTCTCTCTTGTCTTCATAAGCGAGCTTCCTCTGAATATAATGCAAGAATAGCCAGGCCAAGAAGACAGCACAGGATACACAAAACAATGTATACAGAAAGCTCTTTTCTGGGCACATGGGGTTACCATAAAATATATTGGATACTTTAAAGCGGTAGTAAACTGCTTTTTTTTCACCCTGTAGGACAATGCCATAATGTGCTAGTATACATCGCATACTATCACATTATGAAATACTTACCTTAGAACAATGCCTTCCAGCAGAGTGCTTTTACCACTGAAGGCGCTTTCATTTTCACCCTGTCTTTCTTCCAAATTCATGTGCCCCAGTCGCCTGACCACGCTGTGATGACCTCACTCCTGTGTGTGCATGTAAGGGCTCTTTCACACGGTCCGCCTCCGTAGGCGGATCCATGCTGCTCAGCAGGGGATCGTAAACACAGATCCCCGCCGAGCAGGAAGGTGACATCTCCCTCTCTGCTCTGTGTGCGGAGAGGGAGATGTCAGAGCCCCATGCATCTCTATGGGGGAATCGGACCGCCTGTCCACTCTCATCCGATCCTATCTGATCCAATCCCCTGGACGGATGGAAAATAGGGTTTCTATCCGTCCGAATTTCACGGACAGGATCGGATACGGATGGCAGTGGGTGTCAGCGGACATGTCTCCGCTGACATCTGCTGCCCCATAGGGATGCATGGGGGATCCGATCAGATCCACCTAAAAAACTGACAGGCGGATCTGATCGGATCGCTCGTGTGAAAGGGGCCTAATGCCCCGTACACACGTGCAGATTATCTGAAGACTTTTGTCTTCAGATTTACCTTTTCTATGTAGTGCAAGGGCCTGCCGGATTGCATACAAATTGAAAGTATTTAGGTTTGACCTCATATTATATGGTTTTGGTAAGTCTGCAGACAAAAGTCTTCAGATAATCTGCACGTGTGTACGGGGCATTAGAGTCACAGACCATGGCACAGAGCTCTAAAGGGATGGCACAGGTATGCTGTCCCCTCAGAGCGCATGTGCCGGTGACGTCACCAGCTGCATTCAGTGTCCATATCTCTTAAACCGTGCAGGTTTGGAAGTCAGCTGAGCTTCAGCTCATTCAAATTAAGAAAAAATGTGCTTACAAAGTTAAAATTCCTTTGCAAAATGAACAAAATGTTATGTTTAATAAAAACAGCCCCGATCTGTAATATTTCTTACTGTATTGATTAATATACCTTTTTTGGGCTTGGTGTTATACAAGCAGGAAGGGATCTAATATGTTTGTTAAAATTTTAAAATATATAGCATCCCTAAAGAATGTGCTGTGTGTATATAAACAAAATGTGAGTTTTACTTTACTTCAGTCCCACAAATGCATATATTGTGAACGTCTTCTGAACATTTTGGAGCAGTGACACATTCTATAAAGATTAACACGATTTGTGAGCTTCAGATTGAAAAATAAATACATTGTAAAAGGAAAATAAAATATTCAAGATATTTTTAGTTGTAAAATGTGTGATGTCAGGGCACACATTGATAAAAGTGGCCTCCTCACTGGCACTGGAGGAAACGACTATGGAATTGTATGTAAAATAGCTGCAGAGTATTGACTTAGTCTGGCCATATATTATACAATTTTATTCTACAACTTGCCTTTAGATTTACCAAAACCATATAATATGGGGTCTCACCTAAACACTTTCAATTTGTATGCAATCAGGCAGGCCCTTGTACTACATAGTTGAAGGTAAAGCCCCGTACACACGTACCGATTGTTGGTCATAAATATTCGGCCGCTGACCGATTGATCGATTGTAGGCTTGTTAGTATGATGCTTCCGACAGCCGACAGCGCATTTTCGGCCAAACAGAATCTGTCGTGCAGACTTTAAAATATTTGTTGGCCGTCACCGGAACGGCCGATTGTTCGCCAGTCAGTACAGATTTCGGCCGACAGACAGCAGATTAGCAAGACTGGGCATGCTCAGATGGCCGACAAAATTCGTGTGCAGTCTTTTGCAGTTTTCAACAGACACGACAGCCCTGGACAAAAGGCGGCCGATCGTTCGACCGACGATCAGTACGTGTGTACGGGGCTTTAATCTAAAGAAAATTGTATAATGTATGGCCAGCTTTATTCTAAATGTAGAGAAACTAGAAACATTTCAGTGCAATACACTTTTTCTGGAGCCCATGTCTAGGTCAGGGAATATGGGAGACATTTTAAAGCCAAAATCAAGCCAAGGCATATTTTTTAAGCTTTAAATGTATAACCTCTGTCAATGTTTTAATCACATCAGAGTTTCCATTGGAGACATATTTCCTCCTTTCCTGTCCTGGTGACCATAAGGGAAGAGAGGTGATATCTATAACCGGGACAGAGACAGAAATACAATCCTGAAAGTGGTCCCATCCCTTCTCCATTTTACTAAAAAAAAAAAAAATTGTTTCATCATCATTGGGGAGATTTTTGCTCAATTCCTGTCTACAAGACTACACTGGAAGTGAAGGGTGATCAAGGCAACAGAGACAACACTAAAACCTGGCAGAGCTAAAAAGCAAGGCTGAAGTTATGCCTGCATTTTTGTACCTGCGTGTGGTCTCTACTCCTACATGTGGTCCTTTTCACCACATCACAATTAACTAGATCTGAAATGTGAGAAAAGCCCCTATGATACTATGCAAGCTTTGTGCTTTACTATGTATTAGCTGTGTTATCACAGGTTGGGTAGAGGTGTCACAGGTTGGGCACCAACACAGCAATGGAGGATGTCTATTTTTCTAAGGACTACTTAGGCTTGATCATCCAACAGAAGAGCGTTCCAGATGCAAATACCATTAGACACATAAACCCTTCTGGCATCCACCAGAGTTTGCAGATGGGAAATCTGGGCTTTCTGGACTCCAAACTGGATCGGCTAGGAAAGCAAGTGAATATGCAAAGATGTCACACTTAGTGGTTTCAGTAGTTGTGTAAAGCAACTCACAACTTTTCTCTAATATCATAGCTGGTTTTAAACCTCCATCAGGTTTTTATTGCAATCTGGGTCCCTGCTGGGGGAATTTCACCTCACTTCTTCTCCTACTGATCTAACTACAAGTGAAAAGAACTAAACATGGACAGACAGATTGATTCTTTGATCTACATAAACCAAGTTGTATCACTGATTGTGCCTTTATTGGAGAGATTGAGCTCACTTCTTGTCTCAGTTAACATACAAGAGGTCACTGCAAATCTTCGCCATGGGTTCAGAAATGGCAATAAAAATCTGACAGTTTCTAACCCTTTTCAATTGAAGTTGTTTGGCATTTGTTGGCATTTAATTAGAAAATACTGTTAAAGATCTTGTAACACTGGGGTTGAGTTACTAAAACTGGAGAGTGAAAAATCTGGTGCAGCAGGGTATGGTAGCCAATGAGCTTCTAACTTCAGCTTGCTCAATTAAGCTTTGACAAAATAAACTGGAAGCTGATTGGTTTCTATGCAGAAATGCACACGATTTTTCACTCTCCAATTTGAGTAAATCAACCCCACTGTCTGCCCCAACAAAATATAACATCCAGCACCTATTTCAAATAAAAATTGATGTAGAAAGTAAACAATATTGCAATATTCCAGTATCATGCATCTGATATCACAATTTGCATCTTGCAAGCACTGGAACAGATCCCAGGAACTACTTTGTGAATTTTCTAACTTTGACACTTGGATGTGGAGGGCCACATAGCAATATCCTTACAGTGGTACTGTTAGTCCATAAAGTGCATGATATGGAAGGACATCTTTCAAAACAAAGTAAATAAGCAAAGAAAACACCCCTATCATGCCACCATAATGTGGACCATTAAAAGTAAATGTTAAAGAGGTTGTAAATCCTAGTCATAAGATTTGAACTAAGCACATATATCTGTAGTATTTACTTGTCTCTCTCCAAAGCTCTAAGTGTTGTTTCTCTATGGTGCTTTGTTCCTCTGTTATCAGCATGAATCAGTTCTGACAGATTTTCCTACACATGAGATAACTTAAGCTAACATTTGTGTCAGGGAGGGAACTTAGAGGGAGATTAGCACTCAGCTTGTCTATTCAGAATACAGCTCTGCATGTTCCTTCGTTCCTCTGCCTATGCAGAGGGGGTTCCTTTCCTCCAATCAGCTCTCACACACTATCTCAGCTGTAACTGCATTTCCCCACTTCCTTCTCTGTACTTCTCACAGATGCAAAAGGATTTTATCACTTTAAAAGGTTGTAGAGAGAAGAAGACTGCAGTTAAGCAAGTAAAATGTACTGTATGTAGGAGATTTGTTTAATCTCTGTGTATCATCTGAGGCTATTCACTTCACTGGGTGATTGTGAGTGTTTACAACTAGTGTTGAGCGAACACGGACTGTATTATTCGTGTTCGTACCGAATAATTGGATTTTTTTTACCCGAACACGGACACGGACACTTTACTGTATGTTCGGGTAAAAATCCGTGTTCGGTCGTTTTATTTCCGGGTTTTGCATGCTTTGGCGCTCTTTTCATGGCGGGCTTTCAACAGCCAATCAACAATCGTTTAACTGGTGTGCCTTAAGCCATCCCAGCCATGCCTGCAAATGTCTTAGTAGCTGTGATTGGCCGTCTGAAGCATGTGACCAAGTCTTTATAAGTTCGAGGCAGCCGCCGCAGCAGCGTCATTCTGCTGCTTAGCTAAGGGACAGAGCACACATCAATGTGCTGGCTGCTGATTAGGGAAAGATAGGCAGGAAAAAACCATTTGTGTCCGGATAGAATTGAGGGACAGGTCGGAGTGTTTAGGCAGGGCGAGTTGTAGGCATTTTAGGGATAGAGTCTGCTGAATTATAGGGTCAGTGTCTTCTACAAACTACAATCGATATTGCTGTGTGGGGGGTGGGGTGAATCTGCACTCAATCCTGATCTACGATCTCTTCTCAATCCTGTTAGGGACAGAGTCTGCTGAATTTTAGGGAAACTGTGTTCTACAAACTACAATCGATATTGCTGTGTGCTGTGGGATTGGAGATAGGCAGGTGTCAGTGATCCACATCCATTTTTCTGTGTGTGAGCTGCAGTGAACACAATCTTTTTGGGCTGCAGTGAACACAATCTTTTTGGGCTGCAGTGAACACAATCTTTTTGGGCTGCAGTGAACACAATCTTTTTGGGGTGCAGTGAACAAAATCTTTTTGGGGTGCAGTGAACACAATCCTTTTTGGTGTGCAGTGAACACAATCTTTGTGGGGTGCAGTGAACAAAATCCTTTGTGGGGTGCAGTGAACACAATCTTTTTGGGGTGCAGTGAACAAAATCCTTTTTGGGGTGCAGTGAACAACATCCTTTTTGGGGTGCAGTGAACACAATCTTTTTGGGGTGCAGTGAACAAAATCCTTTGTGGGGTGCAGTGAACACAATCTTTTTGGGGTGGAGTGAACAACATCCTTTTTGGGGTGCAGTGAACAAAATCCTTTTTGGGGTGCAGTGAACAAAATCATTTTTGGGGTGCAGTGAACACAATCTTTTTGGGGTGCAGTGAACACAATCTTTGTGGGGTGCAGTGAACACAATCTTTTTGGGGTGGAGTGAACAACATCCTTTTTGGGGTGCAGTGAACAACATCCTTTTTGGGGTGCAGTGAACACAATCTTTTTGGGGTGCAGTGAACACAATCTTTGTGGGGTACAGTGAACAGAATCTTTGTGGGGTGCAGTGAACACAATCTTTGGGGGGTACAGTGAACACAATCTTTTTGGGGTGCAGTGAACACAATCTTTGTGGGGTGCAGTGAACACAATCTTTTTGGGGTGGAGTGAACAAAATCATTTTTGGGGTGCAGTGAACAACATCCTTTTTGGGGTGCAGTGATCAAAATCCTTTTTGGGGTGCAGTGAACACAATCTTTTTGGGGTGCAGTGAACAAAATCCTTTGTGGGGTGCAGTGAACAGAATCTTTGTGGGGTGCAGTGAACACAATCTTTGGGGGGGTACAGTGAACACAATCTTTTTGGGGTGCAGTGAACACAATCTTTGTGGGGTACAGTGAACAGAATCTTTGTGGGGTGCAGTGAACACAATCTTTGGGGGGTACAGTGAACACAATCTTTTTGGGGTGCAGTGAACACAATCTTTGGGGGGTACAGTGAACACAATCTTTTTGGGGTGCAGTGAACACAATCTTTGTGGGGTGCAGTGAACACAATCTTTGGGGGGGTACAGTGAACACAATCTTTTTGGGGTGCAGTGAACAACATCCTTTTAGGGTGCAGTGAACACAATCTTTGTGGGGTGCAGTGAACAACATCCTTTTAGGGTGCAGTGAACACAATCTTTGTGGGGTACAGTGAACAGAATCTTTGTGGGGTGCAGTGAACACAATCTTTGGGGGGTACAGTGAACACAATCTTTGTGAGGTGCAGTGAACACAATCTTTGTGGGGTGCAGTGAACACAATCATTGTGGGGTGCAGTGAACTCAATCTTTGTGGGGTACAGTGAACACAATCTCATACTTCTGAAGATTTGAGGGTGCTGCCTGTTCCATACTCCCCCTACTCCTCATCTAGCCTTTTAGGGGTACAAACAATAGTAATTGGGGCCTAGTGTGGTTGTGTACGTGTGATATACATACACTTTTTTTGGATCATATTTTCTATTCCGCTATTTAATCAAAAACCTTTGGGGATCAGTTAAATTGGGGGATAGTCTGTGTTGGTACGTGTGAGAGAGATCCACCTTTCCAAGTTTTTGGGGTTCATCTCATACTTCTGAAGATTTGAGGGTGCTGCCTGTTCCATACCCCCCCTACTCCTCATCTAGCCTTTTAGGGGTACAAACAATAGTAATTGGGGCCTAGTGTGGTTGTGTACGTGTGATATACATACACTTTTTTTGGATCATATTTTCTATTCCGCTATTTAATCAAAAACCTTTGGGGATCAGTTAAATTGGGGGATAGTCTGTGTTGGTACGTGTGAGAGAGATCCACCTTTCCAAGTTGTTGGGGTTCATCTCATACTTCTGAAGGTTTGAGGGTGCTGCCTGTTCCATACTCCCCCTACTCCTAGCCTTTTAGGGGTACAAACAATAGTAATTGGGGCCTAGTGTGGTTGTGTACGTGTGATATACATACACTTTTTTTGGATCATATTTTCTATTCCGCTATTTAATCAAAAACCTTTGGGGATCAGTTAAATTGGGGGATAGTCTGTGTTGGTACGTGTGAGAGAGATCCACCTTTCCAAGTTGTTGGGGTTCATCTCATACTTCTGAAGGTTTGAGGGTGCTGCCTGTTCCATACTCCCCCTACTCCTAGCCTTTTAGGGGTACAAACAATAGTAATTGGGGCCTAGTGTGGTTGTGTACGTGTGATATACATACACTTTTTTTGGATCATATTTTCTATTCCGCTATTTAATCAAAAACCTTTGGGGATCAGTTAAATTGGGGGATAGTCTGTGTTGGTACGTGTGAGAGAGATCCACCTTTCCAAGTTGTTGGGGTTCATCTCATACTTCTGAAGGTTTGAGGGTGCTGCCTGTTCCATACCCCCCTACTCCTCATCTAGCCTTTTAGGGGTACAAACAATAGTAATTGGGGCCTAGTGTGGTTGTGTACGTGTGATATACATACACTTTTTTTGGATCATATTTTCTATTCCGCTATTTAATCAAAAACCTTTGGGGATCAGTTAAATTGGGGGATAGTCTGTGTTGGTACGTGTGAGAGAGATCCACCTTTCCAAGTTGTTGGGGTTCATCTCATACTTCTGAAGGTTTGAGGGTGCTGCCTGTTCCATACCCCCCCTACTCCTCATCTAGCCTTTTAGGGGTACAAACAATAGTAATTGGGGCCTAGTGTGGTTGTGTACGTGTGATATACATACACTTTTTTTGGATCATATTTTCTATTCCGCTATTTAATCAAAAACCTTTGGGGATCAGTTAAATTGGGGGATAGTCTGTGTTGGTACGTGTGAGAGAGATCCACCTTTCCAAGTTGTTGGGGTTCATCTCATACTTCTGAAGGTTTGAGGGTGCTGCCTGTTCCATACCCCCCCACTCCTCATCTAGCCTTTTAGGGGTACAAACAATAGTAATTGGGGCCTAGTGTGGTTGTGTACGTGTGATATACATACACTTTTTTTGGATCATATTTTCTATTCCGCTATTTAATCAAAAACCTTTGGGGATCAGTTAAATTGGGGGATAGTCTGTGTTGGTACGTGTGAGAGAGATCCACCTTTCCAAGTTTTTGGGGTTCATCTCATACTTCTGAAGATTTGAGGGTGCTGCATGTTCCATACTCCTCTTCCTCATCCTCCCTTTAGGGTAGGAAAAAATTTAATCGGGCCTAGTCTGTGTTTGTACGTGTGAGATACACAGTTTTTTATCCTATTCCGCTATTCAATACACACCCTTTTGGTGTAAAAAACATTAAATTGCGGCATAGTTTGCATATTTGACATTTGCATATATTGTGCCTTGTTGCGCTGTTTTGGGTACTCCACCAACATGGCCAGTGGCAATGACGCCATTCTCAGCTTAACTATCCCACTTCTATGCCTCCTTGAAAAAACAATTTGGGCGATGATGGAAGAGGATGTGGCACAGGATGAGGAGGAGGAGGAGGAGGATGAAGAGGTAACATTTCAAAGGCTTTCAGGGCAGTCATTCGCAAGGGGCTCCGAGGGTGGGTTCCTGCACACACAAACGCCAGGGACACAATTGTCCAGCAGGGGCACAGTTCTGGAGGATGAGGAGGATGAGGAGGAGGAGGAGCTGGAGGAGGAGATGGAACCATGTTCACAGCAGGGTGGCACCCAGGCCAGCTCATGGCCATCACTGGTGCGTGGCTGGGGGGATACAGAGGACACGGACGATACACCTCCCACAGAGGACAGCCTTTCGTCGCCTCTGGGCAGCCTGGCACACATGAGCGATTACATGCTGCAGTGTCTCCACAACGACCGCCGAGTTGCCCACATTCTAACTTGTGCTGATTACTGGGTGGCCACGCTGCTGGATCCCCGTTACAAGGACAACGTACCGTCCTTAATTCACTCACTGGAGCGCGATCGCAAGATGCGCGAGTACAAGCGCACGCTGGTAGACGCCATGCTGCTGGCATTCCCATCTGACAGCGGGGCCACAGTGGAAGCACAAGGCAGAGGAGGAGGAGGAGGAGGTCGCCAACGCAACCAGGGCACCGCCAGCACCTCAGAAGGCAGGGTTAGCATGGCCGAAATGTGGAAAAGCTTTGTCAGCACGCCACAACAAACAGCAGCACCAGCAGCTCAGATGGAACGTGTTAGCAGGAGGCAGCATTTTACCAACATGGTGGAGCAGTATGTGTGCACACGCCTACATGTAGTGAATGAGGGGTCTGCCCCCTTCAACTTCTGGGTCTCCAAATTGGGCACATGGCCTGAGCTTGCCCTTTACGCCTTGGAGGTGCTGGCGTGCCCTGCAGCCAGTGTATTATCTGAACGGGTATTTAGCACGGCTGGGGGCGTTATAACAGACAAGCGCAGCCGCCTGTCCAGAGACAATGTGGACAAGCTCACGTTCATTAAAATGAACCAGGCATGGATCCCACGGGACTTTTCCGTACCTTATGCAGAATAGCAATGGATACCGACCTTACCCACCCATTGTTCCATTTTTGCTCTTTCTCACTCTTTTGGGGTGTACCCTCATTTAAAATTTTTGAAAAGAAGCAGTGTTGGCTACCTCGTCCTCCTCCTCAGGGCCAGATTAATGTAGGGGCTATTGGAGCTGCAGCTCCAGGCCCCTACCTTTTATATAGGCCCCGGGTTGGCCATATTCACTGTTACCGCTCTTCTGTCACTTGTAAACACAGAAGTCTGGCTTCTATGCTCGCTTCCCCAGGCAGCACCCTCAGAACCTCCCCACACAGCGTGAAGGCCGGACAAGGAGGGACAGTTGGCGATGCATGGATGTGTTTATGGGCTTCAGAGACAGCATCCCATGTTGAATTAGGCATGCATGGCTGCACCCTTCCTCCTCTGGGTGCATGGCAAGGCACGGCCCTTAAGGCCCTTCAAAATCCTCAGCACCAAGCCCATGATGCTGTTAATCCGGCCCTGGTCCTCCTCCACCGCCGCTTCCACCTACACCGCCCATAGGTGTGCGCAGCCTATTGCATTAAGGTGTGCACCCCAAAGTTGAAATACACATGCATGTGTTTGCCAGCAGGGAGAGTAATGTATCGGGGCCATGTACCTGTAGGCAAGGAGAAATAGAGCAGAGCAGGTCCCAGGGAGATCTTTCCCATCTCCTCACTGGCAATGCTATGTGCCCTAGGTGATTAGGGTGTGCCCAGGCACACCCAGCACACCCTGTGCGCACGCCTATGTCACCGCCACATCCACCACCACCTCAACCTCCCTCCTACTCCATATGGGCCTCGTCCTTCAGAGATGAAGAAGAACATTGTTTTATTTTTCTGTTTTTTTTTGTTGTTTTAAGTTATTTCCCTATCCACATTTGTTTGCAGAGCACTTGCCATGCTCTTAATTACGTTTTGCTGCCATTTGCAGCACTCTAGCCCTTTCCTTTGGTGTTTTAGTGCCATTTTAGTGCCTTAAAGTTCGGGTCCCCATTGACTTCAATGGGGTTCGGTGTCCGGGAAAAGTTCGGTAAAAGTCCGGGACACGGACCCGGACTTTTTTTTAAAGTTCGGCCGAACCCGTCGAACACGGACATCTAGGTGTCCGCTCAACCCTATTTACAACCACTTTAAAGGAGATCTATGGTGACAGCATACACTTTTATTTTTTTTTATAAAATCAGCATTGTAAAACCAATACAAACAATAGTTATTTTAGACAATCCTAAAAAAATCTTACTTGAAATATCTCCTTTCATTTTGTGAGTTCTGCCTGTCTGCTGGCAATCTCTTTCCACCATTTCCTGGATTCCATGCACATTTTGCACCTTCTCCTCTGCTGTTTACTTTCTTTTTTTGAGGACTATATAGCCCATGGTACCTTGCTTCCTGCAAGCAGTGATATCTGTGCTAACTCCACCTGCTAAAACCCCTCTTCTCAGCACCTCTATAGCTCAAGGGACAGACTCTGTGAAATGTGTGACACAGCAGTGCCTATTCATTATAGGACATTCAAGGAAATAAAAGTCTGAGGACCCCCCACCCCTTCAACCTCTGCAGCAATGCTGGCAGCACTCATACGTCTATTTCCCAAAGGCAACTTCTGGATATGACGCTAAGCACATGCACTTAACTTCTTTGGTTGACCAGGGCGAGGCCTGTTCTGAATAGAACCTGTCCTGTCAAACCTCTGTATGGTCTTGGCCACCGTGCTGCAGCTCAGTTTTAGGGTCTTGGCAATCTTCTTATAGCCTAGGCCATCTTTATGTAGAGCAATAATTTTTTTTTTTCAGATCCTCAGACAGGTCTTTGCCATGAGGTGCCATGTTAATCTTCCAGTGACCAGTATGAGAGAGTGAAAGCAATAACACCAAATTTCACACACCTGCTCACCATTCATGCCTGAGACGTTGTAACATTGAGGAGTTACATGACACCGGGGAGGGAAAATGGCTAATTAGGTCCAATATGGACATTATAACTTAGGTGTGTAATCACTTTTGTTGCCAGCGGTTTAGACATTAATGGCTGTGTCTTGAGTTATTTTGAGGGGAAAGCAAGTATACATTGTTATACAAGCTGCACACTTACTACTTTATATTGTAGCAAAGTGTCATTTCTTCACGTGTTGTCACATGAAAAGATATAATAAAACATTTACAAAAATGTGAGGGATGTACTCACTTTTGTGAGATACTGTATACTCCCTCTCCCTACTCCCTCTCAAGTAGAGACAGCTGGGAGCTGGTCAGTTTCAAAGAATGAACAACTGTTACAAAGGGGTCCCCACTCTCTCTGTTAGAGAGCAGTTAAAATGGGAGCATGAAAAAGGGGGCAGGAACACCCACAACTCCAAAATAGAGGAACAGAACTGGGAATGATGGAAGAAAAACGTATAGCTGGAACCCCACATAAGATTAAAAAAAAAGGACATGATTTACCGGGTTGTACTGTATCATTTAAATTTCAAGTTTTGATTAACTGAGTTCTAAGTCTCCAAAGTGGATCTAAACCCCTGATTTCACAGTTTCCTAGTTGCTCAAAAGGAATTCCTTTGAATGACAATTGTTACAGATATTAGTGTGCTTATGTCAGCTTTCAATCAAACTGTCGAGTCATCAAATGGCTGGTGTCATAGCTGATCACATGGCCAGCATCATGGCAACTGCAGATCAAATAGAGGCCAAGATTGCAGCTTCATTGGCTGTAAAGCATAGGTGGGTTTATTTCCGCTTTAATGTTTTCACCACGGCTACATGGATCTACCTCCAATCCACACAACACTGCTCTACTCATTTAACTATGGCTCTACTTGCAGCACAATTTGCCAAGTTCCGTATGGTGGCTTCTCCAGTAATATAAAATAATGTTCCTTGAGTATATTTTACACAATATAAACAGCAGTGAGATAAAGGTCAAGCAGTTATTTACAAGCTTAGTGGGGATTGGTATAAGAATATTGCTAGATTAACAAAAAGATACACCACTGCACAGGTCATTCAAAAAGAAAGGAGTAAAGAACACAACTGAGTGGTATAATGCCACCAGCATTTCTTCGGGATTAGCTTTAAATTACCCATATGGAGTTACTTAGGTAAAATTTGCTTCAAAAAAAGTCTAATGTTAAGAAAACTTTTCCACATTGCTCTAAAAAAACAAAAAACTGTAATTGGTGTGCCATTGCAAAATAGGGACTTTAAAGCAGTAAACATAGTGAAGCCCATGGTGAAATATAATAACAGTGATAACAATAACATGCAATTTGATTTTATTTTTATTTAATTACTACAGGTATTTATATGATGTAAATAATTCATATATTTAAACAATAGAAATATGGTCCTTTGACCACTTCCATACAGGGCAGTTACACCCCCTTCCTGCCCAGACCAATTTTTAGCTTTCAGCACTCTCACAATTTGAATGACAATTGCTCAGTCATGCTACACTGTAACCAATCATTTTTTTCCACACAAATAGAGCTTTCTGTTGGTGGTATTTGATCACAACTGGGTTTTTTTATTTTACGTGATATAAGCAAAAAAAGAGAAAACGTTTTGAAAAAAAAAAAAAAACACTTTTATTTTAGTTTCTATTCTAAAATTTTGCAAAAAAATAATTTTCTTCATACATTTGGGCCAAAATTTATACTGCTACATATCTCGGGTAAAAATAACCCAAATTAGTGTATATTATTTAGTCTGTGTGAAAGTTATTGATTCTAGAAGCTATGGTACCAATTACTGAAAATTGATCACACCGGATGTACTGACTGCCCATCTCCTTTCTTGAGGCCCTGAAATGTCAGGACAGTACAAATACCCCCCAAATGACCCCTTTTTGAAAAGTAGTTAGTCCAAGATATTTAGTAAGAGGCATGGTGAGTTTTTGAAGTTGGAATTTTTTCCCACAATTCTTGGGAAAATTAAAAAAAAAATGTTTTTTTTCTTTTTTTCCCCACAAAGTTGTCAATTTATAAGCTATTTCTAACACATAGCATGTACATAGCAAAAATGACACCCCAAAATACATTTTGCTACTCCTCCTGAGTATGGTGATACCACATATGTGAGACTTTTACACAGCCTGGCCACATAAAGAGACTCAACATCCAAGTAGCACCTTCAGGCGTTCTAGGAGCATAAATCACACACATCATTTTCTGATTAACTATCACACTTTTGAAGGCCCTAGAGCCCCAATACATTGGAAACAACCACAAAATTACCCCATTTTGGAAAGCATACACTCCAACGTATATTCTATGAGGCATTATGAGTCTTTTGAACATGTCATTTTTTTCCACAAGTGTTTGGAAAATGTGGGAAAAAAAATGAAAACCTATTTTTTTTTTTACACAAAGTTGTCAATTTATAGGATATTCCTAACGCATAGCATGTACACAGAAAAAATTACACCCCAAAATACATTCTGCCACCCCCCCTGAGTATGGCGATACCACATGTGTGAGACTTTTTCACATCCTAGCCACATAGAGGGGCCCAACATCCAAGGAGCACCATCATGCATTCTAGGGACATAAATTACACACAAAACTCTGATGGGCAGGTGGCAGGCAGATGACAGGTACTCGGGTACTGATGAGCAGGCAGCAGGTACTCTGATGAGCAGGTGGAAGGTACTCGGGTACTTTGATAGGCAGGCGGCAGGTACTCTGATGAGCAGGTGAAAGGTAATTGGGTACTTTGATAGGCAGGCGGCAGGTACTCTGATGAGCAGATGGAAGGTAGGTACTCGGGTACTCTGATGAGCAGGTAGAAGGTACTCGGGTACTCTTCATTGATAAAATTACTCTGACATTCAAGAGGTAGCTGGGTGTAGTAAGATGTCCACATGGGTGTTCTATCTGATTACCACTCCCCGTCAGATCATGAAGTATTTGGAATGCATAGTGCCATAGAACGCATGTTGGAATGCATAGAGCATGAGCAGTAAGTCCTTTTTTTGGTTAGAACGTCACTTCTGTTACATGATCTGAAGGGTAGGGGTAATCCAATAGAACACCCCCTCCCCCCATCCTGCAAGTTACATTGTGGGAGGAAGAGTCACATGTTCCCCATGCATGGAAATATCATATAAACAGAGTGGTTGGCAAATGAACAAGAGGTGAATATAAAAAGGGGGGGGGGGGGTAGATGAGTTAATAAAGTAATTGTAAAGGTTAGGTTTTTTTGAAAATAACAAACATGTTATGCTTACCTGCTGTGTGCAAGGGATTTTCACAGAGCAGCCCCGATCCTCCTCTTCTGGGGGTGACCCAGGGGCGCTCCTGGCTCCTCCTCTTCATTGGGTGCTCCATGGAAAGCCAGTTTCACGGGGGGCACTCATGCGTAATGCGCTCACGAGTCCCGCTTCTGCGTTTATTGACACAGACAACGGGACTTGGCCCCACCCCCCGCTCCTGTGTCACTGGATTTGATTGACAGCTGGGGGAGCCATTGGCTCCCTCTGCTATCAATCTATCCAATGAGAATCTGAAACAGTGGCTGGAGCCGCTGGGCTCGTGCTCATCGCTGGAGCATTTGGGTTCAGGTAAGAATAACGGGGGGTCTTGGGGGCAGCTGCAACCATGAGATTTTACAACTCCTTTAACCAGTTCTGGACTGGAATCTTTTACCCCTTTAATGACCAGGCCATTTTTGCGATTCAGCACTGCGTTACTTTAACCACTTTACCACCGGAGGATTTTGCTGTCTTCCGTCCAGGCCACTTTTTGCGATTCGGCGCTGTGCGACTTCAACTGACAATTGCGCGGTCGTGCGACGCCGTACCCAAACAAAATTTACGTCCTTTTTTTCCCACAAACAGAGATTTCTTTTGGTGGTATTTGATCACCTGTGCGATTTTTACTTTTTGCGCTATAAACAAAAAAAGAGCTTTTATTTTGAAAAAATAACAATATTTTTAACATTTTTTTATATGAAATTCCCCCCAAAAAAGATGTAAAAACCAATTTTTTAAAAAATTTTTGGCCAATTTGTTTTCTGCTACCTATGTTTGGTAAAAAAAATCACAATAAGCGTATTTTGATTGGTTTGCGCAAAAGTTATTGCGTTTACTAACAAAGGGAAAGATTTCTGTCATTTTTGGTGTTTTTTTTTTTTAACGCGTAATGGCGGCGATCTGCGATTTTTTTTGTGGGACTGCGACATTGCGGCGGACAGATCGGACCCTTGACTGACATTTTTGACACTTTTGGGGTTACCAGTGACATTACTGCAGTAATCAGTGCTATATATATGCACTGTTACTGTAAAAATGACACTGGCAGGGAAGGGGTTAATTTTATTGGAGAGGGAGGGGTTAATGTATGCCTGGTGCTTACTGACGTGTAGGGGGGAGGTGACTGAGTGAGTCATGGACAGATCGGATGTCCAGCTATGCTGAACAGTCCGATCTGTCACTCCCTGTCACTATGGAGATCCGCCCGCTGTGTTTACACACAGCGGGCGGATCTCCACACTAGATCCCCGGCGATCGGGGCAGAGCAGCGGCGATCGCCGCTGCTCCTCCCCTGGCCCGACTCCCGCTGTGAATGAAAACAGCGGGAGCGAGCCTCCGGCGGCGCGCAAGCGCCGCCCAGAAGGGGGAGTGTCTGACGACGTTAATACTACGTCGTCAGACGATAACGAACCACTTTGCCGCAGTACTATTACCGTACTCGGTCGGCAAGTGGTTAACAGACAATTGCGCAGTCGTGCAACGCTGCACCTAAATAAAATCAATGTCTTTTTTTCCCCACAAATAGAGCTTCCTTTGGTGGTACTTGATCACCTCTGCAATTTTTATTTTTTGCGCTATAAACAAAAAAAGAGTGACAATTCTAAAAACAAAAGCAAAAAAAAAACAATATTTTTCACATTCTGCTATATAACATTCACCCCCCAAAAAAAAGAATTTAAAAAATCAATTTCCTGACAGACTCCATGGCAGCACACGTATGGGTAGGCTCCGCCTCCTCTCCTACCCTATAGGACCCCACTCCCATAAATCTTTGCTCCATACCAGGAGCCGTGTTCCTTTTTCGTCCTCCTCCTGCGAGAAGGAAGTCTTACCTTATAGGACGTCTATCGGTTTCAGGCGAGCTGGTGGCGTGTGGACCTTGTTGATGTCAGATGCCTCCTGTTTTATGTCCAGCAATCTCGATATTTATCGGGTGGACCCGGGCAATATTATTTTAAAATGCTGAAGAGGCCGTAAATCCTGAATGAGAGGTGGGCTGCATTGATGGCCAATACGTCCTTGCTATTGAGCGGATAGGCCCTGGTGCCCTGTCACACACGCATGAATTCATCCAGGCCTGAGACTGTTCGTTTATCGTCATGGTGGTAAAGTATAAAACTTTCTTTTGGTTTCATTGTATTTCCTGTTTGTGCGGTGGAGCGCTCCTGCGTTCCAGATCGTCGCTTAGGCTCCTCCCCCTGCCTCGCTGGACCTTCAATTGGTTGTCCAGGATGAGGCTTGGCCCTGGTATCGTCTGCGCATGCGCGCGCATCGCTCCCGATCTCCTATGACGATATTGCGTCGTTTGGGGCGTGGCTTTGCGGCGCCCGGGAGATTTAAGCAGCTGTCATTCCTGTTTACAATGGGATGTCTGCGGGCGTTGCGGTGGCTTCCCCGTGCTGTTTCTCTGCTCTTCAGCGGTGAGTCATGCTTTGATCCAGGTGCCATTTGGGGTAAAAGGGTTGGTGTGGAGACGAAAGTCAGTACATGTATGCTTACTTTCTTCCTGTGCAGGCTTTTGCTTCTATCTGCAAATGGATGCTTCACCACCCCCCGGTGGCCAGTCCCTGCGCAACAGGTGAGCTAGTTTTTCTTAACCCTTACCTGCTTGCGTTGGCTGGTGGAATGGAGCCTAAGTGTGTTTTTCTTTCCCTATTTAGCCCTTTTAGGTCTGACCAACGCCCTATTTCTGGATCAAAGGATCGTTCTCCTTCAGCCCATAGGCATTCTTCATCAAAGTCTGGTCATAGGTCTAGCTCCAGGTCTAAACGACATGAGCACACTTCCAGTTCAGTCGCTCCGCGGCAATCCCGCCATTCTGACCGAAGTTCAGGGAAATCATGCTGGGGCTGTCGAGCCCATATCCCTGAGGATAGATCCCTATGTGATACCTGTTATTCCAGGGTTTTGAGGGAAAAGCAAGACACTGCACAACCAGTGGAGGCTATGGTCAGGCGGATTGTAAAAGAATCCCTTAGAGATTGGGATTCGAGCAGGCTTTCGGGTCACTCTTCAGAGGCTCCTGGTTTCCTCCTAAGGGATGAAGTGGAGCCAGGTACCTCACAACCAAGTCGTCTGTCAGAAGATTCTACAGACAGTGAAGATGATTTGGCAGACCAGAATGTAGGTTTTGAACTTGCTATGGTCCCACCGCTAGTTAAGGCGGTCAAGGAGGCATTAAAATGGGAAGATCCAGCTGAGTCCCCAGCTAAACAGAAGAAATACTTCAAACACCTCAAAAAAGAGCGTTCCCATTTTCCCCTCCTAGGGGAATTGGGAGAAATTATTACAGACGAGTGGCAGGGAGTTGAAAAGAGAAACTCTTTGTCATCTAAGGTCTCCAGAATGTATCCCTTTAAGGATGATAAGGTGAAACATCTAGACTCCGCTCCCACGGTGGATGCGGCCTTGATGAGGTTGGTGAAACACGTAACCTTACCATTGGAAGACTCAGTCTCATTCAAAGACGCTCTTGACAGGCGGATTGACACAGATCTTAAGAAGATTTATCTCTCCGCAGGTATGGCGTGTAAGCCGGCTCTGGCTTTGGCAGCCACATCCAAGGCAATGGAAGTCTGGGTAGACAGCGTGGAGGCTACACTTCAGACTGTCTCCGAAGAGGTGGCCAGGAGTTCAGCCATTCAGGAGTTGAGACTGGCAACGGCTTTCTTGGGTGAGGCATCCATTGATATAATCCGCTTGGCGGCGCGGGTCATGCTGTCCTCTGTCACGGCCAAACGCGCCTTGTGGTTGCGCCCCTGGTTGGCCGACCCTGCCTCTAAGCAGGCCTGGTGCAAAATTCCCTTTGAGGGTTCCTCCCTCTTTGGTAATAAACTGGACAGTGCTATTACCCGTGCCACTGGTGGTAAATCTGGTTTCCTTCCCCAGGATCGCCGGTTGATAGATCAGAGAAGACCTCAAAACAGACAAAATCCTGATCGTGCCAGAGAGGCCCGTTTTTACAGGCCCGGTCGTGAGTTCAGGAAGAACTGGAAGCGCCCTCAGTCTACAGGGCAGAAGTTCTCCAAAGGAAAATCTTCAGCAAGCCGAGAGGCGACGAAGTCTTTTTGACATCGAACCTGTCCAGACGGTGCGGGTAGGCGCACGCTTGCTTCAGTTTGCGCACGTCTGGGCAGCCTCGATCGAAGATCAATGGGCCGTCAGAACCGTATCACACGGACATGTGTGGATTTTCGACAGAAGCCCCATTCTTCGCTTCATTCCTACGGCCTTACCCCGTTCAGAAGAGAAGAAGTCAACTCTTCTTACATATGTAGAATCCCTGGTTGCCCAGGGTGCAGCAGTGCCTGTCCCAACCGAGGAACGGTTCCAAGGCATCTACTCTCCGCTCTTCATGGTCTTGAAGAAAAGCGGCTCTTGGAGGCCGGTTATAGACCTAACACACCTAAACACCTTCATCAAGAAAGAGAGGTTCAGGATGGAAACACTTTTTACAATTCGGCAAGTGGTACAGCCAGAGGATTGGATGATATCCATAGACTTGAAAGATGCCTACTTTCACGTCCCAGTCGCAGCAGAAATGCAAAAATTTCTCCGATTCGCAGTGGGTCAGGTGCATCTTCAATTTACCTGTCTCCCTTTCGGGCTTACCACATCACCTCGAATCTTTTCCAAAATCTTACTGGCTGTAGTAGCCCTGATCAGAGCAAAAGGGATTCGTCTTTACCATTACTTGGACGACTTGCTCCTTCTGTCAGAACATCAGGATCAAATTCTGCTTCACAGATCTCAAGTAATTTCCACCCTTCAAGAGTTCGGGTGGCTCCTGAATTTGGAAAAAAGTCATCTGGAACCCACGAAGTCGTTGGTCTTCCTAGGGGCCCTCTTCAACACTTCCAGAGGCACTATCTCCCTTCCATTAGAGAAGATTCCGACAATTCGCAACAGGATTCGTCCGGCATTATCAGCCTCTCATCTCCGGGCATCCCAGTGCATGAAGATAATTGGGACCATGGTTTCCACGGCTCCCATGGTGAAGTGGGCACAGTGGAAGATGAGGCCCTTTCAGATGGGATTCCTCCAACAATGGAATTTCGAGAATCCAGAAGTCCTCATTCGGATAACTACGTCCATGAAGGACAGCCTAACCTGGTGGCTTCAGCGAAAGAATCTTTTAAACTGCCATTCAATCGTTCCAGCGTCCTGGTTGGTCATGACCTCGGACGCCAGCAGGACGGGATGGGGAGCGCATTGCCTGTCGGAGGTGGCCCAGGGCAGATGGGACTTCCCTACATACGGGGTGGTCTCGAATGTGCTGGAGCTTCGGGCAGCGTTCTGTGCTCTCCAGGCCTTTCAGCATCTGGCGACCGATGCCTCGGTCCTCCTAAGACTGGACAATACGACAGCCGTCGCCTACATCAAGAGACAAGGGGGCACCCGCAGTCCTTCTCTTCTGAAAGAAGTGAAACCTATTATGGATTGGGCTCAAAGACATCTGTCCAACTTGTCAGCCGCCTATCTTCCGGGTGCCCAGAACGTCCAGGCAGACTTCCTCTCGAGGTCTGCTCTGGACAACAACGAGTGGTCACTCCATCCAGAGACCTTCATATGGGTCATGTCTCTAGGTTACCATCCAGAGGTAGATCTGTTCGCATCTCCAAGCAATGCCAAACTGGAGAGATTCTACACGAGGTGGCGTTATCCCCAGGCCTACGGGGTAGACGCCCTGACGGATCATTGGAATTTTCAAACGGCCTATGCGTTTCCTCCAGTGCCAGTCATCTTCAAGTTTCTTCACAGACTCAGGACAGAGAGAGTGCAGATCATAGCGATTCTTCCCTTCTGGCCAAAGAGACCGTGGTTTCCTCTGTTGCTCCAGCTGAGCTGTCGGGACCCGATACCTCTGCCAGTCAGGCCGGACCTTCTGTCCCAAAGGCCTATTCTTCACCCCTGCCCAGCACAGCTTCATCTCATGGCATGGCTGTTGAGAGGGAAAGATTGAAAGCGCTCGGTTGTCCAAACGAGGCAATCGCTACAATGATGAGTGCCAGAAGACCCGGCACGAACAAGGTCTATGAAAAAATCTGGTCCAAGTTTAAGGATTATGTGGATAGCAGATCTAGCTCTGTCTCTGACCCAGGAATCCAGGATATTTTGGGCTTCCTCCAGTCCGGTCTGGACCTGTCATTGGCAGTAAGCTCCCTTCGGGTCCAAATTTCAGCCATTTCGGCCTTCACTGGGACTGCATGGGCGAAACACTCCCTGGTTCGCCAGTTCTTCAGAGGCGCTACTAGGTTAAGACCTCCTAGAAAGCCCAGGTTCCCTAAGTGGGATCTTCCTACGGTCTTGGAGTTTCTTTCCTCACTTACCTTGAATCAGAAGGATCCATTCTTCCTTAAAAACATCTCCATGAAAACAGCCTTTCTGGTGGCTATTACTTCGGCCAAACGGGTTTCTGAACTCGGTGCCTTGGGTTACAAGGAACCATTCCTTACGTTTTTCCCTGATCGGGTAGTATTGGTTCCGATGCTTGGCTCCAATCCGAAAGTAATGTCGGTATTCCATGTCAACCAGGAAATTGTCCTACCCACGTTCAAATCTCAAGATGAAAATTCTGTCCATCCTTTGGACGTGGGGGAAACTCTTCGGCTATATCTGGAGACTACAGCTCCTTTCCGCCAGTCAGACCATCTTTTTGTCCTCATCTGTGGAAAAAACAAGGGCAAACAAGCTTCCTCAAGATCTATAGCAAGTTGGATAGTTCAGACCATCCAGTGGGCATATAAAGCCAAGGGACTGGCTCCTCCAGAGGTGGTGACAGCTCATTCCACTAGAGGGATCTCTACGTCGTGGGCAGCTTCTCTTCATGTAGCTCCTGACGTGATTTGCAGAGCGGCTTCTTGGTCATCAATTCATACCTTTATGTCGCATTACTGTGTTGAACCGGCTTCTTTATCTTCGGTCAACTTTGGTTTAAAAGTCTTGTCTGTTGACGGTGCAAATTAAACCTTTTTCTGTTAAACCAGCAGTTACCCGCCCGGGTGTGTATGGCTAGTTATTTCCCATACGTGTGCTGCCATGGAGTCTGTCAGGAAAACGGAAAATTTATATCAATACTTACCGTAATTTTCCTTTCCTGATGGACTCCATGGCAGCAGGAGTCCCCTCCCATCTGCTGGAGTAGTTCTAGTTATGGAACACGGCTCCTGGTATGGAGCAAAGATTTATGGGAGTGGGGTCCTATAGGGTAGGAGAGGAGGCGGAGCCTACCCATACGTGTGCTGCCATGGAGTCCATCAGGAAAGGAAAATTACGGTAAGTATTGATATAAATTTTCCGTTTTTTTTCATCCTTTTAGGCCAATTTGTATTCTGCTACATATTTTTGGTAAAAAAAAATCACAATAAACGTATTTTGATTGGTTTGCGCAAACATTATCGCGTCTACAAACTAGGGGAAAGATTTATGTTAATTGTATTTATTTATTTATTTATTTTTTACTAGTAATGGCGGGGATCTGTGATTTTTAGTGGGACTGCGACATTGCGGCGGACAGATCGGACCCCTAACTGACATTTTTGACACTTTTGGTGGGACCAGTGACATTACTACAGTAATCAGTGCTAAAAATATGCACTGTTACTGTAATAATGACACTGGCAGGGAAGGTGTTACCCAGGCGTGATCAAATGGTTAAGTGTGAGCCTAGGAGAGTGTTTATTAATTGTGGGGGGAGGGACTTGTGAAATGATCACAGAGACCTGTAATCCTATATAGGAGGATCACAGGGACTCTGTGATAATTTAAGAGATAACAACGGTCTGCTGTGTTTACAACAGCAGACCGTCGTTCTCTCTCAGAGGGGATACTACTATTCCCTTCTCCCATCCAAGTTCCACAATAAATATAAAACCAAATCCCCTGGACTGTTTATTGAGTAACGAGCGACTGGGAGCAAGAATGGATGTGTGAACTGTCCCTAAGTGACTTTCTGCAGGTAATCAGAGGAGAACCAAGAAGTCATCACACAGCAAGACCTACGGGGACAGTGCTACACATATTATTTTTGTATAGAGGGGGCCCTTTCTGTTGGGGGTCCAGGGCAGTTGCCCCTTTTCCCCCCTTATAAATCCGGCACTGACTGTAGCTTCTGAGTTTTAAATATCGGGTACTTACCAATCCATAAATTGACCTCCCACAGCCAACTCTTCTAACCCATGTGGGTCCCTGACGTTGTCGTCATGGGTTTTGTGACTTCTTGATAAATCACAGCCAATACTTCATTGTGTATGTGTGAGATCACACATCGCAGGGAGACTAGTCCTGTAGCTCCCTGGAATGTGGGATGTGTCCCAGGAGGGGGGCAGGACAAGCGACATCACTCTTGCCTAGGCAAGAATTATTATTATTTTTATACAAAATTTATATAACACCAACAGTTTGTGCAATGCTCTATAATAAAAAGGAAACAGTTGCAAAATAAAAAGGGTTAAGAAGACCCTGCTCATGGGAGCTTACAATCTAAAAGGGAGAGGGAAGTGGTACAGTAGGTAACCACTGTGAGGGATGAGCTGATGAAACAATAATGGAAATGGGATAGGCTTCCCTAAAGAGATGAGTTTTCAGGAATCACCTAAAGGTGGATAGAGTTGGAGATAGTCGGCCAGATTGGGGTTAGGAGTACCAGAGGTTGGGAGATGCTCTGAGGAAGTCTTGGAGGCAGGCAGAGAAGGAGGTGACAAAGGAGCTAGAGAGCAGGAGGTCTTTGGAGTAGCGGAGAGGACAGTTTAAGTGATATTTTTAGGTTGGGGATGTAGCTAGGAGCAGAGTTATAAATGGGCAGGCGGTGCCTGCAGTTGTGGGAGGGGAGGAGCCGGCCTATTTAAACTCAGGCCACCCTCCTCACTGGGCTGAGGTTGCAGGTCTCGGATCCCGACCACCTCGATCAGCTGTTCGTCGGCTTACTCGATCAGCTGTTGTCGGCTCGGTCAGCTGTTTCTCTGAGCTCTTCTCATTCCCAGAAGCCATGAGTATGTGGGGCACGTTCCAACCTGGCCACATGCAGGCGGTCGGCACTACCAGGATACCCCGCTGCTTGGGTGGGGGGCATACCACTGCCCTCCCTACTTCCACCTCTTGGTTCCCAGAGCCCCAGCCTGCATCCACCCCCAGTCTCTCCCCCGCCTCACCTTTTGCTTACCATCCTGCGTTCTCAGAAAACCATGACACGGCCTCCATCCAGGGGACGTGGGGGGGGGGTGTTGGCTGGGTTCAGGGAGCCCCCCTCCCCATAAAAAAAAGAGCAGGGAGGGGAAATGCTTCCACCCAGGCCAGTCCTGGTACTGCATCTGGTCAACCTCTGGATTTTTTAGTTTGTTTCTCAGTCCTGGCTTTTCATTCCTCTTAGTTGTAGGTCCAGGGGACACTGATGCAGCTTGGCCTCCTCACACGTAGGGTTGCCGTTCGTAGGGCTTATCACTTTGTTGAGTAAGTCTCTCACGTCATTCACGTCAGCAGCGTCAACCACAGTTTTGCTTACCTACAGGTAGTTCGCATGAACATTACCAGATGTTCAGTCAAGCCTAAGACCCCTCAAGAGTTATTAAGGTATGCTGTTCTATCATGTTGGTACCTTCTTTTCGTTAACTGGCCCGGGGGTGGGGGTCAGGAGCTTAGGCAGGTCACTTCATAGTTATCACGAGACCAACACCCTTCCTCACATGGAGGTATTTTCGCCCATCGGCCCGGATCATAGCTAGTGTCTCGCTGCTTCTGCGAGGTTATTTAGGGCATCACCTTCCCAGAGGCCTACACCTCGCCATCGTTCATGGCACAGCTCTAAATCATAGCTAGCGCCTTTACCAGCCGCTGGCTTTTAGCAAGGCCTCACATCCCTCGTTTTGCTCTAAATTGCCTCCCGAGTTAAAAAAAAAAAAGTCACTTAACGTTTCTTTGTACAAACTTTCATTCCGTTTTACCTTCAATGTCATCTCAGCATGTCTCACGCGTCAGACCAAGGAGATGACTTCTCCCGGCCCAGCACGCCAGACAGGCAACCCACTCTGGCTTCTGTTCCTGCCACAGGAGGTAGCCAAGTTCCTTCAAGCCCCGGTTCCTTGAGGTCATGGACAATCCCAAAGATCTCTGCCAAGTTAAAACAGAGGGGAATTCAATTTCTGCCCACAGCCAGGAAGGAGGAGTTATACAGGATTTTGGTATCCAATACAGATAACCCGCAACCAAGGTCCGACACACAAGGCGATATCAATGACACTTTAGCTGGGATCCAGGCCACTATGGCGTCCATTCTATCATCTATCAGTATGCCTGAGTCAGAGCATGGAGAGGTTAGAAACCCCAGCACTGGTCTCCACAGTTTCCCCGGTTTCCCTGCCCACTAAGGTCGTCACCAAATCACCCTCTCAGGGCTTTGTCGCAGGTATTCCAACTTCTTTAGGCTCCGTTTCGCACATTATCACGCCAACACATAACACCTAACATTAAAAAAGATATTTTGGAGGGCAAGGACGTGAATCTCATGTCTTTGTTGATATCGTCCCAAGACGTAGTTGAAAGTAAGACCTACAATTACAGTGACCTTTCGGTGGTACTGAAGGCTGAACCCTAGGCTGAAATTATCCATTGCCGAGTTTGTCTTGGCCTTCGGTCTATACAGGCAACGGCCACCTTCGCACAGTTCAACGTCGGAGTAGACTGGAGCCAGTTGGACACTGAGTTGTTTTGTCGCCACTTAGCTGGGCTTGTGCCACAGGCTTGTGCAAATTGTGATTCCAACTCCCATTTCTCCAACTTGTGCGATATCGAACCCAAATTTTCCACCACCAGTGACGTTTACCCCAGGCACTAGCAATCGATCAAAGAGCCTCCAATGACAAGTTGGGGAGAACGACTGTGCTCCTGGGCAAGGCTCAGGTATGCAACAATTTCAACGCTGGAGGTTGCAGTTTCAGCGCCTGCAAGTTGTTGCATATCTGCTCCATCTGCTTCCGGGCACACGCTAAGTCCATGTGCCCCAACCGCCTTTTTCCCAGAAGTTGACTGACCAAGGTGCAGGTGGATTCCCTGGCCTTCTTTCTCAAATCCCATCGTTCTCCTGATTTAGTCGAGTTCTTAGTCATGGGCTTCGCGGTCGGTTTCCACACAGTATTGGTTGCACTGCCGTCAGGCACGATTGAGTGCAACAACTTACAGTCAGCCACTGCCGACCCAGCCATAGTCAACACTCTTTTGCAGACAGAAGTGGACAAAGGCTTCATGTTAGGGCCTTTTTGTACCCCTCCTTTCTCTTGTTGGTGAACCAACACGTTGGGGGTAGACACTTATGCAATACGGGAAACGCATCGCATTGTGATCTGCTTTAGGGGTCAATGTTATCTCAACGACACCTCAAAACAGATTGCAAAATGCCATGTGATTTCCAGATTGCGATGCGTTCCAGGTGCGGGGAAAAAAAGGATCCTGCACCATTTTGGTGCAGATGCGATACAATTTCAGCCATACAAAATGTATGGCTGAAATTGCACCGCTTAGACATCGCATGTAATGTGTACAGGAATGCGGTGCGATTCCTGTGTGAATCACATGGGGTGTCTCAATCATACAAGTATGAACCCAGGAAGTGTGAACCCAGGAAGCTGCTTCTGTTCGATTTGCGACTGCCATGGTGCTGGACATGTGATCAGTTATGACACCAGCTATTTGATGGTTTAACAGTTTAGTTGAGGACACAAGCATATGTGACAGTTAGCAATCCCAGCATTCCAGGAATGTAACTGTTTTTTTAAACTGTTTAATCAATTGGTTAATCAATTTAGTTCTACTTTATGATTTACTGCTACTCAGGGGCTCTGGGCTTTAGCAAATGGCAGCCTCCAGCAAGAAGAAACAGGAGTAATGCTGGGCGCAATTTATAACACTAATGCTGGCCATACACCCACGGAATTTCAGACGTTTGCAGACTGAACGATTTTTCGTTGGTCGAAAGCGAATTGGCCACTAACTGACAGAATAAACTCTTTTACATTATGATCAATTTTCATGATCATAACTGATATTTCAAAGACAAGCGCAATACGAGTCAGAATATTATTTTTTCGTTTCAATTTTACCATACACATATAAACTTTCGTTGAAACGATAAAAGTTTTCGCTATGGATCCATCGACATTAGCCGGGCACATGATCAAAATTGTCGGTAAACTTGTGTTCACTAACGGCCCGATTTTTGAACGATCTTTCCTAAAACGACCATTTTCGGCCATAATTCTGTGCTTGTTTGGCCAGCATAAGGCCCCTTTTAAACTAATATGTTTTTCCTGCGTTTTTACATTGCACTGTGCTGTGGGTGTGGTGTAGTGTTGCCAAGCTCCCGCAGCATTTTTGTACTGACAAAACATATAGTCAAAGAAAGTGCAGCGCTAAACCAAATCGCAAAATAGATATCCTATAATAAACTGAACAAAAAAATAATCAAATGGCAGTGCAATCCAAGGGAATTAAGTCCGCAGAATAGAAAACATATATCCCAGTGCATTGAAAAATCGCAGAACAGGGTCGTGCCACATTCTGTGCTCCAATCCTCAATGTGAAAACCTTCCACCACTTGTAAAAATGACTGCTTACCAGAACATATGGACTCAGTTACCTATATAGGAACTGGGTCAACCATGTTTCGAATGTGTCCAGGAGTGGTGCTAGAAGACTCCAAACCTCTCCACAGGTAACAACGCCTTGAATCCGCTCCACATAGATTTTTGTCAAAACAGTGCGTTGAACCATAAAGATAAGGAAAGGCTCCACATAGTGTAAAGCTATATCTCCAAAATGTATTTAAAAAGTAGAAAACTTACATCACTCCCAATAAACAAGCGCTGTAACATCATCCAGTATACAAGATCATAGTACAATGGCCAGGATGGTAAGAAACCCAACGCGTTTCGTCTTCAAAAACATCATCTGGGATGTAAAATTTACTGGCGGATTACATTTTTTTACTGACAGTCTGAAAAAATGGCAGAATTTAAAACAAAGACAACTGGTATTTAAACAGTATAAACACAATATGGAAACACTAACAATACCCATAACAAGTGATTTGCCGGCGTTTACACCTAAAAAGTCAACACAAAATGATAAATTATCAGACCCTGATATTTACAGACTGTTGTAAAAAAAAAATCTGAGAATTTTACAAACTGTCAGTACATTTACTGAAGGTTGGCAACCCTGGTGGGGGTCCATTTTGAAAAGTCCTGCATGCTGCATCTTTGGCGTGGTTTTGAAAACCACACCAAAAATGCAGCTTCCCTTTGAGGGCCCTTTCACACGGATACATTTTTCCTGCGTTTTTTACCTTGCAAGAAAAAGGCAGGAAAAATGTTTCTCTTTTATGGGACTTTTCACACCACTGCGCTGTGGGTGCGGTGTGTTTTGAAAAGTCCTGCACGCTGCATCTTTGGTGTGGTTTTGACCGTTCCAGAAACGCAGATTCCCATTGCATGGAAATTGATGTAAAATTGCGGTACAAATGCACCTGAGATTTGCACTGGAAACACAGCGAAATCGCGGTAAAAATGCATATTTTGTAGATTTCGCTACAGAGCAGTGTGAAAGGGGCCTGATTTTGGTAGCATAATTATGAATGTGGAATGTATGTTCTTTGCTAAAGAACATAATTTTTCATTAATTTGTTATGGGTAGTGTTGAGCGAACACGGACTGTATTATTCGGGTTTGTACCGAATAATTGGATTTTTGTTACCCGAACACGGACCCGAAAACTTTACTGTATGTTCGGGTTTAAAATCAGTGTTCGGTAATTTTATTTCCTGTTTTGCATGTAATGGCGCGCTTTTAATGGCGGGCTTTCAACAGCCAATCAACAAGCGTTTAACTGGTGTGCCTTAAGCCATCCCAGCAATGCCTACTAATGTGTTAGTAGTTGTGATTGGCCATCTGAAGCATGTGACCCATGTCTTTATAAGTTCGAGAGCCACAGCGCGGTGTGTCATTCTGCTGTAGTTTAGGGAGAGAGCACACATCATACGTGCTGGCTGCTGATTAGGGACAGACAGTGAAAAATTGTGCCCGAGGGACAGTTATTTGAGCATTTTAGGGACAGGCTGGAGAAATTAGGCAGGGACAGTCTACATCGATTTTGCTGTGTGGGGGGTGGTGCAGTGAACGATCTTTTTGAGCATTTTAGGGACAGGCTGGAGAGATTAGGCAGGGACAGTCTACATCGATTTTGCTGTGTGGGGGGTGGTGCAGTGAACAATCTTTTTGAGCATTTTAGGGACAGGCTGGAGAGATTAGGCAGGGACAGTCTACATCGATTTTGCTGTGTGGGGGATGGTGCAGTGAACAATCTTTTTGCCCTCACTTGAGCCCACTGAGGAGGAGGAGGGAGAAAAAAATCTATTTTTATCAGTCTGTTGTGTGCAGCGTTCAGCTATATTTCACTACAGATTGCTGTTCTAATCTGCTATTAAAAAATCAAGTTAAAGGGGATTTTTTTTTCCCCTTCATAGCCTGCTTGCTGCTGAGCTGAGCTGACCGTGACATAAGACACTGCTGTGTTCACATGTGCTATTGAGTGATTTTCAATTTTATACACTTTTTTCCACTATTCAATATACACCCTTTTGGGTTAAAAAAAATTAAATTGTGGCATTGTCTGTACTAAGCTGCTATTTAAAAATTACAAACTTAAAGGGGAATTTTTTTTTTCCCTTCATAGCCTGCTGCAGAGCTGACCGTGACATGTGTTCACATGTGCTATTGAAAAATCACCAATTTTATATCATATTTTCAATTCCGCTATTCAATCTACACCCTTTGGGGTAAAAAGAATTAGATTGCGGCATAGTCTGTATCTGTACGTGTGAGATACACCTTCCAAATTTTTGGGGCGCATCTTCCACCGCCGAGGATTGCAGGGTGCTTCAGTTTGCCTCCTGTTCCGAACTTCTCCTACTCCTCATCCTGCCTTTAGGGTACAAAAAATTGTAATCGGGGCCTAGTCTGGGTCTGTACGTGTAAGATAGATACACCTTTTAAAATCATATTTTCTATTCCGCTATTCAATCTACACCCTTTGGGGTAAAAAGAATTAAATTTCGGCATAGTCTGTATCGGTACGTGTGATATACACCTTCCAAATTTTTGGGGCGCATCTTCCACCGTCGGGGATTGCAGGGTGCTTCAGTTTGCCTCCTGTTCCGAACTCCTCCTACTCCTCATCCTGCCTTTAGGGTACAAAAAATTGTAATCGGGGCCTAGTCTGGGTCTGTACGTGTGAGATAGATACACCTTTTGATATCATATTTTCTATTCCGCTATTCAATCTACACCCTTTGGGGTAAAAAAATGAAATTGCAGCATAGTCTGTATCGGTACGTGTGAGATACACCTTCCAAATTTTTGGGGCGCATCTTCCACCGCCGAGGATTGCAGGGTGCTTCAGTTTGCCTCCTGTTCCGAACTCCTCCTACTCCTCATCCTGCCTTTAGGGTACAAAAAATTGTAATCGGGGCCTAGTCTGGGTCTGTACGTGTGAGATAGATACACCTTTTGATTTCATATTTTCTATTCCGCTATTCAATCTACACCCTTTGGGGTAAAAAGAATGAAATTGCGGCATAGTCTGTATCGGTACGTGTGAGATACACCTTCCAAATTTTTGGGGCGCATCTTCCACCGCCGAGGATTGCAGGGTGCTTCAGTTGGCCTCCTGTTCCGAACTCCTCCTACTCCTCATCCTGCCTTTAGGGTACAAAAAATTGTAATCGGGGCCTAGTCTGGGTCTGTACGTGTGAGATAGATACACCTTTTGATATCATATTTTCTATTCCGCTATTCAATCTACACCCTTTGGGGTAAAAAGAATGAAATTGCGGCATAGTCTGTATCGGTACGTGTGAGATACACCTTCCAAATTTTTGGGGCGCATCTTCCACCGCCGAGGATTGCAGGGTGCTTCAGTTGGCCTCCTGTTCCGAACTCCTCCTACTCCTCATCCTGCCTTTAGGGTACAAAAAATTGTAATCGGGGCCTAGTCTGGGTCTGTACGTGTGAGATAGATACACCTTTTGATATCATATTTTCTATTCCGCTATTCAATCTACACCCTTTGGGGTAAAAAGAATTAAATTGCGGCATAGTCTCTATCGGATCGTGTGAGATACACCTTCCACATTTTTGGGGCGCATCTTCCACCGCCGAGGATTGCAGGGTGCTTCAGTTTTCCTCCTGTTCCGAACTCCTCCTACTCCTTATCCTGCCTTTAGGGTACAAAAAATTGTAATCTGGGCCTAGTCTGGGTCTCTACATGTGAGATAGATACACCTTTTGATATCATATTTTCTATTCCGCTATTCAATCTACACCCTTTGGGGGTAAAAAGAATTAAATTGCAGCATAGTCTGTATCGGTACGTGTGAGATACACCTTCCAAATTTTTGGGGCGCATCTTCCACCGCCGAGGATTGCAGGGTGCTTCAGTTTGCCTCCTGTTCCGAACTCCTCCTACTCCTCATCCTGCCTTTAGGGTACAAAAAATTGTAATCGGGGCCTAGTCTGGGTCTGTACGTGTGAGATAGATACACCTTTTGATATCATATTTTCTATTCCGCTATTCAATCTACACCCTTTGGGGTAAAAAGAATGAAATTGCGGCATAGTCTGTATCGGTACGTGTGAGATACACCTTCCAAATTTTTGGGGCGCATCTTCCACCGCCGAGGATTGCAGGGTGCTTCAGTTGGCCTCCTGTTCCGAACTCCTCCTACTCCTCATCCTGCCTTTAGGGTACAAAAAATTGTAATCGGGGCCTAGTCTGGGTCTGTACGTGTGAGATAGATACACCTTTTGATATCATATTTTCTATTCCGCTATTCAATCTACACCCTTTGGGGTAAAAAGAATGAAATTGCGGCATAGTCTGTATCGGTACGTGTGAGATACACCTTCCAAATTTTTGGGGCGCATCTTCCACCGCCGAGGATTGCAGGGTGCTTCAGTTGGCCTCCTGTTCCGAACTCCTCCTACTCCTCATCCTGCCTTTAGGGTACAAAAAATTGTAATCGGGGCCTAGTCTGGGTCTGTACGTGTGAGATAGATACACCTTTTGATATCATATTTTCTATTCCGCTATTCAATCTACACCCTTTGGGGTAAAAAGAATTAAATTGCGGCATAGTCTCTATCGGATCGTGTAAGATACACCTTCCACATTTTTGGGGCGCATCTTCCACCGCCGAGGATTGCAGGGTGCTTCAGTTTTCCTCCTGTTCCGAACTCCTCCTACTCCTTATCCTGCCTTTAGGGTACAAAAAATTGTAATCGGGGCCTAGTCTGGGTCTCTACATGTGAGATAGATACACCTTTTGATATCATATTTTCTATTCCGCTATTCAATCTACACCCTTTGGGGGTAAAAAGAATTAAATTGCGGCATAGTCTGTATCGGTACGTGTGAGATGCACCTTCCAAATTTTTAGGGCGCATCTTCCACCGCCGAGGATTGCAGGGTGCTTCAGTTTGCCTCCTGTTCCGAACTCCTCCTACTCCTCATCCTGCCTTTAGGGTACAAAAAATTGTAATCGGGGCCTAGTCTGTGTTTGTACGTGTGAGATAGATACACCTTTTGATATCATATTTTCTATTCCGCTATTCAATCTACACCCTTTGGGGTAAAAATAATTAAATTGCGGCATAGTCTGTATCGGTACGGGTGAGATACACCTTTAAAATGTTTGGGGCGCATCATCCACCGCCGAGGATTGCAGGGTGCTTCAGTTTGCCTCCTGTTCCGAACTCCTCCTACTCCTCATCCTGCCTTTAGGGTACAAAAAATTGTAATCGGGGCCTAGTCTGTGTTTGTACGTGTGAGATACACCGTTTTATAAAAAATTTTCTATTCCGCTATTCAATCTACACCCTTTGGGGTAAAAAGAATTAAATTGCGGCATAGTCTGTATCGGTACGTGTGAGATACACCTTTCCAATTTTTTGGGCACATCTTACACCGCCGAGGATTGCAGGGTGCTTCAGTTTGCCTCCTGTTCCGAACTCCTCCTACTCCTCATCCTCATCCTGCCTTTAGGGTACAAAAAATTGTAATCGGGGCCTAGTCTGTGTTTGTACGTGTGAGATACACCGTTTTATAAATTTTTTTCTATTCCGCTATTCAATATACACCCTTTTGGAGTGTAAAAAATTAAATTACGGCATAGTCTGTATCGGTACGTGTGAGATACACCTTTTTAAATTTGTTTGGCGCATCTCCTTCCACCGCCGAGGATTGCAGGGCGCTTCAGTTTGCCTCCTGTTCTGAACTCCTCCTACTCCTCTTCCTCATCCTCATCCTGCCTTTAGGGTACAAAAAATTGTAATCGGGGCCTAGTCTGTGTTTGTACGTGTGAGATACACCGTTTTATAAAATTATTCTATTCCGCTATTCAATATACACCCTTTTGGAGTGTAAAAAATTTAATTACGGCATAGTCTGTATCGGTACGTGTGAGATACACCTTTTAAATTTGTTTGGCGCATCTCCTTCCACCGCCGAGGATTGCAGGGCGCTTCAGTTTGCCTCCTGTTCCAAACTCCTCCTACTCCTCTTCCTCATCCTCATCCTCATCCTCCCTTTAGGGTACAAAAAATTGTAATCGGGGCCTAGTCTGTGTTTGTACGTGTGAGATACACCGTTATATATCCTTTTTTCTATTCCGCTATTCAATATACACCCTTTTGGGGTGAAAAAAATTAAATTGCAGGATACTTTGCATATTTGACTGTGAGATACACCCGTTGTATTTGTATACTGTTGTTCTATTCCGCTATTTAATAAACACCCTTTTGGGGTAAAAAAAATTGAATTGCGGCATAGTTTGCATATTTGACTGTGATATACACCCGTGCGATACTGTTGTTGTTTTGTTCCGCTATTCAATAAACACCTTTCTAGGGCAAGATCATAAATTACAGAAATATGAGGAGACCGTCAAATAGGGGCCGTGGCCTGGGTCGTGGTGCTGCTGGTAGAGCTCCTGTTGCAAGGAGAGGACATGGTCGATCTGTGCCAGCTACACGCACAAGTGAAACACCTTCCTCAAGTGTGAGTAGGCGACAGAACCTGCAGCAGTATTTGGTAGGGCATTATGCGCCTCTACAAGTGTTGAGGCCAGAACAAGCAGAGGCAATAGTAGATTGGTTTGCTGCTGACAGTGCCTCCAGTTCCTTCACATTGTTTCCCACCCAGTCTACTGCAGAAAGGTCAGAGTTGGCACCTGCAGCCGATGTCCAACCGTCTTTCACCTCACCCCCTTGCAAATCAGGCAAGCAGTCTGAGTCCCAAGTCATGCAGCAGTCTCTTCTTCTTTTTGATGACTCTGTCAGCAGGGTTTCCCAGGGCCATCCACCTAGCCCTGCCCCAGAAGTGGAAGAGATTGAGTGCAGCGATGCCCAACCACTTATTTCTCAAGATGAGTACATGGAAGGACCATCGCAGCACGTCTCCGATGATGACGAAACGCAGGTGCCAACTGCTGCGGCACTCAGAATTGTGGAGACCGACAAGGAGGGCAGGGGTGAAGACTGGGTGGAAAATGATGTGGAGGACAATGAGGTCCTCGACCCCACATGGAATGAAGGTCATGCAGGTGACCTGAGTAGTTTGGAGGAAGAGGCAGTGGTCGCACAGAGCCACCAGCACAGCAGAAGAGGGAGCAGGGTGCAGAAGCAGAATGGCCGTGCCCTAGACACTACGCCTGCTACTGCCCAACGCAGCAAGGGACCGAGCGCACCAAAGCCAGCTCAAAGGAGTTCTCCAGCGTGGAAGTTCTTCAGAAAATGTGCTGATGACAGGACACGAGTGGTTTGCACCCTGTGCAATCAGAGCCTGAAGCGAGGCATAAACCTTCTCAACCTGAGCACAACCTGCATGATCAGGCATCTAAGTGCAAAGCACGAGCTGCAGTGGAGTAGACACCTTCAAAACCAAGAAAGGTCTCTGGCTCCTCCTGCTTCCTCTTCTGCTGCAGTCTCGGCCTCTTCATCCACCTCTGTAGTGATACCGGCACCTGCCACCCCGCAAACAGACGATCTGTCAGCAACACCACCACCTGGGTCACCAACCATCTCCACAATGTCCTGTGGAAGCGTTCAGCTTTCCATCTCCCAAACACTTCAGAGGAAGAGGAAGTACCCCCCTACCCACCCACGATCCCTGGCCCTGAATGCCAGCATTTCAAAATTCTTGGCCTTTGAAATGCTGTCATTCCGTCTGGTGGAGACGCACAGTTTTAAAAGCCTTATGTCAGTGGCTGTCCCACAGTACGTCGTGCCCAGCCGCCACTACTTTTCCAGGCAAGCCATCCCTTCCCTGCACAACCAAGTGGGGGAAAAAAATCAGGTGTGCACTGCGCAACGCCATCTGTGCCAAGGTTCACCTAACTACCGATACGTGGACCAGTAAGCACGGTCAGGGGCGTTATATCTCCCTAATGGCACACTGGGTAAATGCAGTGGCGGATGGGCCTGAGGCGGATAGCAATTTGGCGCATGTCCTTCCACCACCGAGGATTGCAGGGCGCTTCAGTTTGCCTCCTGTTCCTAACTCCTCCTACTCCGCTTCCTCATCCTCTACCGCCTCCTCATCCGGTCAGCGTAACACCTTCACCACCAACTTCAGGACAGCCAGGGGTAAACGACAGCAGGCAGTTTTAAAACTTGCCTGTTTGGGGGAAAAACCACACACCGCGCAGGAGTTGTGGAGGAGCATGGAACAGCAGACAAATGAGTGGTTGCTGCCAGCGAGCCTCAAGCCCGGCCTGGTGGTGTGCGATAACGGGCGAAATCTCATAGCAGCTCTGGGCCCAGCCGGTTTGACGCACATCCCTTGCCTGGCACATGTGCTGAATTTGGTGGTGCAGAGGTTCCTTAAAAATTACCCCAATATGTCAGAGCTGCTGCAGAAAGTGCAGGCCATCTGTGCGCACCTTCGGCGTTCTCACCCTGCTGCTGCTCGCCTGTCAGCGCTGCAACGTAACTTCGGCCTTCCCACTCACCGCCTCATATGTGACGAGCCCACAAGGTGGAACTCCACCTTGCACATGCTGGAAAGACTGTGCGAGCAGCAGCAGGCCATCATAGTGGAGTTTCAGCTGCAGCATGCACGTGTGAGTCGCTCTGCGGAACAGCACCACTTCACCACCAATAACTGGGCCTCCATGCGAGACCTGTGTGCCTTGTTGCGCTGTTTTGAGTACTCCACCAATATGGCCAGTGCCGATGACGCCGTTGTCAGCTTAACTATCCCACTTCTATGCCTCCTTCAAAAAACGATTCGGGCGATGATGGAAGAGGATGTGGCACAGGATGAGGAGGAGGAGGAGGATAAAGAGGTAAAATTTCCAAGGCTTTCAGGGCAGTCATTCGCAAGTGGCTCCGAGGGTGGGTTCCTGCACACACAAACGCCAGGGACACAATTGTCCAGCAGGGGCACAGTTCTAGAGGATGAGGAGGAGGAGATGGAGGAGGAGATGGAACCATGTTCACAGCAGGGTGGCACCCAGGCCAGCTCATGGCCATCACTGGTGCGTGGCTGGGGGGATACAGAGGACACAGACGATACACCTCCCACAGAGGACAGCCTTTCGTTGCCTCTGGGCAGCCTGGCACACATGAGCGATTACATGCTGCAGTGTCTCCACAACGACCGCCGAGTGGCCCACATTCTAACTTGTGCTGATTACTGGGTGGCCACGCTGCTGGATCCCCGTTACAAGGACAACGTACCGTCCTTAATTCACTCACTGGAGCGCGATCGCAAGATGCGCGAGTACAAGCGCACGCTGGTAGACGCGATGCTGCTGGCATTCCCACCTGACAGCGGGGCCACAGTGGAAGCACAAGGCCAAGGCAGAGGAGGAGGAGGAAGAGGTCGCCAACGCAACCAGGGCACCGCCAGCACCTCAGAAGGCAGGGTTATCATAGCCGAAATGTGGAAAAGCTTTGTCAGCACGCCACAACAAACAGCAGCACCAGCAGCTCATATGGAACGTCTTAGCAGGAGGCAGCATTTCAGCAACATGGTGGAGCAGTATGTGTGCACACGCCTACATGTAGTGAATGACGGGTCTGCCCCCTTCAACTTCTGGGTCTCCAAATTGGGCACATGGCCTGAGCTTGCCCTTTACGCCTTGGAGGTGCTGGCGTGCCCTGCAGCCAGTGTATTATCTGAACGTGTATTTAGCACGGCTGGGGGCGTTATCACAGACAAGCGCAGCCACCTGTCCAGAGACAATGTGGACAAGCTCACGTTCATTAAAATGAACCAGGCATGGATCCCACAGGACTTTTCTGTACCTTGTGCAGAATAGAGATGGATACCGACCTATCCAACCATTGTTATATTTTTGATCTTTCTCACTCTTTTGGGGTGTACCCTAATTTAAAATGACTGAAAAAAAGCAGTGTTGGCTACCTCGTCCCCCTCCACCGCCGCTTCACCTACACCGCCACATCCACCACCACCTCAACCTCCCTCCTACTCCATATGGGCCTCGTCCTTCACAGATGAAGAAAATTGTTTTATTTTTCTGTTTTTTTTGTTGTTTTAAGTTATTTCCCTATCCACATTTGTTTGCAGAGCACTTGCCATGCTCTTAACTACGTTTTGCTGCCATTTGCAGCACTCTAGCCCTTTCCATTGGTGTTTTAGAGCCATTTTAGTGCCTGAAAGTTCGGGTCCCCATTGACTTCAATGGGGTTCGGTGTCCGGGTAAAGTTCGGAAAAAGTCCGGGACACGGACCCGGACTTTTTTTTCAAGTTGGGCCGAACCCGCCGAACGCGGACATCCAGGTGTCCGCTCAACTCTAGTTATGAGTAAAGTTCCGCTTTAACTGCTTCCAAAAATATTTATATTCAAGGCACACCGTGGATGAATATCGCCCCAAGGGCTTGTGCTCTCAACTATACATTCAAGCCATTAAATGACTGGTGTAATAACTGATTACATGTGCAGCACCATGGCAACTACAGATAAAATAGAGGCTAAGATGGCAGCTTCCTTGGCTCTAAAGAAGATGAGGGTTTAGTTAAACTTTAACCACTTGCCGCAAAATCAAGTACCTGTACGTCATTCTCCTTTAAGTGGTTGTACCAGGGTGATGCCTGCAGCTGCAATTTTTAGAGCGGACGGTCGTCTTTCTTGTAGTAACAACTAATGCAGCTAAGCAGCCGCTCGGCTGTTACTACAAGCAGCAGGAGGGGACATCCCCCACTGCCTTTCGTGGCTCTGCCCAGGATCTCCTGTCCCACTAAGAGACCCAAGTGAACCAGCCAACACATCCATCAGCTAGCCGAAAACCCAAACAAAGCCAGAATCGGCTTTGATCAGGTCTCCGATGTAGGAACCTGGAAGCGTCCTCACAACGTCACTTCTGGGTTACTGGAGTCTTAAAGGCGCCAGTTCTAAAAGTTTGAAAGTATTCAAAAACGCAGATCTTGGCGTTTTTGACTACGTTTAAGTCCAATAATACTTTTTACTCCATAAAGAGTATCTGTCAGGTGCCTATTGCTGTCACAGGGATGTTTACATTCCTTGTGATAGCCATAAAAGTGATAAAAAAAATAAAAATAAAGGAAGAGTGAAAAAAATCAAAAATAAAAAGTAAAATAAATAATAAAAAGAAAAAAAAAATTTAAAGCGCCCCATCCCTCCGTGCTCGCACTCAGAAGCGAACGCATACAGAAGTTGCGGGCGCAAATGTAAACACTGTTCAAACCACCCATGTGAGGTATCGCCACGATCATTGTAGTGAGGGCAATAATTCTACCTGTAGATAAAAAATAAAAAAGCAGCGCTGTATGAATAATAGTGATACTCTTCAACAAGTATACAAATGTGCATAAACAAAACTGAGTTTTATATCAAATAAAATAGGTCACAATAATGTGAATAAAAGTCTAGACCAATTAGGCGCTGACAGCTGACTTTTTAAATTCTAGCTGTAGACCCTTCTGTAACTCTAAATAGGTAACCAGTAAAAAATTTCTAAAAGCATTGCCTATGGAGATTTTTAAGTAGCTTCGTTTGTCACTATTCCACGAGCGTGCGCAATTTTGAGAGCATAACATGTAGATATCTATTTACTCGGCCTTTACATCATCTTTCACATTATACAAAAAAATTGTGCTAACTTCACTGTTTTTTTTTTTTTTTAATTCATTAAAGTGTATTTTTTTAAAAATAAAAATTTACTTTGCAAGACCGTGTGACATAAAATAGTGCAATGACCACCATTTTATTCTCTAGGGTCTCTGCTAAAAGTAAATATATAATGTTTAGGGCTTCTTAGAAATTCTATAAAAAAATACAGCAACAAATGTCAGAAAAAGGCTTGGTCTTAAAGTGTTACTAAACCCAGACCCTGCATTCACTATATCTGGTCTCCCATAGTACAGAGAATATAGAAATGTATAACTTTAGTAAATAAAAACTGACAGATACCTTTTCTCATCAGCAGTATATAGCAGCCTTGTGACTTGTATCAGTTCCTAGTAAAGCTTGTAGGAGGAGTTTTCATTCTCCCCTGATCCTCTGTCTGCACAGTGCTGATTGGCCCTGTGCTGATCACATGCACTCTCCCAATAAACACAAAAAAAAACTCTATAGCAACACACACCAAACTGAGCATGTACAACCCGTCCCCTGGCTCTGTAAATATCAGTTTATTTTTTGGAGACAGTGAAAGAGGAGGAGGATCAGAGAGACAGGATCAAACAGCCTTCATACACAATACAGAGGATTAACCCCTTAGGTCCCACAGTGAGTATAACAAGCATGCTTTACTGCATATACAGACTGATTTTACTGTTGTGGGTTTAGTAACACATTAAAGTGGTAGTTAAAGTGGAACTTCATTCTCTCAATCAACATGGACTATTTTTAATCCTTAAGCTGCTGGCACTGTTAAAAAAATAGCAACGTATATCATATTACCTTGCTTTAAATGTTTTTTTTTTTTTACATTTCTTCGGTTATTTCCTGGTTTCTGTGCCTAGGCAAATGATGTCATACATCCCAGGAGTCTTCAAGAGAGGAGGGAGGGTTCTCAGCTCAGTTTATGCCTGAGCTAAGGGCAGATGGATTACAGGAAGTAAATGCTACATGAATCATCTGCCCTTACTCAAGATGGCCACGACCAGAAATGCTAGGGGGTGCTTTCCAAAATGATTTCTCGGCAAAATAAAGCATGGATGGATGGGGGAGATTGCTTTGAATATTACCAATGAATTAAATAGCATTTTTTGTTTGTGGTGCTCAGATGCAGTGCAGTTCCACTTTAACTCTCTGTGTGGACTCATACCTACAGGTAAACCTACAATCAAGCTTACCTGTAGGTACAATAAATATCTCCTAAACATGCACCGTTTAGGCCCCTTTCACACATTGTGTGACTTGTCCTGTGACTTGGGACTGCAAAGTCGCATGACAAGTTGTACTCCATGATTTAAAATGAGTACTGTTCATATCTGTAGGACTTTTGCAGTGACTTCAAAGTTGTCCCTGCACTATTTTGGTCAGACTTTGATGTATTTTGAGGTCCATAGACCTCAAGATTACACAAGCATAACTTCAAGTCCAGTCAAAATCGCTCGACTTTTAGGTCGCACAAGTGTGAAAGGGGCCTAAGGTGACATTCATATCAGCAATAGCCAATGGCGTCACCCACGCATGCGCAGTGACGCTCTGCATTCAGGACCACGCAGAATGTTCCTGCATCCATGTGCGGCCCATCCATTCAAACAGCTGGAGCTTGTGAACATGGAAGGAAAAATGGATTAAGATGGAAGCATCGGCAGTGGTGAAAGCGCGCCGCTGGAGGGCTTTGCTTCAAAGGTAAGTTTGTTAAAAATGCTAGTCTGAGTTGCATACTAGCACATTATTGAACAAATTTTAAGGGGGCCCAGATTTTTTTTTTTTGGCAAGTTTAATTCCGCTTTAACTACTTCTGGACTGGAAGGTTTTGCCCCCTAATGACCAGACCATTTTTTTTGCGATACGACACTGCATTACTTTTACTGACAATTGAGTGGTCATGCAATGCTGTACCCAAATAAAATGAATGTCCTTTTTTCCCATAAATAGAGCTTTCTTTTGGTGGTATTTGATCACATGTGCGTTTTTTATTTTTTGCGCTTTAAACTAAAAGATACTGACGATTCTAAAAAAAAAATATATATATATTTTTTACTTTCTGCTATAAAACATTCCTAATAAAAAAATAAAAAATCAAATTTTTTCATAATTTTAGGCCAATATGTATTCTGCTACATATTTTTGGTAAAAAGAAAAATCCCAATAAGTGTATATTGATTGGTTTGTGCAAAATGTATCGCGTCTACAAACTAGGGGAAAGATTTATGGCATTTTTTGTTTAATTTAACTTCGTTTTTTACTATTAATGGCGGTGACCAGCGATTTTTAGATCCGATACCTAACTAACACTTTTCAGGGAACCAATGACATTACTACAGTAATCAGTGCTAAAAATATGCATTGTTACTGTACTTATAACACTGGCAGTGGAGGGGTTTACACCAGGGGTGATCAAATATGTCCCTAGGGGGTGCCTTCTAACTGTGGGTGGGATGGACTTGGTGGATGAACATAGAGATCCGTGTTCCTAAATAGCAGGAACACAGGATTCCTGTGTTCATCTGTGAAACGGCGGTCTGCCTTGTTTACATGGGGAGCGATCATGGGTGGCTGGCGGACATCGTGTCGGCCGGATCTGCTGATTGGCTCCCCCCTCTGGCTCTTGCATGCCCCCACTGGCTATTGCATGAAACGACGTACAGGTACGTTGTTTCATGCAATAGAGTGACCTACTGCAGTATATGTGCTGCTGGCAGTTGGCAAGTGGTTAGGTAAACTTGTTACTTTGCTCTGTTTTGGAAAAACGCAGGTTCACTTTAAGTTACATTGTGTTCACTTATGACACTGGACAGCCAGATATCATTAGATATAGATGACACAACAGGATTTGACATCCTGTTGGAGTTTATTGGAAAAGTTTACACACACACACACACACACACACACGCACACATATATATATATATATATATATATATATATATATATAGCACAGCTTAGTGCACAAAGCTAAATCCAATAGCTCATGGCACAACTTTGCTACTTCAGCAAATAAGGTTATTCTCCTATTTTCCTTTATCTATGAATTTAAAAAAAAAAAATGGCAGGTCATATTTTCCTTTCCCTGGACTCTCTTATAATGTTGTTTTCATTTCCGAAGATAATTTATAGTGGCGTGAAAATAGTATTTAAAGAAGTGACGGGTTGATGTGAGATGTACTGAAACATTTATTATGACCTCACATCTTAGATATTTTTAAAACAAAGTAAAGGTAAGCCCATCTCTAAATCACACAGTTGCAGCAACAAAAACATATTTCTTCATAGAAAAAAAAATGTGTTTCCAGTTTTTATACTGCTGATAAATGTATACTTATATACAGAGGAGCTGATACTTCAAGTAGATGGTAACTTAATCACTAAAATTCCATAAAAGTTATTATAGAAGAACTCCAGTCAAAAATAGCAAGATAAAAATAGTAAATGAAAAGATAAAATAAAAGCAGCTTTTGCTTCATTATTTATTTCAGGTTCTTAGATAGTGCTGTCAATTTACGCAGCGCTTTACATACAGTGCCTTGCGAAAGTATTCGGCCCCCTTGAAATTTGCGACCTTTTGCCACATTTCAGGCTTCAAACATGAAGATATAAAACTGTAATTTCTTGTGAAGTGGGACACAATCATGAAGTGGAACGAAATTTATTGGATATTTCAAACTTTGTTAACAAAGAAAAAACTGAAAAATTGGGCGTGCAAAATTATTCAGCCCCTTTACTTTCAGTGCAGCAAACTCTCTCCAGAAGTTCAGTGAGGATCTCTGAATGATCCAATGTTGACCTAAATGACTAATGATGATAAATAGAATCCACCTGTGTGTAATCAAGTCTCCGTATAAATGCACCTGCACTGTGATAGTCTCAGAGGTCCGTTTAAAGCGCAGAGAGTATCGTGAAGAACAAGGAACACACCAGGCAGGTCCGAGATACTGTTGTGGAGAAGTTTAAAGCTGGATTTGGATACAAAAAGATTTCCCAAGCTTTAAACATCCCAAGGAGCACTGCGCAACCGATAATATTGAAATGGAAGGAGTATCAGACCACTGCAAATCTACGAAGACCTGGCTGTCCCTCTAAACTTTCCCCTCATACAAGGAGAAGACTGATCAGAGATGCAGCCAAGAGGCCCATGATCACTCTGGATGAACTGCAAAGATCTACAGCTGAGGTGGGAGACTCTGTCCATAGGACAACAATCAGTCGTATACTGCACAAATCTGGCCTTTATGGAAGAGTGGCAAGAAGAAAACCATTTCTTAAAGATATCCATAAAAAGTGTCGTTTAAAGTTTGCCACAAGCCACCTGGGAGACACACCAAACATGTGGAAGAAGGTGCTCTGGTCAGATGAAATCAAAATCAAACTTTTTGGCAACAATGCAAAACGTTATGTTTGGCGTAAAAGCAACACAGCTCATCACCCTGAACACACCATCCCCACGGTCAAACATGGTGGTGGCAGCATCATGGTTTGGGCCTGCTTTTCTTCAGCAGGGACAGGGAAGATGGTTAAAATTGATGGGAAGATGGATGGAGCCAAATACAGGACCATTCTGGAAGAAAACCTGATGGAGTCTGCAAAAGATCTGAGACTGGGACGGAGATTTGTCTTCCAACAAGACAATGATCCAAAACTTAAAGCAAAATCTACAATGGAATGGCTTACAAATAAACATATCCAGGTGTTAAAATGGCCAAGTCAAAGTCCAGACCTGAATCCAATCTCACTGAGCTCGAGCTGTTTTGCAAGGAGGAATGGGCAACAATTTCAGTCTCTCAATGTCTAAAACTGATAGAGACATACCCCAAGCAACTTACAGCTGCAGCAAAAGGTGGCGCTACAAAGTATTAACTTAAGGGGGCTGAATAATTTTGCACGCCCAATTTTTCAGTTTATTTGTTAAAAAAAAGTTTGAAATATCCAATAAATTTCATTCCACTTTATGATTGTGTCCCACTTGTTGTTGATTCTTCACAAAAAATTACAGTTTTATATCTTTATGTTTGAAACCTGAAATGTGGCAAAAGGTCGAAAAGTTCAAGGGGGCAGAATACTTTCGCAAGGCACTGTATATATTCACATCAGTCCCTGCCCTCAAGGAGCTTACAGTCTAAGGTCCCTAACTCACACTCATACATACTATGGCCAATTTTTTTAGAACTGATTAACCCACCAGCATGTCTTTGGGAGGAAGCCCAAGCAGGCCCAGGGAGAACATGCAAACTCCAGGCAGGTAGCGTTGTGGTTGGGATTCAAACCAGTGACCCTTTTGCTGCTAGGCGAAAGTGCTAACCACTACACCACTGTGCTGCCCATTATTCAGTGTTAATGCAGAAATTACCCCTGCAGCACCTTTTTTTTTTTTTTTTTTTGCTAGATATCCTCCATCTGATTGTCAGTTGTGGCTAGGTGGGTGGTGTCGTGGTTGGGATTCAAACCAGCAACCCTTTTGCTGTTAGGTGAGAGTGCTAACCACTACACCACTGTGCTGCCCGTTATTCACTGTTAATGCAGAAATTACCCCCACAGCACCTTTTTTTTTTTTTTTTTGCTAGATATCCTCCATCTGATGTTCAGCATCATTCAACCCTCTTTCTCTGAGCCCAGGTCCTGTCCCAGCCTGTGACCGGATAGTGAAAATAGAAGCAGCACAGCGATGAGCTCATCTATCTGTTATTCTTCTTTCCCCACCTATCAGCATGCCTCTTATCAACACATGAACTAATTAGCACCTTGTTCTGGTTCTCCCTTCTCACACTCAATACTGCAAGATTACATTTCATAAAAAACGCATTGAATGATGCATTATTGATCTCAGAGCTACATTGCTTTGTAATATTTATAGTTCAACTTTAACCAAACGTTTGTTGATCTGGGTGGATGTCATATGACATCCTCCCAGATCACGCCACACACGGGGCAGCACTGCGGAGCGATTAGGGTTGCCACCTGTCCGGGATTCACCCGGACAGTCTGGGTTTTGAATAATGTTTGGGGGTTTCAGTCCACCTGAAACCCGGACACATTGTCCAGATAGGAATGTGGCTCGGAGCAGGGCTTAACAGGAAGTTGAGGGGGCACTATGTGCACCGCATTACTGTTCTCTTTGGAGTGCCCAGAGATGTCCCAGGTTTGTTACAATCCTATAGTGTATGCTAAAAAAAAAAAAAATTACTATACAAAAATAAAATATGCCCTGATGCACCTCCATCCCTCAAAAACATAAGAACGTAGCAAAGATTTGCCCTTGGGACTTTAAATTAGGTGTGACACGCTCAATGATACAATATAAAAAGCAAGTTTATTGGAATATACAATGTCAGCAAGTAAACACAGACGAGTACTGTATTATGAAACAGATTTGTGATGTTGTACATAGTATATTATATATTCATGGTCAAATTCAGTATTCCATAGAACAATCCATGGTAGGTATGAAAATGCATCCTGGAAATCCGATGTGTTTCGTGAACAGCCATTCACTTCCTCAGGGGTTGATGCAATACAAGGTTTCTAAGAAATTAACAGTTTGTGGCATGTAATAAACATAGTAGATAATGTTATGCTAATGAGAAACACTAAGGGGCCACCAAGGGGCCCATACTTACAAATCTGTTTAAAGAAATTGCATGCTCATGATCCATTGGCTGCCTCTTGGAATGTCTATCCTGGGAGCTGTGGGCCTAGGATCCACGAGAGCCCGGCAGGACAAACAGGGCCAAACGCAAGCACAGACCAACATAGTGTGGCAACCACGGTGATGGCTATAAGAGACATATCTATGTATCAGACTCATATCTAAAGTGTATATGGATAGTAAAGGGCTTAACATTAGGGTGAGGGGGCATTATGTGCACCGCATTACTATTCTCTCTTTGGAGTGCCTAGAGGTGTCCCAGGTCTGTTACAATCCTATAGCGCAGGGATATGCAAACTCTGGCCCTCCAAATGTTGCAGAACTACAAGTCCCACGAGACATAGCAGGACTCTGACAGCCACAAGCATGACACCCAGAGGCGCAGGCATGATGGGACTTGTAGTTTTGCAACAGCTGAAGGGCCACAGTTTGCATATCCCTGCTATAGTGTATACTAAAACTTGAAGAAAAAGTGGTAGCCCTAGGCGGGACATGACAATTGTAAACAATGGATGGCTTCCTTTCATGCCATCCATTGTGTACAATTGTGTTGCTAGTTGTGATTGGTCACACGGTACAGACAGGGCCAATCACAGCCCATCTATACCATGTGATTAGATGTGACCAATAACAGCTAACTACTAACTCACATTCATACATGCACACTTTTAGACAGGAGCCAATGAATCCACTAGCATGTATTTGGAGTATAGGAGGAAACCAGAATACCCAGAACAAACCCACGCAAGCACAGGGAGAACAGGCAAACTCCTTGTGCCTGGTTTTCTGGCTAGGATTCAAACTGAGGGCCCAAGTGCTGCATAGCACAACTCATAACCACTAAGCCGCCATGCTTGCCTATTATACTCCATGCTTTAGATAGCTAAATATTATTAATTTAGGGTTTATATATCCTTTAATCCACTCCACTAAGTACAGTTGGACTAAACTAGGTGTATAGGGTAATCCAATTGTAATTTAACCCATTCTGTGAATAAAAAAACTTAGGTGTAAGAAGTCGCAATGATTTCAGATTTATTGTGGTTTAGGGAGTCTCCAAATGCAATTTCAAGAACAACAAATTGAACAAAAATGGAGTATGAGGTCCCAGTGCCAGTAACAAATCCTGTGCTCCTATGATGCAACAGAGGCTCGTTTTGCTCTGTGTAAGCTTCACTGTCAGTCGGCATGATAGAATGGAGCTTTAGACAGAGAGACATTTCCAATAAAATCCAACTTTTGGTGTGCTAATAACAGATTAACTGCGTCCCCAATGCATGAAAAGAAAATTAAAAAACTGTTTATGTTGTGCAGTGTTGTATGTTGTAGTTTTCATTTTTAAAAGCACACCTTGCTATTCTGTTAGACTTGTTTGAGAATATTTAGAAATAATTCAGCTTTATTCAGAAAATAATTATTATTCCTAATTTGAAATTTGCAGGCCCCTGGGAATGCTGAGTACAGTGGATCTCACCTCAACACAGTCTCTCTATTCATATGCTACAGGTGCATCTCAAAAAATTAGAATTTCATCAAAAAGGTAATTTATTTCAGTAATTCAATTCAAAAAGTGAAACTCATATATTATATATGTGTTACACACAGAGTGATATATTTCAAGCATTTCTTTCTTTTAATTTTTATGATTATGGCTTACAGCTAGTGAAAACCCAAAATTCAGTTTCTCAGAAAATTAGAATATTACATAAGACCAATAAAAAAAAAAAAAGGATATTTAATACAGAAATGTTGGCTTACTAAAAAGTATGTCCATGTACAGTATAGTATGCACTCAATACTTGGTCAGGGGTCCTTTGATTTAAATTAATAGGCTACTGTGCCTGTGCAAATGTGGGCAGCAACCCCGCATAGATGTGAACCAGGCCTAAAATGGTATGTAGCACCCTCCTAGGTATCTATATTGCTTTCTGCTTACCAGAGAGCAGGATCTGTGAGTGAGGTCTGTTGCTCAGTATGTGATTCATCGAGTCTAGAGTGTTTCACACTGGTCCAATAGGGAGGCATGTTGGACAGTGGAAGGAAACCTGACAAATGGATACATAGGCTTTGATACAGTCCTGGTGATTGGCAGAGACGGGCTGTCTCGGTGCATTCTGTGATACTGTATAAAAGCCAGGAGCACATGTGCTGCAGAGTTTTTGGCTGGTGAGCAGAGTCCTGGAGGTAGGGTGGCAGCTTCCTCCTCCTCTGTAGCAGTGGCACGTGGCATCAGGAGGTCATCCCGAGGGCCAGTAGGAATGGAGCTGAACCCAGAGGTCCAAGAAAGCTGAATGAGGGGGAGACACCGGAGACCCTAGAAAAACAGTATCGGGAGTACAGGGGGTCGTTTCAAGGGGTCTGGCCTGAGGGGGGCCACCCTGAAGTAGGATAGTCAGTGGACAGGTGTCAGTAGTCAAGAAAGAGGATACTAGGAGAGTGTCCTGAAGATATCTTTAGTTCATCAAGTCATCTGGAAAGAGACTTAATCCTAAAGTCACCTAAGTGGCAAAGTGGATCACCAGCCTGGCTTTATCAACAGATAGATGTCCTCCAAACTTTGTGCATAGTTAATCTGGAGTATCCCATTATTCCCTTCTGCCATACCTAATTTATAAACTAAAACACAAAACAACAACATACCCCTGGACTAATTATTGACTGAGCCAATAAGTAAAGTGATAGACTGAATGTCAAGGTTGCTAACTGTAACCCAGGGGGACCCTGTAACAGATAAACCGGCACCCCGAACAAGTACCTCCGTTGATGGATGCTCCTAGTGCTTCCCAAGGGCTCCAAGCACTTCACCAGACACCGTAATCACTTCAGACCCCACGAACCACCGCAGCTTCGTTAGGGTCTCACTGTCTCTTACCCACCCTGGACCTACAACAAGGCTCCAGGTTCCCGTGGGTGAACCTCTCTTTCCCCAGGGAGGGCAGCAGGAACAAGCTCTACACAAGCTCTTACAAGAGCTTAGCGATTATCCAAGGGAGTATGGAAAACTATAGCAATCCCTTGTAGCAAATTCCCCTAATAAGAGACAGGACTCTAGATTGAGGGTGAACTAGCACTTTTTTGAACAAGAAACATACTTTTATACAGTTTTCCCCACAAGATTACTGCCCAGGTGGTCCTTGTGGAGAACTGGACGTGACATTCACAATCCAATAGAAACAGGGTTTTACACTCAATTATTCCCATACAGTGTACACAATCCCTCCCCCTAACCTAAACTAATTATCTAGCCATCTGGACAGAACAATGCAAGGTCATTAACATTAGACAATGGGACGGCACAATCAACATTCCCTCCCCATACACAAACAATAGGACAAGGCTGCCAGTAGCAGTCTGTGTATCTCTCTCACATTGAAGCTGGAATACACATTATCCCAATCCACAAACAATAGGGAAAACCTGTCTGACATTAAGGGATATGTAATACACACATTATTTAGGAATTACAGATTTCATGGCAATGGGAATAAATCTTCATATTTCTATATGAAGATATTGCTGACAAATATGACTGTCCCATCCAAAGCAATTCAAACCATTAATTATCTGTTTTTCACCTCCAGTGACGGTGAATACCGTGAAAGTTATCTTGGGTGTATATCTAAATACATATCAATATTTTCTGGAGGGGGTATATTACACACATACCCAACCAACCACCCTCTCTTGAGCACACACACACACACACACAGCTGTATCCTGACATCGCCTTATGGGAGATGGGGAGATGGGAGATTCCAGCCGCCCAATGGGAGATGGGAGATTCCAGCCGCCCAATGGGAGATGGGAGATTCCAGCCGCCCTATGGGAGATGGGAGATTCCAGCCACCCTATGGGAGATGGGAGATTCCAGCCGCCCGATGGGAGATGGGAGAAGGGAGATTCCAGACACCCTATGGGAGATGGGAGGTTCCAGCCGCCCGATGGGAGATGGGAGAAGGGAGATTCCAGCCGCCATATGGGAGATGGGAGATTCCAGCCGCACAATGGGAGATTCCAGCAGCCCTATGGGAGATTGGAGATTCCAGCCGCCCTATGGGAGATTCCAGCCGCCCTATGGGAGATGGGAGATTCCAGCCGCCCTATGGGAGATGGGAGATTCCAGCTGCACTATGAAAGATGGGAGATTCCAGATGCCCTATGGGAGATGGGAGATGGGAGATTCCAGCCGCCCAATGGGAAATGGGAGATTCCAGCCACCCTATGGGACATTCCAGCCGCCCTATGGGAGATGGGAGATTCCAGCCGCCCTATGGGAGATTCCTACCGCCCTATGGGAGATGGGATATTTCAGCCACCCCATGGGAGATGAGAGATTCCAGCTGCCTGATGGTAGATAGGAGATTCCAGCCGCTCGATTGGAGATGGGAGATTCCAGTCGCCGGATGGGAGATTCCAGGCACCCTATGGGAGATTCCAGCCGCCTGAAGGGAGATGGGAGATTCCAGCTGCCCGATGGGAGATTGGAGATTCCAGCCACCCTATGGGAGATTCCAGCCACCTGATGGGAGATTCCAGCCGCCCGAGGGGAGATGGGAGATTCCAGCCGCCCGAGGGGAGATTCCAGCCGCCCGATGGGAGATTCCAGCCGCCCGATGGGAGACGGTAGATAGGAGATTCCAGCCGCCCGATGGGAGATTCCAGCCGCCCGATGGGAGATAGGAGATGGGAGATTCCAGACTCCCCTATGGGAGATTGGGGATTCCAGCTGCCCAATGGGAGATGGGAGATTCCAGCCGCCCTATGGGAGATGGGAGTTTCCAGCCGCCCAATGGGAGATGGTAGAAGGGAGATTCCAGCCGCCCAATGGGAGATGGGAGATTCCAGCCGCCCTATGGGAGATTCCAGCCACCCTATGGGAGATGGGAGATTCCAGCCGCCAGATGGGATATGGTAGATTCCAGCCACCCTATGGGAGATGGGAGATTCCAGCCACCCTGTGGGAGATTCCAGCCGCCCTATGGGAGATAGGAGATTCCAGCCGCCCTATGGGAGATGGGAGATTCCAACCGCCCTATGGGAGATGGGATATTTCAGCCACCCGATGGGAGATTTCAGCCGACTGATTGGAGATGGGAGATTCCAGCCGCCCGATGGGAGATGGGAGATTCCAGCCGCCCGATGGGAGATGGGAGATTCCAGCCACCCGATGGGAGATTCCTGCCACCTGATGGGAGATTCCAGCCGCCCGATGGGAGATTCCTGCCACCAGATGGGAGATTCCAGCCGCCCGATGGGAGATGGGATATACCAGCCACCCGATGGGAGATTCCAGCCACCCGATGGGAGATGGGAGATTCCAGCCGCCCGATGGGAGATTCCTGCCACCAGATGGGAGATTCCAGCCGCCCGATGGGAGATGGGATATACCAGCCACCCGATGGGAGATTCCAGCCACCCGATGGGAGATGGGAGATTCCAGCCGCCCGATGGGAGATTGAATGGAGATGGAGATGGCTGGAATCTCCCATCGGGTGCCTTGAATCTCCCATCGGGCAGCTGGAATCTCCCATCTCCCATTGGGCAGCTGGAATCTCACATCGCGTGGCTGGAATCTCCCATCTCACATCGGGCGGCTTGAATTTCCCATCTGCCACTGGGCGGCTGGAATCTCCCATCTCCCAACAGGAGATGGGAGATTCCAGCCACCCGATGGGAGATGGTAGATTCCAGCCCCCCGATGGGAGATTGAAGATGGGAGATTCCAGCAGCCCTATGGGAGATGGGAGATTCCAGCCGCCCGATGGGAGATTCCAGCCGCCCTATGGGAGATGGGAGATTCCAGCCACCCTGTGGGAGATTCCAGCCGCCCTATGGGAGATAGGAGATTCCAGCCGCCCTATGGGAGATGGGAGATTCCAGCTGCCCTATGGGAGATGGGATATTTCAGCCACCCAATGGGAGATGAGAGATTCCAGCTGCCCGATGGGAGATTCCAGCCGCCCGATTGGAGATGTAAGATTCCAGCCACCCGATGGGAGATTCCTGCCACCCCGATGGGAGATTCCAGCTGCCCGATGGGAGATTCCTGCCACCAGATGGGACATGGGAGATTCCAGCTGCCCGATGGGAGATGGGATATACCAGCCGCTCGATGGGATATTCCAGCCGCCCGATGGGAGATGGGAGATTTCAGCTGCCCTATGGGAGATGGGAGATTCCAGCCACCCGATGGGAGATTGAATGGAGATGGCTGGAATCTCCCATCGAGTGGCTTGAATCTCCCATCGGGCAGCTGGAATCTCCCATCGGGCAGCTGGAATCTCCCATCAGGCGGCTGGAATCTCCCATCTCACATCGGGCGGCTTGAATTTCCCATCTGCCATTGGGCAGCTGGAATCTCCCATTTCCCATCGGGGCGGCTGGAATCTCCCATCTCCTGTTGATTCCAGCCACCCGATGGGAGATTCCAGCCGCCCGATGGGAGAATGAAGATGGGAGATTCCAGCAGCCCTATGGGAGATTCCAGCCGCCCAATGGGAGATGGGAGATTCCAGCCGCCCGATGGGAGATGGGAGATTCCAGCCGCACTATGGGAGATGGGAGATTCCAGCCACCCGACGGGAGATGGGACATTCTAGCCGCCCGATGGGAGATGGGACATTTCAGCCGCCCGATGGGAGATGGGATATTCCAGCCGCCCGATGGGAGATGGGACATTCCAGCCGCCCAATGGGAGATTCCAGCAGCGAGATGAGAGATTCCAGCTGCCCGATGGGAGATGGGAGATTCCAGCCGCCCGATTGGAGATGGAAGATTCCAGCCACCCAATGGGAGATTCCTGCCACCCGATGGGAGATTCCAGCTGCCCGATGGGAGATTCCTGCCACCAGATGGGACATGGGAGATTCCAGCTCCTCGATGGGAGATGGGATATACCAGCCGCTCGATGGGATATTCCAGCCGCCCGATGGGAGATGGGAGATTTCAGCTGCCCTATGGGAGATGGGAGATTCCAGCCGCCCGATGGGAGATTGAATGGAGATGGCTGGAATCTCCCATCGGGCGGCTTGAATCTCCCATCGGGCAGCTGGAATCTCCCATCGGGCGGCTGGAATCTCCCATCGGGCAGCTGGAATATCCCATCTCCCATCGGGGCAGCTGGAATCTCCCATCTCCTGTTGATTCCAGCCACCCGATGGGAGATTCCAGCCGCCCGATGGGAGAATGAAGATGGGAGATTCCAGCAGCCCTATGGGAGATTCCAGCCGCCCGATGGGAGATTCCAGCCGCCCAATGGGAGATGGGAGATTCCAGCCGCCCGATGGGAGATGGGAGATTCCAGCCGCACTATGGGAGATGGGAGATTCCAGCCACCCGACGGGAGATGGGACATTCTAGCCGCCCGATGGGAGATGGGACATTTCAGCCGCCCGATGGGAGATGGGATATTCCAGCCGCCCGATGGGAGATGGGACATTCCAGCCGCCCGATGGGAGATGGGACATTTCAGCCGCCCGATGGGAGATGGGATATTCCAGCCGCCCGATGGGAGATGGGACATTCCAGCCGCCCAATGGGAGATTCCAGCAGCGAGATGAGAGATTCCAGCTGCCCGATGGGAGATGGGAGATTCCAGCCGCCCGATTGGAGATGGAAGATTCCAGCCACCCAATGGGAGATTCCTGCCACCCGATGGGAGATTCCAGCTGCCCGATGGGAGATTCCTGCCACCAGATGGGACATGGGAGATTCCAGCTCCTCGATGGGAGATGGGATATACCAGCCGCTCGATGGGATATTCCAGCCGCCCGATGGGAGATGGGAGATTTCAGCTGCCCTATGGGAGATGGGAGATTCCAGCCGCCCGATGGGAGATTGAATGGAGATGGCTGGAATCTCCCATCGGGCGGCTTGAATCTCCCATCGGGCAGCTGGAATCTCCCATCGGGCGGCTGGAATCTCCCATCGGGCAGCTGGAATATCCCATCTCCCATCGGGGCAGCTGGAATCTCCCATCTCCTGTTGATTCCAGCCACCCGATGGGAGATTCCAGCCGCCCGATGGGAGAATGAAGATGGGAGATTCCAGCAGCCCTATGGGAGATTCCAGCCGCCCGATGGGAGATTCCAGCCGCCCAATGGGAGATGGGAGATTCCAGCCGCCCGATGGGAGATGGGAGATTCCAGCCGCACTATGGGAGATGGGAGATTCCAGCCACCCGACGGGAGATGGGACATTCTAGCCGCCCGATGGGAGATGGGACATTTCAGCCGCCCGATGGGAGATGGGATATTCCAGCCGCCCGATGGGAGATGGGACATTCCAGCCGCCCAATGGGAGATTCCAGCAGCGAGATGGGAGATTCCAGCCACCTGATGGGAGATTCCAGCCGTCCGATGGGAGAGGGGAGATTCCAGCTGTCCGATGGGAGAGGGGAGATTCCAGCCGCCCTATGGGAGATGGGAGATTCCAGCTGCCCGATGGGAGATGAGAGATTCCACCTGCCTGATGGGAGATGTGAGATTCCAGCCGTCTAATGGGAGAGGGGAGATTCCAGCCGCCCTATGGGAGATGGGAGATTCCAGCTGCCCGATGGGAGATTCCAGCTGCCCAATGGGAGATGAGAGATTCCACCTGCCTGATGGGAGATGGGAGATTCCAGCCACCTAATGGGAGATGGGAGATTCCAGCCACCCTATGGGAGATGGGGAATTCCAGCTGCCCTATGGGACATGGGAGATTCCAGATGCCTGATGGCAGATTCAAGCCGCCTGATGGGATATTCCAGCCACCTGATGGGATATTCCAGCCTCCCGATGGGAGATTCCAGCCGCTTGATGGGAGATTCCAGCCACCCTATGGGAGATGGGAGATTCCAGCCACCAGATGGGAGATTCCAGCCGCCCGATGGGAGATTCCAGCCTTCCGATGGGAGATTCCGGTGACAGTACTAACCGTCACTATGAGTGAAAGACAGATAAGTAATGGTTTGGATTGCTTCAATATTTGTCAGCAAAATCTTCATATAGAAATATGAAGATTTAATACCACCTTACACAGTGTATTCCATGCTTGGCTGTGAGAGAGACACAAAGACTGTCATTCGCAGACTTCCCTATTGTTTGTGTATTGGAAGGGAATGTGTATTGTGATAAAGTTTACCTGTCTGTTCCATTGTTAAAGGTTAATGCCCCAACATTGTTCTGTCCAGATGGCTAGATAATTAGTTTAGTTCCTGTATACACTTTCATCTGTATATGCTACTGTAATCAGCCAGAGGGGAAGGATTGTGTACACTGTGTGAGAGTGTAAAACTCTGTTCCTATTGGATTGTGAATGTTACGTCCAGTCTTCAACAAGGTCCACCTGGGCGGTAACCTTGTATACAAGTCTGTTTCTTGTTCAATAAAGTGATTCTAGAGTTACTTCACCCTCAATCTAGAGTCCTGTCTCTTATTGGGGGAATATGCTACAAGGGATTGCTATGGTCTTCCATACTCCCTTAATCACTAAGCTCTTGTAAGAGCTTGTGTAAGAGCTTGTTCTGCTGCACTCGAGAGGTTCATCCACGGGAAGCCTTGTCGTAGGTCCAGGGTGGGTAGGAAATGGCGAGACCCTAACCAAGCTGCGGCGGTTCGTGGGGTCTGAAGTGGTTACGGTGTCTGGTGGAGTGCTTGGAGCCCTCGGGAAGCGAAAGAAGCATCTGTCAACGGAGGTACCCGGTCGGGGTGCCGGTTGATCCGTTACAAGCCCATTGGGAAGGAGGTGTAGGGGCTGAGGAGTCTTCTGTGGTAGGATACGTACTAGCGCTCAGGGATCGGCTAAGGGAACTCACAGACACCGTACGGGAGAACCTTCAGACTGCGCAGGTGGCGGCAGAAGCGGTGGTATGATCGTACTGCCCGGGACTGCACCTTCGCTGTAGGGCAGAAAGTTCTTACTCTCAAGCCTACCAAGACAGAAAAATTACAGGCCTCTTGGCAGGGACCCTACAAGGTAGTACAGCAAATATGTGACACTACCTATTTGGTAGCTAAGTGCTCGGATAAAAGAGTCCGGCGGACCTTCCATGTGAACATGCTCAAGGCGTACCAAGAGGGGCCCGAGGAGATAGCTGCCATATGTGCTCCAGCCGGGGAAGATTCCGAGAACCTTCCCCTATCGGAGCTGCCGGTGGTAGATAGGGACAGAGCAGGTGTAGAGACAGTGAGGTTAGATGGGCAGCTAGGGCCGGAGCAACAGGACCAGGCCAGGCTGGTCCTCAGGCAGCGTCAGGACATATTTTCCACCAAGCCTGTGTACACTACTATGACAGTGCACCGGGTGGAGACCCCAGGACAGCCACTTATCCAGCGAGCTGTTTACCGGGTACCCGAGTCAGTGAGAGACGTTATGCGGAAGGAGATAAAGGACATGCTCAATTTAGGAGTCATAGAACCCTCCAATAGCCCTTGGGCATCCCCAGCAGTGTTAGTGCCAAAACGATATGGTACTACTCGCTTCTGCGTAGATTACCGCCGACTAAACGACTGCACAATGACTGATGCCTTCCCCATGCCCCGAGTCGATGAACTGTTAGACCGCATTTCCCAAGGTAGTTTCCTAACTACCCTTGACCTATGCAAATGGTACTGGCAGATTCCTCTGGATCCGGAATCTGTTCCAGTCAGCATTCATCACCCCTTTCGGCTTGTACCAGTCTAAGGTCATGCAGTTTGGGATGAAGAATGCTCCGGCGACCTTCCAGAGGATGGTAGATCAACTCCTCGAAGGCCTCCAGGATTATGCCTGTGCATACCTGGATGACATTGCAATCTACAGCGATACCTGGGAGGAACATCTACTCCACCTGGGTACTGTGTTAGACTGCATCAGGGCTGCGGGACTAACATTAAGGCCAGAGAAATGCATCGTAGGGACATCCGAGGTTCGTACCTCGGGCATCAGGTAGGCTGTAGGCAACAGCGTCCCGAACCAGCTAAAGTAGAGGCCATTGCAAAGTGGCCCACCCCTAGGACAAAAACCCAGGTCCTAGCATTCCTATAGTTGGTTTGTACCCGACTATAGCATGATAGCTAAACCTCTGACTGACTTGACGAGAAAGAATCTTCCTCACCAGGTCCTGTGGTCCCCAGAGTGCGAAAATGCTTTCCAGTACCTGAAAAATGCTTTGATTTCCCAGTTTTAGCTGCTCCTGACCCAACCAAACATTTTTGTGTCCATACAGATGCTTCTACCTTTGGGTTGGGAGCAGTCCTAAGCCAAGTGGGAGCCGACGGCAGTGAGCAGTGCACCCTGTTGCCTACATCAGTCGCAAGTTACTACCCCAGGAGGTGGGGTATGCAGCTGTGGAAAAAGAATGCTTAGTTCTGGTGTGGGCCCTGAAAAAACTTTAGCCATATCTCTATGGATAATCCTGCACGGTGCTCACTGACCACAACCCTTTAATTTGGTTGAATCGGGTATCCGGGGACAATGGATGCCTATTAAGGTGGAGTCTTGCCCTGCAGCCCTACAACTTTTCTGTGCAGTACAGGCCGAGATGACAAAATGGCAACGCAGATGGACTTTCTCTGCAAACTGACGTGTGATTGTAGTATAGCTCCCGGAAATCCCCTAGCTGACCCGTATTGGATCTAGCTGGGTCTGCCGGACTATGGAACAGGGGGGATGTATTGTCACAGACTTAGGAGGCTTTTGGGAGAGGACTGCAGACTAGACTCCTGGCCACTGTCTGTGTGGAGCAATCCTTATTGGTAATCTCATCACACAACAACCTATTATCTACTGTGGGGATGTGTTTACACTTTAATAATGTCTATTGTCCTTTGGGAGCTTGATGCCGGTGTGTCTAACCTAGAATGAGATCCCTGATTGTTCAGGTAGTTAATTGTGTCATCTATTGTTTGCCTGCTAGCATTCTGTCATTTCGCCTAGGCTGATTTAATTGCTCAGTTAATTGGCATGTTAATGATATCCTGGTCAGCCCTACCTCATTATCTATTCATTTTGTGATGTTTTGGGTAAATATTTGACTGGTCACTGACCTACTTCTTAAGTGTATAAAAGTCTGTAAGTTGGTTCAATAAACAGTTCATTCTGGTTTCACTCCAAAACTTGTATTGTCGAGTTCTTGGGGTAACTATAGCCAGATTCACGGAATCCCATTTTCCAGATTGCTTAGGAAGCAGCTTCTTGGCTGAGATACCCAGTCGGGGTGTCCTGTTCAGTCACAATATATATATTTATATAAACATAAACTTAGTGGTATATACTGCATTGTTGAATACAATTCACTATCTGATCTCTTAAATTGTAAAAAGCACACATCTGGCTGACTGACTGCTAGCAATGCCTTAACTAGACTACTCTGCTGACTACACTGCACTGTCTGATAAACTGCAAATCATGTTCCTCTCCCTGCCTCAACCACTTCCTATCTCACCCGCACAGTCAAACACTACACGCCGCTGCTGTGTGAGCAGCCAAATTTATAGTGTGGGGAGTGTACTTAGCCCCTGAGCCATGATTGGCTAAAGGCAGCCTTCCTTTGTCCAATCATGACAGAGATGATTTTGATTGGCCAAAGCATGAAAGTCAGGGTGCATGCTTTGGCCAATCACATTATATATATATATATATACATTACATTATGGATGCGGGCACTCAAATTTCCCACATTTGTTCATCATTCGACGCATGGGTGAACAGCCAATGTTCGAGTCAAACAACGTTAGACTCGAACTCGAAGCTCATCACTAATAGCAATATAATAATGATTAGTTGTGTGCAGAGTTGAGTAAAGTGCCAATATATTCAAACCTTATGTTGAATTTTTATACTGATACATCAATCCATTTAGACAATGCCCCGGGTAAAGGAGACAGCTCAAAACATGACCACCTCTCCCCTCCTTATATACACTTCAACCAGAGACTCACACACCGACTGTTGGTTGGTGTGTAATTTTTACCTGGCTCCCTACTGCACTGTGCACAGTGATCTTTCAGGGCTGGCCAACAATACAAATCCAGGTTGGCACCAAACCATACCATGGAGCAGAACAGTGGAGGAGGAGAAATACATAAATTGTAAAATAAATGAATTGAAAGGCCTTTGGGATCTTGTTCCATGAGGAAGGTCCTGACCATCCTGACTCATGGGGGATGCTGGAGTAAAGAGCCCCCACATCAATTGCCACAAGCAGGGTGCTGGGAGGGACAGGGAGCCCTTCAATCTGAGTAGGTCCAAAGTATCCCATACATTTGATAGCAATCTCACTACGTGTAGTATATAAAAAATAAAAAAATCTCATGATAGAGTCCAGCTTTTAGCGCTGTTGCATTTTGAATGACAATTGCGTGGTCATGCAACACTGTACCTAAACCAAATTTATGCCATTTTTTCCCCACAAATAGAGCTTTCTTTTGGTGGTATTTGATCACCGCCAGGTTTTTTCTTTTTTGGTGCACAAATAAAAAAAGACCGAAAAGTTTGAAAAAAAAAAAAAGTTTTTTTGTTTAGGTTATAAAATTTTGTAAATAGATATGTTTTTTCCTGCACTGATGAGCACTGATGACGCCGCACTGACAGGCACTGATGAGGAGACACTGATGGGGTGGCACTGATGGGGTGGCACTGATATGCAGCACTGATGGGCACTGATAGGTAGCACTGATATGCAGCACTGATGGGCACTGATATGTGGCACTGATAGATAGCACTGATATGCAGCATTGGTGGGCACTGATAAGCAGCGCTGATGGGCACTGATAGGCAGCACTGATGGGCACTGATGGGCGGCACTGATGGGCACTGATGGGCACTGATAGGCGGCACTGATGGGCACTGATGGGTGGCACTGATGGGCGGCACTGATGGGGGGCACTGATGGGCACTGATAGGCAGCACTGGTGGGCAATAATGGGCACTGGTGGGCGGCACTGATAAATGGCAATAACGGGCACTGGTGGGCAGCACTGATAGATGGCATTGGTGGGCAGCACTGATAGGGGGGCACCACTGGCAGGCTCTCTGAGCCCTGTTTTCCATCCCTGGTGGCCATGGTGGGCATCCCTGGTGGTCATGGGTGGGCATCCCTGGTGGCTCTAGTGGCATCCCCTCCCCCCAGGGCTGCACTGGTAATCAATCATCTGATTACCAGCACAGACCCCCCCTGTGATCAGTGAGTAATTAGAAATACTCACTGATCACCCCGGCTGCAGAATCGATCCTCTGATCTTCTCCTCACTGACAGGATCTGTCAGGAGGAGAAGAGATCGAAGCCCTTACAACGGCTGTATTGACATTACATGACGGCTGTGATTGGTCACAGCCGTCATGTGATCAGGAGGGCCAATCACAGGGCCCTCCTGCCGAGTCTTGTTGCTCTGTGTCCTAGGGACACAGGCACATCGAGATCGCGCCGCTGCGCGTGACCGCGGCGGCGCGATCTCTCTCCTTCTGAAGGACGTTCCGGAACGTCCATTCAGAAGGACGAGACTCCCACCCGGCCGTATATGTACTATGGCCCGGGTGGGAGGTGGTTAAGCAGGAGCCTTTCCCTAGGGCTAACTTGCTGTCCCTCACCAGTAATGCTCCTTTCCATGCTCTAGCCTCTCACTTAATGTGTGCCAACCCTAGCAGGGCACTGTTATTTTATAGCACTGCACATACTAAAGATGGCCACTAAGGTCACTCAGGGCTGCTGTGTCAAATTAGATCACATCTTCCCTGATGACACTTATGAAGGCCGCAGATAAACAATGTTCATCTTATTCTCCATTTCCCAAGGCACAGTGGCACAGCACCAGCACCACCTACAGCATGGAGGATATGCTACACCTGCCTACAAGCAGAGCAGGTAAAAAGCAGGGATTTCAGATTTTAAACACTGCTTTAGGATCCCTTCTGAATGTCTCCAACACTAAGGTGGAGCTGCAAATTTTTGCCTGGTCAGGAAACATGGCCTAAAAGTTGTTCTGATTTTGATCATGGTTTTAGCGGGATGTATGTTAACTGCAGCTGCGGCAGTTGAAGATGGGGATTAGGTTCTCTGCACATTCTTCCTGATACAACCCCTTTAACACCTCAGTGTGAACAGGTCCTCACTCATGTAAAAAGGCACATTTACATGAGAGTAACACATATTAAATTTAACAAAAACAGGTTATCATGTATCAAAAACACAAATGATTAGCTGGCAAGATATTAAACTGAGAAGTGTCAAAACACTGCAGTTCATTTAGTAAGGAATGCATCCACTACTTCTTTTACTTCCTAAATAACTTACAATGTTTGTACTCTGTTCGGGGCTAATTTTAAATAACCTCTGTAAAGTCGCCTAATTTCGGGTGTGTAGACTATACAACAAAATGAGACACCTTTTTATTACAGCTGTCTTTGATTTTCAGTGGTCAGGCAACAGAAAAGGCACAGAACTTCTAAATTATCTGAGTTACTGAAAAAGTAGTTTTCCTGTTTTTATACGGTTGTGGAAAAAACGAAAAAAGCTTGTGAACCCGATGAATAACTCCTCAATTGGGACTTGATCTTCATTATAAAGAAACTCAGAGCAAACTGCTATATATACAGTTGAAATAAATGTACCATTTTCCATGCCAAAGGATTTGTAATTTTGTACAGCTCTTGTGATTTGCGCATTTTCCACAATCCACAGCCAGGCAGGTGACATGTATAGTTCCTCTTTAGGCAATTCATCTTCCTAGTTTACCGCTTCCTATGTCACCTCTTTACAGTCTCCACATTAGACAGTGGATCAGAATCATGCTGCCTGTCCAATGAGTTCTTTACGGGTGTCAGGAAGTGTACACAATCTTCAACACTTGCAGAACGTTGTTTGCAGAATTGTAGCAAAGTAATGCAACCTGAATCAAAATACATTGCTCAAAAAAATTCAAGGAACACTCTGAAAACACATCAAATTTCAATGTGGAAAAATATCATGCTGGATATCTATACTGATATGGAGTGGGTAATGTGTCAGGAATAAAAGAATGCCACATCGTTTGATGGAAATGAAAATTATCAACCTATAGAGAGCTGAATTTAAAGACCCCCCCCCCAAAAAATCAAAGTGAAAAACTATGTCGCAGGTTAGTCCATTTTGCTGAAATTTTATTGCGGCAGCTCAAAATGGTACTCAGGAGTTTGTGTGGACCCCACGTGCTTGTATGCATGCCTGACAATGTCGGGGCATGCTTCTAATGAGACCACAGATGGTGTCCTGGGGTATTTCCTCCCAGATCTGGACCAGGGAATCACTGAGTTCCTGAACAGACTGAGGTGCAACCTGGCGGCATCCAATGGACAGAGGGCCATTTAATGGTATCAATTCCTTCGTCCTCCAGGAACTGGCTGCATACTCTCGCCACATGAGGCCGGACATTGTCGTGCATCAGGAGGAACCCAGGACCCACTGCACCAGGATAGGGTCTGACGATGGGTCCAAAGATTTCATTCCGATACCTTAAGGCAGTCAGGGTGCCATTGTCTAGCCCAGTGGTTCTCAATTCCGGTCCTCGGGACCCACTAACAGGCCAGATTTTAAGTATTACCTTGGGGGATGCAGACTAGAATACCACAATCACTGAGCAGCAAATGAGATCACCTGTGATGTAATTTAGTTATCTTGCAAACCTGGCCTGTTGGTGGGTCCCGAGGACCGGAGTTGAGAACCACTGGTCTAGTCTGTAGAGGTCTGTGCATCTCTCCATGGATATGCCTCCCCAGACCATCACTGACCCACCACCAAACTGGTCATGCTAAACGATTTAACAGGCAGCATAATAATGTTTTCCACAGCTTCTACAGACCCTTTCTCGTCTGTCACATGTGCTCAGGGTGAACCTGCTCTCATCTGTGGAAAAGCACAGGGTGCCAGTGGCAGACCTGCCAGTTCTGGTGTTCAATTGTAAATGACAATCAAGCTCCACAGTGCTGGGCAGTGAGCACAGGGCCCACTAGAGAAAGTTGGGTCATCAGGCCACCAAAAATCTGTTTCTGATTGTTTGGTCAGAGATTTTCACACCATTGGCCTGCTGGAGGTCATTTTGTAGGGCTCTGGCAGTGCTTATTCTGTTGCTCCTTGCATTAAGGAGCAGATACCGGTCCTGCTGATGGGTTAAGGACCTTCTACGGCCCTGTCCAGCTCTCCTAGAGTAACTGCCTGACCCTGGAATCTCCTCTATGCTTTTAAAACTGTGCTGGAAGACACAGCAAATCTTCTGGCAATGGCACATATTGATGTGCCATCCTGGAGGAGTTGGACTGCCTGTGCAACCCCTATAGGGTCCAGGTATCGCCTCATGCTACCAGTAGTGACACTGACCCTAGCCAAAGGCAAAATTAGGGAAAAACAGAAAAGATGAGTAGGTAAAAAAAATGTCAGTGGCCTCTACCTGTTCCTGTTTTGGAGGCTGTCTCATTGTTGCCCATCTAGTGCGCCTGTTGTTAATTTCATTAACCCCCAAAGCAGCTAAAACTGATTAACAACCCCCTCTGCTACTTAACTGACCTGATCAATATCCCAGGAGTTTAATTGATTTAATGCTATACGTCGAATCAAGTGTTCCTTTAATTTTTTTTGAGCAGTGTATATAAACCTATAGACAGGAGACAAAAAGAAGCAGATTTTCCCTGGAAAGCTACCACTCATTTTTCCCCATCCTACGTAGAAATAAAGTTATCTAAAATAAGCTTTTTAACACACCATAATATTTTAAGCTGGTTAAGGATGAGAAAAAAATATAAAATGTCCCATGTAAAACCGGTGATCTTAGCAGAAGAGGCTTTCTTTGGGCACTCTAGGTTGTGTTTGTACAGGCTCCAGTGATTATGATCCAGCCCTTATAAAAGACCTTATACTCATGCGTACCCAGTTAGCATACAGCAGCATTCATCACATTACACACAGCACTTTTTACGTAACATTTTATTACTACTTTACACCCCATTTTTTTTTTTTTTTTCATCTTCACTATTAGTTTTCCCTCACTTTTTCTTCAAGTTGTAGATTCCCTACAACCACCATTTTCTCACCTTTCTCACTTCTAAATCACTCAACATATCTCATCACACTTATGGTATATACACGTGTATGTACAGGTGTATTGATTATACACATATGGTGTTCACTATGGTTCCCCATATTATCTTCCACATTATTTAGGTTCTTCCCTCACACTTTGGGTGTCACTCTTTGTTCATTTTTAATTAACATCCACCTTATATGGTAACCTTTGTTTTTCTTACACCCGATTAGGGATATTGGATTATATATTTTTGATCCCCCCCTCCTACTTACCAGCATAGGCTCTTCCATTAGCCACCCCGTAGCCCTCTCATCTGGATGGATTATGGGATGTATACATACATACCTTTCGGTAAGATTGTTTCCCATATATACCCCCTTTTTCTTTACCTATACTTATAATCTTCCATATACTTTGAGGATCAATATGGATATTCTATATATTCAATTTCTTCCTTATCCTACCTTGTTTTATAGTGAACAATCACGCCACCATCGTGACCCTTACTACCTAGCCTCGTTTAGGTTTGGACCGCTCCCATGTCCGCCTGGGGGGACATCTACCCTAATTGCGATCCCTGGTCTGTCCTTTAGGTTTTGGGATTGGTCTGGTTGCAGGTGGGTGTTATGGCCCCATGTGAGCCTCTCCTTTTGACCCCTACATCTCAAATGAATACTCGTGTATTGCATGTATTATGTTTTGTGTGATATTTTGTTCCACTCATCATGTTCTTTTTCATTCTTGTTCTGGTAGCATCTGTGATGTCCCTTATCTGTGTATATGCCCCTGAAGAAGCGGTCACCCGCGAAACATGTTGGGCCAGTGTATGGGCATCAACGTTCATCACTACATCAAACCTATGTTACCCCTTGGGTTTCTGTGCATGCTACCTACAATATTTACAATACAGTATCTATGTTTTTTAATACAGCAATCTCTTCTATATATGATGATGGTTTCTTCCAATAAAGATTGTTTTTTACCCTATATGTACTTTGATTATTGGTCTAATGACGGTATCCCCTTTAAAAGTCCCCCTGCCCCTCCTTGTTCCTATTTTTTAACTTTACACCCCATACCCCGAAATAATCAGGACACGGGTATGCACATTAAGAACCTTGTTACTCTTAATATACCACTCCTTGCATCTCAACAAAATTAGCACACCTCCCCATTTAATCTCAATACTCTGCAGCATGGACCCCAATATAATCAGTACAGTTGACCATGAAGTCTAAGTACACTAGGCACACTGCTATAAATACAAACCAAACACTGCATGCAGCATTCTGTTTAAAATACAGTAGCATGCCACAGCATGTACCCCAGTAGAGTCAGCACTTCATTGCATGCGCTTCAATACACTCAAAACACCCCGTTGTGTACACAAAATTTGGGAACCATCTTGAGTGAGGGAACCTTGTAAATAAGGGCACCTACATAACTTTGGTGTGCTTTGGTGAATAGATAGACATGGACAGGAACCTTCTTGTGATGGACAGTACTTTGCATTGGTGGAGGCTCCAGTAAGGCAAGCTCAAGGGAGGCTCCCTCATTACTACACTCATGGTGGTGATTGGTACAAGAGCAGTACAGTTTGCAGAAGCTACTCTACAGATATTCCATAAAGGAGCACTACCCCTAGCAACTGAAGTCGCCCTGCAGTAATATGCCTGGTTATGTATATGAGATTTATGGTTCACTGAACTGTGTATTGAGTGGCAAAGACTTGCTTACTCATACTCAGAAGCCTGCTCAAAATCAATATACTATACCTCAGTGCACCATATACTGTGCGTGAGTGATTCCCCTACAAGAGTACCTAATTTAGGCCCTGCCTATACATGCATCTGAATAGACTAAGAACACTCCGCCATGCACCCCAATACACTCAGCACACACCATCACACTCTGCAGATACATTCATTATATATGTTCCTCACTTTTCATGCTTACTTGAAATGTTCTATCAATGGACCAGCAGGCTGAAAACATATCTGCAGCTTACATCCAACAATTTTATTTCTCCTGGGCTGACATCAAGCTCTTCCAAATCCCTCACTCCCCCCTTTCCTTTTTTACCCTAGTACTTTCCAGACATAGAATCTGCAGGAGGCTGCAGAGATAACTCTAAAATCTATAGGAGAGTGGGGCTACGTCTATCTATCTATCTATCTATCTGGCAGGCTTGTCAGCGTGAGGTACAACCAAGGATCATTGACGGTTAGGTACACTCTGGTACCCCCGTCCTCCTAGGATAGGATGCCCTGTCGGTGTGTCGTTACCTGCCTGAAGCCAATTCTATACTACAGATAGGCTATAGTCATTGGAGTCCTCGCATGGCAATATAAACCCCCCCAAAAAAACACTATTCCTTTCCGATCTGGTTAAGGGAGGAGGAAGCTGAAATTGAACAAATGAAGTGTTGCCACTAGAGTGTTGATTATTGGACCTTCCGGATACTTGGGACAGAGCTGTATATCCCCTCGCCACCTGGCTTTAATGGGTTGTCACCCTCTATAATATAGAAAGTGACCCCCCAATATCACTTAGGGTGTTGGATATTTATCCATATACATATACGAGAACAAATAGGAACGTTGAATGTCGTTATACGACTCTTTTTTTTTTTTTGTAAATCAATTTTTATTGAAGAAATAGAATATAGTAACAATACATGAAAACATGGAAAAAATATTTTTTTGAGGTGCACGTACAATTCCATCAAGTGCCAAGCAGAGAGCAGTATAACTGTATAAATGAAAGCTTCATACATTAACAAGTATAAAGAAAGGAACACATGTCGAGCACTCGCCTGAAACTGAGCTCATATTAGGGATTAGTGCAGCTTTTGTGGTATCCGGGCCCTCACCCCAGTTGGGTGCACACTGTGAGGGCACCGACACCACCTTCTATAGTTCTCAAACACAGGTGTCGCCACTACCTGTGCATGACTCCCTATCCCGAGCTGTAGGGAAGTGCTAACTTTGAATAGCTATAAAGAACAACAAAACAAACCAAACAGGGGATGGGGTAAGGGTAGGGTAGGGTAGGGCAGGGCAGGGGGGGAGGGGTGGTCTGCCACCAGCGCAACATGGCATGCATATGAAAATAGTATGCTAAAGTATCATATCATTATACGACTCTTGAACCATTGATGTGCCTTGTATGCTGCGTCCTGCCATAATCTACTTATCTCCTGAGTCATTAAAAAGGAAATACCGGTCTGTCATGGTCTCTCTGGCCCTGAGGAAGCCATGAGCAAAACGCGTCGGCTTGCTGGGGACCTACATTGACCGTCCTCCATCTGAGACCCACCTTCCATTCTATACAGGCTTTGGTTTTCCCCTTATGGGATGTATTTCTACCTTAACGACTCTGATCAAACTGATTTTATAAATCCCTTGTTATGTGTTAGTTGTATGTCAACATGTGCATGACTGCCCATGTTTTTTAGTTTGTAAACTCAATAAAATGTTAATATTTTTTTATATATTGGTTTTGGTGTGATCCTTCTCCTCTCAACGGCCCGCAAAGCCCCACTTTTTTCTGTCTGTTCTATTTTTGTATATCTATCTGTCTGTCTGTCTATCTACCTTATCTCATCTATTTATCTATCTATCTATCTATCTATCTATCTATCTATCTATCTATCTATCTATCTATCTATCTATCTATCTATCTATCTATCTATCTATCTATCTATCTATCTATCTATCTATCTATCTATCTACCTTATCTCTGTCTATCAGTCCATCTATCTATCTATAGTATCTATATAGAATTTGAAAAACATGCAATCTTTTTTACCTACATGGTTCATTTGGAGATATGGAAGACCCAGTTTCTTATCTTCTTGAATTACTTTTTACTATTTTTTTTTTTACCTAAATGAATGTATTTTTATTTACTGTCCACAAACCACAACGGCAAAGGCATAGGCCTAGTGGCAGCAGTTGCATGATAAATGAGACAGTCTCCTCTTACCCACACAGAAGCAGCGCTCAGCTTTATAATGTAAAGGGCCGTAAATCATTGATAAACCGGCACCTTGGTGTTTTGTCATATTTTATTTACCTGCAATCACAAAGCTTGAAGTAACATCTTACTTTCCCTGGCCGTAAGAGTCTGATATGTGACACTATTTGAACATCACCTAATATAAAATGCAAAACGAGCTATTGAATGTGACAGGTTAACGCAGCTGCAATAATTCTCTTCTGCAATTGAGTTATCATCAGGGCAATTTCACCTTTCATGTCCTAGAAGGCACCCAAAACAACTGGTACAAAATGAACTATTTAAAGCTCTCTCACTGGTAATGCTTCCTAAAGCCTATATTTTGTTTAAAATCAAAGAATTCCAGAAAATATAAAGTCTGCATATACAGTATATTCACTGAACAAGTGTTGAAGGTATTTCTAAATACATGTTATGTATTTTATGACCAACTACCTTACCAGTTTCAATTCAACATCACAACTAGGTTGTCGGAGATGCATACACATTCCTGCAGACTTTCTTCACGTGGTGTCCTCTTGCTAGCAAATAGCAATGTTTTAAAAGAAAGTCATGGACTTTATTTTATACATGCCATGACTGAAAAGATTTGGGCTTGTTTTTTTACTAGGACAGGTGTAGATTCTGCAATGGAACCCAACTCAATTTCCATTTCTGAAAATAGCTAATAAATTAAACTTTGCGTCTTTTCAAGGCAAGATAAAACTGATCTATTGCCAGCTTTAAAGAGAACCTGTCATCAAGTTAAAAAAAAAAACAGAGAACTTGCTAGTGAATTTGACCACACTAGAAAGGGTCAATTCCCTAGCACAGACATATTTACCCCTCAACCCCCCCCCCCCCCCAAACACCCACACCCCTTGTCATAGCCCTCTACTCCCTGCAGTGTGTCTAGTTACTGACTGTGCTGGCCCGGATGCACCTTCCCCCTCAGCTCACATCAAGGTCCTACATAAGCACTTTCAGTACCCATCTATTATAATGATCTATTGCTATCTTCTAACTTAGAACACTTTAAAAGAGTTTTAGAAAGAGTCCTTTAGGTAATGTTTCCATCAAAGCCTTGATGAAGGGGGATCGTTGATGTGCAAAACCCTTTGACTACCTTTTTTATCTTTCTCTTGTTTCATTTGATCAACCATAAATTGATACAAACTCTTAAAAGGACTGTTTGGCACTCATTTTGTCGATTTTACTTATCATACACATCTGTGTCCCATTCCATTCCTGTCCCAAAGACAAAACAGGAAGTGACTTTTGATGATGGCAGTAAACAGGATAAATAGAGAAGATAAATCTCCCTAACTGGGATACAGACAGCAACAAAAATGGACAGGGGTTCTAATCCACTCTATCTAAAACAAAAAAAAAAGGTTTTTGCCTTTAGATATACTTAAATCCATGGGTCCCCAACCCTTGGACTGTGGACCGGTGCCAGTGCGCGGCCTGTTTCTGACCAGACTGCACAGCGGGAGATGAGCAGCAACCATGGTCTACACAGGGCTATCACAGAGCATGGTCTCAACTCACTTCCTGCTGTGCGGTCATGCCTGTTTGTCCTCTCGCGGCTCCTCCACCCACAATGTCATCCAATCAGCAGGGCAGGGGGCAGGAAGAGCTGAAGATTGGAATGTAGAGCTTCTCCCGCCCCATGTCCCACTGATTGGATTAAATTGTCGGGTGGGCTGGGGAGCTGGGAGAGGAAGAACGGACTGATCATAGCTTCTGCCCTGCTAAAGATAGCAGTCCTGTGCAGGGGAGGCAGACAAAGATTAGGGAAGTGTCATGTTAGAGAGGATAGGAAGGGGGAGGGGGAAGGAAAAGGGAAAATACATATAGTGAGGACAGGACTGCACAACCCAAAACTATATTTAGTAAAAAACAAGAGAAGATTCCTCCAGGGGTTTTTTTTTGGCTGCAAATAACTATTGAAAACTGATTTTTGTAAGAATTGTTAATTTTATTAAACAAATTGTTAAAAAATTATTTAACATACGATAAAAATATGAGCTCTGGTTACAGTGTTTAAAACCATCCAATGTAGCAATAAAGAAAAATATTGAACAATACATAGGTGGTTACATTCACCATCATAAACATGTGCCCCAATGCGTTTTGACCTATTGTAATGGTGGTCTTCTTCAGGGAGATTGTGATATCATTGATGAGCGGATGGACACCTTGCAACCAGAGATTTTGTTGATCCAGAATAGTCCTTAAAATGCCCCTCGGGCTCCCAGGGTGAATGAAAGAAGAGACTGGCTTGCAGAGGATCATGTTTGGAAAATCTATGAGGCAGTGAAAGGCCTGATGAGTGTATCATACAGTAACAAAAGGATGTGTTGTCTACGAAAATTATGTCACAAATCTACACATGATAATGAGGTACAACCCAACACGCACTAAGAATAAAAAATAAATAAAAATTAAAATGAGTGTATTAAATATTAGGGGATAAAAATACATTTTGAACACAGTGGAATGAAACGAGTGAAAAGAAGAGAAATACAGTATAGGTTATGGTAGCGATGATAGTTGCAATGATAATATGTATATAAGTATTACTATGGACTGACTATATAAGCAAACAACAAAGGGAATTCCAGCACTATCTCTGATGTCTCTCACTCCCAGAAATAAAGTTACCATGTGGTGCTGCTGCTAAATGATGCTGAAACAGCATAAGTCAGTGCAAGAAAGAAGGGACAGCAGCGCTAGCCAACGGTATATAGTCTACCAGTCAGGCTTGGTAAAAAACCTTAGAAAGTTTATTGGAAACGCATGGTAATGAATAAAACATATAAAAAGTGTTCCAAATCAGATCTGCTGGCGTTTCTGAGGGGTCACAGGATGACAGAGCTGCTGGGTAAACTCAACTGTAAGATGATAATAACAGAGGACCAGGCAGGAGGTAGATGGAGTACGATGTGCCAGGAACAAACCGGACCAGCCGGTAGAGGTAACGTGGCTGCCTCCTACCCGATGTGCGGTTGCTCACACCGGAGAAGTGAAACCCATATCGCAGAACCGCGAACAGGAAGTGTCTACAGCATCTGAAGCGGAAGCCGCTAACCGGAAGTAACGTAAGCAAGCGTTGGGATCTGGCTGGAAAACATCAAGGTTGCCGTGACGACATGTTTCGCACTACAGTGCTTTGTCAAAGTCAAGGGGAGAACAGCAAGCAGGACATTTAAAGGAGGAGAGAGGGGCGGGCACCCAGTGTCTCAATATCATCATTGATCCCTCAACATCCACTCTATAGCAATTACTTACACCAACAGAAATAAAACCAATTACTATTGCATAAACAGTTATTACTAGTAATGTGGGCATATACATCATATATTCATGAAAAAGCAACAAAATTGAAAAATTCTGACAGGAAGATGTGAAAAGCTGAAAAAAATATATATAAATAAATATAAAAAATAAATAAATAAAAATTAACATATAAATAAAAATAAAAATGCATATGAATATAAATGTACAAAGAACGCACAGACTAATGAAACTATTGTATGTACCTCTAACTCCTCATTCAAACCCCCAGGGGCCAAAGACCCAAATTTGAATATCCAAAAGGTCTCCCTCTTGCATAAGAGGGAGAATCTCTCATTGATAGTTAAGGTACCTTTGGGGATAGATTCTATAGCCATTACCTCAAGCGCCTTAAGATCTTTATTATGAACTTGTAGGAAATGGCGGGGGACTCTATGTTTGTCGCACCCTTTGTGGATCAACCTACAATGTTCACCTATCCGGGTTCGCATCGTTCTTATGGTCCGTCCTACGTATAAGAAATGACATGGACATCTCAAAACGTACACAACATAGTCGGTGGAGCAGGCGATGAACTGCTTAATCTGATATCCCTTGTCTTTTCCAATGCAGATGGTAGTCCGTCCATGTTTAATAAATTGGCATGTTAGACAGCCATTCTTCCTACATTAAAACACCACTGTTCTATTATCAAAGAACGTTCTAATGTCCGATAGGGGTCCTGTCATTGTGCTCTTAAGCTTACTTGGTGCTAGAATATTCTTTACCGAAGATCACTTGACTAGAGTCTCTAATGTTGGATGGCAGGTGGCTAACAATTGGCTGGAGAAAATGGTCTAGAGGCCCTTAGCCACTACAAGTGGGAGGTTATGTGGGCCTCTCTGGATGTATCCTTGTTGTACACCTCAATCCCGCACAACATAAGTCTGAGGGCAATTCAACATTTTCTAACCAGCTGTGGTGACATTAATTCCGGGCAGGCCAATTTTCTAGTTGACTGCATGGATTTCTGTTTATCACACAATTATTTTACATTTTTGGACCGCTTCTATGTCCAACTTAAATAAACAGCAATGGGTGCTAATTTTGCCCCCTGTTATGCCAATCTGACCATGGGCCACTGGGAGGAGTCGTAAATCTGGGCCAACAATCCCTTCGCTTGACATCTTGTGTACTATAGCAGATACATAGAAGATGTCCTGCTCATTTGGGATGGGGGCCCAGATGTCTTCTCCTCGTTTGTGGCCTATTGCAATAACAACGATATGGGTCTGGCCTTTACCCATGTTCTGGATGCGGAGGAGCTGGTGTTCCTGGATCTGGTACTATCACATGAGGATGGCAATATCATCACCAAGAACCATGTGAAGCCAGTGGGGGGTAATTCTTACCTCCATTACTCCAGCTGTCACCACCTGTCATGGAAGAATAATATTCCTAGAGGCCAGTTCAACAGGTTGAGGAGAAACTGTTCCAAAGATAGTGAATATCTTTCTCAGGGAGTTCATATGTCCCAAAAATTCCTAGAAAAAGGATACCCATCTAGGTTGGTTAAGAAGGCTTAACCAACGAACAGACTATTTCTAGCTGTCCCAAGGGATCTGCAGCGTCAAATAAGAACACCAATGGCGTTAGGTTTATCACAACCTTCAATGACCAATTTTCTTCAATTGGTAAAATTATACCGGGATTATATCTAGGGCCTCTAGACCATTTTCTCCAGCCAATTGTTAGCCACCTGCCATCCTACATTAGAGACTCTAGTCAAGTGATCTTCGGTAAAGAATATTCTAGCACCAAGTAAGCTTAAGAGCACAATGACAGGACCCCTATCGGACATTAGAACATTCTTTGATAATAGAACAGGGGTGTTTCAATGTAGGAAGAATGGCTGTCTAACATGCCAATTTATTAAACATGGACGGACTACCATCTGTGATGGAAAAGGCAAGGAATATCAGATTAAGCAGTTCATCACGTGCTCCACCAACTATGTTGTGTACGTTTTGAGATGTCCATGTAATTTCTTATACGTAGGACGGACCATAAGAATGATGCGAACCCGGATAGGTGAAGATCGTAGGTTGATCCACAAAGGGTGCAACAAACATAGCGTCCCTCGCCACTTCCTACAAGTTCATAATAAAGATCTTAAGGCGCTTGAGATAATGGCTATAGAATCTATCCCCAAAGGTACCTTAACTATCAACGAGAGATTCTCCCTCTTATGCAAGAGGGAGACCTTTTGGATATTCAAATTTGGGTCTTTGGCCCCTGGGGTTTGAATGAGGAGTTAGAGGTACAAACAATAGTTTCATTAGTCTGTGCATTCTTTGTACATTTATATTCATATGCATTTTTATTTTTATGTTCATTTTTATTTATTTATTTTTTATATTTATTAATATATTTTTTTCAGCTTTTCACATCTTCCTGTCTGCATTTTTAAATTTTGTTGCTTTTTAATGAATATATGATGTATATGCCCACATTACTAGTAATAACTGTTTATGCAATAGTAATTGGTTTTATTTCTGTTGGTGTAAGTAATTGCTATAGAGTGGATGTTGAGGGATCAATGATGATATTGAGACACTGGGTGCCCGCCCCTCCCTCCTCCTTTAAATGTCCTGCTTGCTGTTCTCCCCGTGACTTTGACAAAGCACTGTAGTGCGAAACATGTCGTCACGGCAACCTTGATGTTTTCCAGCCGGGTCCCGACGCTTGCTGACTTCACTTCCGGTTAGCGACTTCCGCTTCAGATGCTGTAGACACTTCCGGTTGGCGGTTCCGCAATATGGGTTACGCTGCTCCGGTGTGAGTAACCGCACATCAGGTAGGAGACAGCCACGTTACCTCTACCGGCTGGTCCAGTTTGTTCCTGGAACATCATACTCCATCTACCTCCTGCCTGGTCCTCTGTTATTATCATCTTACAGTTGAGCATACCTAGTGGCTCTGTCATCCTGTGACCCCTCAGCAACGCCAGCAGATCTGGTTTGGAACACTTTTTTTATATGTTTTATTCATTACCATGCCTTTCCAATAAACTTTCTAAGTTTTTTTACCAAGCCTGACTGGGTTCAATTGTAGACTATATACCGTTGGCTAGCGCTGCTTTCCCTTCTTTCTTGTACTAACTATATAAGCAGACCAGATTGTAAATCCCAATTCAAGTATTTGAAAATGGGAAAGGCCTTAAGGGCCATAAAGTAAGGAAAAAGAATTAGAACAATTATAAGAGTATTCCTACTTACATAGATCACTACAGATAGCACTGATCCCAGTCTCTCTGCACTGAACCCAACAGGGGTTTTCAAGTATGTAATGTGAGGTGGACTTTTTATAATCACCCACAGTTGTTTATTGGGGTAACTGTAGGAGATTATGTGCTGGTGTCCCCCACTCCTCTTTCTGGTGCCCAAGGCCGTACATAGTTACATAGTTAGTCAGGTTGAAAAAAGACAAGTCCATCTGGCTCAACCAATAACAAAACAAACAAACAAACAAAAAAAAAACAGTAAGGGCTCTTTCACACGGCCGCTCCGCTTGTCCGCAAATCATCCTATTTTTTTGCGGATGATTTGCGGACTTAATGTAAGTCAATGGCACTGCGGATGTCAGCGGAATACCATCCGCTGACATCCGATTTTCCTCCTTTCAGTTCTGTTCCATTTTTTGGAACGGAACAGAACCCTATTTTTTGATCCGTTCAAAAAACGGAAAGGAAGGAAAATCGGATGTCAGCGGTGTCACCCGCTGACATCCGCAATGCCATAGACTTACATTATGTTCGCATATCATCCGCAAACGGATGGGATGATATGCGGGCATACGGAGCGGATGACACAAATGTCATCCGCTCCGTGAAAAAAAAAGTCCCGCAGCGGAGAAGAAATGTGGAGCGGCCGACTGAAAGAAGCCTAATGAAAACCCAACCATACAATTCTATACCTGCAGTTGATCCAAAGGAAAGCAAAAAAAAAAAATGGTCCAATTTGCTACAGCAAGGAAAAAACATTTATTCCTAATCCCCCAAGAGGCAATCATATATTCCCTGGATCGGCTTTACCTATAAATATTAGTACCCACTTATATTAAATACACCTAGGAAAGAATCCAGGCCTTTTTGAAAGCAATCTAGTGAGCTAGCCAGAACCACCTCTGGAGGGAGTCTATTCCACATTTTCACAGTTCTTACAGTGAAGAAACCTTTCCGTATTTGGAGACAAAATCTTTTTTCCGCTAGACATAAAGAGTGCCCCCTTGTCCTCTGTTTGACCTTAAAGTGAACAACTCAACACCAAGTTCACTATATGGACCCCGTATGTATTTATACATGTTGATCATATCCCACCTTAATCTCCTCTTCTCAAGAGTCCTCTAATCCTTTCCCATAGCTGAGCTCCTCCATGCCTCTTATCAGTTTGGTTGCCCTTCTCTGCACTTTCTCCAGTTCCCTGATATCCTTTTTAAGAACTGGAGTCCAAAACTGAACTGCATATTCCAGATGAGGTCTTACTAATGATTTGTACAGGGGCAAAATGATATCTCTCTCTCTGGAGTCCATGCCTCTGTTAATACAAGAAAGGACTTTGCTTGCTTTGGAAATCGCAGCTTGGCATTGCATGCTATTATTAAGCTTATGATCTACCAGAACACCCAGATCCTTCTCCGTTATGGATTTCCCCAGTTCTACTCCGCCTAGTATGTATGATGCGTGCATATTCTTAGCCCCCAAGTGCATAACTTTACAATTATCAACATTAAACCTCATTTGCCACATAGTTGCCAAATGAAAGGTCGATTGGCGTTGAGGTCAGTTTGTAAACGGCCGCCGCGTGGTTCTTCCGGCGTTCCGGAAGGCCGGGTCCCAACCTCTGTCGTCACTTCCATTGCAATTGCACAGTCTAATGACACGGTACGCTGGCCCGGCGCCTGCCACGTGACTCACCAAGTGATCTTGGGATGCTGCCGTCATGAGAGCTTTGCCCCCCCCGGGTAACATACCACGGCCAGAAGGTCAGCCTAAAGGGGCCAATGGGAGACAAGTGAAGTCCCCAAGGAAGCACCCCCCCATGCCGGAAAGGCAGTCAATTCCAGGCCACCCCCGGAACAAATAGGAGCAAGCAAGGGGTTCTGGAGAACAAAAAAAAACTGTCACAACAGTAACAGTAAATTATCACAGTTGTTTAGAACATTACAATCAGTGTTTTTTTTCTTTTTTTTATACAAAGGTATTTATAATAATGTAATATTATGTAAAAAGAAAGAAAAAAAGGAGCTATGTGCATTGATTAATACAAATATAGATACTTTTGGTTTCCTATTAGTGGGCCTGTCTGTATATAAGATCATAATTGAGTATCTCAAAGTGACACACTGGTCATTGTGTTGGGGGGGGTTGTTTCTTAATCTAAAGATCCTCCTTTGTTCGTGTTGCAACAGTATTTTATTCCAATCGCCTCCACGATCTGGAATATGTATTCGATCAAGGGCAGTGAAAGTCACTTTAGGCATTCTCTAACCAATTTAGGACCAGGCCTATTTTTGACACGTGGTGTTTACAAGCTAAAATCTGTTTTTTTATGCTAGAAAACTACTTAGAACCCCCAAACATTGTAGATTTTTTTTTAGCAGAGATCCTAGAGAATAAAATGGAGATTGTTGCAATATTTTTTATCACACCGTATTTGCGCAGCGGTCTTCCAAACGCAATTTATTTGGGAAAAATTCACTTTTTTGAATTAAAAAATAAGAAAACAGTGAAGTTAGCCCAATTTTTTTCCATAATGTGAAAGATAATGTTACGCCGAGTAAATAGATACCCAACATGTAATGCTTCAAAATTGCGCACGCTCGCGGAATGGCGACAAACTTTGGTACTTAAAAATCCCATAGGCAACACTTTCTACGAATTTCTACAGGTTACTAGTTTAGAGTTAGAGAGGAAGTCTAGGGCTCAAATTATTGCTCTCACTCTAACGATCGCAGCGATACCTCACATGTGTGGTTTGAACACCGTTTACATATGTGGGCGGGGCTTCCATATGCGTTCGCTTCTGCATGCGAGCTAAAGGGGACAGGGCGCTTTAATTTTTTTTTCCTATTTATTTTATTTCTTATTTTTAGTTTTACACAGTTTTAACATAAAAATTTGATAATTTTTATTTCTATTTCAAGGAATGTAAACATTCCTTGTAATAAAAATAGCCATGACAGGACCTCTTTATTATGAGATCTGGGGTCAAAAAGTCCTCAGATCTCACAAGAACACTAAAAAAGATAAAAAAAAAAAAAAAATGGTTAAAAAAAAAAATCGGCTCTTTAAGCCGGTTGCTAGGCTACAACGTTTGACATCGCTCCGGTCCTCCAAGACCATAGAGTCGAGTAAGGGCTATCTTGCCTTCACTCGACTTCCTGTTTAAGAGGATCCGGGACCAGATAATTTTCCCCGCTGCCGGCGGGTCCGGTAAGCGGGGAAAAGGACCGAGACGTGTGGGGAGGGCACCTCTTCCCTCGCCCCGTAAGAGTGATCCCACGGCAAATCCACCACTGGGACCACCCTTACATGCCCGCCATTTTTTAAAAATACCGGGATTATGGCAGCTATCTGCTGCCATAACCACGGTATTTAGCATTAAAGTAGTGACGTACATCTGCGGTGGGCGGTCGATAAGTGGCTTATTGTGTCTGAACACTGTGTGCCTGGAGATAGTGGTTGCCAATTTGCATACTGTATATGTGTTTGGAAATATGGCTCCAAAACTCCTGTTTGGTCTTCCCAACATAAAAGGGTCAGCATTCACAGACCATTAAATATACTATGCCTCGCGTTTGGCAATTTACAAAGTGCTTTGGGGTAAAAGATTCCCCATTTGGGAGTATAAATATTCTCTGTTTGTCAATAAGAGAACAATAAGACCAATCTCCATGTGACTGAATCCGGACGGCCCGAATTGGTATCTCCACCAAGAAGCTGCTTCCTAAGCTCTGGAACACAGGATCCATGTATCTGGCTATAGTTACCCCAAGAACTCAACAGTACAAGTTTTGGAGTCAACCAGAATCAAACTGTTTATTCAAACACATGCACAAAGAGATATACACTCTGGGACAACCCCTCCCTCTTACCAGCCAATCCACATACAAATATACATCCCATAATAAGTTTATCTTAAGGCAGACAGAAACAATAGAAGAACAATGGGATGCAGGTACTTAACAATAACAAACCCCACCCCACTAGCAAGGGTCTATGAGACACTCCTGCAATATTCTAGCCATCTGAAAGGTCAAACTGTTTATCTTTAAATATTTCCTGAGGGATATTATCCAGAAATATTATTGTCCCAAGTGAAAGAGCCCCTCACTCTTTTAACACAAACCATACATAGAGAACCCAGAATAACAGGGGTAACACCAAATGCTGAGTCCGGTGTGGTTGTACAGCGAGTCTGATTCATGCAGACCCGACTGGGCTTCTTGGTCACCCTGTGCCCCTAATAGACACAGGGGGGACTTGTACATAAGAGGGGCTGGGGAAACTGGGGAAGGAGTCTCCCAACCTCCCTAAAGCAAACTGGGTTCCACAAGCCCCCCAACCAAAGTGACTCCTGTCACAGTTCACCTGGGAAAGGACCTGTAATTGAGCAAGGTTCCCCCCCCCCAATTTTGTCTTGATACTCACTTTGAACTAATTGTCTTTAAGAGATCTTGCTCTCTTAAAAGTGATTGGCGGGGCGAATACACAAATTGTTTCACCTTGGGATCATCAGTTAGTATAGGCCAATGCTTTTTAAGGATAATCCTACTTTGTGTGTGTTGCCCAGAATAACACATAATAATCCTGGATGGAACTGGGTCCAGGTTATTTGGTTTCATTTTTTAAACAATAAATCATGGCGTGATTTTTAAATGGCTCTATTATACACCCTTTGTAGGCACGAGCGGCTGTAGCCTCTCTCTAGTAGCCTTGTTGGAAGTTTGCTCGATTCCTCCTTAAATAAAGTGTCATTTGAGCAATTCCTCCGTAAACTGAGGTATTGGCCAAAAGAAATTAAATTTATAGGAGGTGTAGGATGGAAGCTTTCAGCATGCAGCACCGTGTTCCCGGCAGTGCTTTTACGATACAGAGTGCTGCATAATCAACCATCAGGGTTCCGTTTTACCTGGACATCCATATAATGTAATGCTAGTTTTATCATAGAACATTGTAAACTTTAGATTGCAGTTGTTGGCGTTCATTTGTTGAAGACAACCGATAAGGGTATCTACTGGTCCCTCCCAGATGATAAAAATATCGTCAATAAACCTGAGCCACATGGATATGTGGCTTGTGTACTTGACGAGATCTTCATCTGAGAGGAACAAATGTTCCCACCCCCCAGGTACAGATTGGCGTAGGATGGGGCACAACATGTCCCTATCGCTACGCCCTGCACCTGGAGGCAGTGGGAACCATCAAACATGAAAAAATTGTGATAAGGTATATCATCCAATCCACAAAGGATGAATTCATTTAGAGCCCTATCATGTAGGGACCTTTGTAGTAACACCCTCAGTATAGCTGCTAAACTTTATGATGTGGAATGGAGCTGTATGGAGCTTCCACATCGATGGTAACAAGAAAATCATTTTGTGGAATAATTAGATCTTCAATATTTACGCAAAAAATGAATAGTATCTTTCACAAAGGAAGTTAGTGCAGAAACGTGGTGGTAAGTGAGAGTCAATTACTCTGCTTAGGTTTTCGGTTAAGCTGCCATTGCTGGAGAATATAGGTCGTCTGGTTTGGCAGATGGGATTCTTTTAAATTTTGGGTAAGCTATAGAAAGTTTCTACTTTAGTATGTTTAGTTCTGATAAATTTGTATAGATTTTTTGTAATTGCTCCCCCTTTTCAACAAGTCTGGCTGGTATAGGTCTATACCAGTCCTTGTTTAGAATTTTCCGGCACGTGGATTTGTAGGTGGGGTTGTCCATAATGACAACATTACCACCCTTATCAGAGGGTTTCGTGACAATGGATTTGTTATTTTGTAAGGCTTCTAGGGCCTGTTTTTCCTCATTGGATACATTCTGGAAACCCTTCTGTTTATTTGTGAGTTTACTAATGTCCTTAAGAACTTGTTTTAGAAAAATTGTCACACTCAAACTAGTGTTTGGTGGAGGGAATTTAGTCGAGGGTCTTTTAAAAATGGTAATTGGGTTTTGTGTGGATTTGTCTGTTATCAAAAAGCTTTTGAATATCTAATTGATTAATCAAATCAACAGTATTGTTCTCTTCATATAGGAGAGTGAGGTCCAGTAGGGCCTTACACTCTCACATTGTATTGGGACCAATCTGTAGTATCATTCTCTTCATTGGTATTATCATATGCACATCGTAAAATTTGTTTATGTGCAAAGAGTTTCAAATCAGTTACTACCTCAAAGAGGTCACAGTTCTGTTGAGGGCAAAACTAAGCCCGATTGATAGTATTTGCTTTTCAGCCTGAGTTATTATGTGCACTGATAAATTAACAATATTCAACTGTTCCCCTATGTGCAAATTAGATAAGGTTCTAATCCTCTGCGTGTCTGGGCGGAACGTGTCCCCCGTGCTGGGTTTAAAGAGTTTTGAGATGGTGGCTTGAAGTTTCCCGGTGGATACAGTGTGTGACCAATACTACTTGATGTATCTGAGAGCGAGGAATCAGATTCCCCCAAGGCTGTATTGTAAGGGTGACTTATTTGTGTGGATGGTGATAATTGTTCATTGTGATAGACATTGTATGCGTATTCCGAATCCGCATCAACAGTTCGTCTCTTGGTTTCTTGTTTCAAGGAGTCCCTGTTGATGCGGCTTCTTTTTGTTTACCTCGGCCTCTATGAGAAAATGTTTGGCCTTGGGCTTTTGGTAAGGAAGAGCCCGTGTTTTGAAAATTCTGAGATTTATAGATTTATCATAAAAACACGGGCTTCTATGTTGGTATGATTTTTTTGAAAATGTCTGGGTGTTGTTCCATTTATGTGCCTTGCCTTCTGAGAAGGCTATTTTATCCCGCCAGAATTTTGTCTCTTTTTTTTTTTGGAGAATGTTATTATATGATGCCAGATTTTCTTGCAGTTTTATGTGAAGGTTAGAATATAGTGCGTGCTCTGAGAAAGGGGAGAGAGCGCTGATTCTAAATTTTCAATTTCTACATGTAAGGAAATCATTTGTTTACTATATTCCTTAGTTAGAATAACCATCATTTCCTGCGAACAATGTTGCAGGTTTTTCTCCCATTCCTGTTTGAATTCGTTACTGATCTGTTCTAAATTGGGGAAGATTTGAGTACGTAGCCCAAGAGGATTAATTTGTTCTTTAGTGTAGCGATCAAATTACTTAATATGCCAAAATAATGCTGATTTATTTTCCAAAGCTTGATGTCGTTTTTGGAAAAAAGAGGAAATTTGTTTCAACTTGATCTTTTTTGCACAAAGTCGGTCTCATACCCTGACATTAAGGTGACCCATTCTTCACCCTGAAATTGACTTATGGTATACAGTATAGGCCAATACACAAAACATGTAAATTAAATATTTCAAATCGGTACACAGGTCATATTTTACAACTCCAATGTGTTAAAAAGATTTATTTATATCACTAACTTTTATTTCCATTATCAATTTATTTATATCACTTCCATTGTCCATGAATAGTCACTTATTTCTACACCCTTTCTGTGCATTTATTCACTCCATTTCTGTTATATGGTTTTATGGGCTGACTGCCCCAGATGCACTTGCCAAGCCACTCTGTCTGATAGTCACGCCTTCTGATCAATCTTTATACACATGGTATATATTTTTTATGATGGGGAATATGTTTACAGGTAGGCCTCTCACTGCTTCATAGGTTGCTCCAAAAGTGATCCTCTGCAAGCCAGTCTCTTCTTTCATCCACTCTGGGAGCCGAGGGGCATTTTAGGGACTATTCTGCATCAACAAAATCTCTGGTTGCAAGGTGTCCACCCGCTCATCAATGATATCACAATCCCCTGAAGAAGAAGACCACCACTATAATAGGTCGAAACGCATCGGGGCACCAGTTTTCGGTAGTGATTATGTAACCACCTATGTATTGTTCAATCTTTTTCTTGGTTGCTGTCAGCAACAGGTGTGACCAGAAATGTGTGGACTGACACAGAGAATATCAGGCATGATTAAAGTGTAAAGAATATAATTTATTTAAAAATAAGTGAATAACACAAATGTAAACGCACCTCCAGAAAACTACAACTGTGTAAATCTAACCAGATAACCAAACAATAGTGACACACAGCGAACAACTGCTCAAACCAAATATATACAGAAAACAGGATAAATGAATAAGAATTATAACAGAGCCGGGGTCATACACGGGAGATCAAGCAGAGGGAATTGGGAGCAAGACAGAACAGAGAGAGGGTTACAGGAGACGGAATAAGCAAGCAGGAAGGAAGGAAGGAATCAGGCTGCAGGGTCAGGATCGGACTCCATGATCAGGCTGCAGGGTCAGGATCAGAGTCCTGGATCAGGATGCAGGGACACTGGCACGCCGGTCAGGGGCACATGGAGACACCACCAAGGCAGTGAGGAGGAGCATGCACAGGGTTTGAATACACTTCCTGCAACCAGTATCAGGTGATGACTGATTGCATTTGAGGCCAGCTTCTGACTGCTGGGAGACACCCACTGGTGGACACTGGAACTGCAGCCTATGAATCTGGGAGCTACAGTGCCACCAGCAGATGAGCTCTTTCCTGACAGTTGCTATATTGGATGGTTTTAAACACTGTAACCAGAGCTTGTTCTCTTGTTTTTTCTAAATAGGGGGAGGGGGGAAGGGCACTGTTATGGAGGAGACTATGATCGCTAGGGGCACTGTAATATAAAGGGACTGCACTGCAAAGGGGCACCTGTATATAACAGTGCCACCTCTACAGTGCAGTCCCCTTTACATCATAGTCCACCTTTACATTACAGTGCCCCCTTACAGAGCAGTCCCCTTTACATTGCAATGCCCCCTTTACATCAGAGCCCCCCTTTACATTATAGTGCCCCCTTTACAGAGCAGTCCCCAATACATTAATATAAAGGGGCACTGTGATGTAAAGGGGACTGCACTGTAAAGGGGTACTGTAATTTGAAGGGCGCTGGGATGTGAAGGGGAACTGAGGGCACTGATCTAAAGGGGTGACTGTGCTGTAAAAGGGAGCTGAGAACAGACCCCGTGAATAGTCCCACTCCCCAACCCTGGTCCCTGGGAAAACTGGCTGCTGTGAAAGAGGTCCCTGGTGCCAAAAAGTTTGAGGACCGCTGCTTAAAGTCATCGAGAACAACCAATACCTCTTGAGTTAGACATCCAAAATGTCTCATCTCATGTGTCTCTCTTTATGTAGAAGTTCTTTTTTGTAATTTTCTATCATGCCTATATCCCTTTAGCCCATATCTCCACCTAGTTGTGGATATTTTACACTGTGATTTCCAAAAAAAGAAAAGCAACGCTTTTACGTATTTGTCTATATTTTTGGTGTCCGATTATGCCTACAAATAGTCCCACCCTTGGAGGGTTTTTTCCTTTTGGTCAGGAAGGAACTCAAGTGCATATTTCTCACCAATTTTTGTGAAACCAGACTAAGGGAATAGACAAAAAAGAGATCCTGAGTAACTTTCCCCATGCTCAGAACAGGGATGATGATTGCTGCTGTTTACCATGTTGCCCATTTTGAGACTTTGAGCGGAAATCATCGCCCAGTTAGCTATACCATACAGAGCAACAACTTTGGAGTATTTGTAAGGATAGAAGCAACTAGTGATCGACCGATATCAGTTTTTCGTTGCGATACCAATATTTTTGCCAATGCATATCGGTATCGGCCAATATTGGCTGATATTTTCGTACATTTAAAAAAAATATATATTTTTTTATTACTTGACAGGTACTCTTGGCAAAGAGAGACAGGACGCCCAAACAACCAGTGGATGAAAAGCCTGTGTATAACCTCAGTAGCTCCGATGGGTTACTGAGTCAGATCAGTGAGAAGGCTGGAAGTTAGCGAGCGCTTCTGGTAATAATTGTATTAATGAAATCAGTCACAAATACCTAAAGGTAAATGACATAGTGGTGGAAAAAAACTTAAAAAAGGCTGCACTTCAGGGAAAGGGCCAATAACACACAGTTGATTGCATAAATGTACTGCTAGCTGGGTTTCTGGCCAATGTCAACGTCACCAGCAGGCACCTGTGCCATCACAAGGATGAATGGATGCTTGATGTGACAGGGCTCCAGGTGGACCAATGGTACACAGACCGATACAGGAAACACTTGCGCCGGACAGCTGAAGTGGTGGCAGCTCGGGAGATGACATCACTCTACCGCACTGGCAAAAGACAGGGAGGAAGAGCCTACGACTCCTACAGTGGAAGAGCCAATGGTCCCGTCACCATGACTCTTGCTGGTGGAGTGACGTCATCTCCCGCGCTGCAACCGCTTCAGCTGTCCGGTGCAAGTGTTTCCTGTATCAGTCTGTGTGCCGTTGGTCCACCTGGAGCCCTGTCACATCAAGCATTCATCCATCCTTGTGACGCTACGGATGCCTGCTGGCGACGTTGACACTGGTCAGAAACCCAGCTAGCAGTACATCAGCCCGACATCCGACTAGTGTGTGTTTTTAACTTCTATTGATTTTATGCGATAAATTGTGTAGTTTTTCCCACCACTATGCTGTTTACCATCAGGTGTTTGTAACTGATTTCATTAATACAATTATTACCAGAAGTGCTCCCTAATTTCCAGCCTTCTCACTCAATATTTGGAATATTGGCAATATCGGCCAGTTCCGGCACCGATACAGATATATCTGCAAAAGTCAATATCGGCCCTCGATATATCAGCCTTGCCAATAATAATATTCGATCCCTAGAAGCAACATGTGTTTTGTAAATGAGCCATTTACAGAAGTTCTAACAGCTCTTACCATCGTGCCAACATTTCATAAATTGGCCCAATGAATTGTAAAATATACTGGCCTGGACCATCTCTGATACTCCACATGACAGTAGTGGCATTTGGTGGCCACACGCTGTCAAGGCTAGAGACATGTAAATGTTTTTTTTTTTTTGTGTATGCAGCAAGAGAACTATCTCTATCTGACTCACATCATGAACTGAATCTGCCATGTTTAACATTCCACATGCCTCAGAAAAGTGCAACTTTAGTTTTCTTTGGAAACTGCTGGTGGGGCTGAATTATGCTATATATGTCTGCTGGTATTTAGTTGCCTCTAGGTTTTATGCAAAAGACTATAATATCTGAGCAAGCAGATGCAAGTAACAAGGTGACAAGTCCAATAGAATAGTTTGGTATGCAGAGGTCAAACCAAGGGGATGCAACTTAGAAAGCATTCATCCAAAATACTATTTGATGTATATAACAACGTCAGAGTAGGTAGATAACAAGCAGTAAGATTTACAGGTCAGTAACATGTAAACAGATTAACATGATCAATGCCACCAGTAGAAAAGGATTGCCTAAAGTGTTACTTAACCCAGGACCCTGCATTCACTATATCTGGTTTTCCACAGTACACAGAACATGGAAATTAAATTATTTTAGTAAATATAAACAGCTAAACACCTTTTCCCATCAGCAGCATATAGCAGTCTTGTGACTTCTATCAGTGTCTGGTTAAAGAGTGTAGGAGGAGTTTTTTCTCTCTGCTGATTGTCCTATGAGGCTGCAGAACCACCGACCCTCTGTCTGGACATTGCTGATTGGCCCTGTGCTGATCACATGCACCCTCCCAAGAAAAAAAAAAACTCTCTGGCAATACACACCAAACTGAGCATGTGAAGAGTGACTCCAAAGGCTCTGTTCTATCAGGAGATAGATTGGGAACAGTGGAAGAAGGGGAGGATCAGAGAAGACAGGATCAAACACCCTTTTTACACAGTGTGGGTGATTAACCCCTTAGGTTCCACAGTGAGTATTACAAGCATGCTTTACTGCATATATACACTGATTTTACTGTTGTGGGTTTAGGAGCACTTTAAAGTGTGTCTAAAGCCCAAGCTTTGCACCCTTTTTTGAATCTAGCAGGAAATCGTTAAAACCCCTGTCGTTTTTTTTTTTCATCCGTGATCCATTGTGGAGATTTCTATTAACTTTACAGTATGTTTAGTAAAATACTTTCTAATGTGAGAGAAATCCCTGTTACCTACCCACCTTAGTGACATAAATTTATTAAAACACAAGACAGACAAAACACCTGTGCCAAAAGAACTATTAAAGTCTAAAGACTCTTGTATGATATTTTAAACAGCTCCCATACGCAATTAATATGTTATGCATGCCTCATAAATTGAATTAGTATTCAAAGTTACTATTTTCTAATCCATGCATGCTAAGCAGTGTAATAAACATTTCCTACTACTTAGTTGGCATCAGAGCCAGTACGGGAGGGGGGGAGCAGAAGAGGCAGATGCCCTGGGCGGGACAATTTATTGGAGGGAGGGGGGCGCAGGTGAAGTGTGCTTCTAAAATCTGGCTGGACAACTGTGTATGTGACTGTACATACCAGCCGCTAATAGCTGCATCTGCAACGATGTGCCGGGTGCGCTCCTGCCCCCGGCACAAGCCTATAACAGACCAGCCTGTCATTTCACTTCCTCTCTGTCAGCGGATATACTCCCTCTGACAGGCGCTTCATAGTCCCGGCCTGGCACGGCGTGACGTCACTCACTGAAAAGCCAGCTGGGGGCGGGATGGGAGGACTCAGAGGAGCACAGAGTCCTGCTTGAGCTGCAACCTAGAGGAGCCGAAGAAGAGGAACCAAGCACTGCAGACTGTATCACACAAGTAAGCCAATAATAATTGCTGATTAATATATACAGTATATATGTACAATTTAGATGTGTGAGTGTGGGATGGAGGCGGTTTCTGGATGTGGGTAGGTTAATTATCAATTTAATTTCTGTAATATGCAGCATAAGGGGGCTGGCTCAGTTTGCCATCTTCGCCCTGGGCACCAAATGACCTTGACCCAGCAATGGATTGCATGGTAAGTGGCAAAAAACACTTACCATAGTCCTTATTCACTGTTCTGGCTCTGGGTTCCTAAGCACAGCTTCCCATAACCTAATTTTTAGGAGAGCAGGCACTATCAGGTCACAGGGAACAGCAAAGGCACCAGCATCCATTCCGTTTGGAGGAGGGGAGTGGCTTGCATGGGCTGTGTGTTTGCAAGGAACGCAAATTTATTCAGCACTAGTTTCATCCGGGAGCATGCACACAAGAGGAAAGGCCAAACTTCGCCTGCATAGCCTCAGGCTACAAAAAAAATGGTGGCAATAAAAAAGGTATAGGAATCCAAGGGAAAATGGCCGCTGCCCTTACACAGAGCGGCCTATGCCCACACCTAAGATGGTGGCCGAAAACGGCGCCAAGCGCTCAGGAAACCCAGGCATGAGGCCACCACAGGGAAGCCACCTAGAGGGACCCCCCAGGACAAGGTAACATCTCCAATTCCCCCCTCCCCGGGCGTCAGACGCTGGCTATAGCACCCCCAGTGGGAGTGGAAGGGCCTGTCCTGAGAGGCCTTGGGGATCTTTCAGAGAAACACAGCCCTGTTATCCCCAGGAGTGGGCCCACAGCTCCCTCTCAGAGGTCTGTTACAGGGACACAGGGGGCGTTGCATCACTCACCAAACCATGGACTGGGTGGGCTCCGCTCCGAAACAGCTCGCCTCCCACCCTGAGTGGGGGGTGCTGTCAGCCAAGAAGGGTACGCTGCGGCTCAGGGCATTCCAGGTCAGTGTGTCCCGGTGAGACATCCGCTCACAGGCTCATCCCCATCCACCGGGGCTCTGTCATGGCAAGGCCTGGGTGGACAACAACCTGCTCACGCTCGTTGGTCAGGCTGGGAGACCATAAGGATCTAGATTATCCACTGGGAAACCCCAGCCTGGCTGTCGCTTGTAGTTCACCAGGAGGATCCCCCTGACACTAGCTAGCGATAGAGAGTAAAGAGAAATAAACATAATCATTCTCAAAAGAAAATAAAAACTGAGACCAAAGTCCCAGCAGGGAACCTAGGTCCTACTCCTAAACTAGGCAGCAAGAAACTGATTTGAGAGCACAGTGTGTCTGGGGTTATGTTGTAAGGGACAGCCCCTATAGGTGTGTCGAGTGAAAACTTTTCACTGCCTAATCTACTCCTGTAGATGGCGCATAACCCAATAGTGAAGAAGCATTGAGAGCTGCATCTGTCAGAGGACAATAGAGAAAGAAGTACTTTCAAACAACAGAAGCAGCATGTAAGGAAAGTCTTTAACTTAGCAGGAGAAGTTTAATAAAAAGTAAAGCTTTAATATAACCTCCAGTAAAAAATATCTCATCAGCTTTCCCCTCCCAGACACTGTAGCTCAAAGTGGGATGATTTTAGATGATTTCAGCAACAGAGGCAGTGCTGTCATAGGCATGCACAGAGGGTGAAAGGTGTGCCTGTGCACACCCTAATCACTATGAGCAGTGCTGATTTCCTCTACTGTATCAGGCCTCCACAATGTTTCCAATCCTCCCCCCGCCCCACAGTGCTGCTAGCTTCCCTCCTCTCCCTCCAGTTGCTGCAGGGATTGTTTCACGATGGAGTGTGGGGGAAGGGGCTAGCAAATATGTCATTTACCAGCACCTTCCTTTTCTAAATTAACACAGTGAACACACTCACTCACTGTGTTCATTCAGGACTAAAGCATAGTAAACTGTTTACTATGATTTGGTTTGTTTAAGAACAGGAAGCCACTCAGCACATAGCACTTTCCATTCATTAACTGTCCAGTACAGCTAAGCTGTAGAGAAAGGCATATGTGTTTGAGCTTTGGGGTGCACACCCTAATGCAATAGGCTGCACACAGCTATGAGTGCTGCCAATCCAGAAAGCAGTAAGTAAGACTAGGTGTAGCCAGGTTTTTAAATGACAAGCTACAGAATGGTGATCAGCAGGGACAAGCCTGAAAGTCATGCCTCTTTCATTATCTTCTCATATCACTGCACTGCAAGCTCCTACATGAGAGTGGCAGTTCAGAAACAGTGGGAATTCAGGAGCAATGCAGCATCGCAGGAAGCTGTATTAGGTAGACTTCACTGGCGGGATCAAAATATATTTGTGGGACTGTACATGTAGATGAACTTGTAATTAAGTGCTGCAGTGCATACTTCTTAAAATGATTGGCCATATTTCTACTTTAAATCTATCCAGCATATTGTTATCACGAGGGTATTATATCTGGATAATAAATTATGGGTAAATAGTTGTTCCTTCTGGCCTGTCTGACGCTCAAGAACTTATGACTGGACTTCTGGACTTTTATCTCAAAGAGTAACTTTTATTGTACCTATTCTTTGTATTACTGGTAATATTTGTAGTCCAGGTCAGGTTTAAAAATTAGCATTTTACAACAGGTGGACTGTGCTTTACTCCTTTATCTCCACCAGAACCAGATCTTATCCATCGGAGTCACAGGACTTTGCCCTGCTGATCATATTTAACAGTTGCTCACGCATAGCATTTTTAAACACTACATTCACCACAGGTAATTGATAATGCATGCTACTTGAGCAATTAATCTTTTCAAACAGGTAAACATTTTTATACAGGATATTTGTCTAGACAAGATTAAAAAATAAATACTTCCATGGGTAATTCATGATATATGCATGTTAATAACATGTTCACTTCAACTAGTAATCATGTAATTTTTTAATGACTTCAGAAAGTGATTTGCGAGCTTGGTCTGAAAATAAAGAGTTGGTTTTGGTAAAAAAGAGATTTTAGTGCAGTATTCTTGTAAACGAATGCCTTATCTCAAACTCTTTCAGCCGTATTTCCTGCAATGGAAAATAAATGAACTCAAAAGGAGAGTAACCATGGCAGGTGGGCAGGGCTGAGAACTTTGACACAAAGATCTTTTTACTGCAAACTCAGAAAGATATCAGAAGCTGTTGGGAGGTTCAACTTGCAACCGCTTACTCAAAATTGAGATACGAAGAATATAGCTTGCACTTAGCTGTCTGGTGATATATATATATATATATATATATATCGTGTGAATTGTATATATGGTTCAGAAACATGTTTTAGGACTGATGTGTTTACACATTCAGTATCTCACAAACGTGAGAACACCCCTCACATTTTTGTAAATATTTTATTATATCTTTTCATGTGACAACACTGAAGAAATGACACTGAGGAAGACCCTGAGGAAGTCACCTGACGAGTGACGCAATGTGTAGGAGGAGCCAGTGACATCACACTCAGCTGTTGTACTGCGATCGGAGCTAGGGAGTCGGTGAGCTTGGCTCCCTCGCAGCACACATCAATAGCACAGCAGAGACTGGACTACAACTGCTTGTTTACACTACTTAAATGTGAGTGTTCTGGAGATGTTTTTATGCTAATAAATGTTTTTAAAAGTTACTACACTATGAGATTACCTCTTTCATTTGCATAACTGTGGAGCTGTTGAACCTATGGCAGAGGAGGATTACAGAGAGATCTGAGAAGTCAAACAGGTGGGCAGATTTATATTATATTTCACAAACTCATTGTGCCCCAGGTGAGCGTGCACTGCACACAGAGGTGCACAGCAGGTGAATGGATTGGGCACAATAAATATAATTAATTTGACTGAAGAAGCACTGCACTTTTTGGAACAAATGTTTTTATAAAGTGTAAAGAAGCACTGCATGTGTTTGAATTTCCACAGACTTTTATTATAGTTTATCACTTTTTTTTTCACTATACTTGACTGTGTTTTTTTGGATGTCTGTTAACCACTTTACCACCGGAGGATTTTGCTGTCTTACGTCTGGGCCACTTTTTGCGATTCTGCACTGTGCGACTTTAACTGACAATTGCGCGGTCGTGCGACGCCGTACCCAAATGAAATTGACGTCCTTTTTTTCCCACAAATAGAGCTTTCTTTTGGTGGTATTTGATCACCTGTGCGATTTTTACTTTTTGCGCTATAAACAAAAAAATAGCGACAATTTTGAAAAAATAACAATATTTTTCACATTTTTTTATATGAAATTCCCCCCCCCCCCAAAAAAATGTAAAAATCAAATTTTTTAAAATTTTTGGCCAATTTGTTTTCTGCTACCTATGTTTGGTAAACAAAAATCGCAATAAGCGTGTTTTGATTGGTTTACGCAAAAGTTATTGCGTTTACTAACTAAGGGAAAGATTTATGTCATTTTTTGCTGTTTTTTTTAACGAGTAATGCGAAACACAGCTTAGCTGAAACACAAGATCTCTCTCTTCCTCTGTGACACAACGGCGGTCTGCCTTGTTTACATAGGTCATTCTGCTGAATGACTAACGGGTCCCGGCGGGCATCGGACCCACTGATTAACTGCTGCTATGTCCAATTACAGTGGACATCTCCTGCACAAAATCACTTACATGTACGTGATTTTGCGCACCCTGGCCATCCTGCCGCAGTATATAAGCGGCAGGCGGTCCTGATGTGGTTAATTGGCCCCTGCAAAGCCTGTGGGGCCAGAAATTGAGGAGAGAGAGCCGCTGCAGAGAGACACAGCACTGGATCAAATGAGGGCTTAGGTAAATGAAAGGAGGGGGGTGGGGATGAGGGGGTAATACTACCTAAACATTTTTTTACCTTATATGCAAGGAATGCATACAAGTGGTTGTAAAGGCAGACATTTTTTTTGTATCCCAATGGATTCTATGCCTTAAGATAAAAAACCCTCTGTGTGCAGCAGTCCCCCTCAGCCCCCCTAATACTTACCTGAGCCCATCTTGATCGGCAGTGTTGTAGGAGAGACTTGGCTGTCAAGGACTCTCCCTTCTGATTGGCTGAGACGCAGCAGTGGGTGCCATTGGTTCCCGCTGCTGGTAAAGTCATTGAGCCAATGAGGAGAGAGAGGGGCGGGGTCGAGTCGTGGCTCCATGTCTGAATAAACACACAGAGCTGCGGCTCAGATTGGGTGCCCCTATAGCAAGCTGCTTGATGTGGGGGCGCCCAGCAGGATGGAGGGGCCAGGGGTGCCGAAGAGGGACCCGAGAAGAGGAGGATATGGGCTGCTATGTGCAAAATTTCATACACATTAAAAACAAGATTTTAGCATCACTTTAAGGTAAACATTTTAGGTTTTATTAACACTGTAAATTTCTTTTTGCGTGGAGTGCAGTTTTTATGTAAGGTTATTTTAAAAACGAATAAACAAAACTTGCTGCGTGACTACTAATAAAAGATACTCTCAATTTAAAACTTAGTAATGTCACAAGAAAACCACATGGTTGGTGTGAAGATATCACTAAACACTAATTTCTTCCATGAGAACAGAATGGTGCTCTTCTATTTAAGCATAGTAATTGGAGGATAAAACATCTGATATGCGTAGCCTAATTAATTCAGCAAATTCAATAAATCAGTCAGGGTCAGTCAGAATATTTTAGATCTTCAGCTTTTTTCAGTTGATAGTGGAAAGCGTCTTTTGTATGCATGCTATGTATTGTGAACGGAGAACGTTCTACTACATGAACAAATATATTCCTTTACAGTTTTAATCTTCATCTGGCCAGTTACATTGCACAAGTTAAGTTCTTCAGCCACACCTTATAGGAGAAAAAAATGTCAAAATTATTCTTGGAATGTGTTTTAGCTTCAGCGACCTTTTAGTTATTTATTTCTGTCTAAATGAACTTGGACTCTTATGTAAATACAGTTTAACTCAAGGACCTGAAAGGTCAGCCTAATATCTCTAGCTGTATACAGTGATGAGAGAACTGTTTCACAAATCAGCAAATCCAAAAATTGGAAACTGCTGATTTTTTAAATTTGCTGATATTTAGAAAATCCTAAAATTCAGGATTCATGATTATCTGGATTCCTGAATTGAGTGATTCTCAGCAGATATGTTAAATAGACTTGTGCACAATGGAAAATTTTGTTTAATTTCTTTTCGTTTTCATTTGTAAAATATATAATTTTGTTCTCATGTATTCGTTATGTTACGTTAATTCGTTTTTGGATGATTTGTTATTTCTGTAGAGTATAGACATATTTGTTATAATGAATCGATTAATTTTTTTATTTGATTGTTTCATTTTGGATAATTCGTTATTTATTCGTGATAATGATTCGTAATTCGGAAAGACGTTTTATTGTGTGTTTATTGAATCCATTAACACACACACATGCCTAATCAGCAGATCTTCAGGCAAATCTATAATATTTTTTGAGTGTAATTATGTTGTAAAATACTAGTTTTGGTTAGACTTGTCCTTTCATTTAGGTGATACTGAGCTTGGATAAATCCGGAATTGCAAAATACTAATATCTATTTTGCTCAGAAAATGGTACGATCACTCTACAGGTCCCATAGATTGTTCAACACCATAACATTTATTTAATTGTAATAAGAACTGCTGACTGTAAGTGCTTGTTATCTGTCAACTGAATTGGCAGAGCAGGAAGGAAACTAGAGGCAGAGCAGTAATAATTGACAGTGGGGATGTCCATTAGAGACGCAGGGGTGCCGCCCTCCATCCATGCATCCAGCCCCCTAATTTACATGCGGGGCACCGGACGCATATATTACTGTGGGGGATTTTTTTTTTTTTAAGCACATGATTAGAGCAAGAGACTCTCATAGGCTTCAAAAAAGGGCGGGCTCGGGGCGCAGTGAGCCCACCCAGTTGTGTGACAATAGCAAATGAATATTCCCTATTTTCACACTGATTCTCCTCCCAGTCAATCAGGAAGCGGTTTGATAGACCTGTTTCCTGATTGGCCGAAAGGAGAAGCAATCATATTGGCCAAGGAGGAGGAGGGAGGAGACACACAGTCGGAGGAGAACCCCAACAGACTGACCCACCAGCCTCCACTGTCCTTAGGAATGGCTCACCGGCAGCGGCTCAGCGATCCAGCTCTCGCTGGTTAGGATAGGGGAGGGAGGAGGAGGGGAGATCGGAGTAAGGTAAGGAGGCCCCGGGGTGGTAGGAGAAGGTGTCGTATGGTTTGCCGCCCCCCCCCCCCCAAATTATCGAGCACCAGCCGCCAGTGATATTTGACCCAATTGTAGCACCCTCCTGGGTAGATGCTAGGATTCATTAGATTTAGTGCTGGCTCACTGGGTTCAGTGGAGCTCTGTGTGTTTTTGTTAGATAAATTTAGCTTGCCTCACTGTAACCAGTGCTGCATTTGTTGTGTCAGGCCAATCTAGCTGTGCTCACTGTAACCAGTGCAGCTAATATTTACGTCAGTTCAGTGTCCTCAGCTGCTGCTAGACTGATTGCTTCCTGTGCTTTCCAGAGAGCTGTAGAATTCTCTGGAACATAGGTGTGGAGCTATGCAGATGGCAGTATGAATATTTATGCAACCCTTGCCAATCCCAGGGAGCAGAGCCCTGAAGGCTGCTAGGAGACGGCATAAATAATCTGAGCCGCTGAGCTTCTGGGTCTTTTCCAACAGAGGATTACTCCAGCCTGGAGGGCTTCTGCCCCCCAGAGTGACTGTCACTTACCTGACTGTAGAACCTAAGATGATAAGGGTGGCCTCATGCATAAAAATTTACCTCCAAGCACTCTGGTAGGGGAAACAGGGACTGCTAGGGAAGTGGAAGGGCTCAGGTGCCAGGAAGCTGTAGTAGTGAGCTGTAGCTTGGAGACACAGAAGTCCTTACAGTGGGGGATGTAGAGTCTGGTCACAAGCCTTGTTCAGTGGCAACCAGGCAACAGGTGCAGGGTCATAAACAGGTTCAAGGTGAAGAACAGGCAAAAGTTGGTAACGTGCTGGCAGTGGGGTACCAAATCAGGAAGTAGACACATGGTCAGAAATCCAAGCCGAGGTCAGTAACATAAGTGCACAGCAGGCATAACAGACAAGGGTGATCAAAGAGAGGTGTCAGACTTAGCCAGGTCAGGAACAAGGTTAGCAGACTTTCTAGAACCAGGAACCAGAGATGAAGACAATCCAACACTGAGGCCAGGCAGACTCTCAGTTTGACTAGGCAGCTGGGTGCCAGAATCTGTGAATGCGCAAGCACGCGTAAATGTACACGCACCTGCCTGCATGCATGCGCAAATGTGCATTTGCATGCACATTTTAGTCCTTGCTTGTCTTATGCTTCTATTTTCACGCTGCTGCATGGGAATGAGCACCTGCTGCATGAGATTCCTGACAGCAATGCTGCCATGTACTTGCTGTTCGTGAGGCTTCTGGTGGGCGACCTGAGGGCCTGGACGCTGAAGCTATAGAGAGCTGACTGAGGGGCTGTCTGTTGAAAATCTACTCGGGTATAATTGGAGAAATGGTGTTGCTTGGAAGTTGAAAGGAACCAAGTGTCCCGGGACATTTTGTGAGTAGTGACTGCTGTAAGAGATCCTAGAGACTTTTGGGATACTGCCACCCATCTTGCTAGAGAGTCAGCTGTGTGTTTGTTCAAAGGGGACATCGACTGGTGTCCTGAAGTACTTAGTCTATCTGATTCCTTGTGAAGGGACTCTGCTCTTAGTGCTCTAAAGGAAGAAGTTTGCATTTAACTGTTTCCACTAAAAAAAGCCATGTCCACAGTTTGCTATTAACAAGGACTTCTGCTTCAGCTTTTCAGAAAAAAGTTTATTGTCCTAAATCTGTACAATTCTGTTATTGGATTATCCCACTCAATTTCCTCAACCCTACCCAAGTTCTCAAAAAAACAAAACAAAAAAAAAACAACAACAAAAAAGAACACCCCTAGGCTGGTTATTGGAGAAAAATGTTGCTGAGATTGTGTGCCTGGCTGCAGGGCGATTCACTGGGGAGAACTTGAGCACATTTTCAGCGGCTCCTGCAGGAGTATGTGCTACACAATATACAGCCATAATAACATCATTCTAAATGCAGCAGTTTCAGGTGGCATTTAAAGTTCAGATATATGTAAGGAGGGGGAGTTGAGAGACCTAGGACAGTTAGAAATTTAAGACCACGTTGCAAAACTTTTTGTCACAGAGCCTGGTGGAGAGGGAGCTTCTCTTGCACCTCTTGTCCAATACCTTTGGTTTGTGGTGACAGGAGATGTGAGGACGCAGAGTAGTGTGATGGTAGATGTAACAGGTAGCGCCAACAGTTGGTTGCAGGACGCAGATGACTGTGGACCACCAGACAGGTACTAGTGGCAGCAACATGATGACACTTGACAAGAAGACAGGACCAAAGCCAGGACACAAGCCAAAGGTTATTAACAGCCTGACAGTTAGGTAGCTAATGCAGAGGCAGAGTCAGGACACAAGCCAAGGTCATTTAAAGCCAGCCAGTGAGGCACCAAATCAGGAAGCAGGATACAAAGTCCAAACACAGGCTGAGGTCACAACAGGTAGACAGGAATCCAAAGACAGGTCAAAGGCAAGCCAGGTTGTAGACGTAAAGGCAAATGTAGCAGATCTGATAACAGATAAATCAGGACACTAGCTGAAGATCACCAATACTAGTGCTAAATGTGCACTTGTGCCTATGCACACACTGGTTAGCATGCACGCTAATACTTGCATGCAATAGTCTTCTCAATGTAATATATACTGGACTTTTCCTACACTGATATAGCGGGAGAATAGAATAGCTATAGGATAGATATATGGGGAAAAAAAAATCTATTTTACAGTTAAAATGTATCCTAACCCAAGAACAAAAGTGTAGTTTAATGTAGTTTACTATTCCTTATTTCAAGTTTTTTCCCAGTTTTTTTGTCTAGTTATCATACCAGCAACAAACTTCCTTTCCAAGGGTAGCAACACTTACTACCTGTACTGTATCTGTGGAGAAGCAATGTTTCACCCTAAGACAGAAATACTTTTAGAACTACAGAACACTTCCTTCTTAATCTGTAATTTTTTTGCAGTTATTAGGGAGGTATAACCACTTCCTCCCGGGAGGACGTCCATGGACATCCCCCAGTTTCAGTGGTTATTCTGGCATGATGCCTGCACCTACAAACATAATTCTGGTATGTATATTTTCAGCTGGCGATTCTCCTTCATGCTACTTAGCCACTCGATCACTTCAGTAGGTGGCAGAAGGGGATCCTTCCCCGCTACCGCCGCTGGCTCTACCATACGATTATGATGCCCGGAAGTGATGTGGCCGGCTGCGATGGCTGCCCATGACAGAGAGAGGAACTGACATTGTTCTCCTCTTTCTGTAACCCCGGGGGAGTGACGAGTTATGTCATACCTTCTGCTTCTGCCTCTTTGTTTACCTGGCCACCGACAGCCAGGAAAGCAGCCGATCAGACCGATCTGTGTCTGACTGGCTACATGGGAGGCCAGAGGAGAGATATGGGGTCGAATAGACCCCAGATCTCTCCATAAAGAGGACCTGTCATGGCCCATGCTGTCACAAGGGATTCAACTCTAACGTGGGAACCTGTAAAGGCATTTAAAGCATCGTCTCTGGAGAATTTTAAGCACCATAGTTTGCTGCCATTCCATGTGCAGACACATTTTAATGCGTGCCATAGTAGGTATCTATTTACTTACAAAAAAAGTAAACTAACTTTAGAATTTATTTTTTTTTTTACATTCATAAAAGTTTTTTTTTTCCAAAAAATTGCATTTGTAAATCTGCTGTGCAGATACCATGTGACATAAACAATTGCAGCTCCCACCATTTTCATCTATAGGGCCTCTGCAAAAAAAAAAAATATATATATATACTGTATATATATATATATATATGTATATATATATATATATATATATATATATATACATATAATGTTTGGGGGTTCTAAGTAATTTTCTAGCAAAAAAAGTTGATTTTTACATGTAGGAGCGAAGTGTCAGAATTGGCCCGGATGGCAAGTAGGTACCGTATTTTCCGGCGTGTAAGACAACTGGGCGTATAAGATGACCCCTCTAATTTTCAAGTTAAAACATAGGTTTTGGGCTATACTCGTCGTATAAGACTACCCCCCCCCCCTTCCGAAGCAAGGCAACACCATTGAAAAACATCAGATTTCTCATAGATCTCCAAGGTACCCCAAGTACTGTAATACATGTAATCTCTCAAGGTAACCTAAGTATAAGTGTATATACCTGTACCGGTATACCGTATGTACCGTAGCTTCGGCTACATACAGTATACCGCGCTGAGCCAATCACAGTGAGCGATGTATTCTATTATTGAATGCAAAGCCTGCTCGGATTGGCAGAGTCAGAGAGGCGGGCTGATGTTACTCCGCCAATCCAAGCAGGCTTTGCATTCAATAATAGAATACATCGCTCTCCCTGATTGGCTCAGCGCGGTACACTGTATGTAGCCGAAGCTACGGTACATACGGTATACCGGTACAGGATTTCCACACAGCCAGCGTCATGAGAGATTACATTTACCTGTACAACTTATACTTAGGTTACCTTGGAGATATTATACTCGGCGTATAAGACGACCCCCCATTTTTGGGGGATTTTTTTGAGGTTCAAAAGTAGTCTTATACGCCAGAAAATACAGTAATAAGATATTAACAAAAGAGGAGAGGATCTTGACAATAAGAGGTGACTGTGCTAAGGAATTGACTCTCCTGCAGAAATCAAATTTGCTAACAAGTTTAGAGGTGCATTGCAAGTGAATAAAACATAGCTTAAGAGTCCATTCACACTGCCACGACTTGTGAGGCGACTTGTGTGCCCTCAAGTTGCCCCAAGTCGCTTGACATAACAAAAGCAATGTTAATCAATGAGTGCCGTCTTAATTGGCACTACTGAAGTCGCTCTGACTTCAGAAAAGGGTCCTGTACTACTTTGAGGCGACTTGTATCCGACTTGTCCCATAGACTTCAATGGGAGTCGCCTCCTTATCTTATTTAAAGCGACTTGTGATCCGACTTTCCATTAAAATGGTCCTAAACCAAAAAAAAAGATAATTTTCTTAGAATTTTTAGTAGCGCAGGAATGGGGCTCCTCTCCACCTGGGCGTTTTTGTTGCAGGCGTTTATCAGGCATTTTTTGGGCATCTTTGGAGGCAGGCATGACATCTGAACTTCTGTGTAGGGGTATATATACACACATGAAACAAACAAAGATAAAATTCCCAGTTCAATTTGCCAACCAGTCTGCTTACCAACCAAATTGGCCTGTCTAACAGTTTGCGTCAATACAGGGGTTTAGTTAGCACACATTTGCAAATGCATGTGAAAGCTGCAGGGCCACGTCAAAGCTCCCTGTTACCTGCAGTCCTAACTCTAATGAATTTTAAAGAGTCTCCACAGTGGGAGCACATGCAAGCTAATGGATAGATAGGGGGCAGGTGAGCCTGGAGGTGGCCCATCCCTCCTGAAAGGTAATTGGGGGCATAATGGAAGCCCAGCTGATAGTATTACAGCAAAGGCACCCAGTATGTCCACTCACCAGTACACATATACAACAAAGAAAATGGCCTCTGCCCCCACACACACACATATATGTATATATATACACATACACACATATAGGTGTAATAGGAGCGGAGCCACATCCATACGCTAATGAAATTATTTGCAGGGATGTGGCTCTGCTCCTATTACACCTATATGTCTGTATGTGTATATATACATATATGTGTGTGTGTATATACAGTATTCCCCTACACAAAGGTTCAGATGTCATGCCTGCCTCCAAAGACGCCCAAAAAATGCCCGATAAACGCCTGCAACAAAAACGCCCAGGTGGAGCGGAGCCCCATCCCTGCGCTACTAAAAATTCTAAGAAAAATTATCTTTTTTTCTGGTTCAGGACTCCAGAACCAGAAAAAACAGATAATTTTTCTTAGAATTTTTAGTAGCACAGGGATGGGGCTCCGCTCCTTTCACACCTGGGCGTTTTTGTTGCAGGCGTTTATCTGGCATTTTTTGGGCATTTCATTAGCGCATGGATGTGGCTCCGCTCCTATTACACCTATATGTGTGTATGTGCATATATACATATATGTGTGTGTGTATATATACCCCTACACAGAAGTTCAGATGTCATGCCTGCCTCCAAAGACGCCCAAAAAATGCCCGATAAACGCCTGCAACAGAAACGCCCAGGTGGAGCGGAACCTCATCCCTGTGCTACTAAAAATTCTAAGAAAAATTATCTTTTTTTCTGGTTCTGGACATGCTACAAAGCTGAAACTTCACAGGTACACATTTTAGACCCCCAGACACTAAATTCAAAGAAATCTCATTTTTTTTTTTTTAATAATTTTTTTCAATAATTGGCTCTCTATCAAAAACGACAATTTTTAAGAACTTTTTTTTGTGTGATTGAGCATGACCCAGAACCATCATATTCTGATTGGCCAAATACAAAGTCGCACAAAGTCGTCTATCATACAAGTCACGCTGAATACGCGCAAAGTCGCGCTGAAGTCACGCTAACAAGTAGCCCCTTATGAGGCGACTTTCTGGTCGTGGCAGTGTGAATGGGGTCTAAGAAAAGGAAAAACATTGCAAGTAAATATTTACATTTCTTGATTTTTTAGTTCTTTTACCTGAATTGTTTAAGTTGATGACCCTTTAATTATTGACATACGTAACTACTAACTCCAGTAACAATCTTACAATAGTTCTGCTAACCCCCAAATATCTCTATCACAGTGAGGCATCTGAATCCAAGAACAACAGTCCACAAATCTTCCCAGTAACTTAACACATTCCTAATTCCTGTCAAAATTGTATTTATTTTACAGCACAAAATCAAAGCAGCTACTGCTTATGGTAAAAATGTAATTTACTTGGAAATATGTTTTTGCAGCTGAGATTTTTAAAAAATATGATTTAAGCGGTGACATGACAATTGAAGAATATGAAAAGGTAACCTTAAATAAAAGTGCACACCGATTTAGGGATAAGGATGTTGAAGATATTTTTCCAAATTTCAATTTTAACTGACATTTGAAATGGCTTTCTTTTTGCAGAATGCTGGGTGAGTGTTATCTTTTATCATTTAAATTAAATATATTAATTGACCGAAAAGCATATATCTAGTGGTTTTGTTCTTGATTTTGAAGGGCAGCTCTTGCTTTTCTTTTCTAAAATTAAATTCCTATATTAAAATGGTCACATTTTTATTGACAAATCATTGCTCAGCATTGTCTTAAAATTAAAAATGGATCTCATTTAGTTTTTTAATGATTAGCTTTAGGTCTATGGCATATCATATCAGCTAGCAATTTGTATTGTAATGTTGCCTAACAAGTCACGACTGCTGGCTCTTGTAGTCCTAGAACAGAGGGATTAAAACAATGTACTCTTTTGAAGTTCATGATAACATTGCTTTTACATTACAGTGCAAGGCAAAGAGCTGCAACATAGGTGAGCTTACTTGTTGCTGTTTGTGCAAGGGAAGACAACTGTCCATTGGCTGGGGGCATTTCCCAGGAGGCACTGGTATGGCTGTGTAAGGTGATGCAATTTATTATAGAGTACTTTTGCAGGATTGAGGACATAATATGCTGTCATTTACAGTCTAGAAAAAAATCCACCAACATAAAAATTCAAGACGAAGTGTCAATCAAAGATGTGTCTTACCTTGTAAAATGAGGTTGTTCTCTTCTTGAACCTGACCTGGCTCAAATGCTAAGGTAGCAAGACTGTGGGCATATTGCAGTGCCTGTTAGTATTTGTGTTAGTATTGAAATTTATCCATGTGTCCCAGTGCATCTCTCTTGGGTTCAAGACCCAAGCTGTACATAGGACTTAGGGGTTGCTTTGGGTCATTTTTAGTGCAGAGAGTGATACCCTACCCCAAGACCCTCTTAAGCCTAACCCTCCCTGTAACCATAAAATCAATCCTTACACATACCCTCCCTGTAACAAGGACTGGTAATCCGAAATATATAACATTTTTGTTGTTACGGTTAGATACATTTACAGAGGCTTTACATTACTGACCCTTCCATGGTCAGGTAAAATACAGTTTTGTCTGTATCTCGTGCTTTTATCTGATTTCCAAATGTTTTGCATAGCCCTTTTTTTCCTGTTTATGTTCTTTTCCCAGCTTTGACTTGTCACTTAAATTACCCTATATCCTCTTAGCCCTATGTAGTTCTATTTGACCATTTCAAGTTTGGGGTTTACTTATTCATGCTGACTTATTTTGTAATCACAGATAAGTCTAATAGAATTGTCATTTTATAGGCACATTTTTGTGGCACTGCTGAAATGATAAAGCAAGGTTTCATATAGATTTGTTACAAATTCACCTAACATCGCAACATCAAGTGGGGACAGAAAGTCATTTAATTTGCAATGGATTGTTTATTCTGCTCAAGTTCCTGATGAAATTGCTAATTTACATACAAAAATAATGTTTGAAATGAGTCATATTTGAAATGTGAGTTCATTGTGTTGTCTCCGAAATGATTGATTGTGATATTAATTATGTTCATTGAAAGCTCTCACAACCCTCTGAATTTTATGTCAGTCACTTTTTTTTCTATATTTATAGAGTTGAGGTGTAGCGACTTGCAGTGTTGAATAAAAAAACACGGTCATTTCATAAGTAATGCTGGCTGTACAGCAGATGACATCAGAAAATGTAACCAACATTTACCATGCCCTATATTTGCTTTGTAACAATTAACTGGAATTGGAGCACTCTAGTAACAAATGGAGAGTTGCTACTTACAGTTACTGGGTTTTCTGAAGAAACCTGGTGCTATTTGGCTCCTGCCCAGCTGCCCACCAGCCAGTTTTGACAGTGGAGGATTGCTTGACTGGTTGCAGATCACCTGTCTGGATTCCATCACCTCATCAGGTGTGCCTTCTCTGAAATGCTGAGGAAAGGAAGCTGGGGAACTTGTTTTCCCTGGGTATGTCCAGGAACCCAAAGTGTTTTGGGAAAATAATTTAAAGGAGCTCATGTGCCTGCATCTGGGCATGGTAAATAAATGGTCAGTCCTCTACACTCTGTTCCACCTGCTGTCCCCAGCAAGTTAGCAGACCATTCAAGTTTAGCTTACACAAAGTGTACATTAGGGTTTCCAGAAGTTATGTCTCCGGCAGTACCTCGGGTTGACCCGGTTCCATCTTCTTGGACAAGAGACAATGTGTTTCTGTTTTTGGCTGCCGCAGTCGGTGGTGGTTCAGGGGGCTTCAAAGTAGAAGGGTATACCTGATCTGGGTGTTCATTGGGCTGTTTAATATTTTGAGGAATAATGGCTTCTTCTAGACTTTTGGTAATAACAGTGAAAGAGCAAGAGGCAGCCACCATTGGACCTATGGTGACAGAGTAATTTGTGGCTCATAAACATGGACATATTCATAGGCATTACTGGAATGAGCTGTTATAGGACAACTCCAAGGATTTTATTGCACAGTATTTGCAATTTCCCCTGCTGGTATACACCTTTATGTTAGACTAGCAATCTGTCTTCAGGTTGAAGGTCAAAGTCTGGAGACTCCAACTCTCTTTGCTTTACCGTGACCATTCTTTAACAAATCATTTGATTTCACAAAGGTCCATTCCCTATTCCAGGAAGTCAAGATGTGTTCAAGTTTTGTGGCCCACAGGTGTTTGGGCCCTAATAGTACAGCCAAACATAATATGGTAGGATGAATGACCTGAAACATGCTGTATGGGTGTATAACCAGACCACTTTGGCTAAGTAACACATACGTTTTTTTTGTATCTCATGAGCTAGGCCTCTCAGCAGTTGCATCAGTGATTGAACCTCTAACATGCCACTTTGTCTTGTGGGTGGCAACGGGTAATGTGAGACTTCTTATTACCTTGTGAGTGGCAGCATGTTTGACGAACTTGCTTTTAAAACAAGGTCGCTAGCCTGAATATTTGTTTGTGGTCAGCCAAAAAGAAGGCAGAAGTGCTTCCACATCATCTAGATGGCAGTCTTGGCAGTTGGGTCACAGGTCAGTATTGTCACAGCAAACCCGGTAAAGTGGCCCACCATGACTATATCAAAATGGTGTCTGCCTTCTGACATATTGGGAGAGGTTTAGTAAAACTGGTTTAAAATGCCTGGTAATGGCTCGCTCATCCCCTGCCTTTCCTGGCCTGCCAGGCTGCATAATCAGATAAGGGTCTGATATAGATTTTAGGGGGGACCCCACATAGTTTTTTAAAATAATTTTTTTTTCAAATTTTTCTGTTGCTGGCAATATTTTTCATTCAGCTGTCATCAGGGAAAGACCACTGACAGCTGATGACTTATTTGTTGTTAAGGACGTGGCAGCAAGCTTCCCAGGCCAGCTCCTTATAAAACGGGCAGCTATTCACTGTGCGCTCGGCAGGTGAATAATTATTACATTCCTTTTTTTTTTCTGTTTAAATGTTTTAGGATCTTTTTATTCTACTTTTTTTTATGAGGAATCTGGATCTGGTTAGTGGAGGCCTGATCCAGCCCTGCTGCAACTCTGCAGCATCAGATCACCTATTGGTCGTTCAACTATTCATGCCCCAGTGTTTGCATGTTTTTTGTTTTTTTTTTACACACATATATATGAAGTAACTTTAAGTTGACTAAGAGTTACATGGTGAAGTCATAGAAGAGATGATACTCAGATGATACAACATTTTCGAAACACAGGGCTACCATATCCCTGCTGTCTAATCAGGTCTTCTAAATCTGACAATAGTTCCCATGTTTATAATTAACATTTTTCCATTTTACGAGCACTCTAGCATTCATCGGTCCCTTAACAGGAGACTGCTGCTGTCATTTACAAAGAATATCACTCATATTCCCAAGGATACAAGAAAAAGTTGATGGTGGCATTCAGCATAAGCTATGAAAAACAAACAGCCCTGATCTCAAAAGGCTACTCACCCAGTTCTGACTAAGTTCTGAAAAAAGTATGGTATAGAAAATGTTTTACTGAGAAAGACATAATGTATTTCAATGGAAATGTGTCAAATAAACACACTATGTTTTCCTTTAAATGTCAGTTCACCAGTACCTGGTATGGAGGTATAAATGTCTTCCTAGTGATTCAAATCCATATATGTGAAAAATGACTATTGTATAAAGTGGCTATCTAGTAAATGTTAGAGTTAAACTGTAGCCTAGAAAATGCCACCTTTTTAAAGCTAAACTAGTGACTCTTTTTTTCAGAATGCAGTCTAACATGCTTCTCTTCCCAGACTGTAATGAGCAGAATGTTCCTGGTATAGTTTGGAGGCAGGTCTGGTAAACATTACTAAAGTTTGGAAGCCAAATCCAAACTGCATTGAAATCAAGAGAGCTGAATTAAAAAAAAAAAAATTCTGGCCATTTTCTATGCTAAAAGACAAGGAATAATCAAACAAATGGTGTGGGAGGCTGGGCACTGCCCTGGGGAACATGTTTCAAAGCAAAAATATTTAAAAACAAATTCCATTTGGCTGGGAGCAGCAATTTTTGTATTGCTTAAAGTGAAATATTAAATAACATGCCTGGGGATCCCATCACCCTGTGTGTGGAGTGGCGCATCTGTACAATGAATACAACCTATTACATCAAAACTAAAATTTACAAAGCAAAACGTGTCTTTAAAATGCTTGCAAATTCACAACTCCCAGCTGTTTTGTTCTGTTTGCAAACAAAGCAGTCGGGGATTCCGTTCATCTATACCAGATCCTTATCATAGATGGGGATCAGATACAGATGTTAGAGGGGGACACCCACACAAACAAAAAAGGTGTGGGTGTTCCCTCATAATTTATACCAGCCCTCTAGGTCTGGTATGAATTTTAAGGGGGACCCACACAAAAAAACAATCAAAAAATAAATGACATATTCCCCCAAATTCTATTTCAGACACTTTGGATTGGACTGGTATGGATTGAAAGGGGGAACGCCACACAAAAATCACGAAATATAGTATGAAGGAGAAGTCCCTCAAAAATACAAACCAGACTATTTTCCGAGCATGCAGCCTGGCAGGCAAGGACAAGGTGGGGACAGGTGTGCTCCTGAACCATGCCAGGCCATATTCCCTCAACATGGTGGGGTACCTTCCCAGGGGGCAGACATCTCCTGATTCTGGATGCTTGCCCCTGGGCATCAGCACTGTTTGTTCTGCCACTCTTTTACACCACACCTAGCAAGTCAAAATCTATAGCCTTACTTTCAAATGCCTGCTCCACAGCATGGAATATTCTACAATTCACCTGGGGCACTTTGTCTACAGTGCATGGGTGGGATAAGCAGGGCCCTGTACAACCTACCAGACTGGGCCCACCGATAGCTTCCTCCATCCCAGCCCACATATAGCTTCTGTACACACACACACAGTCCCTCCAATCCCCACCTGTACACATACAGCTCCCCACTTGTACTGTAAAAATACAGCCCCCACCTGTACACACAGCTTCCCCTCATCTGTAGACACACACAACTGCCCCCACCTATACAGTCCCTTTCCATCCCCACTTGCTCACATGCAGTCTCTTAATTGTAGACATACAGCCCCCCACCTGTACACACACACATGCCAAGTACACTTTTATGTCCCATTCCCTGTTACCTGATGTCAGACATCTCAACAGTACTGAGGACAGGTAGCACACCTAGGAGTGCAGAGTTAGATATTTGAATGGAACTCTACTAGGAAGCCCATCTTTCTACTAGCCACCATTGTAGATGAGAAAGAGGATTATCTGTGTGTAAGTTATCCAACATTCTATCCAGAAATTTGAGAAAATTACTGCGGTTTGTATCTGTCATAAGGATTCTGTTTCCTAGTGCCCTGTCCATGGGTATTTTGCAATTTTGACATACAGGATTTTTTGTAAATTTGCAATACTAGGGGTTTTCCACTGTTGCCTGCCAATCTCTGAGTTGTTCTAAGGGGTGTGCCATAAGTGTGACATAAGTTACAGGTTTAGCAGCTGTCAATTACTGAGGGATTATGGTCAGTGGGTTAGGCTAGACAAATTGTTAAATATCTAGAGCAATCTTCTAGAAGAGTATTGTGTCTTTTAAAAAGCGTTCTGTCTCTAGGATCGTGGGTCCTACCCCAGAGCTTTGATGGTTCTTCCCTCATGGCTGAAAAATGAGAAGTTGGTAAAGTCTATTCTTCCCAGAGGTGTTGTGAATAAGGTCTGATAACTGTGGAGTAAAGCTTGAACCTCTACTGGTCTTTTATTACAGTTACTAACCTGGTGCGAAGAAAATATGAGAGTCTATGTTTATGAAAGCTAATGAAGGCAGCTGTGAAGTCCTAATGCTTCTTTGGCTATTCTTTTTTTTTTCCAACAAGAAATTTTATTTGCAAGGAATAGACATTACATGGTTAATAAAGTCTTTTAAAACTAAGGTTTTACAAAGGTTTACAATAAAGAGTGTATATTAAGACATCATATATAACTTGTATATAAAGAAGCATAACAGTCAGTTGTGTTGTTGTGTGTCTTACAATATAGTACCCATCCAAATGGATAACAGATAGCTCTAGACAGTGTATGTGACATTTTAACCCATATTAATACCAATGAGTCCGTGGTTAGAGCTTACTTCTCTAGCTTACTAGGTGCTGAGGATGAGGATATAAGCTCATGTCACTTATTTAGATGGTCAAGATAGGTCCTGTCTCCTGGTTATGATTGTAAAAGCCATTGTAGTGTATTCTGAACAGGATTGAGGATAGGCGGGAGGTATAATAAGTAAAAAAAGGAAAAATAATTATAATAGGTAAAAAGCTAAAATAATAAAGTATTATAAATTAACAGGGGTAGAGAAAAAGGAAGTTGCCTCCTGGTCCTCCACATCACATCAAATGTTATTTACTACAGAGGGGAATCTGCAGCAGAATGTATGTATATTCAGGCTAAATGATTCGGTCGTCATTTTGCTGAGACTTGGATCTCCCAAGCACAACCCTTGTGTAGGGTTGGGAGATCCCGTGTCTCCAGTGATTCGTAAAAGGGGGTGGGTGTGGTGGTCTCAAGGGGTTTATTTATATAATTAATTTTATGGGATGCTGGAGTTTGGAGACATAAGCGTTTTGTACCTAGTGGTTGTCCCAAAAACGGGCAAGTCAGCTCAGGTGTTAGAAAATTTGTCAGGTGTATCTTTAGCTATACAAATGAATTCCTCCATCCCTGCAATTCTACGTACTCGCTTGTTCTTTGGCTATTCTAACCTACTTACTTTTTTTATTCCAAATTCATCTACAATAATGCTAAAGAAAAGACATCCAAGGACCAAACTATCTTAATTCTAAATTCAAATGGGAGATTTAATTGGAATTCATAATGGAAGCATTGTCAGAGAGGTTCAGAGAGAAGAGTTCTAGATGAGCAAAGGCTTAGGTCTCATTTACATTGGCGCTGTCAAATCTGTGTTTATATGCATTTAACCACTTAAGCCCCGGAAGATTTTACCCCCTTCCTGACCATGGCCTATTTTGCGATTCGGCACTGCGTGACTTTAACGGACAATTGCGCGGTCGTGCAATGCTGTACCCAAACGAATTTGATGTCCTTTTTTTCCCCACAAACAGAGCTTTCTTTTGGTGGTATTTGATCACCTGTGCGATTTTTTGATCATGCGCTATAAACAAAAAAATAGCGTCAATTTTGAAAAAATAACAATATTTTTCAAATTTTTTTATATGAAATTCCCCCCCAAAAAAATGTAAAAATCAAATTTTTTTAACATTTTCGGCCAATTTGTTTTATGCTACATATGTTTGGTAAAAAAAATCGCAAAAAGCGTATTTTGATTGGTTTACTAACAAAGGGAAAGATTTTTGTCATTTTTGTTGTTTTTTCTAATGCGTAATGGCTGCGATCTGCAATTTTTTTTGCAGTACTGCGACATTGCGGCGGACAGATCGGACCCTTGACTGACATTTTTGACACTTTTGGGGTTACCAGTGACATTGCTACAGTAATCAGTGCTATACATATGCACTGTTACTGTAAAATTACACTGGCAGTGAAGGGGTTAACTTTTTTTGAGAGGTTATGTGTGTCCCTAGGGGCGTGATTCTAACTGTGATTGGCTGTGGCTTGAGGTGTATGAACAGTGATCAACGGTCCTACATAGTAGAACCGTATGATCACCATTCATACACAGGGGAGAATGACAGGCGGCTTGTTTACATTAGCCGCCTGCCTTTCTCCCTCTGCACCGATGATCGCCGAGTGACCGGCGGACACCGGGTCCGCCGAGTGACCGGCGGACATCGGGTCCGCCGGTCACACGTGCGGGGGGGGGGGGGGTCCATGACCACTCGGGAGCCGGAGCACGCCTCCGGAGGCGCGCGCTCGCTCCCTAGACCCTCACAGGCTAGCGATGTAGTACTACGTCTCTCTGCCTGTAAGGGGCTGACCGCCGCAGTAAATAGTCATGCGGCGGTCGGCAAGTGGTTAAAGAACATTTATAATGCATATAAATGGAATGTAAGATTTTTCTATGGTGCCTTTAAAACTGAGTTTGCATGCATTTAGGTGTGGTCAGTTTAGTTGTGTCTGGAGGAAATAGAATTTTGTGCATGCAGGATCCAATTAGAAACTCTAAATGCATGTAAATGTGACTAAATGTTTCGAAATGCTCCTAAGAGCTGCTAAACTTGCTTTAAAGTAGGACCATCCAAATGTACAAACTTGTGATCTGGGTAGCATAAAATCTGATGACTTCTCCTGCATCTAGAAAAGCTAAAGGCAGGTGTGCCATGGTCAATGAGGCCTTAGGCTTCAGTTACCAAACAGTTACAAGACATGTCGTAGCCAAATAGACTGTTACCAAGAAGGCTATCTAATATAGCTCACACTTTTTTTTCCACCTGAAGCAACTAAAATGCTTATTTCTGTAAACAAAATTTATGGCAGCTAAATCCCTAGAGCCCAATTTTACCATGAAGCCTTGAGCAATACATATTCCGAGACATTGATATGGTCTAGCAGGAATGGTCCACACAACAATTCTATGGTCCCTGGAATCCGTTTTAATCATTTATAATTGACTACAAGAAACCTCATAATGAATCCAGAATTTAGGTATAATAAAATAAGTTTTTATCTGTATATCAATGCTTCTTTAATTTCATACCCCAGGTCTTTTGAGAAACATCATATTCATGTGTAAATTCTACTTTATTCCTACAGTTCTTTATTTTTTTACTTACTTTCTTTTGACTTACCATTGACAACCGAGTCACATACAAAATATAATTCACACTAGTATTTTGATATTCTAATCTAAAATTTCATGCCCTCCATAGTACATTTTAATTGAAAGAGAACTAGTGAACATGTAAGAACATGCTTAAGATTCTACCTAGAATACCTATAAAGAACATTAAAATCAGTACGATTGAAAGGTTTTACTTTAGAAATTTACTGACATCTTTGTGGTATGTGGTTTTTGAATGAAGTTGCATCAGTATATTTTAGTTAAAGTCTAGTTTAAAACTTTTAGCCTCTATTCTTGTCAACAGACTTGTCTTTTAACTTTAAAACAGATATGCTCGAGCACATCAAAGTGATACCGTTTCATAGGTTGAAAATCTCAAGGCAACGTGCTTGCGTGATATTCATTTTGTACCGTACCTCATATCATCAATTTTAAAACTGCAAAAACCTATGCTTGCCACGCAAAAGGAGGACCATTAGAGAAGGAAGAGCTGGAAAGTCATCTCATGGGGTTATAATAAAGAACAATATTTTCAACAGATTTTTGCCACAGGCAAAGAATGACAGGGACCTTTTGAATAATTCTAACAACAGAGCCTATTGTGATTAAAAAGAGGAAGTGTTTAATTGAAAGCAAGGTTACCTCTCAATAAGAATCTTAATACTTGTTTCTGTAACATACTAATTTTTAGCTTTAAACTGTAAGCTTTAACGAGCAGGACAAGAGTATTTTTACCGTTTTTCTTTTCAGCCTTAAAGCTGAACTTCAGGCAAACCGATAAAGATAAAGATGAAATACTGTACCTATAAGGGGGCTGCTTTACCTGCCCAATGATTTGTATTTCTGTTAATCCAGATTTATACAGCTGAGCCACAGAGCACAACCAGGTGGATAACTGTCTGATGTTAGTGCCGGTTCACACTAGTGCGATGCCAGACATTGCATGTGATTCGCATAGCGTCGCTGTGCAGATCACATGCGATGTCTGTGCGATGTGACTTCAGCCATACAAATTGTATTCACACCCTTTTTTTGTTCCACGCTGGAATCGGATTGCATGGGTGTTCACACCTATGCGGTCCAATTCTGCACCATTTCACAGTTCGCACCGCAGTCTGCGAACCAATCTGGGGGTGTCATTAACGTCGCAGATCTCAGTGTGAACCAGTGTGCGATTCTGGCGCCATGCGGGAACCGGCACTGATTCCCAGGGTTTCCCACATCGCACCAGTGTAAACCGGGACCTAAAGTGATTGATCACCTTGTAAAAAAACCCATTCAGTTCAAAATAGAAATGAAAGGCAAAACCTTTTTGTAAAGCTATAAAAAAAAATATATAAACAACTTTTTTTTTTATAAATGATCACATTCCCTCTGTTCTCAGCTGTATAAGAGCTGGTGGGAGGAGAAGCAGCAGCACACCAGTGAATGGCTGTACAGGGGGAGCATGTCAGGTCTGATCATTGGAGAGTACAATGAGTTCCCAGCATAGCTGAAGAACTGACCACAGTGTGCTCTCCTACTTAGTGTGGTCAATTTTAAATAGGAAAGTAGAGGGACTAGCAGGAACACCAGGGATTTCACATAAAGGAAACAATACAAAGTGAACAAGATACTTTTTCAAGTATATGGTACAGCAGGTACATATCAGGAATACGAAGTGATGGGGTAACAAACGCTTTAAGCTTTAGCTCCTTGTCATTCACCAACAGTAGATCTGGACGAAATGATTGAGATATCCTGTTTCTGGCAGTGCCATTAGATTTATGGTCAATCACACCTATATCAGTTCGTGCATGTGAATAGACATAAGCAAAAATGTCCTTGGGTCCAGTACAAATGCCTGTGCACTCAAGCACAATGATCGTGCACTTCCTGCATACTGTATCCCTGCTTCAGGAACCATGAATCAGACAAAAAATGCAGTAAAAATCACACCTTTTAATGTGATGGTAAGAAATGGTACATAATAGTAAACATAGTCAAAACATAAGCCAGGGGTTGGAAGCCAAAACGGGAAGTCAGACAAGCATAGTCAGAGGCAGAGGAACAGGATCAGGAACCAGAAGGGACGTCAGCCAGGCAAAGTCTTTCACAGGAACACAGCAGAGAAACTCCAGATATGTTAACCAGGCGAAGGCAGGAAAGGAATCAACAAGGCAGCCTAAAAAGCCAGAAGGGGTCGGCTGTAGGCAGAACTAAGGAGCAGATAATCATAACCAGATGAGCCACTGAGGAAACAATGAGTGCTGACAATTATCCGACAGCTGAACAGTCTGAGCACAGAGAAGAGAGCTGCTGTGAGCCCAGTCCTCACACCCTGCTGGGATGTTGGGCGCCATTCAACCTTGAAGAGCAGAGAAGACTTTTTTGGGCAACAGTCTTAGAGAAAGGGTGAGTACTGCAGCAAAAGCTTTTATGTTTTATCTTTTTTTAATTTTTTTTTTTACTTTTTTAAAAGTTGAAGTTGGTCTCTAAAAGGGCTGGTATTATGGATTCATTTTATATTTATTTAATGCGTTAGGATGTTATATTTTTGTATAGCATCAATACTATGGAGGACACAATACACCGTGCAGGTTTGTAAAATGGTAAAAACAGGGTGGCCTTTCTATCCAATTGAACAGAAACGCCTTCTGAAAGGAGCTGAACAAAATCAGAAGCCAGCATATAGGTTTCAAACCACTACTGAGTTCTGATGGTTAGTATGCAATAGCCAATCAGAAATCAGTTAGAGAATAGTGAAGTGTTAAGTGTCAAGAGAAATAAATGAGGTACTGATGTCCCATGTAGCTTGGGTAATACAAGCATTAAAGTTTTGAAGGAATGATCAGTCTAGGGGGTATGGCAGCCATGGTGGACCATTGGGGACACGGGGGCCTTGGGCAAATGCCCTGCTTTTTCCACTGCTAAACCAACCATGACTGCCAGACACAGGTAGATGGCTAATATAAATTGAAGACGTGCATTATTTTCCTAGTGTTGAGCCTTAGCGGTCCTTTTCAAGAAAGCAGAAACTGGACAATAACACCCATAGAGAGATGGCCATCACTGAGTTTAAACATTAACAGTATGTGGACAATACTAGAGAAGCCTATGGCAAAATGTATGTAAGCAGTTTGCAGTATCTCAGTTATATAAGTATAGTACTTGGTGTAAATAGAAGATATAAATCGAAGTACACACTTTAAGGAGATTAGGCTTGGGGAGAAAAATGTTGGGGTGGATCTTGTCTCTTTATAGTAAGAGAGTAACGACGAGATAGTGAAAGTTATTGGAACTCTTTCTCTACCCTTTACCAATCATAGCGGCACCAGGCAGGGGTGTTCATTATCCCTCCTATTGTTTGCATTTGTTTTGGCACCATTCTTGAGGAGGATTAGATTTAATGTTGATGTTAATCCGTGTGGGCTCTAGGAAGCACAGATTGTTCACATACACAGACAATGTCCATTTTTATGTATCTCCACCAAATACCACTTTACCGATACTGATGTCTGAATTACAGCAATTTGGTTGCCTATCCAATTTCTGAATCAACTTCACTAAGTGGGAAATCCTTCCGGTGACTATCCAGCCTGACCCAATCTCTCAGCTGAAAACTAGAAAGGTACATCTACACAACGTTCGACCCGCGCCAGTGAAAGAGTCAAGTACATTCGATCTTATGAAAAAAGTTTCAACTGTGGCTGTAGGTAGTCTTTTTAGGAGGTATGCAGGATAGTTAATCCCTGGGGTTAGTGGAGATGGATGGTGGAGGTGGCTGCAGGCTGCATACAGAGCTAGAGGGACAGACAAAAAGGGGTAGGAGAAGAAAAGCAGCGCCACCTCAGTGTAGATTAAAAGGTTATTTATTACATAAAAACAATGTAGTAACTCACACAGAGGAAATAGTTGATCAGCAAATGGTGATGGTTCATCTGCAACACTGCAGGGATGTTAGGGAAGTACACTGTGGCGGCCGTGGTCCTGGCTGTGCCGGTGGAGTCCGACACTTCCTGTGTTTCTGTCAGCGTTCAGTATCCAGGCTTACATTCAATAGTGGCAAGGGGGTGCTCATGTTCGGAGCATGCATGCTCCTTCCTCAGGCGATGCTGATTTGTGTGTCAGACTGGGAGTTTTATAGCTGAGGGACTCAGGGGGTGGGAGCTTGTTGCTGTGGAGATGCAATATATACAATGAGTCATCAGGTCAGAACAGGAAGTCATATGACAGAAAGTCTCCGGGGGGGTGTGGGCCTGTTGCTGTGGAGATGCGGTATATACAATGAGTAATCTGGCCGAAACAGGAAGTCATGTGACAGAGAGTCTCCGAGGGTGGGGGGCCTGTTGCTGTGGAAATGCGGTGTATACAATCAGTTGTAAAAAAAAAAAGTTTGAAATAAATAAAAAAAATGAAAAAATAAATATAAAAAATAAAAATAAAATTAGAGCTAAAGAAAAAAAAATATGAAAAAATTGATAATATTTAACCTTGAAATAATAAGAGATAATGCATATATACTCATACGTATAGGCGCGTAAAAATAGGAATGAGATAAGTCCATGATGGAAAGGGGCTTCTCGTAGTTTATTGAGATGAGGGTGGTAGTATTTCAAGGTAGAGGAAAAGGCAGAATATGAAGTATTCTGGAGAAATAATGCAGGATATGAAGTATTGCTATATTTAGGATAATCGGTAGTAGTTTTAAAGTAGTGGGTTCACCTCAATTTCTTAGTTTAAGCCCCCCGGTGTCAGGGAGTCCAGGCGATATATCCAATAGGATTCTCGAGCACACAGGCATTTAAACCTTTCTGCTGGAGGAAGATTTTTCGTATGAATTCGACTCTTTAGCCTTCCGAAACCTCCTACTCTGCCACGACCAACAAACAATATTCACCGAAACGTATACAAAACCTACAGCGGGCAATTCCTATTTGCACTTCAAAAGTTGCCATCACCCCCGCTGGATAAACAACATCCCAAAAAGTCAGTTTTGCCGACTCAGATACAACTGCACACGAACCGAGGATTTCACCACTCATGGCAATCACCTGACAAATAATTTTTTAGAAAAGGGGTATCCACCAAAACTCATAGATGACGCCTTCACCTTCTATCAAGAAAATGAACCAAGAAACAACAGAAAAGAAGGAAACCTCCTCGATTTAAATACACAACCACTGAGTTTCACCACCAAATTTCATAACCGGTACAAACAAATGGAACACATTCTCAAGAAACATTGGCCATGCTCCAAGCCCATCCACATTTAAAAGCCAGTATCCCTGACCGCCCTTTGGTTTCATACAGAAGAGCTACCTTAAAGAGGAAGTAAAGCCTGGGAAAAAAATATATATTTTTGGTTAACTGCAAAGTAGGGATCGACCGATTATCGGCAAAGCTGATATATCGAGGGCCGATATGCACTATCCCCGATATATAGGAATTGGCTCTGGCGGTTACCGATTTTGCAGATATTGTCTTGATGTCATCGTGTATGTTGTGCCAAGCGCCACTGCGCACTGGGACAGCTTCTGCCTTCTTAGGCCGCCTCCCTCGGCCTCATCTGGAGTCGAGACAGTGAGTGGACGACTGTACGTACACTACAGTCACAGTGCACAGTGTGTTTAACACAGCCGCCGTGGCCACATACTGGAGTCTGGAGTCGGGACAGTGAGTGATTCTCATACAATCAACCACCCACCACAGGGTGTCAGCCAGCCACCCACCCACCACAGGGTGCCAGCCAGCCACCAAAGGATGCCAGCCAGCCACCCACCACACCACAGGGGTGCCAGCCAGCAACCCACCACAGTGTGCCAGCCACCCACCACAGGGTGCCAGCCAGCCACCCACCAAAGGGTGCCAGCCAGCCACCCACCACAGGGTGCCAGCCAGCCACCCACCAAAGGGTGCCAGCCAGCCAAAGGGTGCCAGCCAGCCACCCACCCACCAAAGGGTGCCAGCCAGCTACCCACCACAGGGTGCCAGCCAGCCAGCCACCCACCCACCACAGGGTGCCAGCCAACCACTCACCAAACGGTGCCAGCCAGCCACCCACCACACCACAGGGTTCCAGCCAGCCACCCTCCACAGGGTGCCAGCCAACCACCCACCAAAGGGTGCCAGCCAGCCACCCACCACAGGGTGCCAGCCACAGCCAGCCAGCCACCCACCACACCACAAGGTTCCAGCCAGCCACCCTCCACAGGGAGCCAGCCAGCCACCCACCAAAGGGTGCCAGCCAGCCAGCCACCCACCCACCACAGGGTGCCAGCCACAGCCAGCCACCCACCCACTAAAAGGTGCCAGACAGTTTTATTTAAGCCTGTATTCAATTTCATTAGTGTCTTTCAAATTTCAGTGGAGATGGATGGCAATTGAAAAATTTAAAGTGTGGTCTGGGACTATTTCTCATCTCCATCTCCAGGAAAAGCAGCTGCAGTGTGCAACACGTGCACAAACAATGTAAGCATGGGATCAATACAGGGGCATACCGTGGGGTTGGCCACAACGGCGCCCACCAGGGGTGCAGGCCTGGGGGGGGGGCGGAAAAACACTGGCAGTGTAGTGCAGACACAATGACTTACCGCTCCTTCCAGTCCTCCGTTTAGCCTGCGCCCCCGGGCCCCGCGGTGGGCCCCCCCGCTCCACTCCAATCCCGGAAGCTGCCCGCCCGGAGCTTGCTGTGTGTCCACTGTCCAGTGTCCAGGGCCAGGCAGGACTCAGGATTGGAGCTTGGTGCGATGGGCGGCTCCCCGCGTCACAGGGCTCTGCCCACATGACCTATTAATTATCCTGCACTGCTGTCTGCCTGCTGCTGCCTCTACAGTCCCCCCTGCCGGCAGCAGCACACACTGTGGTTGCTAGGATCACGGAGGGGGAAGAAGGTAAATCTTCCTCTGCTCTGAATGCTGGAGCCTCAGCCTCGCTTTCCGGTCGAGGGTCCAGCAAGCAAGCGGAGGAGAATTTACCTTCTTCCCCCTCCGTGCCTAGTGGATTGGCTCCACCCACCTGGCACCTCCTCCCTCCATGATCATCTTCTCCATTCAAGCAGCGCAGTCACTCACCATCTGTGCAGAGCTGCTCCACCTCCCAGCTTCACCCTCTGACTCTTGCATCATGGCTTCCAGGGTTCCCTCCTCGTAAGGTAAGGGGAGTCTGATCTAAGGGGGGGGCCTAATCTAATGGGGGTGCACTGATCTAAAGGGGGATTCTTATGTAAAGAAAGATTCTGATCTACAGGTGGACTGGTGATCTAAGGGGGGATCCTGATCTGATGGAAGATTCTGATCTAAAAGAAAACTCCAGATTTAAAGGGGACTTTCATCTAAGTAAAAGGTGATCAAAAGGGGGATTCTTGATCTAGGAGGGGACTCTGGTCTAAAGAATGATTCTGATCTAAAGAAGGAATCTGATCTAGGGGAGATTTCTGCTTTAAAAGGGGGACTCTCAACTTAAGGAAGACTATGATCTACAAGGGGATTCTGAAAACAGGGGGGGCTCCTGATATAAAGGGGGATTCTAATTAAAGAGGGGGACCTCTAAACTAAGGGGGGCTCTGATGTGAGAGGGGACTAATGTAAGGGGGAACTCCAATATAAAAGTAGTCTGAGGACTGGAAGATTTTACCCCCTTAATGACCAGGCCATTTTTTGTGATACAGCACTGCGTTACTTTAACTGACAATTGCATGGACATGGGATACTGTACCCAAATAAATTGAAGTTACTTTAGCTGACAATTGCGTGGTCATGCGACGTTGTACCCAAATAAATGAATGTCCTTTTTTCCCACAAATAGAGCTTTTGGTGGTATTTGATCAGTTATTTTATTTTTTGCGCTAAAAACAAAAAAAAGAGCGATAATTCTGGAAAAAATAGGGGGGGGGGGGCGCCGATACAGCTTCTTGCCAAGGGCGCTGGAGACCCTAGGTACGCCTCTGGATCAATAACTGCAAAAACCAAAAATACCTCAAATCTTTGGGCCCATCTAAGAGTTCAACATGTTGAATTGTATCATGCAGCACAGAAAAAACAAAATGAATCACAAGGTGAAACATCACTATCATAGGCAACAATAACAGATATGTTTCAGAAAAAAAACAGGTAGCTAAAATCTGATGGAAGATCTCAACTGCTGGACAGAGTAATCACAGAGATGGTCACTGATAACCAGTCATTTACAGTGGTGTCTGACTCTGGATTTAAAGAGGTTGTAAACCTCCGAATTAAAAAAAAAAAAAAAAAAAACACCTGAAAGACAAACACATAATGAGCTAGTATGTATCGCATACTAGCTCATTATGAAATACTTACCTTAAAACTAAGCCCCGAAGTGCCGACCGCTCACCTCTCTCATGGGTGACATGTTCTGTCACCCTTCTTCCGGGTTTGCAGCATCCAGCCATCTGATTGCATGCGTGCAGGAGCCGACGGTCACGGCACGGGGCTCTGAAGAAACGGCACCAGCGGCCGTTCCTTCAGAGCGCATGCACCGGTGATGTCACGGGCTGCATTTAAGGTAAATATCTCCTAAACGGTACATGTTTAGGAGATATTTAAAGTACCTATAGGTAAGCCTTATCATAGGTTTACCTATAGGTACAACTTGCAGAGGAGGGTTTACTTCCTCTTTAAGCGGTTGATGTCCATATTTGAGCCAAGGTACACACTGAAGAGTGACAAGTTTTATTGAACTGAAATGCTGGGAAAGATTCACCAAAAGGTTGTTGAGAAAGTAATGGCTATGCTGAAACCAGAGAATGCTAGCAACTCACTCTCATTCACGACTGACTGCTGGTCAGGACAAACAGAATCACTAATGAGTCTTACATGCCACTTCATTGACAGAGGGTGGACAAGAAGGAATTTGGTGTTGAATACAAAAGTAATGCAAGGATCCCACACTGGGGAGTACATTGGAGAAAGGTTTCTAGGCATGCTAGAAGAATGGGGAATCACCACAGACCGAGTAATGCTTGTGCTTCGAGACAGCGGAGCGAATATGGTGAAATGAATGAGACTTGCTGAAGTGTCAGACCTTAGTTGTATGGCACACACCCTCCAACTTGTGGTAAATGATGGTCTGTCAAATCAGAGAACTTTGCTTGACATAATTAGCATGCTGAAGAGGTGCTCAGGCTATTTCCACCATTCAATTCTTGCCAAGCAACGATACTTTGGCCTACCCAAAAACAACTTGATTAACGCTGTTCCAACCAACACAATGGAGCTCAACATTTCACATGCTGAAAAGAATGCTGGAGCAGAAGCAAGCTCTTACCATATATTCAGGTGAAAATGAACAGGATATTCCTGTTCTACTGCTGATTAGTGGGACATTGTAGCCAATGTCATTGAGACCCTCCTCCCCATAGAGAAAGTGACACTCGAGGTGAGTCATTACAACTCACCTGTGTCATCTGTAATTCCATGTGTGAGAGTGCTGAAGAAGCTTCTTTAACAGAATGAAGGACCCAACACATGTAGCATTAAAACATGTAGGCAGGCCATGAGGGACAGCCTCGCCAAATGTTTTGAGAAACATAAAGAGAATAAAAATGTTGTGCTTGCATGTCTTTTGAAACCTTGATACAAGAACCATCCTTTCTCATCTGATGATGTTTTGGCCAAGGCAAAACAATGGCTGACAGAAGATATTCAACAGAAGGTGCAGGAGATTCCTGCCGAAAAGAAAAGTCAAGAAGAGCAGGTTTCTAATGTGGAAGAGCACGATGCAGGAGACAAATGTCCAAAAAGACAACGGACAGAAGAGAAACTTCCTTGTGGTCAAATAGATGCCATGTTCAGTGTTTTTATTGGGGCCTCATGCTGAATCTGCAAAAATGAGCCTGGATGATGAACTTCATCTCTATTTGAAGGAACCAGTAATTGACAGAAGAAGTAGTGATTCTCTTCAGTGGTGGAAAGAAAATGAGGCACGCTACAAAAGACTTGCTTCTCATGTTAGAACATACCTTTCTGCTCCTCCTTCCTCGGTACCAAGTGAGCATGTTTTTAGTGAAGTGGCAGCAATTTATGAAAAAAAAAAGAAGTCGTTTAACTGGTGAACATGCTGAAATGTTATGCTTTCTGCACTATAATATTGTTCTATTTAACGGGGAGTATTGAAAGTGTAGTAGTATAGTACTAGTGTCCAATCCATTCCACTGTCTAGCTTTTGTCTAGCTTTTTTTCTAGCAGTTTTGCACTGACTGTGCTGCAGTCAGTGCAAAACTGCTAGAAAAAAAGCTAGACAGTGGGTTGGAGTCAGTGTACTACTGCTGCAGTAGTGCGCCACTCACTGCTGCAATAATATTAAATCACTACTGCAGTCACTGCAGTAGTGCAGCTACTGCACTACTTCAGTGACCCCAGTAGTGATTTAAAATTATTGCAGTGAGTGAGTGTACTACTGCAGCAGTAGTCCACTGACTCCCCACTGTCTAGCTTTTTTTCTAGCAGTTTTGCACTGACTGTAGTTAGTGATTTAAAATCATTGCAGTGAGTGCACTACTGCAGCCAGGGCTGCTGTTAGAAATTGCGGGGCCCCGTACAGACTACCTGGCAGGGACCCCCCCCCCAAGAAAATATTAAAGATATATTTAGGTAAAATTACAACAAAATCACTATTATCAGACACAAATATAACATAACTCGCATAATTCCTGCTAAATCTAAAAAAAAAAAAAAAACGATGTTAAATAAAAAAGATGAGATGAGAAAAATATACAGGCTGGACAGTTGAAGCTCAGTGATCAGAGACAGAGAGAGAGAAACAAAGGGGGAGATTTACTAAAACTGCAGTGTATAAAACCTGGTGCAGCTCTGCACAGAAACCAATCAGCTTACATGTTTTATTGTCAAAGCTTAATTGATCAAGCTGAAGTTAGAAGCTGATTGGCTACAATACACAGCTACACTATATTTAGAGTGCTCCAGTTTTAATAAATCTCCCCTAAAGTTACAATTTACAAATAAACTCCTGAGCAGAGATAAGTGCTGGGAGGGGGGCCCACACAAGGGAGGGGGATTAGTGAGGGACAACTGTCTCTTTCCCAACAGATAAAAGCTGATAGCAGGGAGAGGGACAGAGATCAGATTCAGGTGCTGGAGGAAGATTTCTGTATTTGTTGTCCATCACTAATCCCCCTCTATGTGTGGGCCCCCCTGTGTGCTCAGACCCCCTACAAGAGGGCTGGTGGTCCCTCCCTATCAGCGGCCCTCACTGCAGCAGTAGTCCACTGACTCCTCCAATCCACTGTCTAGCTGTTTGTTGTTGTCTAGTTTTTTTCTAGCAGTTTAAATTGCACTGACTGCAGTTAGTGCTTTAAAATCATTGCAGTGAGTGCATTACTGCAGCAGTAGTCCACTAACTCCTCCAATCCACTGTCTAACTGTTTGTTGTTGTCTAGCTTTTTTTCCATCAGTTTAATTTGCATGGACTGCAGTGTTAAAAATGTTAATAAACAAATATTAACATGTTCAGTAACAGATTTGTGTTGAAAATTGTGTTTAATTTGCAAAACTTTCAATGTTCAAAATATCGGCCCATATCGGCCGATACCAATATGCAATGGCCAAAATATCGGTATTGGCAACGAAAAAACGATATTGGTCGATCACTACTGCAAAGTAAATGCATAATGTGCACATTATGTGACACTTACCTGCAAACAAAGCCAGCGTCGTTCCCGCTGGAGACCGCATACATCTTCACCCATCTTCCTTTCGGGTCTGTGGACTCTGGCCGTGCTACTGGCCTAGGCCATGTGACGTCACTCCCATGCTTGAACGCTGGAGCTGCCGGTCACGGCACAGGGCTCTAAAGAAACGGCACAAACGGCCGTTTCTTCATAGCGCATGTGTCCATGACTTCATCGCCTGCATGCAGGGTAAATGTCTCCTAAACGGTGCAAGTTTAGGAGATATTTACAGTACCTATAGGTAAGCCTTGTCATAGCCTTGTTATAGGCTTACCTATAGGTACAAACAGTACTCAGGTGTTTACAACCTCTTTAATAAAGCTAGGGTCCTTGAGGTTGTCATGTGCTCATTCTACCTAATGTTGATGATACTGTAATACAACTGTGTGAACTGATTGCCCTATATGCTCATACTGCTGTGTACAACACTGAAATAATAGATACATTCTTTTTTTATGCAAAAGTTCCTTTATTCTGTATGTCTGCCATATAAGTACAATGAAAATTGATTATACAAAAGAGAGGTACAAACCAGTTTGCTGTGCTCATGGAATTATCTGACAGTACTATTTTCAATGCAATTGATTAAAACAAAGGACCTTTGGGCAAGCAGTGTCTACACAGGTCCAGTTTAGAATATTGTGACAATATTTAAAGGGTAACCCCACTTTCGTGGAAAATGTTTTTTTAGCATATACAATTGTGACAAAAGTCATATTGTAATTTAATTTTATTAAAATTACCTTTCCTTTTCAATCTGCAGCTGCTGTAATTTTTTTAAAATGCAATGCAATATGGCTACCTGGAGTTGTTCTGTACTCCAAATGTGTACTGACCACACCCCAGAAACATAATTTCCTGCTTGTGTGATCACTAATTTTCCCAGAAGTCTGCTCTAAGAAACAAGTCAGATTTTAGGCATCTCCTAGAACACAAATTTAATTTTTGGTGAGATACTCTCAATAGGGAACATTTCTAAAAGGATGCAGACCCAGCAGCTTTCCTCATTAGTGTCCTGCAGGTGCACAGCTGATTGATAAATATGAAACCACTCCGATTAGACTCACTTTTCCACATGAGCACAGAGAAACACAGAGGGATTTCTTCAAAATAACAAAAGGTAGGAATTTGCAACAAAGTGTGTTAAAATTCTTACAATATACTATATCACCCGGGGGGGGGGGGGGGGGGGGAATGTTTTTTTCTTAACAAAAGTGGAGTTACACTTTTAATAAGCTTTCCTGAAATTATTGTGTTTCTACTGATGATGGGGAAAAAAAAAATCTGTGATCGATAACTATATAGTAAAAAGTTACTTTTGCTTCATTTATGCACAAGTCTACTGTGTTTAACCACTTGCCGACCTCCCCACTCAGATTTACTGTGGCAGGGCTGCTTGGTTGCGCATAATCACGCAGATCTATAGGATTATGTGCACGCGGTTTCGGCAGAGCCGTGCTCCCGCTGTGTTTAATTACAGACCGCGGGACGAGCGTGCTCAATCACCGCCGGCCACCCGCAATCTTCATAAAAACTGACAGAAGAGCTGCCTGCCTATGTAAACAAAGCAGGCGGCTCTCCTGTCTCACAGGCACAGAATTAATGTGTTTCAGCTAAGCTGAAACACTGATCCCTCTGTGCCTGTCACAGAGCCCTCCCACACAGTTAGTAAGCACAAAGAGGCATACATTTAACCCTTTAATTAACCCCAGTATTGACCCCTTCCCTGCCAGTGTCATTTATACAGTAACAGTGCATATTATTTAAAACTGATTACTGTATTAATGTCACTGGTTCCCAAAAATTGTCAAAAATGTCAGTTAGGGGTCCGATCTGTTGGCTGCAATGTTGCAGTCCTGATAAAAATCGCTGATCGCCGCCATTACTAAAAAAAACAAAAAAATAAAAAGTCCAAAAATGTATCCTGTTGTTTGTAAACGCTATAACTTCTGCGCAAACCAATTAAAATACGCTTTTTGGGATTTTTTTTTTTTACCAAAACTATGCAGTGGAATATAAATTTGCCTAAACTGATAAAAAAATTTGATTTTAATTTTTTTTATTGGGAATGTTTTATAGCAGAATGTAAAAAATAGTGTGTTTTATTCAAAATTGTCGCTCTTTTTTGTTTACAGCGCAAAATCTAAAAACAGCAGAGGTGATCAAATACTACCAAAAGAAAGATCTATTTGTGGGGAAAAAAGTACATCAATAGTATTTGGGTACAGCGTCGCACGGCTGCGCAATTGTTAATTAAAATAGCGCAGCGCAGAAACGCAAAAAATGGCCTGGTCGTTAAGGGGGTAAAACCTTCCGGAGCTGAAGTGGTTAACGGTAGATTGAGCCCTTAGATTACGTGGTTAGTTACATAATACCAATAGGTTGATATAAAGAGAACCTGTCAGAACCATGCTTGTTTGGGTCAGTCTTTTGCTCATTTCCTATATTTGGTTCTAGCTGTTGGGCAGTGTGGGCACCAACATCACTCTGAAAGGTTCCCTATCTTACTATTACTTTTATTATTATGATACAGGATTTATTTAACAACTGTTTGGGAGATAGCTTAGTATCAATACAATTTCTGAGAGTAAGGAGGGTCCTGCTCCTTTAAAAAAAAAAAAAAAAGGAAGGTCTGTTTTACTGCCAAATCAAACTCTCAAAACATATTATAGTGTGACTTTTTTCAAGGGGATGGGAATCATGTGAAATGACACTTCCCTTGCATCACATCTCAATGTTATAGTATCACCTGGAGAAAAGGGAATCTTAAAGTGTTACTAAACCCACAACAGTAAAATCTATCTATAGGTGCAGAATAGCATGCTTGTTATACGCATTGTGTAACTTAAATGATTAATCCTCTGTATTGTATAAAAAGGCTGTGTGATCCTGTATGAACAGATCCTCCCTCTCCTGCACGGTCACTTTGGACAAGTCCAGATAAGACACAGTAAGTGTAGTTCAGCTGCACATGCTCAGTTTGGTCTCTATTGCTGGAGAAAAAGCTTCCTGGTGTTAGCTGAGCTATTCAGGTCACATGATAATAACATCACACATGTGGGCATGTATACAGATTTTGAAAGACAGCCCAGTCCCTCCCTCCTCCACGCCCAGTAACTGAAAAAGAACACAGTGGGTGGGATGTCACTTCTTGATTGATGGATAATCCACCTCCCATAAAAGCATGAGGACACAGGCTATACAGGATTTCAAGAGGCAGTGAAATCTCCTCCTACATGATCACTCTGGACTTGGGCGCACCCTGCAGAGTATCACATGACTGTGCTATACAGATCAGCTAACAAGGTATATAGCTGCAGTATTTTAATGTAAAATGATTATTTATAAGCTGTGGGCAGTGCGGCGGGGCTGATGAACATTTTTTATATTACTGGGTTTAGGAACACTTTAAGCCACCACTAAGTAAGAATTTAAAGTTTACACCTAGCTTATAAGGGGGACTAACTCCCTGGAATAGCTTTTCCCAGGAGTATATCATTATTAAACTTTTTGTGGTTGAAAAAATGCTGTTCCAAACTTGATTGCTGGATAACTATTTCAACTTGATAGAAGGTAGGACAATATATAAGGAGGTGGAATAACAAATCTCTTTGGGGCTCTTACAATTCCTTGGTGGTGATGAGCGAAACGTACCCAGGTTTAGCAAACATTAAGCCCACGTTCACATTGGTCCGTTTGACATGCATTTTGACATGTCAAATCGCATGTCAAATCGGAGCCAATTGCCGACAATGGCACCACCAGAATTGGTGCAACGCCAAATTTGCAGCGCCGCACCGATTCCCAAAAGTAGTTTCTGTACAACTATTGGCAACTTTGGGGAGCGATTTCAATAGACATCTGTGCTGGAACCTGCACAGATGTCTGTGAAATCGCCCCCTGAATTCGGACTGATAATGCCGATTTGAAATTGTGTGAGTTCAGCTGAACTGACACGATTTTAAACTGGCCTCAGTGTGAACCTAGGCTGAAGAATTTTGTAACTGGAATCCAAACCCCACTGAAATCAATGGGAGCCAAATGTTTGGATTATTAATAACCATTTTGGCTTACACACAGGAGCTGCAGCAACCCAATATGATTATTTTTTGCCCCAAAAGTCATTTTTGTTGGTAGTTTTTAAAAACTGAGTTTTTGTGTAGCAGTAAAAAGCCTTCAAGTGATTGTAAAGTCTCGTTTTTTCTTCTATTAAAATAAAAAACATAATATACTTACCTCCTCTCTGAAGTGGTTTTGCACAGGACAGCCCAGATCCTCCTCTTCTCAGGTCCCTCTTCACTGCTTCTGGCCCCTCCCTCCTGTTGAATGCCCCACAGCAAGCAGCATGCTATGGGGGCACCTGAGCTGAGCTGCAACTCTGTGTATCCATTCAGACACGGAGCTGCCATTTGGCCCTGCCTCCTCTCTCTCCTGATTGGTCAACTGAAGTTGAGCAAATGGCGCCGCTGCTGTGTCTCAGCTATTTAGGAGAGAAAGACGGCTCTCAGACAGCTGAGGCACTCGTGCACAGTGGCGCAGAGAGGTGGCTCAGGTAAGTATTAGGGAGGCTGAGAGGGGCTGCTACACACACAAAAGACTTTTTATCTTAATGCATTAAGATAAAAAAACCTTCTGACTTTACAACCACTTTAATTTAGCATTGGAAGCAGCAGAGGCAATAAAATAAAAAATATCATACCGTTTACACTTAAAACAAAAAGAGCATAGCTTGTTGTGATCTTCTATTTAGCAACACACTGTATTGTGTACGTTGTACAAAGTTGAATGAATATTCAACTCAGAGTGCATCAAAACACCTCAACACTGCAAACCCGCAAGATAATGCCGAGGCAGTCCTTTATGTTGAACAAGAAAAAAAAAATACAGTGCCATATTTCAGGGAAAAAAAGCAAAAATTTTTGCAGAGTGGCTACAATGCAAGCAATTTGATTGGAGCCCAAGGCAGCCAGTAAGAGGGGGAGATGAGTCAAGAAAAAACAATTAGATTATAATAATATAAACACAGCAGCCCTAAGGCTGCATTCACACATCAGTGCTTTGAATCGTGGACAGGTTTTCCACGATTCTTCCTGCGATTTTGAAGCGCCAAGGTGTGAATGACAAAACGCAGAGTGCACATTTGAGATGCCATTCGTTTGAATGGACCCTTAAAACACAGTGAGGTTCTGCCATGAATGTTGCGTGATAAATCAAGCTGCAGACGCTGCAACCCACATCGCGTGAAGCATGTCACCTAAAAGTAGCTCCTGAACTTTTTTTGGGTAACAAGGTTCACACAATGCAGACTGCTGCGATTGCAGTGTGATTTATCATGCGACAATCGCAGAAGAACTGCATCATGATTTTAGGTGCCATTAAAAAAAATAGCATCTCAAATGTGCACTCTGCGATTTCTCTTTCGCTCCTCATCGCTTTGAAATCGTGGGCAGAATTACGTGAAAACTGCTCACAATTCAATACGCCGAGGTGAGAATGCAGCCTAAATATTGTAAAGACCCGCTACCCATTAAGAAAGCCTTTTTTTTTTTTTTTTTTTTTTACTAAGCTGTTATGCCAGAGTTAGAGATGAGACAAAAAATGGTTTCAGTTTATTATGTGTAACACCCTACAGGTAGGTGCTAGGTAAAAGTATAGTGGACCTTGTCTGCCTAACAGCAGGGCTGTGATTTATCTAGTTAGGGTGTCAGGGCTTCCAGATGTGCCTGCTGAGGCGAGACGTATCCCCACTGGCTCCTGTGAGGGGCTTCTCATAGGGCAGTGTGGGAAGACCAATCAGGGGACACATCCAAGCTTGTAACTACCCCAGAAGGCAAATTATGCTGCAAAGGATTCTGGGAGTGGTTATAAGTTTGGGGGAAGTGCGTGACAGGATGTCTTTGGCGGGAGCAGAGTCCCAGGAGGGAGAGTACGGCTGTCTCTCCTCCAGTCTGAGGAAGCGGATGTCTCGGGGTGATGCCTGAGAATCCAGAGAGTATTGAGCTGAGCTGAGGGGAGCCGGTGTGCCGAGAGCCTGCGGAGCGAGAGAGGGGGCCAGTCCCAGGAAAGCCTACACAGGTCGTGAGTACTGGGGATTGCCCCTGTCAGAGGGTACTACTCTGGAAGAGGTTCTGGGATCCAGTGCCAGCTAGCTGAAAGGGGGTACCTAGGTTGAGGACCCTGAAGTTACAGAGGGGGATACATAGTCAGTGAACCCCGAAGAGTTCAAGGTTAAAAGGGGGCACCTGCATATGGGCCCTGAATTGGACAGAGTTCGACAGTTGAGAGTTGCAGCTTTACAGAAATCTACAGTGTACTACCTCAAGCCAGTGCAAGGCAGGAGGGGAGTATCCAGTGACTTTGCAGCGCGGCAGAGTCAGTTATTCTACAATTCACAGTCTTGGGTCTTATGGACTTATTGTCGAGGATCCAGCACTTCTATCAAGCTACAGTGTGTTCTCAGTGTTAGTGAGCATTGGCTGGCATCGGCTGGCGTCAAGGATGCGCCAACGGGCATTCTTCTAGGATTAAGTCCCAAGTGTAATTAGTTAAGCCTAAAGGAGTCTTTTTTTTCAGACCATAGACCTAATCAATGGTAAACATTTTATATAGACTACTGGAAGCCCTTTTGCTATTCCACTATTCCTGAGGGTGAAAGCAGGAAGATTATGTGAGAAAAAAAAAAAAAAAATTGAGCTATTCCTAAGTTTAAAGACTGCAAAATGGAGCAGCTTTTAACCTTTTAAGCCTTTATCGAATAAACTGCAATTTTTGGAAAGACAGGAAGAAATGAGATTGCACCTTGAAATTTAATATTTTTGTCTTCTTTCGAAGAAGAAAGATAGAAACAGTTTTGCAACACGGTTATTAAAGTGTATATATAAAGTGTGAAATTGTGCAGTATATCAGTGCCTTTGCTTTAGACACTGAAGATGTAAGCAGAATATATCTTTGCAACATAACTTTGAAGCCTTCTTTGTCAAGGCCACAGTTTATGAAGAAGAGAGTTAATAAATTGCAATTTACCCAAAAAAACTGCCTTCCTTTTTGGGGGAAAGAAAAAGCAACAGCACTTTTTACAGTTTTGATGCACACTTTTGTAAACCTTTTCAGAATGTCCAATATTTGTCAATGAAAGGAAGCAAGCAGGTTGCACCTTACAATTAAAAGTATTTTTTTCCTTGCGGATGATGGAAAAACCCTTGCCACCACAGCTTTTATACCATTGTTAGAATGGCCACTATATCTGAACTTCTGTAATTATCCAGCAGGGTAAACCATCAAGGGAGTGATCACTGGGAGTCTCTCTGTGGATGGTTTATCCTGCTGGTTAATTACTGAAGCTGTTCCTTGTGAGCCTAATAGAGTCATACTGGTATGTTGGATGAAGCAGATTGGAGGGTTGCCATTTCTGTGTCCTTTACTAAGCATCTTGCTGCTTCCTAGTTTTGACCTTTACAATGGCAGTCAAATCTTAAGGCAAGTGTTTAACCTAAAGTGAATGGTGGCTATTTACCTGGAGTGGACAGAGTTTTGGATATTTTGAACTTTTTTGGTGATTTTGAACCAATTTAGATATTATAGTGCACCCTTTTTTTCCTTTTGATTTATGGAGTGTAGCCCTCTGGTCCTAAACTGGGGCTATATAGTAAATTTAGTTTTTGCGTGGGTTGTACACAGGCAAGATTGATTGTGCAGTTATCTGGTCTTTCCCTAATCTAATTTAGGTTTTGCATTTCTCATTGTTGCCATTTAGTGTCACTGGTAGCAACAGACCATTATGAGATAGTACAACTAGATTGAGGTATGAATATTTATTCTTCTTCTAGCCAGCCCAGTAGGAGGTTCTTGGCTGCTGGTGCATTCTGGGAGTGGATATATATTATGTGTTCACTCTTGCCTCAGGCCCTCCTGACCTGAGGCCATGCTGCTGAAGTAAGCTCTGCAAGTAGGCCCAGAAACCTGTTTGGGGCCTACTAATCCTGAGGTGCTCCTTAGGCTGTCTTGCCCAGCGTGGAAGAAGCCAAGCCAAATAGAGTAGATCCAGGGGAGGACCCTTGCTGGAGGGAGCCAAGATGAAGGCTGGTCTCTAAGAAGGACCTGGTGACTCGTTTGGAGGATGCATCTACATCTAAAACATGCTTACAGTGTTGCCAGGCCAGCTTGAAGGTTCTGACACTGCTGGATCTTGTTCTACATTTAAAAACCCGCAGTATTGCCAGGTTGGCTTAAAGATTCTGGTACTGTGAAGCTATACTTTTTCTGGATCCAAGGAGTCTGTAAGTGATCTGCTACTGGTATCTGAGACCCCTAGCCCTCTCTCTTACTACCTTCTCTCAAGTTCTACATTAAAGTTTTGAAAAAATGAAAATTGACTGGCGCCCAATTTCTGTTCAAAACTCCCCATTATAGCCATGGACTCAGTCCTGGGGTAAAGGCTAGCTTGATCCCTGCCACTGGAGGTTACACCTTCCTTTAGTAGACCCAAGGGGGCACTACAAGAGGTTATAAACATATTTCTGTGTTTGTTTTAGTGCTTACACATTTATGTATTGTATTTGCAGTATCTACACTTTTGTTTATTTTTTTTTTTGGTGTTTTATGTATTGAATTGAGAACTCACTAAGCACAGCACATACTTTGATTTTTTAATTTGATTTTGGTCACATTATGCATGCAGCTAGTTATTTTTTTCACATTATTTCATCCTGACATTTTAAAGGAAATTGTATTTATGTGCACATGAATAATATAAACTGTACATACAGTATCTCACAAAAGTAAGTACACCCCTCATTTTTGTAAACATTTTATTATATCTTTTCATGTGACAACACTGAAGAAATGACGCTTTGCTACAATATAAAGTAGTAAGTGTACAGCTTGTATACCAGTGTACATTTTCTGTGCCCTCAAAATAACTCAACACACAGCCATTAATGTTTAAACCGTCAGTGAGTACACCCCTAAGTGAAAATGACCAAATTGGGCCCAAATAACCATTTTCCCTCCCCAGTGTCATGTGACTCATTAGTGTTACAAGGTCTCAGCTGTGAATTGGGAGCAGGTGTGTTAAATTTGGTGACATCGCTCTCACCCTCTCATAATGGTCACTGGAAGTTCAACATGGCACCACCATGGTAAAGAACTCTCTGAGTATCTGAAAAAAACAATTGTTGCTCAACATAAAGGTGGCCTAGGCTATAAGAAGATTGCCAAGACCCTGAAACTGAGCTGCAGCACAGTGGCCAAGACCATACAGTGGTTTAACAGGACAGGTTCCACTCAGAACAGGCCTCGCCATGGTCCACCAAGGAGGTTGAGTGCACATGCTCAGCATCATATTCAGAGGTTGTCTTTGGGAAAATTGACGTATAAGTGCTGCCAGCATTGCTGCAGAGCTTGAAGGGGTGGGGGGGTCAGCCTGTCAGTGCTCAGACCATACGCCGCACACTGCATCAAATTGGTCTGCATGGCTGTTGTCCCAGAAGGAAGCCTCTTCTAAAGATGATGCACAAGAAAGCTCACAAACAGTTTGCTGAAGACAAGCCAACTAAGGGCATGAATTACTGGAACCATGTCCTGTGGTCTGATGAGACCAAGATAAACTTATTTGGTTCAGATGGTGTCAAGCGTGTGTGATGGCAACCAGGTGAGGGGTACAAAGACAAGTGTGTCTTGCCTACAGTCAAGCATGGTGGTGGGATCGTCATGGCCTGTGGCTTCATGAGTGCTGCTGGCACTGGGGAGCTACAGTTAATTGAGGGAACCATAAATGCCAACTTGTACCATGACATACTGAAGCAGAGCATGATCCCCTCCCTTTGGAGAATGAGACGTAGGGCAGTATTCCAACATGATAACAACCCCAACCACACCTCCAAGATGACCACTGCCTTGCTAAATAAGCTGAGGGTAAAGGTGATGGACCGGCCAAGCATGTCTCCAGACTTAAACCCTATTGAGCATCTGTGGGGCATCCTCAAATGGAAAGTGGAGGAGCGCAAGGTCTCTAACATCCACCAGCTCTGTGATGTCGTCAAGAAGGAGTGGAAGAGGACTCCAGTGGCAACCTGTAAAGCTCTGGTGAACTCCATGCCCAATAGGGTTAAGGTAGTGCTGGAAAATAATGGTGTCCACACAAAATATTGACACTTTGGGCTTAATTTGGACATTTTCACTTAGGAGTTCACTCACCTTTGTTGCCAGTGGTTTAGACATTAATGGCTGTGTGTTGAGTTATTTTGAGGGAACAGCAAATTTACATTGTTATACAAGCTGTACACTCACTACTTTACATTGTAGCAAAGTGTCATTTCTTCAGTGTTGTCACATGAAAAGATAGAATAAAATATTTACAAAAATGTGAGGGGTTTACTCACTTTTGTGAGATACTGTATTTTTAGAATAAAATCGAATTCTTTTTGAGAATAGGGAAATATAGAGGAAGAGAGTCAGTCTATTTCATCCAGAAAATAAAACATGTATGTTTTAGAATACACTATATATAACTAATTTGCAAAGTTAGGGCACACGGAGGTGTTATATTTTAATCAGTATTAATTAATCAATCAGACTGTTGTTTTTTTACACATAATCTAGATATTACACAGATTGTCTGCACTGAACATGAATAACTCTCATCAGAGGCAATTTGAGAGGGAGAGCAGGCAGGCTCCATCTGTAAATCTAGAATTTACATGTTTTGAGGAATTATTCACACATACAATATTTCAAAGCATAAGGCTCAAAGGGAGACCAGGACATTTTTATGTAAGGAATCACTGTTAGGTCACTGCATGGCAAATGAGGTTTAATGTTGAAAAATGTAAGGTAATGCACTTGGAGGGTAAAAAATAGAAAAAACTATAATCCTACCACTTTACAAAACTCTGGTTCAGCTGCATCTGGAGTATGCTGTCCAGTTCTGGCCATCCATCCTTAGAAAGGTTGTGCTGGAACTAGAGAGAGTACAGGGAAGGGCAACAAGGCTAATAAGGGGAATGGAGGACCTCAGTTTTTAAGAATGAGTACAGACATTAAACTTTGTCTCCCTGGAGAAGAAACACTGAAAAGGGAATATGATAACTAGGGTTGAGCGAACCCGGACTGTATTGTTCGGGATCGTACCGGACTTTTGGGTGTTTGGTAGCCGGACACGGACCCGAACATTTCACTGTATGTTCGGGATACAGTCCGTTGTTCGGTAATTTATTTCATGTTTTGGCGCAGTTTTAATGGCGTGGTTTCAACAGCTGCAAGGCAGCCAATCAGCAAGCGTTTAACTAGTGTGCCCTTAGAAGCCATCACAGCCATGCCTACTATTGGCATGGCTGTGATTGGCCAGTGCAGCATGTGACCCAGCCTCTATATAAGCTGGAGTCACGTATCGCCGCACGTCACTCTGCTCTAACTACTGTAGGGAGAGGTTCCTACTGCTGCTGAGGGAGAGATAGGAGATTATTGTAGGGGCAGGCTGGAGATTGCTTTTAGGGAAAGAATAGGAAGAATCTTCTTTAATCAGACAGCGATCTACATTGATTTTATTGTGTGGGGGTGCAGTGCACAATCTTTTTGCCCTGACCTGAGCCCAGGGAGGAGGAGGGAGAAAAAAAAAACTTTTATCAGTTTATGGAAAATACAATTTTTTTTCATTCATACGTTACTGTGAGATACACCCGTTGGATACTGTTGTTGTATTCCGCTTTTCAATAAAAAACCATTTAGGGAAAAAAAATTAAATTGCAGCCTAGTCTACATATGTTACTGTGAGATACACCCATTGGATACTGTTGTTGTATTCCGCTTTTCAATAAAAACGCATTTAGGGGAAAAAAATTATATTGCAGCCTAGTCTGCATATGTTACTGTGAGATACACCCGTTGGATACTGTTGTTCTATTCCGCTTTTCAATAAAAACCCATTTAGGGAACAAAAAATTAAATTGCAGCCTAGTCTGCATATGTTACTGTGAGATACACCCATTGGATACTGTTGTTGTATTCCGCTTTTCAATAAAAACCCATTTAGGGGAAAAAAACAAAATTGCAGCCTAGTCTGCATATGTTACTGAGAGATACACCCATTGGATACTGTTGCTGTATTCCGCTTTTCAATAAAAACCCATTTAGGGGAAAAAAATTAAATTGCGGCCTAGTCTGCATATGTTACTGTGAGATACACCCGTTGGATACTGTTGTTCTATTCCGCTTTTCAATAAAAACCCATTTAGGGAAAAAAAAAAAAATTGCAGCCTAGTCTGCATATGTTACTGTGAGATACACCCATTGGATACTGTTGTTCTATTCCGCTTTTCAATAAAAACCCATTTAGGGAAAAAAAATTAAATTGCGGCCTAGTCTGCATATGTTACTGTGAGATACACTCATTGGATACTGTTGTTCTATTCCGCTTTTCAATAAAAACCCATTTAGGGAAAAAAAATTTAATTGCGGCCTAGTCTGCATTTGGCCTTCCCGCTCGCCACCTCATATGTGACGTGCCCACAAGGGGGAACTCCACCTTGCACATGCTGGCCAGACTGTGCGAGCAGCAGCAGGCCATAGTGGAGTTTCAGCTGCAGCACGCACGTGTGAGTCACTCTGTGGAACATCACCACTTCACCACCAATAACTGGGCCTCCATGCGAGACCTGTGTGCCTTGTTGAGCTGTTTCGAGTACTCCACCAACATGGCCAGTGCCGATGACGCCGTTCTCAGCTTAACTATCCCACTTCTATGGCTTCTTGAAAAAACGATTCGGGCGATGATGGAAGAGGATGCGGCACAGGATGAGGAGGAGGAGGAAGAGGTATCATTTCCAAGGCTTTCAGGGCAGTCATTCACAAGTGGCTCCGAGATTCCTGCACCCACAAACGCCAGGTACACAATTGTCCAGCAGGGACAGTTCTGGAGGATGACGAGGATGAGGAGGAGGAGATGGAGAAGGAGATGAAACCATGTTCACAGCAGGGTGGCAATCAGGCCAGCTCATGGCCATCACTAGTGCGTGGCTGGGGGGATACAGAAGACACAGAGGATACACCTCCTACAGAGGACAGCTTTTCGTTGCCTCAGGGCAGCCTGGCACACATGAGCGATTACATGCTGCAGTGTCTCCGCAACGACCGCCGAGTTTCCCACATTGTAACTTGTGCTGATTACTGGGTGGCCACGCTGCTGGATCCCCATTACAAGGACAACGTACCATCCTTAATTCCCTCACTGGAGCGTGATCGGAAGATACGCGAGTACAAGCGCACGCTGGTAGACGCGCTGCTGGTGGCATTCCCACCTCACAGCGGGGGGCACAGTGGAAGCACAAGGCCAAGGCAGCGGAGGAGGAAGAGGTCGCCAACACAGCCAGGGCACCGCCAGCACCTCAGAAGGCAGGGTTAGCATGGCCAAAATGTGGAAAAGCTTTGTCAGTGCGCCACAACAAGCAGCAGCACCACCAGCTGATATGGAACGTCTTAGCAGGAGGCAGCATTTCACTAACATGGTGGAGCAGTATGACGTACTGAATGACGGGTCTGCCCCCTTCAACTTCTTGGTCTCCAAGTTGGGCACATGGCCTGAGCTTGCCCTTTACGCCTTGGAGGTACTGGCCTGCCCTGCAGCCATTGTATTATCAGAACGGGTATTTAGCACGGCTGGGGGCGTTATCACAGACAAGCGCAGCCGCCTGTCCAGAGCCAATGTGGGCAAGCTCACGTTCAGTAAAATGAACCAGGCATGGATCCCACAGGACTTGTCCGTACCTTGTGCAGAATAGACATGTATACCGGCCTTACTCAGCCATTGTTGTATTTGATCTTTCTTACTCTTTTAGAGTGTACCCTAATTTAAAAAAAAATTAAATTAAAAACCAAAACCAGTGTTGGCTACCTCATCCTCGTCCTCCACCGCCGCCGCTTCAACCTACACCGCCACATCCACCGCCACCTCAACCTCCTACTCCATATGGGCCTCGTCCTCCTAGATCAAGATGATTATTTTTTATTTTTATGTTTTTTATGTTATTTTAAGTTATTCCCTATCCACATTTGTTTTTTTTTTTTTTTTATCCACATTTGCCATTTTAGTGCTCAAAAGTTCGGGTCACCATTGAATTCAATGGGGTTCGGGATCGGGGTAAAGTTCGGGTTAAGTCCGGGTTACGGACCCAGACTTTTTTCCGGCCCAACCCGCCGAACCCGGACATCCAGGTGTTCGCTCAACTCTAATGATAACCATATACAAATATCTTAATGGTTATTCTAGCATAAGGAGGAAGCTATTCAATCTTAGGTTGCGTAGAAGGACACTTGGCCACTCAATGAAGTTGGAGGAGAGGTTCTTTACTGTTAGAGCAGTAAAGATTTGGAACTCCCTTCCACAGTGGGTGGTGTCTGCAGGGAGCATTGAAAATATAAACAATATACAGGGATATGGGAAAAGGTTTACCATAAACACAAACACACACACACACACACACACACACTCACCCACTCACCCTCACAGGTTGAACTGGATTGACTGCATGTCTTTATTCAACCTTACCAACTATGTAACTATGTTTTTCAAATTTCACAACTGAAGAGCAGCTTTAGGAAGCATAAAGGGATCTACAGTATGTATTAAAAAATTGCTTTGTGAATGCCTCAACATTTGCACAAAATGAATGAATAATACCAGTAATGTTTGTAATATGCATGCAATGTCAGATTCAATATGTTGCCTTTTGCCAGGTGAATGTAATGTTTCCTTATCATTTGATCCTATGAAAAAAAACCCATAGGAACATTAAACTATAAGAGTTAAAGAACATTCACCTATAGAGAAAATAGCCTAACTATAGACTACGAACGTACAACCAGAAGGGGAAAAAGTATGAGGGAGATCTGTGCAGTGTATACAGTCTACAGAGATTTCTGTGCAAATCGCAAAATAAATGTGTGTTTGGCCACAAACCTCCAGCTAAAGTGTGAAGGTAAACATTTAGCAACAGTATTACAGCCACTGCTAAATGTGACAGCTCCTTGCTCAGATCCTCTGGTTGTTAGGGAGCTAGCAGCTGCTGGTGTCCTAACAACCAGTGGCTTGTCCTCACCTGGCACATTATGCTCTAATCCTATAACAAATAATCAATACATTATAATGTGGTCTGCCCACATATGTTAAAGTGCCATTGTGCAAAACATATTTAAATTAATAATCAATATAAACAATTCATGCAATAATTTAAATAAAAGTTAAAAAGTCCATATACTTAGTTCATATTCATATATATATATATATATATATATATACAAATCCTAATATGGTAAATTCAAATGACATTTTTTTTTCCCTTCTTTTAAATCTTCTTTCTTCCACCGCACCACAAGTGAAATCCACCACCAAAATAACTCACCACCAGAGGTAGGTGCTGATAATAATATAAACCAGCTAGCAGCGCATTCCTCCCTGGGAGCAATAATCTGCAGGCTCAGCAATTTCCTCCTTAACCACTTTAGCTCTGGAAGTTTTACCCCCCTGTTTTTAATGCATACTGTTAGACAGGTTAATTTGGTTGGTCGCTGGCTGGTTGGTAATTAGTGATTGTAAATCTCCTTGCTTTTTTGACCCCCGTTCATAAGGCTTCATTTGTGTGGTCATGAGACGTTGTACCCAAATAAAATGTATGTCCTTTTTTTTCCCACAAATTTTTTCTGACAATGTTGAAAAAAAAAAAAATATATATTTTTTTTTACTTTCTGCTAAAAAAGCTCAATAAAAAAATTTAAAAACATCAAAATTTTTTCATAAATTTAGGCCAATATGTACTCTGCTGCATATTTTTGGTACAAAAAAACCCCAAAAAAACAATAAGCGTATATTATTTGGTTTGTGCAAAAGTTATAGCATTTACAAACTACAGCAACGCACACCCCGCCCCCACCAGTCCTGAATAGAGTTGAGCGAACACCTGGATGTCCGTGTCCGGCGGGTTCAGCCGAACTTGAAAAAAAAAGCCTGGGTTTGTGACCCGAACTTAACCCGAACTTTACCCCGATCCCATACCCCATTGAAGTCAATGGTGACCCGAACTTTTGAGCACTAAAATGGCTCTAAAAAAAACATGGAAAGGGCTAGAGGGCTGCAAATGGCAGCAAAATCTTCTCAAGAGCATGGCAAGTGCTCTGCAAACAAATGTGGATAGGGAAATAACTTAAAATAACATAAAAAACAGAAAAAAAAAATAATCATCTTGATATAGGAGGACGAGGCACCTCTTGTAGTAGGAGGTTGAGGTGACGGTGGATGTGGTGGTGTAGGTGGAAGCGGCGGTGGAGGAGGACAAGGTAGCAAACACTGGTTTTTGTTTTTAATTTTATTTCTTTTTAAATTAGGGTACACCCCCAAAAGAGTGAGAAAGATCAAAAATACAACAATGGCTGAGTAAGGCCGGTATACATGTCTATTCTGCACAAGGTACGGACAAGTCCTGTGGGATCCATGTCTGATTCATTTTACTGAACGTGAGCTTGTCCTCATTGGCTCTGGACAGGCGGCTGTGCTTGTCTGTGATAACGCCCCCAGCCATGCTAAATACACGTTCAGATAATACACTGGCTGCAGGGCAGGCCAGCACCTCCATGGAGTAAAGGGCAAGCTCAGGCCATGTGCCCAATTTGGAGACCCAGAAATTGAAGGGGGCAGACCCGTCATTCAGTACTAGTATAGTACGTAAGGAACGGTAAGGAACTGTATATGGTATATGTTAAGGAACGGTGATGGCGGCAGGGGGGGGGGGGGTTTCCCCCTTCTGGGTTGAGTCTGGCCTTGGAAAAGGTATGTGTCCCAGGTTGTGGGCCGGGCTCTCCCAAAGTTCTGAAGCCTTCTGGTAGGGACGGGGCTGCACTGGTCTTGCCAGAGACCAGGATTCTGAAAAGCCTGTGGTGTATGTGCCCCTGGAGTGGCAGTCCAGGGGTGCCATAATTCACGGTGGATGGCAACACTATGAGTATGGCACCAAGGACACTGCACTTCCTACACACGTTTTTCACACCTGCCTCTAGGGCCTTTTGGTCAGGAGTCAGGACCAGAGGAATTTTTTATTCCTGGCCGAAGGGCCTGCCATAGTATTGCAACGTGGCACTAACCTTGCACTTCTCCACTATCCCTTTCCCCACTCTTATGTGTTGTGTGTCTCACGTTTTTTGTTTTTTATTGTGGCGGTACACTTTATTTTGCACAGTGTGATTAGTAAGGTGTAGGTCCTTGGGCCTGTCCCTGAAAATCTTGGGAGGGGGTGGATATGACCTTCTGGCTTGGTTCGCCCTCTCTCATGGGGTCTCTCTTCGGGAGAGCCCCACCTAGTACTTGGGGTGGTCTGTTTCAGCAGACCTCCTAAAGAACGGGGCTGCCTGGTTTCGGCCAGGTTAGCCAGTGTAAGTACCCCAGTCCCTGTCAGGAGCCTTGCGCCCCGTGGGATCAGGGTCAAGGACCATGTGTATACCCTGTGCACTTTTTTATGCACCCACCGGGTGATAGTCTGAGTGTGTTCACAAACCACGGGCTTAAAAAAAAACAGCTGGTGTTCCTGGTTGTTGTGGCATGCCGACAAAGCTTTTCCACATTTCATACATGCTAATCCTGCCTTATGAGGTGCTGGCGGTGCCCTGGCTGCGTTGGCGCCCTCCTCCTCCTCTGCCTTCCCCTTGTGCTTCCCCTGTGCCCCCGCTGTCAGGTGGGAATGCCACCAGCATCGCTTCTCGACCTTTGGGCTAAGATCAAGTGTAGTATCTGTTGTTATCAGTTATCTGGGTGCCACCCTGCTGTGAACATGGTTCCTCCTCCTCCATCTCCTCCTCCTCCTCATCCTCCACCTCGTCATCCTCCAGAACTGTGCCCTTGCTGGACAATTGTGTACCTGGCGTTTGTGGGTGCAGGAACCTACCCTCTGAGTCACTTGTGAAGTTTTGAATGACTGCCCTGAAAGCCTTGGAAATGATCACTGCTCCGGATGCGGAGGCGGTAGAGGATGACGATGAGGAAGCGGAGTAGGAAAAGTTAGGCAACAGGAGGCAAACTGAAGCGCTCCCTGTAATGCTTGGTGGTGGAAGGAGATGCGCCAAACAAATTTAAAGGGTGTGTCTCACACGTACATATACAGACTAGGCCGCAATTTAATATTTTTTCCCTAAATGGGTGTTTATCGAATAGCGGAATAGAACAACAGTATCCAAAGGGTGTATCTCACAGTAACATATGCAGACTAGGCCACAATTTAATATTTTTTCCCTAAATGGGTGTTTATTGAATAGCGGAATAGAACAACAGTATACCACGGGTGTATCTCACACGTAAAGATGCAGAGTAGGCCGCAATTTAATTTTTTTCCCCTAAATGGGTGTTTATTGAATAGCAGAATAGAACAACAGTATACAGCGGGTGTATCTCACACATACAGATGCAGACTAGGCGGCAATTTAATATTTTTTCCCTAAATGGGTGTTTATTGAATAGCGGACTAGAACAACAGTATACAACGGGTGTATCTTACAGTAAAGTATGCAGACTAGGCCGCAAATTCTTTTTTTCCTAAATGGGTGTTTATTGAATAGCCGAATAGAACAACAGTATCCAAAGGGTGTATCTCACAGTAACGTATGAATGAAATTTTTTTATTTTTCCCTTTAATTGTGGATTTTTGAATAGCAGATTAGAACAGCGGTGTCTAAACACTGTATGTCACAGTAAAATATGAAGGAAAAATGTTTTTTTTTTTTAAATTTAGATTAGGCAGACACATATGCACTGAGCTTGCATTACATGGCCGCTACACACCACACGCCACCCACCTAACAGGTTGGATACTGTTGTTGTTCTATTCCGCTATTGAATAAAAACACATTTGAATGAAAAACTGAAAAATAATGATTTTTCCCTAAAAACTGAAAATGAATTATTTTCCCCTTAAATTGGTGATTTTTGAATAGCAGATTAGAACAGCAGTGTCTAAACACTGTATGTCACAGTAAAATATGAAGGAAAAAACTTTTTTTTTTTTTTTTTAAATCCAGATTAGGCAGACAAATATGCACTGAGCTTGCATTACACTCGCCGCTACACGCCGCACGCCGCCCACCTAGCAGACTGATAAAAGTTTTTTTTTTCTCCTTCCTCCTCACTGGGCTCAGGTCAGGGCAAAAAGATTGTGCACTGCACCCCCACACAATAAAATCGATGTAGATCGCTGTCTGATTAAAGAAGATTCTCCTATTCTTTCCCTGAAAGCAATCTCCAGCCTGCCCCTACAATAATCTCCTATCTCTCCCTCATATAAGCAGCAGCTGACCCTACAGTAGTTAGAGCAGAGTGATCGGGGGGGCACATTTGTTGATTGGCTGCCTGCAGCTGTTGAAACCGCACCATTAAAACCACGCCAAAACATTAAAACCACGCCAAAATATGAAATAAATTTACCGAACAACGGACTGTATCCTGAATATACAGTAAAATGTTCGGGTCCGTGTCCGGGTACCGAACACCCAAAAGTCCAGTACGATCCCGAACAATACAGTCCGTGTTCACTTAACCCTAGTCCTGAAGTTTGCAGGATTTGCTGAGGAGACCTAATCTGACCTGACAGAACAGTGTAACGTGCATACATATTTAGTTGTCTGCTTGGAGCCTGGAGTAAATTATTTTCTTCCCATCCCACTCCCTGGCCTACATGTGCAGCAGTCTCCTCCATGCAGCCTCCACATACCATGTACCAGTAATTGCATATCAACTTGCAAAATTGTGCATCGCCTCCGGAGAAAGAGTATCCTGATTAGTGGGAGCATGCAGTAGCGACTGGTGCTCCATGGGCTGGGGGGGCGCAAAGGGACCAAACAATACCCCCCCGACCACACCATCCCGCACACCATACCCCCCCTCCCCTGGTGATAAATCCCCATATAAAAACTGTCCTAGAAACTCCAGGTGTATTCATTTAACAAATTGTATTCCACTGCTAAGTGCTATATACAAGATTTAGAATTGTAGGATACATGGTGACTGTTTCATGGAAACGGTGAAAGGGAAGCTAGGATAGCTTGTTCTTCAGTACTCATTTTCACTGATCTCTGAACCCAGACAGCTAGCCAACCACAGTTGCCAATCTTACCAGTCAGTACATCCTGCAGCACACAGCAACCAATAAACGTATCTTGTTTGTAAGAGGTATGCACAAAATACTGGAACAACACATATGAAATTTTTTCAAATACACAGCTAAATTCTTTTCACATTGTGCAAATTCCCCTTTTACCTGTCCTAGAGGTGCAAAGATAAGGTGTATTACTTACCCCATCCCTTGCTCCAGGCTGTGGGCAGTCTCTTGACCTCATCACATATAATGCAAGGCTATTAAATCTGTATTTCACATGAGCAGGAGAGCTTGCGACAGGGGCCTGAAGCACCTTAGAGAGGTGCCAGTTCTGGACTAGATAGAGGGAGCCTGCAGGAGTAAGGAATAAGGTAAGTATTACACCTTATCCCTGCATCCGTGGGCTACACCAACATTTAGCCCTTAAAAAGTTGGAGGGGGGCCCAGTGCAAGTTAAATTCAATCTTATTACCAGAATTCTGCTTTAAAGACTTATTTCCTGAGACCAAGATGAATATGCAAAGTGCAGTATCTCATAGCAACCTATTAGAATGCCTCTGTTTTAGCTGAGATTTAATTACTGCAACAGTTTGCTGCAATTTGTTCATCCCAGAGCTCCCCGTGCTGGCTTATAAAAAAAAAAAAAAAAAACCTACTTCTGCTTCCTGTGACTCTAGCATTTCCTACTATCTGCTGCTAAACTTCAGATGTTATCATATCACAATGCCGCATCTGGATCGTGCAAGTTCCTTGTTTCTTTTCTTTTTTTTACATTGAAGTTCACACAACTCATCCTCCAATGACTGCAATTAAACTGTGTCCATGCAATAAGGCCTGCTTCCTCAGGCTACAGGAACCTGAAAGACTCACTATCCCAGGAAATAATGCCTAAGCTTGCTGAGAATTGTAGTTCCACAACAGATGGAGAACTACAGATTTTAACAGTCTTCCAAAGTTTAAATGGTTAGTGTCTGCAGAGTGTAGTGGCTTCAGTACAGGGACACCCCCATTACATAGAGTGCAAAACCAACAAGGCATAAGATTGACCTCATGTTTACTGCATTTAGTTGATGATAATACAAAACACTACAAAATACCATTTATGTTTACAAAATAATTAGAGAAAATATATAACAAAGGAATAGGAACGGTGTTATCAGCAGCGGCTTGTCCTTCAGTCCCCCACGTCTCCCCGCGTCTCCTCGAGTCCTCGAGTCTTCCCTCCTCTTCCTCCTCCTTCATGGTCAATGGCAGGGTTTCGCCTTTTGGCCAATCGGGAAACGGGTCTCGGAACCGCTTTCTGATTGGCCAGGAGGAGGATCCGTGTGACAATAGTGAATATTCATTCGCTATTGTCACACAAATGGGTGGGCTCGGGGGGCAGTGCTCTGCGCCCCGAGCCCACCCTTTTCTGAAGTCTATTAGAGCCTCTGGCTCTAATCACGTGCTTCAGAAAAAAACATAAAAACATTGAACTCCATGCGTCCGGTGCCCCCCGCATGTAGATTACTGGGCCGGACGCACGGATGGGGGGGCAGTGCCCCCTGTACCCCCAACGCACCAGTCGCCACTGGGAGCATGCATCAGCAATGATGGTGCAGTTGCACATAGTTAGAAGGGCAGAGGGAGTGATACAGCGGGAGCGGCCAGTGTAAGCTGTGTTTGCATGGGTGGGCATCGTTAAAAGGGCAGTCATAGTGTGCTGCTGTGCCTTCTCTCTCCCTAGAATTGTGCTGTGTGCGGCTCGGTACCCTCCATTGGGGGGGTGACTCTAAATGTCCTGCTGGTAGTTGCGCCCCTGGCGTGGGCTCAAGGGGCATCTGCTTTGGGCTCCACAACTATGACTGAGCCCTGGGCAGCTGCCCCTTTTGCTCTGCGTTAAAGACAGACCTTGATCACACTATAATGTATTGATTTTTTGTTATAGAATTAGAGCATTGAGAATAGAAAAAAAAAAAAAAACAATATATTTGAGCATAAGACTGTTCTATTAACATTATAGGTTTATGTTGGGTTACGCTGCAACAGCATTAATTGCTTTGTGTTTTTGTATTTATTTATTAATCACATTTTTGCACTATACACATTGTGGCGTAGGTCTAAAATCCCCTGGTTTTTTTACATTTAGTTGTCAGCAGGGATTCCAGGAAATCAGGACTCCTTTGCCCATGAAGCTGCCAGAACACAGTGCTGTATACTGTGTATAGACAAGGCTATAACAGAATGATACAGCGTTCACAGTAACAGAATGACATACTGTAGCTATGGAAGTAATTCCTATGGGCAAGCTCAGCTCAAACTAACTATTTAAAGTGAATCGAAACATAGACTTAGACTTTCATCATCAGAAACTAACAGAAATTTGCTCAGTGTATGCCTTTTACACAGAGAGGAGATACCCACAAGGCCTTGGCTTCAGCCCTGGGGCCTAAAATCAGGAAGACAGCCTTTTCAAACGCTTATCCCTAATGATTTTCCAAGAACAAAGGACCCTCTCAGAACATAGCTTAGAGTTAACAAGTTAATATGTGCCACGTAGCTAGCTTCTGTGTTATTGTGTTATTCAGGGGGCTGAGAGAGAAGGGGGGTTGAGGAAGGGCTGAGAGAGGGGGTGCTGAGAGAGAGGGGTCTGAGAATTGGACAGGAGGGGAGAGGGGAGGCTGAGAGAGGGAGGACTGAGGGGTGCTGTGAGAGGGAGGGCTGAGAGAGAGGGGGGCTGAGAGAGGGAGGGGAGGCCAAGGGGTGCTGAGAGAAGAGGGGGCTGAGAGAGAAGGTGGGTCGAGGAGGGGCTGAGAGAGGGGGTGCTGAGAGAGAGGCAGCTGAGGATTGGAGGGGAGAGGGAGGGCTGAGAAAGGGGATGGATGAAAGAGAGTGGGGATGAGAGAGAGAGGGGATGGGGGGCTGAGAGAGGGAGGGTAGAGGGAGGCTGAAAGAGGGAGGGGAGGCTGAGGGGGGGCTGAGAGAGGGAGGACTGAGAGAGAAGACGCTAAGAGAGGGAGTGCTAAGAGAGAGGGGGGCTGAGAATTGGAGGGGAGGGAGGTGCTGAGAGAGGGAGGGTAGAGGGGGCTGAGAGAGGGAGGGGAGGCTGAGGGGGGCTGAGAGAGGGAGGACTGAGAGAGAAGGGGGGTTGAGAAGGGGATAAGAGAGGGTGCTGAGATAGAAAGGGGAGGGAAGGGCTGAGAGAGGGAGGGCTGAGAAAGGGGATGGCTGAGAGAGAGGAGGGATGAGAGAGGGAGGGGAGGCTGAGGGGGCTGAGAGAGGGGGGCTGAGAGAGAAGGGGGGTTGAGGAAGGGCTGAGAGAGAGGGTGCTGAGAGAGAGGGGTCTGAGAATTGGACAGGAGGGGAGAGGGTAGGCTGAGAGAGGGAGGACTGAGGGGTGCTGTGAGAGGGAGGGCTGAGAGAGAGGGGGGCTGAGAGAGGGAGGGGAGGCCAAGGGGTGCTGAGAGAAGAGGGGGCTGAGAGAGAAGGTGGGTCGAGGAGGGGCTGAGAGAGGGGGTGCTGAGAGAGAGGCAGCTGAGGATTGAAGGGGAGAGGGAGGGCTGAGAAAGGGGATGGATGAAAGAGAGTAGGGATGAGAGAGAGAGGGGATGGGGGGCTGAGAAAGGGAGGGTAGAGGGAGGCTGAAAGAGGGAGGGGAGGCTGAGGGGGGCTGAGAGAGGGAGGACTGAGAGAGAGAAGACATTAAGAGAGGGAGTGCTAAGAGAGAGTGGGCTATGAGAGAAAGGGGAGGGAAGGGGGGCTGAGAGAGGGAGGACTGAGAGAGGGTATGGCTGAGAGAGAGGGGGATGAGAGAGGGAGGGGAGGAGAAAGGGGGAGGGGAGGAGAGAGGGGGAGGGGGGACAGGAAGGGGAGGGAAGAGGAGGAGAGAGGGAGGAGAGGAGAGAGGGAGGGGAGGGGAGGAGAAAGGGAGGGGAGGAGAGAGGAAGGGGAGAGAAGGGGAGGGGAAAGGGGGGCCTAAGGGAGGGAGGACTGAGAGAGGAGATGGCTGAGGGAGAGGGGGCTGAGAGAGGAAAGGGAGAGGAGAGAGGGGGCCTAAGAGAGGGCGGGCTGAGAGAGGGGATGGCTGAGAGAAAGGGGAGCTGAGAGAGAGAAGGGGAGAAGGGGGCTGAGGAGGGAGAGGAGTGGGGGGCTGAGAAAGGAAGGGGAGGCTGAGAGAGAGGGGGCTCAGGTAGAGAGAGAGAGGGGAGTAAGGAGGGAGATAAGAGAGATCCCTAGCCTCTGTCCTATTGTCCCAGTCTCTGTCTGCAGATCAGCAATCTGCAGGCCAGAGAGGGGATGGCTGAGAGAGAGGGGGCTGAGAGAGGGAGGGGAGGCTGAGGAATGCTGAGAGAGGGAGGGCTGAGAGAGAAGAGGGGAGGTTGAGACAGGGATGAGAGAGGGGGGCTTAGAAAGGGAGGGGAAGGGGAGGGAAAGGCTGAGAGAGGGAGGGCTTAGAGAGGGGATGCCTGAGAGAGAGGGGGCTGAGAGAGGGAGGGGGAGAGGGGGAGAGGAGGGCCAAGAGGGGAGACTGAGGGGGGGCTGAGAGAGAGGGGGTTGAGGAGAGGCTCATAGGGGGGGCTGAGAGGGGGCTGAGAGAGAAAGGGGAGGGGGGGCTGAGAGAGGGAGGACTGAGAGAGGGGATGACTGAGAGAGAAGAGGGATGAGAGAGGGCCTAAGAGAATGAGGGGAGAGGAAGTGTTGAGAAAATAGATGGCTGAGAGAGAGGGAGGCTGAGAGAGGGAGTGGAGAGGGGGGGGCCTAAGCGAGGGAGGGGAGAGGGAGGGCTGAGAGAGGGAGAGGAGGGGAGTAGGGGGATGAGGGGGGAAGGGAGAGGGGGGCTGAGAGAGTCCTTGCTCCTGCCCTCTGGGCATCATGTGACGTTAGAGAGCGGAGAAAAAGAGGAAGTTGGAGCAGTCCATGCTGCTCTAGAAGTGCAGGGTACTGTACGCTGTGCCCACCCCGCTGCTTCTCACCTCTTCAGGGGGTGGGGTCAGGGGAGTGCTGGTAGAGCTCTTTTCCCGAGTCCTGGGCTCTCTAAGGCCCGCCCACCTGCCTATCTGCCCTCGGCTCGCTGATTACTGCTGTGTGTCGCGATGGATGCCCGGCTGGCCATCCGCACCCCCAGGGGTGTTGCTGTGCTGATTTCTGCCGCAGCCTGCAGTGCCACCAGCCCTCCACAGAACCTGACTCTTGGGGACAGATATCATATAAGGGCCAAGCGCTAGATTGCCCACACACTAGGGACAGTACAATAGTGCCCCTTTAAATTTTGCACCTAGCCCTGGGGTGGTAGTCCCGCCTGCCTCTCCCACGCTACGCCACTGGTCACATAGCTGCCGGCGATAGAGGTAGAGAATGAGGCACAGCCGCACAGGCACTGACAAGCTCCAGGCACCCTCTCTCCTCCCAGTGGAGAGAAGGTAAGCCAGCGACTTCGGCTGTGCCCTAGGCGGCATTGCGCCCTAGACGGCTGCCTAGTTTTGCCTAGTGGTAGTGCTGGCACTGCATGTGATACAAACGCAATATCACAAGCATGATACTGCAGGCTTGGCTGGCTTAAATCAGGTTTGGTCTCTGTGACGGTGTTCACCGTCACTGGGGGTGAGGGACAGGTACTTGGGGGATGCTGAGAGAATGGTTTGGATGGCTTCAGATGGGACACAGTAATATTTGTCAGCAATATCTCTCAGGAAATGTATGAAGATGAATGGTTTGACTTTTCAGATTGCTAGAATATTGCAGGAGTGTCTCATAGACCCTTGCTAGATAGTGAGATGGGGTGGGGTTTGTTATTGTTAAGTGCCTGTATTCCATTGTTTCTGTCTGCCTTAAGATAAAGTTATTATGTGTATGTGGATTGGCTGCTAAGGGGGAGGAGGGATTGTTCCAAAGTGTATATCTCTTTGTGCATGTATTTGAATAAACAGTTTGAGTTCTATTTCACCCTCAATCTAGAGTCCTGTCTCTTATTGGGGAATCTGCTACAAGGGATTGCTATGCTCTTCATTCTCCCTTGAATAATTACTAAGCTCTTGTAAGAGCTTGTTCCTGTTCCTGCTGCACTCTCTGGGGAAAGAGAGGATCACCCACTGGAACCTGGAGCCTTGTCGTAGGTCCAGGGTGGGTAGGAGGTGGCGGTTTGTGGGGTCTGAGGTGGTTATGGTGTCTGGTGGAGTGCTTGGAGCCCTCGGGAAGCACTCGGAGCATCCATCAAGGGAGGTACCCAGTCGGGGTGTCCGGATTCTGTTACAGTCTCCACCCAGAGACTTGCCACAATAATTACCTTACAGGTGGACAGACAAGCAGAGATGCATCATAGCCAAAACCAGGATACTGGAATGAGGCCAGCACCTGCCAAACAGAAGCTGCGTTTACACACTCCTGACAAAATGAAAATGAAAGTCTCTTAGCACCAATGTCTTAGCCTTGCCAAAATATATAATGTAAAAATAAGTGGCCTTTGTAAAAACACATCCTTACAATAATTTTGAACATTACGTCTAATAAAGCAAAAAAAAAAAAACACAGTACTGTATATCTGAATTAGATTTTTAGTAGGCTTATGGCTACTCAGGACTAGCAAAAGGCAATGTTAACCAGCCATGGAAATCAATACAGCTACAACTAACATTAGTTTATATATTCACATACAGCATCTCATAATGTGCTAAGTATGCTATACATACTTCAACTTGCTTCCAGTATATTTTACTTTAAATTATGTTCTAGCAGCATCTATTGCTAAGCAAACTATTTAAAATTTGTCATGATGCCTACACATGGGTGCTGGTTAGCCAGCACTAAAGATATAAAAATGGTGCTATAAAGATAGTTCCTACTGAAACTTAACAAAAAACAGACATAACAAAATAACATTAAAGGAACACAAGAAAGAAGACTTTTTTTGATTCCACTATACTCTAAACATATTTTTACATTGACTCAGTCTGGCATGGACTCTCTAAGGCACACGTGTCAAACACAAGGCCTGCAAGCCAAATCTGGCACAGGGCTTTTTTTTCAGCCAGAAAGTGGTGGAACTCAGTTCTACCACCTCCGGCTCTCCAATCTGCTCCCCACTGTCACTTGTAAACACAGAAGCCTTCTGTGTTTAAAAGAACAGCTTTCTTTACAGGAGCTCTCATGGATCCCTGCCTGCCCTGCGCTCATGACGGGGACAAGGGAGATGCAGGTGCAGGTGAAATGTGGGATGGGGCATCATGTGGTAAGCTACACCGTGATTCCCATCTCTGCCAAGGTACACAGATTACAACCAATGATCTTCCTGCAAGTGAGAGAGGCAGAGCTGCCTACACTGCTGTCAGCTGCATACACTGCCAGGGGGTACTAGAGTCAAGACAGGTAAGTGATATGTGAGGAAGCTTTGGGGGTTGGAGAGATGAGGGCCATGGAGGGAGATGTGTTCAGAGGTCAGAGCCAAGAAGGAGAGGAAGTGAGATGTGGACAGCCTGTGAAAGAGAGCTGAAACCTGCACACTGTACACAGTGCACCCCTGAACCCTGCACTTAGCACGTAGCGCACCCTGAAATCTGCACTTGGGAATATGGCACCCCTAAAGCTGAACTCTGTACATATCGCTGGTATTTATTGATACTCCCATTGTGAAATTTGGTCACACCCACCACATGGTTTGTTTGGAGGTTTTTTTGAGATCCTGCAACTATTCTCTGAGAGCAAAAGCCCTGGATAGGCTTATATAGTTGTATTGATACAACTGGTCCTTTGAGGGCAACTGATGCAGCCCGCAATGAAATTGAGTTTGACACTCCTATTGTAAGATATAGGAGAGTATGAGTATTGGATCATTGTGCTCTTAAGTACACAGAAAGTATTGTCTACTTCACAAATTGGTGGAAATCTATATACACTATATTTAAAAATGGTGCTATTACTTAAAATCTGTAGTTCATATGGATCAATAGAGTACATGTCAGCATTTTCAAATCACATTACTTTAAATTTAAAAAAAGTATCTTGTGCCATAAATACAAAAAAAAACAACCAAACCTTTTTTTCTTAAGCTCAGTCATGTGACTTATCAGACAACTGAGGAGCTCTGAAGACCTTTTTTGGAGTTGTTCCCCCCACCCACCTGAATGCTGCCACTTGGTTTTATACTTACCTTCAGCTCTGATTGTATTCCCAATCAATACCACAGAGTCTTTCCTCTGAAAAACTTCTGCTTAGTACTGTGTATATGTACTGTGGCCAATTTATTCCTATTGGAAAACCATACTCATGAACACCTCAAGTGGTTACCCAGAGTTAGCTTTACCATAGTAATGAATGGGGCGAGACCTATTATGGAGCAGCTTTTTTTCTGAGGAAAGGATAGTAAAGATCACTGGATTGAGGCTGAAAGTAAGTATAAAACTAGGTGGGGAGCACTCAAAGGGGATAGGAGGAACAATTTAAAACAAAAAAATTTTTCAGAAAACAACGGTAGCCTTCTAAAAAGTTATATATTTTTTTACAGAGTCTACTATTTTCAGTCTGATTGACTGTTTTTGATAGACTTTTGCTTTTGTTAGATACATACATTAAACATATAACAAAACATTATTATAGACTACTAAGTTATCTTACATTAAACATATCATTTTGCACATTCAAGGCAAAGTATAAGGTTCTATTTCTAGACCGCCTCTACTTCTATAAGCTTTCACTGCACTTCTTTTGCCTCATACATCTCCTGGAGGCTTGGAAGTACCTGGTACTTCTGGGTATAAGGTAATCATGTGATCTTCTTCTCTTCTTCTCTCTAAGCAGTGCACAGGGCCAAATTAGCCAATTGTAAGGTCCAAGCACTGTCCTCAGGAAGATGGGAATGGCCTGGCTGGACATGTGATACCCAAGACCACTTTTCCTTGTGGTAGTGATGGCAGTTCTCTAAGATGCAGTGAGTGGCATTTACATAATAGCAGTAAGGTCTACAGTGTGTAACAAGCAATGTTTAATAAATATTTTTTGTCAGTGTTTTAAAGTGTTAAATTGATATTTGGAATTTGATAAAAATTGTGTCCAGGGTTTTTTTTATTCACATTGCATTGTTCCAATGCATTAAACCTCGCCTTATCGCTTAAACATATCTTATTTCCTAGTAAAAATATACATGCAGAAAATCTGTTTAACCTGATCAACAAATCATAATGTTTCTCTTGAAATATTGTCTTTTTGAAAGCGGCTATATTGTTTTGCTACCACAGTGATGAGTGACAGTCATGGTATCCTAGAGTCTGTTTATAGAAATAGATAATTCTGCATAATGGCAGAATCCAGAGCCTATTTCTTGACAAAAAACACAGTGCACATTTCAAGATGTAGGATCAAGGATTTGACTTGAATGATGCTGATAATGTCTCAGTAATCCATTTTTAGTGTATACAAAGGATGCACTGTTCTATTGTAATTATTGTGTATGAAGGCTAATCAAATTAACAATATAATTAGTTTTGCTAAATGAAAAGCAGCCCACTCAGTGCATTTGAACTACAGACTGTACCATAATGTATACTCAATTTTGCAGGCCTGCAAGTTGGATTTTATGATTTCAAACATATTCTTAAAACATGGTTTGAAAATATAAAGATGGACTGCTCCACATTATGAATTTAATTAATTTTACTGTCAGTAATAATCTAACAAACGTGTATAAAAAAACCTGTATATTATTAGCATCTACTCAAAATACAGCCAACTGCATTTTCTGTAAAGAAAACACACCCATACCTAATGGGACTCATGTAAATAGCACTTGCTTGCATCTAAAATGTTTTCTTAAAGTGCATAGTGCAAAAAAAACGTGTTTGGCTACCTCTCCATATTATTGCTCAAACATTCCATTGACTCTCTGTGATATTAAATCAGGGTAGAGATACACCGTTTTGGTTTCTTAGTTTAGTAGATAATCTAATATAGGTAAAAGAAGTAACCTGGATTAAGAAACTGAGACAGAATTGTTAGTGTTTAGAAATATGTTTGAGCACTTTCTACTGGTATATCAAACATGGCCAGTTACCAACCACCATTACTAGTCACATAAAACTGATAATAGATTCCAGAGAGAGGGACATAATTTTGTACCTGTACCCCTGCAGGAGCCACTTGGTAGATTGGGTTCTCTGTTGTTCTACCTCGACTCTGATTACAGCTGCAGCCCCACTGAGATCAGGTTAAGCAAATATATACCTCACTGCTACTGGGAGCACAGATATAGATACCCTACATGCAACTAAAGCTCAGTATCAAAAAGCAAAGATCAAAGGGGTTAGTGATAAATGAACCCAAAATATTGTCACCAGGCTGCAGTAAACAGCAGTTTGTACATAAATAAGTAAAGGATTAAGTGAATCGCAGTTTACTAGTCATCATATATTCACTAGGCTATAGCAGCATAGAATGGAGAGTAATCCTGGCCAAAATTAGCAGTAGGTAATAGCACTGGAAAACACTAACAGTAATGATAATCAATACTGTGATAACTCCTCCATAAACAGTAGTCTATAATCACTTTAGAGTGTACTCTATATGAATGACAGCAACAAAATTTAGGACTTCCTAAAGAGGTTCCTTATACTATAAATAATAGGCAAAATTCTTGAGAAGCAGCTATCTAAATAAACAGTCTTTAGCCCTGGTTCCTCAGCCAGCTAGTGTTGGGGCCCAATCTTTATAATGATGCACATGAGTATAGCCCCAGTATAGTCTGCATGCCGTGAATAATGCTGATAGTAAGATAGACAATCTTTAACTAATGAAAGATTAAATGAACTGAATTTATTCTCTCTTAAGAAGAGGTGATTAAGGGGGATATGATTTGACTTGATTCCATTGTGAAACCTAATCACTTTAAGGTCATTACAAAGGACAAGGGGGCACTCTTCCCATCTGGACGTAATGAGATTTTACATCCACAAACAAAAAAGGCTTCTTCACAGAAAGAGCTTTGACAATGTGGAAAAGACTCCCAAGTCGCCTCCCAAGTTGCCTCCTAAGTTGCCTCCCAAGTCGCCTCCCAAGTCACCAGCTCAGTAGATTGCTTTGAAAAAGAGCTGCATGCATTCCTAAATGCACAAAATATAACTAAACATTAACATTTATAGGTAATAACACTGGAAATTGTTGATACGGAGAATATCCAATTGCCTTTCAGGTCAAACGGTCTGTAAACTAATTAAAGCTAAACTCCAAAAGTAATCAAAAATATCCAAAAGTTCTCATCCATTAGTAAAGCAAAAGCATTTTTTTAAACTTGCATAATTTTGTGGAAACTCACTGTTTAAAACTAGGGACATTTATCATTGCATGCAGGAACAGCCTACAATGCTTGGGCAATGTGAGGAGAAATTTCAGAAACAGCAATGTCACTTCCTGTTAGTGTTCATCACCACTTATTGGAACTACAGCTCCCATCATACACTGAGCCAGGTGCTCATTTGCATAGCCTGCCAAATCGCAGGTGAATATGGCCATGACAGACCAGGAGACTCCTGGCCTGTCAGTTGAAGTGTGAGGTTTGAGGATGAGGAGGTGGTACAGACCAGGATTCTCCTGACCTATCAATCAAATTATACAGTTCTACTGGGTGGTTCAGACTGGAAGTCACTTCTAGCTGCCAAGAGAACTACAGTGGGGAAGTTACCAGACCAATGGCTGGGGGATAGAAGGCAAAGTGGTCATCGGTCTTATAAAAAGGATGATGATGGGACAAAAGGCTTTTCATGTAGTAAAGAAGTCTTGTGTTCTTATTGCCTGGATACATATATATGCAACCAAGAAGAAATTCTTGGTATGAAAGCACTTTTAAATACATAACATAACAGCTTTAGGTAAATGTTGGAGCATATTAATAAGGCTAGGTTCACACCTTTGCATCTTATTTTTTTAGTTTTGTGTTCTTTATACACGTTGATGCGCGTTTTAACCTGCATTCGTATGTGTTTTTATGCATTCTGAATTTTTTTGTTTGTCCAATAGAAGTCAAAGTAGAGGTCAAATAAAGTCTAGGGGGTGAAGGCTTGTCATGCTCTATAATAAATAAGAATGCCTGATACATGCTTTTTTCATGAGCTGTGGCACACAGGTATAAATGGACCCCATAGAAAAAATGGCTATGCTCTTGACATGCATTCACACGTATTAGACAACATGGATTAAATGACACAGGTATAAATAAGGATTAGCTCCCATCTTGCCCCTGACTGTGTGCATTTTTTAAACTTGTTTAGCCCTTTTTTTAGATTTCTGAAGACTTACATTTTTTTTGTGGTCTATTCCAAAAATTACTTAGACTATCAAACAAAACTTTTCATTCTGTCACTGCCAATCTTTCTATCACTACATACATCTCTGGCTTTGCGGATTACGGATGACACACCCATCAGGGCTGTGGGCTGGTCACAAATGTGAGAGGTTGTAGCTGGTAGTTGAATGGACTGATTTTTTGTTTTATACATCTAGGGCAGGGATCCTCAAACTATGGCCCTCCAGCTGTTGTGGAACTACACATCCCATGAGGCATTGTAAAGCTCTGACATTCACAGACATAACTGGGCATGATGGGAATTGTAGTTCCTGAACAACTGGAGTGCCATAGTTTGAAGACCCCTGATCTAGAGGTATGCCTGTCCATCTATTATAGAATTTCTGGAAATATTACATTTAGATTTTCTATGATTGTGTTATTTGAATATTGCTAACAATGGCAAAGGGATAGAAGAACTGTGTCTGCCCCTTGTAGCAGTCAGTATAATTATTAGTGCTAGTGACAGAAACATGACTAATTGACCCAGCGGAGATGGCAATTGACTTAGTTCCAATAACAATGACAGGGCTACTTAACACAAAACAACCACTATGGTGAAATGGCTTCAGCTAGTTGTAAAATGGTTAATTAGGCTAGCAGGAAAAGTGACAAGGTTAATTAGTACACTTGCACGTCTACTTATAGATCCACACTTTAAATCAAACTGCAAGAAAAATACGCTATCACCATTATTATACAAATTTTTGCAAGGGAATAATTGAGATTTCATTTCTTATCTGAAACAGATTCGTTTTATGTCTACAGTGAATGAATTGTGTTTTTATGATAAGAACATAGCAATACATATTGTCAGGGTTTCTAAATTAATATTGGAAAATAGACTGAGGTGTAGCTAAAAGACTCAATGCTCTAATTCAACATACCGTATTTTGAAATAAAATCACTGATAGAATAGTTCAACCCTTGGATATTTTTTTTTTTTTTAGTAAAACAAGTAAAGTTTTGGCTTTTTTAGTAAACACAGTATAGTCTGGCTATTAAAATGATTGGGTCATCGGTAAGTATGTAAATGTAGGCTCAACTGTGCAGAGCCAGTCTAGGCCCACATGTCACCTTAAATTCAGTACCGGAACAAAAGCTTAAAGGGATCCTGGCCTATACACTTAACTTACAAAGTACACAAACTGTTCTTTTACTAACCACAAATCCAGGGATCTCCTTCAATCTTAGACCTACTCTGTAAATTAATTATTTGCTAAACTCTGAGCTCAGGCTGGCCTCTCTTCATAAGGTTGCTCCCAGGCTGTTAACTCCATCATCTTACCAATAATTCTAATGTTTCATAGATGCCTAAAATGTATTCAAAACCCAAAAATAAAATGTGATATATTATATCTTAACAGTCCTTGGGAGGGATTGGCTACATTAGTTTCCTTTTTTTAGGCTAAGAACATTTTTATCAAGCATACCTGTTTTTTTGTGCCAGAAATGCAGTGCCTTTGTCACTTTCTGGGAACTGAAATGACAGCATGTTATCTCTATTTTCTATTGTGATTATGTGTGACAACCAAAGCATAGAAACCATTGAGAAGTGAATGTAGACATGAAGGCACAGGTTTTGTGTTATTTACAGCATTATAGGTGAAAAAAAAGAAAAAAAAAAGGAAAAAAAAAAAAAAAAGAAAATACATGCACTCATCTAAGGACTGATAAGTTACAATATAAGACTTATTTTTTTTTTTTTTTCGGGTTTAAATACATTTTAACCACTTGACCTCCGGAAGGTTTACCCCCCCCCCTCTTCATGACCAGGCCATTTTTTGTGATACGGCACACAATTACAAACACAATTGCGCAGTCGTGCGACACTGTACCCAAATAAAATTGTTGTCCTTTTTTCCCCACAAATAGAGCTTTCTTTTGGTGGTATTTGATCACCTCTGCGGTTTATATTTTTTGTGCTATGAACAAAAAAAGGACTGACAATTTTGAAAAAAAAAAAATAATACTTTTTATTTTCTGCTATAAAGCGTAAAAATTGTAAAAAAATTAATTTCTTCATCAATTTAGGCCAATATGTATTTTGCTACATATTTTTGGTAAAAAAAAATCCCTATAGGCGTATATTGGTTGGTTTGCGCAAAGGTTATAGCATCTACAAACTATGGAAAATTTTAATCTTTTATTTATTTATTTATTTTTACTAGTAACGGCGGCGATATTGCAGCAGACAAATTAGACAACTAACTGACACTGTTGACACGTTTTGGGGACCAGTAACACTAATACAGTGATCAGTGCTAAAAAATATGAACTGTCACTAGACTAATGCCACTGAGTGGAAGGGGATTAACATCAGGGGTGATCAAAGGGTTAACTGTGTGCCTAGGTTGTGCTTACTCACTGTAAGGGCGGTGCTTTGACTAGGGGAAGGCAAAGATCCATATTCCTGCTTTATAGATACACAGGATCAATGCCTTCCCTTCTGACAGAATGACAATCTGCCTTGTTTACATGGGCAGATTGTCATTCTGCCTGTGCCCTGTGTAATCGGCTGCTGGGCTCCCGCTGTGTATGATCACAGTAAGAGCGGGTCACGGGCAGGGAGCATGTGTGCCCAAGAACCGAAAGTGTCAGATCAGGTACTAGGTACATGATCTGGCACAGTGGCCACCCTGCCGCAGTAAATGTATGGTGGGCGGTACGCAAGTGGGTAAGGAACCTAAGATATCTCCTTCAGCACAACATTGTGCAGACATCTATGGATTTATCTGTTCCAAGGTTTTACACTCAGTACTTCCCCACAGGTGACAGCTGACATACAGGCAGATAACCAAAGTGATGTAGCAACTTTATAGACAAAACCAAACTTTGTACACAAAGTGCAATTAGGGCAGGCAGATTCAGCAGGATTATTATACAGGAACTGGTCAAAGTAAGAGGTGTTTAGGCAGATTTGTAATATAAACTAAGGTTAAAAAATGCATATGAAAAACAAAATTCGTAGTAAGCTTCTGTGGAAGCCCTATCAAAGTAAATATTTATACAGTAGTGGTGTTGGACAGGGGAGAGTCCCTCTGTCAGAATACAATAGTACAGTCGGGGGGGGGGGTTCCTTTGGGGGGTTCCTTTATCCACCTAGCTTGTGTGGATGGGGCAATCTCATTTTTTTTTTCAAACAGCCCACTGGCTGACCAAAAAAAAAGTGATCAACTAATGGCCAGCCTAAAGCCTGGTACACACTAACATTAACCCACTGGGATTAAACGAAAATATTCCAACAGCTACGGTCGGGCCACTGTACTAACCACTAGACGTTAGTACAGCGATCTCCCCCACTGAGCTGTTGTGCTCTGAGAGGGGGATGCCCCCCACCCCCCAGAGCACTACAATCAGTGCTCTCAGCCCATCAGGAGCCAGTCGGCTGCTGGTTATCCAGGATGCTCGTCCGACAGAAACTGGCCAAACACCCGGCTTCTGTCGGACTATCTGACATGCACACAAGCCAAATGTTGGACGGTTTTTATTGAACCGGCTGATGCCTCCCGACATTTGGTCCATGCGTACAGGGCTTTAGTCTCAGGGAAGAAGTTGATAAATGAATAATACCATTTACTATTAAACACTAGTAAGGCAGCCCAATGTCCCAATGGTATGGAAACAACACACTGTATAAAGGACAGAGAGAAACAACATGGGATACACCCCAGTGCAATAATTGTGGCAAGGAGGTAAAGGGAATAGTAAATACAGTTGCACTGAGAGATTTTCTGACATAAATGGGCTTTTCATGGTTATCATAGGAAAAAACACTCAAAGGTTCTACAAGCTGGAAACCTCCTTATTGTGAAGATGAAAAAAAAAAAAAAAAAAAAACCGACAACTGTGCCAACAAACAGTGCATTAAAGGTGAATAACTTTAATAAATTTAAAAAACATTGGTTCCTCCCACATGTTAGGAAGTAGTATGCTCTTGAAATACAGCCGCTAGATGATGGTTATAGCCTGTCATGACCAGCGGTCAGGCTACTACCTGGGAATCGTCTTCCTGCTTTCTCTGGCAATTAGAGGCATATTACAGTGGTATTCTCTGTAGCTGTGGATCTCTGCTCTATATTTAATTCCAGGCATTGGTTAGGTTGCTAGATACTAGACAATGTTTTTTTGGGGGGTTCCCCTTTGTCAAGATTGGAAAGTGAAAAAGGGCAATAATGGAGTGCAGTAGATGATAGCTGTAAAGAAAGCTGCTGATCAGTTCCAGTTTAAGTAATATCGAAAAGGTGCCAAAACAATTAGGAAGTATAGGGGTAGACATTGTCAACCTGCCTATAGTAAGACTTAGTACTCCTGGACTTAGACTAGCTCATTCCTAGGCAAAAATGTGACTTCTGGGAAGCCATATTCACTGGGGTTGATTTACTAAAGGCAAATACACTGTGCCCTTTTGCAAGTGCAGTTTCTCCAGAGCTTAGTTAATGAAAGAGAGCTCTGCTGACTGCCATCATCCTGTCGTGTGCAAGCAAAAAATGCTGTTTTTTAAAAAAATGTCTATGCATATGATTGGGTATTCTTTGTAAAGTGAAGCTTTACCTCATTTACTAAGTTCTGGAGCAACTGCATCCTTAAAACTGCACAGCCTTTAGTAAATCAACCCCACTGTGTGTTTGTTTGATGGGGTCTTTGGACTTGGCTGTATTTCTAGTCTTGTGGCTTTTGCAGCAATAAGTAAAGGCAGTGATAATGTATTGCTGTGCCATTTCTCCATTGACTAACCAATTGTAAGAATTTTTTTGCAAGGCCAGGTGCTCATGTGTGTGCATGTGTAATATATATATATATATATATATATATATATATATACCGTATTTTCCGGCGTATAAGACGACTGGGCGCATAAGACGACCCCCTAATTTTCAAGTTAAAACATAGGTTTTGGGCTATACTCGCCGTATAAGACTACCCCCCCTTCCGAAGCAAGGCAACACCATTGAAAAACATCAGCTTTCTCATAGATCTCCAAGGTACCCCAAGTACTGTAATACATGTAATCTCTCATAATATCTCCAAGGTACCCCAAGTACTGTAATGCATGTAATCTCTCATAATATCTCCAAGGTACCCTAAGTATTACCAGTAGATGTAATCTCAAGACGCTGGCTGTGCGGGAATCCTGTACCAGTATACCGTATGTACCGTAGCTTCGGCTACATACAGTATACCGTGCTGAGCCAATCACAGTGAACGATGTATTCTATTATTGAATGCATAACCTGCTCAGATTGGCAGAGTCAGAGAGGCGGGCTGATGTTACTCCGCCAATCCGAGCAGGCTTTGCATTCAATAATAGAATACATCGCTCTCCCTGATTGGCTCAGTGCGGTACACTGTATGTAGCCGAAGCTACGGTACATACGGTATACCGGTACAGGATTCCCACACAGCCAGCATCTTGAGAGATTACATCTACTGGTAATACTTATACTTAGGTTACCTTGGAGATATTATACTCGGCGTATAAGACGACCCCCAATTTTTGGGGGATTCTTTTGAGGTTCAAAAGTAGTCTTATACGCCAGAAAATACAGTATATATATATATATATATATATATATATACACATACAATATGAATGTGGCATTATTTAACTATCACCAACCTTTTTATTATATATATATACTTATAATGACTAAAACATATTTCACACATTTCAATGTCACAGCTGAATACTAATGTTAAGGATATATCTCACATACATTTAAAGCTTCTAGCCTACTTGAAGATTGTACGTAAATAAAAGGTGCATAAAAGGTATTTCTTTCACCCTAGTACTCAGAATGCAGAATGATGTTAGCTTGCATTTTCCTTTTTCAATGCGTGATGTGAACGGGTCATGGCAGAAGCTCTTAGTCTGCATTTTCTCTTTTCTTTTATTCTTCCCACACAGTTGTTTTACAGACTACATACAGACCAGTAGCCTCTTGTTTGCTACATGTTGGCAATACAGTAGATTTACATATACGTACTCTTAGATTTCCATGCCACCTTAAATCACTGTTTAATAAGATTCAAAATATTAGAGCACCTTACCAGTGCTACTTACTACTGTGACCCAAAGCCATGTACTTTAGAATTCTTTTTTCCTATTTTCGTCTATGTATGCTTTTTAGTTTTCTATGCCTGCTACAGGGATAATAAATGAAGGTGGAGGTCTTGAATCATTAATTGATTTCTTCCAAACATTGTACCATGATAAAATATTTCAAGGCTTTGCATAATTGTCTTCTCCGTGCTGGTAGGCACTTGTCACAATTGTCACCGAAAGCTGATTCCACCCTTCGTAATTGGCGATGTTCTAGTTTTGGACAAAGGCAAAGGTGAGGGGGCAGCTCAGGGGAAAAGCTTTGACATTTACTTCATCAATTTATTTTTATTGTCCCTACATTTATTGCAGCTATAACAACCCTTTAATAGTAATATCTCCTCCCTGTAGGGTATTCTGGTATTTGAAATTATTTTAACTCATTTGTTCTCTCAGATAGCAGTAAAGTGCATTTCATCCTAACCTTTAGGTTTCAATCTTCTCCTTCTTTTCATCTCTAAAGGAGAGGCAGCACTAAACTTTTACAGCATTGCCAATTTAAAGGCCATCTTAAAGTCCATAAGAGCTGTAGAGTTCTAAAGTAACTGCAAATTTAGATTGTTACTTTTTTTCTACTCTTGTCCTTCCAAGATATCACTATGAAAGTCCCTCTATGTAATAATTCAAAATTGGTTGCCATTTCCGATAGGGCAATATTAGGCTTTGTTTAAGTATCAACCCTGACTTTTATGATAAACAGTCAAATAAGGGCCATAATTAAATCTCAGTGATGGATAGCATAAGTTATGTGGGCAGCTGCAAGCTTGTGTCTGCAGATAACCCGCATATTGATTTAGAGGACTGTGAAATGAACCAGATTTAGGAAAAAAAAAATAAGGTCCAGTTTTAGGCATTTAAATTAGTCAGTCGATTGTGCAGCTCAAGGCAAGATTCAAACTTATTAGGTCAATATTCCACTATTAAAGTCTAATCTCTGTATTTATATTACTAAAGAGAACAGGGTGTGCTTGCTAATTGATCCTGGTTGGTTTTGTAAGCTTCTTTAATTTGTTCTTTTTTGTAAATATTTTATATATCTGACATTTAATTTGTGGTTCTGAAATATGTATGTTTTGGGTAGAAATTAAGACTTTAGCAGTGTTCCAAAGGAAGAAGAGTTGTTGATAAAAAACTGAGCAGCTGGTACAGTATCTTGTGGCACACTGATCATTGATAAATAAAGTGATAATTATATGTGCTCTTTGATTTCTTATTCTGTCGGTGAAATTGAGTAGAAAACAGTAAACATGGGAAATCATTACATACACAATTCACTCTAGTTACTCCTCACAATATGTTGTGTCTAGAAATATCGCTCACAAAAGGTCATTTGCTGTATTATTTTATTGCAGCAAATTTTCCATGAAACACTGCAGAAGTAATGGCACAAAAAGCTCACATCTTACACAATCACAACCAGGGAACACCATGAGAATTCTGATCTGCCAAGATATATAGTTACTGAGCTACATAATTAGTCAGGTTGAAAAAGACACAAGTCCATCTAGCTAAACCAATAAAAAACAAAACGGTACAATCGCATATACATAATCCTATACCCATAGTTGATCCAGAGGAAGGCGAAAAACTCCAGCAAAGCACGATCCAATTTGCTACAGGAGGGGAAAAAAATTTCTTTCTGATCCCCCGAGACGCAATCGGATATTCCCTGGATCAACTTTACCTAATAATATTAGTACCCAGTTATATTATTTACACACAGGAAAGAATCCAGGCTTTTTTTAAAGCACTCTACTGAGCTGGCCAGAACCACCTCTGGAGGGAGTCTATTCCACATTTTCACAGCTCTTACTGTGGAGAAACCTTTCTGTATTTGGAGATAAAATCTCTTTTCCTCTAGATGTAAAGAGTGCCCCCCTGTCCTCTGTGATGACCTTAAAGTGAATAACTCAACACCGAGTTCACTATATGGACCCCTTATGTATTTATACATGTTGAGCATATCCCCCTTAATTTCCTCTTCTCAAGAGAGAATAAATTCAGTTCCTCTAATGTTTCCTCATAGCTGAGCTCCTCCATGCCTCTTATGCACAGAGGTAAAACAATGAACCCTGAGTTATACAAAACAAGGTAAATAAGATCAGTAAAACTAGAACATAAAAAGGAGAAGGCACACCAGCATAGTGCACTAGTGCTCTGAGGAAACTGGCTTTGTGCCAGTGAAACGCGTCAGCGTCTACGTCATTTGACCCCATCCAATGGAATGGTGACCATCGTGACCATTGGGCGTCTCACGGCTGCAGCTACAACGTTTCCCCGCCTCCTACGTCCGGCGCGACATCGGGCCACAATCAGCGTGCCCGCCCCTGCTACAGGGAAGTACACGGAGGGAGAGCGAGCCACGGGGAACGCTAACACCGGAATGCACCGCCATAGTGTCACCTAGGTCCATCCATCCCGGGATCATGTTAAAGGCTTGGATCCATGTCTGAAGGATGGTAACTAGAGATATACGGTTTACCATTTGATGTCTACTGAGTGACTTTATCATACAGAGAGTACATGGTCTATCTGGAAACTCCTTTAATTAGCGAACTCTACATGTTTGCCTCCAGTTCACTGTATATTTCTCACCATCAGATCCAGTTTCCCCTACATGAGACCCCACACCTTTACAACTCATTCACCCCATGTGGTGACTTCTTTAATGTGGGACTGCATCTGCTAAGAACCCTCTAACCACCTTGCTATTATTGATTGTTGGCATTGGGACTGTGCAATTTTACTACTTAACCTTCACAGGCCTCTATTCATCATTACTGCATATTCCATCCTAACCAGCCTTTGCATTCAACCCGGGTTGATGTCCTTCCATTGCATGTTGTTTTGTTTTTTAATTGTTTTTACTCATGCTGTGCCACACTTATTCACACTGTTTTTTCTTGATTTGGCATATGTGCCACAATAACGTTATTACCTTTTGAATTCTATCCAACTGGTGTCCTTAGTTGACTCCTTTTCGGGGGGACTCCTTGTCTCCCAACCATTTTGTAGTTCCATAGTGCACTACTGTTTGACCTGTTTATTAAATGTTAAAAATCAAATGTACTCACAAATGGAAAAAGACACAGACATAACAAGAACAATTGCCACCCAACATCAGTCTATTGATGGACTGACATTGGGCGGTGTGACGGAATCTGGACACCCCCGACTGGGAATCTCCGCCAAGAATCTGCTTCCTAAGCTCTGGAACACAAGATCGGTGAATCTGCCTATATTTGTTTTTGGCATGCCTGTGCCTTTGTCCATTTGTGAGTGCATTTGATTTTTAACATTTAACCACTTCCTTACCGAGTCATGTAAAATGACGTCGGCAAGGTGGTTGTCTAGATCCGGGCCGCCGTCATATGACGTCGGCCCGTTCTAGCTGCTACTGCGCGCCCCCGGCGGCGCGCAGCGGCGCGATCAGGGATGAGGCTCGTCCCTCGGACATAGCCCATCACTGATCAAGGTAAACAGCCAATAGAAATTGGCTGTTTACCACGTGATCGGCTGTGTCAATCACAGCCGATCACATGAGCGCTCCAGCACGAGCCGCTCGTTCTCTCTGCAATGCGCGCCCCCGGGGGCGCGCAGAGCAGCGATCGGGGACGAGGCTCGTCCCTCTGACAGAGTCAAACCCCGATCTAGGTAAAGAGCCAATGAAATTGGCTCTTTACCACGTGACCGGCTGTGTCCAATCACAGCCGGTCACAAATGTCAACAGAGAACATGGTAACCAGCTGTCACCGTGTTCTCCTCCTCACACACTGATCCTGTGTGAGGAGGAGATTGTGGTAACAGCTAGTTACCAACTACAGTGCACCCCAACCACACTGATTGCCCCCCCCCCCCAATAAAGAGCACCTGTCACTAGCCCATCAAAGTACCCGAGTACCTGTCATCAGGTACTCAGATGACAGGTACTCGGGTACTCTGATGGGCTGGTGACAGGTATTCGGGTACTCTGATGACAGGTACTCGGGTACTCTGATGACGGATACTCTGATGACAGGTACTCGGGTACTCTGACGGGTACTCGGGTACTCTGATGACGGGTACTCGGGTACTCTGATGACGGGTACTCGGGTACTCTGATGACAGGTACTCGGGTACTCTGATGACGGGTACTCGGGTACTCTGATGACAGGTACTCGGGTACTCTGATGACAGGTACTCGAGTACTCTGATGACGGGTACTCGGGTACTCTGATGACGGGTACTCGGGTACTCTGACAGGTACTCGGGTACTCTGATGACAGGTACTCGGGTACTCTGATGACGGGTACTCGGGTACTCTGATGACAGGTACTCAGGTACTCTGATGACGGGTACTCGGGTACTCTGATGACAGGTACTCGGGTACTTTGAGTACCTGTCAACGGAGTACCCGTCATCAGAGTACCTGAGTACCTGTCACCTACCCATCAGAGTACCCGAGTACCTTCCACCTGCTCATCAGAGTACCTGACGCCTGAAGTACCCAAGTACTTGCCGCCTGCTCATCAGTACCCATCACTACTCATCAGTACCTATCACGTATCAGTACTGATCATCAGTACCCATCAGTACAGTATCACCTATCACCTATCAGTCAGTGAGTACTACTCATCAGTACCTATCACCTGCCTGTCACCTGCCCATCAGAGTACCCGAGTACCTGTCACCTGCCTATCGGAGTACCCGAGTACCTGCCACCTGCTCATCAGTACCAGAGTACCTGTCACCTGCCCAACAAAGTACCCGAGTACCTGTCACCCTTCATACAGCCACCATGTCCAAGTCCAAAAAGGTTTATATACGTTGTCCGTTTAAACCTAAATACCGGTGTTTTGGTAGCAGATAGCTGCTATAACCCTGGTATTTTTTTAAACGGTGGACGGTTGGCTTTCCGATAAGGGTGGTCCCAGCGGCGGATTCGCCGTGGGATCACCCTTCCGGGATGGCGGAAGAGGCGCCCCCCCCCCTCCCGACGCGTTCCGGTCCTTTTCCCCGCTTACCGGACCCGCCGGCAGCGGGGAAAACGATCCGGTCCCGAATCCTCACAGACAGGATGTCGAGTGAGGGCAAGCTTGCCCTCACTTGACTCTATGGTCTTGGAGGACCGGAGCTACGGAAAATGTTGTTGCCTAGCAACCAGTTTAAAGGTCCTTTTTTTTTTTTTTTTCATTTTATATTATAATTATTATTATTTTTTTTTTTTTCTATCTTTTAGTGTACTTGTGAGATCTGAGGACTTTTTGACCCCAGATCTCACAAAAAAGAGGTCCTGTCGTGCCTATTTCTATTACGAGGAATATTTACATTTCTTTTAATAGAAATAAAAATAATCAATTTTTTTTTTTTTTTTTTTAAACGGTGTAAAAATAAAAAATAATAAATAAAATAAATAGTAAAAAAAAAAAAAAAAAAAAAATTAAAGCGCCCTGTCCCCGTTAGCTCGCGCGCAGAAGCGAATGCATACAGAAACCCCGCCCACATATGTAAACGGTGTTCAAACCACACATGTGAGGTATTGCCGCGATCGTTAGAGCAAGGGGAATAATTTGAGCCCTAGACCTCCTCTGTAACTCAAAGATGGCAACCTGTAGAAATTTTTAAATTGTCGCCTATGGGGATTTTTAAGTACCAAAGTTTGTCACCATTCCGTGAGCGTGCGCAATTTTGAAACATGACATGTTGGGTATCTATTTACTCGGCGTAACATTATCTTTCACATTATGGAAAAAAATTGGGCTAACTTTACTGGTTTCTTATTTTTTAATTAAAAAAGTGAATTTTTTCCAAAAAAACTGCGTTTGGAAGACCGCTACGGAAATACGGTGTGATAAAAAATAGTGCAATAATCTCCATTTTATTCCCTAGGGTCTCTGCTAAAAAAAAATATATAATGTTTGGGGGTTCTAAGCAGTTTTCTAGCAAAACAACTGATTTTAGCTTGTAAACACCAAATGTCAAAAATAGGCCTAGGCAAGTGGCTAGGATGCATGATGATGCTCCTTGGATGTTCGGCCCCTCTATATGGCTAGGCTGTGAAAAAGTCTCACACATGTGGTATTGCCATACTCAGGAGGAGTGGCAGAATGTATTTTGGGGTGTCATTTTTGCTATGTACATGCTATGTGTTAGGAATATCCTATAAATTGACAACTTTGTGTAAAAAAAAAAAAGTTTTCATTTTTTTCCCACATTTTCCAAAAACCTGTGGAAAAAAATGATATGTTCAAACGACCCATAATGCCTCATAGAATATACGTTGGAGTGTTTGCTTTCCAAAATGGGGTCATTTTGTGGACTTTTCCATTGTATTGGTGCTCTAGGGCCTTGAAAAGTGTGATAGGTAGTAAGAAAGTTTTATGTGTATTTATGCTCCTAGAACGCCTGAATGTGCTTCTTGGACGTGGAGTCTCTTTTTGTGGCCAGGCTGTGTAAAAGTCTCACACATGTGGTATCGCCATACTCGGAAGGAGTAGCAGAATGTATTTTTGGGTGTAATTTTTGCTGTGCACATGCTATGTGTTAGAAATAGCTTATAAATTGACAACTTTGTGGGAAAAAAAAGAAAAAAAAATGTTTTTCTTCATTTTCCCAAGAATTGTGGGAAAAAATTACAACTTCAAAAAACTCACCATGCCTCTTACTAAATACCTTGGACTGTCTACTTTACAAAAAGGGGTCATTTGGTCGGTATTTGTACTGTCCTGACATTTCAGGGCCTCAAGAAAGGAGATAGGCAGTCAGTACATCTGGTGTGATCAATTTTCAGTAATTGGTACCATAGCTTCTAGACTCAATAACTTTCACACAGACTAAATAATATACACTAATTTGGGTTAATTTTACCAGAGACATGTAGCAGTATACATTTTGGCCCAAATGTATGAAGAAAAATTTATTTTTTGCAAAATTTCATAATTGAAACTAAAAAAAAGTGTTTTTTTTTCAAAATTTTTGCTCTTTTTTTGCATATATCACGAAAAAAAAAAACCCCAGTTGTGATCAAATACCACCAAAAGAAAGCTCTATTTGTGTGAAAAAAATGATAAAAATTTTGTTTGGTTATAGTGTAGCATGACTGAGCAATTGTCATTCAAAGTGTGAGAGTGCTGAAAGCTGAAAATTGGTCTGGGCAGGAAGGGTGTCTAACTGCTCTGTATGGAAGCGGTTAATAAACAAGTCATACAGTAATGCACTTGGCTGGTGCACCTTTTCTTTTTTATGTTCTAGTTTTGGTTACCCTGAACCAAAAATGACAGGAAGGTTTTGTGTACATTTTGTTGGTTACCGTCCGCGAACACCTATAGTGGCCTATATGGTGCTTCAAGATGCTAGAACCCTTCATTTTGGTTTCATGAGTCTGGCCTGCCATAAAGAGCAACATACCTGTAGCGAGGAATTGATTTACACTTAAGTAAGATCAGTGGCCTGCTATATCAGACTGGCTTCACACGTATGTGGTGTTGTAACTTTGTGCCCTAGGTTGGAAAAAAGGGGGCTTGTCCTATTTTGGGTGCAGTATGTTGCTTTGAAAGATCGTTCAAAATAATGAGCTGTCCAGTGCAAATGTTTTTTCTTAGTTTTTTTTTGGGGAAAGGTTAGAACCCGGTAAGGTTTTCACTGTTATAAGGGGCCTCCATTAGAGAATATTACTCTCACTACCTGTCCTGCTGGCAAGATATTACCACACAGGAAGTAAGTTGAACTCTCTAACAGCAACACAGACAGAAATAAAATGTGTTTCTTTAATAAAGTACAGGAAGGCTAGAACTATTGTCAGATTCGTATTTCTGCTTGTGTCCCTGATGCCGATTTTTCCTCCTGCCTTGTGTACTATTGTAATCAGTATAAGAAAAAGGGTTAGCGAATTTGGGGTTTGATTAGCAAGGATGCTTTGTTTAATCCTACTTGTAATCCACTAAACCCAAACTTAGCAGTGAACCCCACTGACATCTATGGGGGGTGCATTATGATACTACGTTCCTGCTATTCCCAAGGCTATATGGCAAGGGATTGTTAAAAGAAAGCATAGGAAGCTGAGCACTGCTATGGATGAAATTTAACAAAGCTTACAAATACTTTAACCGGTTGCCGACCGCCGCACGACTATATACTGCGGCGGTCAGCCCCGGCCAGGCAGAGTGACGTATCGGTACGTCACTCGCCTGTCACTGACTTGCGAGCCTATCGCGGGCGGGCGCGCGCCCGCCGAGGCGCGCGCCCGCCGCGGCTTGTTCACAGGCAAGTCAGTGCGTGTGACCGGCGGACTCGATGTCCGCCGGCCACACTACGATCACTCCTGTGAAGGGAGAAAGACAGAGCAGCTTGTGTAAACAAGCTGCCTGTCAGTTCTCCCTGTGTAAAAGTGAAGATCTGACCGTTCTACTATGTAGAACGGTTGATCTTTGCTTTTACACCAATAGCCATGTCCCTACACAGTAGAAAGCACGCCCCTAGGACACACTTAACCCCTCCCTGTCCAATAAAGTTAACCCCTTCCCTGCCAGTGTCATTTTTGCAGTAACAGTGCATATGTATAGCACTGATTACTGCAGTAATGTCACTGGTAACCCCAAAAGTGTCAAAAATGTCAGTCAAGGGTCCGATCTGTCCGCCGCAATGTCGCAGTACCGAAAAAAAATCGCAGATCGCCGCCATTATGCGTTAAAAAAAAAAACACCAAAAATGACAAAAATCTTTCTCTTTGTTAGTAAACGCGATAACTTTTGCGCAAACCAATCAAAATACGCTTTTTGCGATTTTTTTTACCAAACATAGGTAGCATAAAACAAATTGGCCGAAAAATGTTAAAAAATTTTGATTTTTACTTTTTTTTTTGGGGAATTTCATATAAAAAAATGTGAAAAATATTGTTATTTTTGCAAAATTTACGCTCTTTTTTTGTTTATAGCGCGTGATCAAAAAATCGCACAGGTGATCAAATACCACCAAAAGAAAGCTCTGTTTGTGGGAAAAAAAGGACGTCAAATTCGTTTAGGTACAGCGTCGCACGACCGCGCAATTGTCCGTTAAAGTCACGCAGTAAAAAATCGCAAAAAAAACCCTGGTCCTTTAGCAGCCAAATCCTCCGGGGCTTAAGTGGTTAAAAAATACTGTATAGGGGAGTGAGGGTTATTTTTCAATGTGACTTTGTAAACAACATGGGAAAGAACACTATTCCTTTTATATACATGCTTGGAAGATGCCTTTAAGCTGTAGGTGGCATTACAGAACAGAATGAGTTTTACAAACAGCATCAGCAAAACTGTATTCTGGCATCACATACTGCATTTTGGATGTGTAATTGATTTGATAACTTTTACATTTGGTTTGGCTTACAAACAGCAGCAACACCATAATCTGATTAATTTCAACTTGAAAGAAACACACAACACAACAGATACCAAGGGTACAGGAAAGTTAACTCTTCTTAAAGTAAAAAAAAGAAATACAAAAAAGCTAAAGCCCTCTAATTTCTTCAAAATTTACAAGTTGCACAACTTTTGTGTCTGTCAGCAAAAACTATAGTTGCTGTTTAGGTGAGGGATAGGAGTGTTCATCCACACAACAGTCAGGGGACATCAGGCAAGAAACAGCAAGAGGCAATGATGTTCTGGCAGTTGAGCTTACTATGAAGAGTACTCAAGCAATAAGGAGGGGATGGATAATTTAAAGGGGCAGGCCATCTGTCGGAGCCACTTACAGGAGAGAAGGAAAGTTCCGAAGCTAGGAAGAAAGTTCTGAACTAGCATGTGAAACATAACAGGGTTAATTTATTAAAACTGCAGAGTGCAACATTTGGTGCAGCCCTGCATGGAATCTAATCAGCTTCCAGGCTTTTTTGTCAAAACTTAACTGAACAAGGGTAAGTGTGCTACAATGCACATCTGCACCAGATTTTGCACTCTCTGGTTTTAGTAAATCAACCCCAATGTGTCCATGTCGCTGCATCACGCTTTCAGGCGCAGGGTACATATGACTGTGGACACAGGGTCCAGTAAGTATAGACAGGGATGGTGCATATTCTTCACAGCACACTTGGTCACTCTACTGGTGACTGGGATGCAGGACAGGGCACACTGCTTAAGCTGGAAGAACTTCCATGTGTCTTGTACGATGGTGACAGCACAGTCATCCGTACCTCCTCCTCCTCATCGGCTTTACCCTCTGTTTCCTTGAAACCAGCAGTCTCTTCCAAGCACCAAGGACATATGCAACTTTGCAGGCTAAATGATTTCATGCTGTGTTGCAGCTCATATGCTTAGGGGGGGGACAGGAGTCCCACTGGGCCAGAGCTTCTGGAAGTTCTCCAGACCCAGACCAAGAAGTTCCTGACCCCATACCATGTTTAGCCAGGCAAGGGTATGTGTGACAACCGCCCTAACTAAATCGCTTTCCTTCTTCCTTCACCTCCCCCTTCTCCCCTTCCTTCTTCATTTTTTCTTCCTCCTCCCTTCTCCATCTCTTGCTCCCTCTCCTCCTTCACCCTTTTCTCCTCCTCCTCGTTTTATGTGATTATTGCATGAGAAAATGCTCTGGGGAGCTGGGGTTATATGGGGACAATAGTACCTGCTGAATCATACATGGTCATGAATTAGTGAAAACAGCCCTTTTGTTCAGTTCTAGGCCTGGGAAATCCCACATTAACATATTTTTACCCACCATCACCATTTTTAATTAATTTGTTATAATTTAGGACATTTTTTCAGATTTCCTTTTTTTTTATAATTTGTGTTTTTTTTTTTTTTAATATATATTTTTCCTTAATAAGTGTACCCCTGTACTGGTGAAGCAAACATCGGCAAGGAAGGACAATGCAAACTGGGTAAAAAAATCTGGCAACTGGGAAGGAGAACCCCATTGGATTTTGTGGGAAATTGAGTGGGAGACTTATTTCAATTCCCCTGGGTCCTTGTAAGCCTTTTCCCCTTGAGTCTATCTCCAGGGATAAGAGTGGAAGTGTAGGCAGCAGCAAAAGTTAAGCATATAATCCTATGGCCATAAACTGTCTGCGTTTCTCCTGGAGCCTTGAAAAAACAATGCCTGCCCTTCCCCTGGAGCCTTGAAAAAACAACATTTAACAACACCCACCTCACGGTCTCCAGTAACAACCTTTCCATTACAGGTTTTTATCTGAAGCAGAAGAAATAAAATGTTCTTGAATACCCATCATGCCTACGCCCTTTACGTCAGCTTCACACATTAACTGCTTTCATTAATAGGTGGTGAAAACAGCAACCTTCCTCTAGTTCATGGCCTAGGCTGTCCCAGGTTAAAATTTTCCTACCTGACATTTTTTTTTAAAATATCTTTTTAATACTACTAACAGATTTACTGTTGTAAATTGCCACTGCCATGGGGGCAAGGATGGAAAGCCTGTCACTAAAAGCTTACAAATATTTATTTTAATGGAGTACTGGGTGTCAAGGATGTTCCATTGGCTTGAGGTGGTCCAATATAGGCTAGAACTACTAGCCTGCCTATCTCACATGTCAGCACATCATGGGGGGAAGGAATTTGACCTTGCAAAGCTGATTTTAATAAAAGGAAGCACACCTGGATCACAGAGGACTACTAAACACACTGCAAAAGTTACTAATAAAATTAACACATTTATTTATTATGTTAAACTAAGAAAATACCAAACACTGCTATTCTTGCTGTTGCTGCCAACATTGCTGCCTCCTGGCACCTCTCTATCTTCTTGTCCTTTCTCTCCACCCTTTTGCCAAAAAATCAACTGATCCTCTCAAATCCAAAAAGAGTTAAAGCTCGACTTTTTTTTTCTTGAAGAGACCTCTCTGTGCCTTCTGTTTTAACATTTGATCCTGTTCCCATTGAGTTGTGTCTGTACACTTCGCTTGTGCTTGTTGTCTTGAAATTGTTGCACTAGTGGCCAATCTGTCCAAGATCTGAGGATCTGTATGGTATTCACCAGTGGGCCCCACAAGGATTGATGGAATTTGTTGAAGAATGGCTCCATGGTTGTGTGACCCTCGGGTACACTCACATAAATTTCTTTTTTTGGTACTTAAAAAAATTGCTGACTTAAAAATGCCATGTGTTTAAACATTTTGACCGATTCAAGCAGTTTATGTACTGTCCTGCTTATGCCTATTTTTTTGCTCACAAATTTGTTTGATATACTACACTGTAAATGCCATTGCCTTGTTTGTTCCTGCACAATTTGAGCTATTCTACCCAGATACATAATATTACCACCTTGCTGCTAGTAATTTTTTCTGAAGCCTCTCTAGGACAGTATGCTTTTATTTTTAGTCTTATAAAACACCTGTCTTGTTCTAAGCCTTTTCCCTCTTCAGTCTTCTAGCAAAACTGCCCTACTGCTGGTAATTTGTTTCTCAAAGTGGAAATAAACCCACCAATGCCTTGAATTATAACTGGTAGTGGTACAGTTACTAGTGTGCTTATGATATCTCTCAACTGAATTGCCAAGCCATCAAATAGCAGCACCCTTGGCAGTTGCAGATCAAACATAATTTAAGATGTCAGATTCTGTGGCTGTAAAGCATAGGAGGGTTTAGTTCCACTTTAAGTGGCTCTTAGATGATACATTTGAATTGCTAGTGTATCAAAACACCTGTCTTGTTTCTGTTTGCACATTTTAGCCTATTCTAGCTTGTTACATACTGCCATGGTGATGCCTATTTTTTTTTTTGTACCAGAATGCTAGAATAAGTAAGTAATAAAATAACTCTCACTAACAAAATAACTACCACTATTTTGTTTGTAGGGTAATAATGAACAAGGGATCACTGAACGTCTCTCCTCATGCTGGAACAAGGTATGGATGCTGTAGAATCGATGGTTGTAGTAGACAAAGTATAACAGCACAAATAAGCAATGCTATCATAATTCAACATTGTATTGGAGTCTCTTGGAACAGTGGTATATTTCTGGTCTGGCTGGCTCTTGGCTCATATGTGCGCCCTTATATGTCTATATATTCATGGTTTGTGCATGCATTTTTTATTATTTTTCCTGTGTTTTTGTGAATTTTCCATTGGGTTTTCATGGGCTCCCATTAAAGTATATTTGGCCAAAAATGCACCTTGTTTCACCAAAAAGTAAGGACTTGTTTTTTTCAATGACACTTGGAAGAGGCATATCTACAAATACTCATTAAATCACACAGACATGAACAGGAAGATGATAGACTGCTGGTAAACCTTTCAGCTGGTGGTCACCTGAAAGTTGGTAAGGATTAGTGACTAGTAATCTCATATATATTTAATTTATTTTATTATTTAAATTGAATTTACTTGAATTTATTTTATTAGTGAGTCTGTATTAAAATTCCACAGAACAATGTTTCTAAATGAGTTTTGAACTAAATATTTAACGTCCAAATTTTCTGTCAAAGAATACATGTGTGAAGGAACCACCCAGTCAAGAACCATGTTTCATTAGATTGGCCACATCTTGATGCTGATAGCAGGATTCTTTTTGGTTGCCCTCGGTTATTGCACACCATAGCCCTTTTGTGCTTTCTCATTTTTAGGTGTAGATATGTTAATTACTGGCTGATTAAAATCAACTGAAAATGATCTTCTTTCACGATGCCTAGTAAAGTGCTGTATTTTTTCAGCTCTTGGATCAGTTAGTCATTAACTGCCCGTATGTAAGACCTTGTAAACCATGGTAACTAAAGACATAACTCCAAACATGTCATTACAGTTCATGTACAGTGAAATGACAACAAAAAGCCATTTTTCTATTCACCACACATTCTTTTTTTATGCATTTTAATGTATAATTAATATAAATTCACTTATTATAGACATTGGCTTTTTCTGTTTCCAACTTCACCAAAGTGCTTCTAAGTAGGCATTGTACAGACTCCCCTTTGATTACCATGTGATTAGTTGATTCAACTCATGGTCTCTTTTCTTTGAGATATTCATTGTCTCTTTTGCCTCCTACACAGTCCTTAAGAATTTAAATGAACCATTTTATTCCTCTGCAGAAGCGAGGATCTCCTCGTTCAGCCCCGCCCCTTTGCTTTCCAGTTTATTGTTCCTAATAAAAGTGATGGAGGATTAGCATTATAAATTACACGCTATATGCCACTTTATGTGTTTTCTGACAATGTTGTTTGCTGATGTCTTTAGCCCTATTCACAACGCAGCCATTTCTCTAAAAATATAAATAAAAAAGTTATTCTGTCATTATTGTGAACATCCACACAATAATGGCTGCGGATGTCAAGTGCTCCCTTTCTCTGTTAAACTGAATAATAAGGGAAGGAATTAGAAAGTGTCTTTGAGTAGAAATTTTGTTTCAATCCCGATTCCAGTCTGGGCTTTAAAGTATCTATTGGCAGTGGGTAAAATTGAAAAAGATGCAACTCCAGTGCCCATATTCACTGCATTTCTGGCATTTTCCCTCTCAGACTCACCAACCCAGAGGTATTCCACCATTCCTTCTCCGAGTTGTATGAGCCTTCTGCCGCCATCATTTGACTCACTTCCTGCAAGCTTTTGGCATAATACCACACCCCTACCATAGAATTCAGAAAGCAGCAAAGATGATTTATGAAATCACTGGACCAGTCCCAACATCACTGGTAAAAAGGTAAGTATGTTGATTTTATTTCTTTTTTTTTTATGATGTAGGGTTGGATTCAAGTGTTGTTGAATCAAACAAGAAAGGGAGAACCAAATCCTGGAGATGGATCTTAAAAATTAGAAAACTGTATACTAGTAAAGGACTTGTTCACATTGGTCAGTTCTGTTTCTGCAGTAAGTCACATGCAATTCAAGAAGAAATCTCATTTATTTCTATGCGTCTAGCTCAAGTTTATGCACTGCAGCAAAGTGTATTTTAAAACATGGACTCTGTTTTTAGACACATGTGTAGACATGTTAAGCCATCCTATTTAAATTAATAATAAATTCCCAAAAGCGCGTTTGCATGCAGTTTTGTGTGTTGTAATAGATCTGCACCACTGAAAATCCCTATTTTGAATGTTGCTAAGGCTGGCCATACATTAATAATTTTTTGTTCAACCAAAGCTCGTGCTATGCTATTGTATTCTGACAGTGAAGAGCCTTCCCCACCGACAGATCACACTGATCAGTCTTGCCGGATATAGCTGGCAGCAGTGACCCTTCAGGAAAAACCAACAGGCTGGCTGTATACCAGTCGATCAATAGATCAACTTGTGAACAACCAGCCGGGTCATACATGGATTGGAATTCCGTTTGTCCCTGTTGAACCAGTCAAATTCTGATCCATGTATGGCTGCCCTAACTCTCTTTCCACAAAACATGCATAAACACATGCTGTAATGAGCTTCAATAAACACATTATTGTATATGTATTATCCTGAAAGGGACCTACGTTCCCCACACATGGCTAATGTGTAAGGTAAAGTCTACAGGCTAGAAAAAATTAGTTTGTAAATGGATAGAAAACTGGCTAAAAGACCGAATTCAGAGAGTAGTAGGTAATGATTCATACTCTGAATAGTCTAAGGTTATCTCTTACCCTGAAGAAACCCTTGGCGAAACACGTTGGCTCTCTGAGGACCTTCAGAATGTTAGTAGGGACATTGCTTTTTTGTCATTTTGGTATTTTGTATTTGGAACATTTCTACGGGAATACATTTTTTATGCGTATTATATTTGTGTGTATACATACTTTTTTAGCTATATGAACTAATAAAATGTGATATTGTTTTAATTATTTGTGATCATCCCTCCTTTATGGCCTTGAAAGTCCCACTTTTCTCTTTTTTATGGGTTTTGTTTGATATATTTGGGATGATGGCCATTAGTGTTTTGTGTAAATCTAAGGTTATCAGTGGTGTACCCCAATGTTCTTTTTTGGGCCCCTTAATTTTTAATGCATTTATAAATGATATAGGGTCTGTGATTAAAAGTACCATTTCAGTCTTTGCAGATGACACCAAGCTATGCAGTGGAAAAACATCCTTACAGGATATCTCCAACTTACAAGCTGACCTCAATGCACTGTTTCATTGGACAACTATGTGGCAAATGTGGTTTAATGTTGATAAATGTAAAGTTATGTACTTCTCCTCCTAGCATCATACATACTAGGATAACAGCTGGGGGAGTCAATGGTGGAGAAGGATCTGGGTGTTCTGTTAGATCATAAGCTTAATCATGGTATGCAATGCCAAGCTGCAGTTTGCAAAGTGAGCAAAATTCTTTCTTGTATTAAGAGAGGCATGGACTACAGAGAGAGAGATATAACTTTACCCTTGTACAAATCATTAGTAAGACATGTGGAATATGCAGTTCAGTTTTGGGCACCAGTTCTCAAAAAGGATATCGGGGAACTGGAGAAAGTGCAGAGAACTAAACTGATAAGAGGCATAGAGGAGCTCAGCTATGAGGAACCATTAGCTTAACTGAATTTGTTATCTCTTGAGAAGGGGAGATAAAGGGGGGAGGGGTCTGATCAACATATATAAATACATAGGTGGGCCATAGAGGGAACTTGCTGGTCAGTTATTTACTTTAAGGTCATCACAGAGGAGAAGGAGATTCTCTTTGCATCTGGAGTAAAAGAGATTTCATCTCCAAATATGGAAAGGCTTCTTCACAGTAAGAGCTATGAAAATGTGGAAAAGACCCCCTCAAGAGCTGTTTCTGGCCAGCTCAGTAGATTGTTTTAAGAAAGACCTGGATTATTTCCTAAATGTACATAATATAACTGGATACTAACATTTAGAGATAAAAGTTGATCCAGGGAATTTCCAATTGCTTCTTTGGGGATTAGGAATGATTTTTTTTCCCCTGCTAGAACAAATTGGATCATGCTTTATTGTTGTTTTTTTATGCCTTCCTCCGGATCAACTGTGGGTAAATGACTGTGTATATATATATAGCATTACATAGGACTATATATATATATATATATATATATATATATATATATATATATATATATATATATATATATATATATATATATATATATATATATATATATATATATATGGCACTACAGTAACCAAAAATGTAAATTCCCAGTCACCTCTAGACTAGTAATGGTGCAAACCAGGATTGTGATGTTGTGGCTTTGTGCCTTAACACAAAAGCATCATCTTATCACACCATTGCTAAACAAGCTTTAATGGCAGAAAGACAGTTATTCGTGTTAGGACTGATTTTACTCCCACTTATACCAATGATATGGGGTTTATTTTTATTCCCGCTGATTCCAACAATGAGCCTTATTTTATCTCACTGACACCAATAATTGGGGTTTATTTTTATTTATGCTGACATCAGCGTAAGTTTCTGAGGAGGTAAGTAAAACCTTTGACAGAGGGGTGGCTGTGGACGTAGTATACTTGGATTTTGCAAAAGCGTTTGCCACAGTTCCCCACACACGGCTAATGTATAAGGTAAGGTCTACAGGCTTGGAAAGATCAGTTTGTAAATGGAAAGAAAACTAACCAAAAGATAGAATTCAGAGAGTATCAATGATGGAACTTATTTTGCTTACATTGACACCAATGAAGGGACTTATGTTGCTCTTACTTTATTTTCAGGCTAGTCTTCTTTAATACTTAGACCAAAACTTGGTCTGGACTAGTAGCAGACTTGGTATTACCCAGATGTAACTGGCAGTATCACTCAGACAAAAATGACAGCTGTGGGCACCAATCAGAAATGTTTTTGGGGTAAAAAAAAAATGGTGCTCCTTGAGTCTGACTAAATGCTCATAGTTCATGTGCAGCCTTGCCAGCTAATATTGTTGGCTCCATGTACAGAAAAGACACAAGTGGTGCATTGTTCAGCCATATTTTATTTGAATACCCTTAAGCATGCATCACATGACAACAGCTAATAGCAGTGAAAGCAATGCTTGAAATGCTGTATGTGTGTATAGAATGTCTGGCATGCATGATATGCTTGGACAGTTTTGTGGTATTACAGGTTTTCTAAGACGTAATAACATGGTAAACAATTTGTTGAAACATACAGATGGATTACTGTTATTTTAAGGTTTGTAATGGGGCCTGGTATTATGTAGAAGTATTTATTTTTTATAGTGTGACTTTCTTGAGTTTCTGTGATCACAGTATCTCAGGTCATTATTATGAAGATCCATGAAAGCTGAATTTACAATTAATTTGTGACTTGATATACTGTTCTGCACCAGATACTGCTTTTGGAAAGGGGTAAATATGAGTCCCGCACACAACAGTGGGAATGTAACTTTTACAACTGTAATTTTTCTCATTGACCTTGAGATACTTTTCTTTCAATTTAGTTATAGTAGTAATATCAAGTTCATACAGATAACATAATGGAAAGAATGCTTGCAGGTTGTTTTCTGCCATCTCTTTCTCCCTGGTTTGTAGGTCAGTTTTGCACCACATTCATCAGAATCTCCTAACTAGCTGTACATTAATAACATAAAAAGAGAACCACTGGTTGTTTTATCCCTCATGCATTAACTTAGAGGGAAAAGGAAAATTAGATGTGGGATCTCTTGTGCTCCATATTCTTCTTTCACATGGAACTAATACCCTGTGCCCATATAGGTTTGTAAGGTCAATTAATGAAGTTGTGCTTGGGAGTTGTAGTAGGCTAAAGGGATTCCTTCTGCAGCATTCCTAATACACCAATACAATACATTTTACATTGTACAATACAACAATTAATAGTAACTCTCCACAATTAAAGTAGAACTATAGGCAAAACTATTTTTTTCATTTTGGATAGAGCAAGGGAGTATTATAACTCCTGTCAGATTTTTTTTCACCATCTGTGTTCCATTGCAGTGATTTCCCTTCACTTCCTGTCTTATAACAAAACAGGAAGTAAAAGAAAATCCCTGCAAATAAGGGAGTTCCTTGGGGACCCCCTGGTCACCAGAACTAGTGTCCCTAGTGGAAGATTTCCCCTCTTTTACATTTCTGGGGACAGCCCAAAATTTGTGACTTTCTTTTACTTTCACTTTTCATAATAATGGTTAACAGGAAAAACAGAGAGTGTGAATCTGCTTAACGAGGGCAAAGACAGCAATAAAAACTGACAGGTGTTCTAATCCCTCTCCACTCTATCCAAAACTAAAAAGTTTTGCCTTTAGTTATACTTTAAACTTACTTTCCAAGCAGTCATGTAGGACAATGGTAGACAAGCTTACAGGCCTCAGCGAAAAAACAAGAAAACGTGACAATGCCCAACATTACCTGCTTGCTGAAACATTGAAGCTACAGTTAACCTTGTGGTACCCCTTACATTTGTAGCACCTCATTACGGGCTTGTCTGGATGACTTGAGATATGAATTGTGGTTACCTAGGGCAGGAGTAAAAATTAGACTGTTGGTGTGAAAGGAAGACTTCAAATAAGACCAAAAATCAAACGCCATGCAAGTGAACACAAAATGGAGGACAGCGGTCTAGCAGGTCAACATAATATAACTTCATTGTGATCTAGAATTGTCTCAACTCATTCTAACAATAAAACCACACCATGTAATTATACCAGGATGATGTGACTAGCTTATGTTAGCTTACATTGTTATTGCCCAAGTTTGTTGCACCGGCAACTGATATGGTTGTCATGCTTACCCCTAACACAGGTTGTCAGACACTATAGCTAGCTCTTCACCAATGTTCTTCACCAATAGAGGCCCCCTTTTCCCATAAGGCAAGCAGGCCTACTGGTACTCAGTTGCCCCCAAGGCTTATACGCAATGCTATAGTGCCTGGCCACCACACCAGTGCAGGCACAAACTAAATAAGGCAAACAGGTACTTTCAGTTGGCAGACAGGCAGAGTGGTTCAATGACAGTCCAGGTACAGGGCAGGCAAGGTTCAGAGTAGTCAGGGTCTGCTCCAATATCAAAAGACAGGCAGAGTTTAGAAAATAGTCACTATCCGATCTAAGGTCATAAACAAGGAAATCCAGTCAGCAGAGCACACAACAAACGTAGAGCTTGGAGCACGTGTTACAAGTACAATATCACATGCACAAGACTGCAGGCTTGACTGGCTTAAATCAGGTTTGGTCTCCACTCAGAGACTGGCCAGACAAGGGGGATAATGTCACACTCTTCACATTACCCCCCCCCCATCTGAGGAAGGGCCCCTGGACCCCTTAGAGCAGGCTGGGCATCCAGCACAGGACCATCAGGCTGGGCATATGGTACAGGACCAGCAAGGTCAGGTTGGTTAGCAGGCAGAGAGTCTATGGGGCCAAACTGTACAGTAAGCAGAGAACCAGTAGTTTCAGGCTGAATAGCAGGTGACATGTCAGTGGAGTCAAGATGGATAGGTAGAACACAGGCTGAATGCAGAGTGGCTTAAAGGTTGAAGAACCCACCTGGTCGAATGAGGCAGTCTGTCCAAAGGTTGGATGGAACTTCTTAGACAGGTTTGTGCAGATGTAGTTGAAGTAGGGTGAGGCCAGGTTACTGAAAGTCCCAAATATGAAAAAGCAGGAAACTCAATTGGCATGGGCTTGACCAGAGTACCTGGTGCAGAGGCAATCTGGACTGCATCGGCAGGTGTATAGGAAGCAGAACTTGAGAACAAGTTAGCCTGGTAATAGGTACAGTGCACAAGGTGACCAGGCCCATGGACAAGGGAGAGTTATTAACTGAAAGACTGAAAAGGGTTTGTGCACCTTAGTCAAAGGAATCTGTAGACCATGTGCTAGGTCCCTATCAATGAAATTGCTAGCGGCACCAGAATCAATGAAAGCTAAGAGGTGATGAGAAAACATGGCACAACTAAATTGCGCAGGAACAAATAATTATTCTTGGGGGGGAACCTGGCACTGTATAGTCTAAAGAAGTGGACCCCACCCACACTAGACTGTTAACATTTCCCTGCTTATTAGGGCAGCTGGTGACAAAGTGGCTGTGGTAACCACAATATAAGTCCCTGGGATCTTCTACTAGCCTTTTTCCCAGAAGATAAATGAGTAGCGCTAATTTGCAATGACTCATTCACCTGGAGAGGTAGGGAGGGCTTAAGAAGGTCTGATGAAGAAGATGTAGGCAGCGTATTAGGGGGCAAAGAAACAAACCTTTCTGGACGTCTATCTTGTAAACGCCTGTCTATAGGGATGGCGACTTGCATGGTTTCATTTAACGTTTTTGGTTCAAGCCAGTGTACTAATGAGTCCTTGATGGAGCCTGATAAGCCTAACCTGAACTGGCTTCTTAGAGCTGGGTAATTTCATCCTGAATCAGGTGCCCAGCGGCGAAAATCAGAACAATATTGTTCAGCAGTACGTAATGACCTAAGGTTAGTTTCTGCAGAGTGGGCACGGTCAATATCATCATAGAGTAAACCCAGGGCCTTAAAACATGCTTCAACTGATCCTCACGCTGGGTCGTCTGTGGGAAGACCAAAATCCTAAGACTGGGGGTTGCCCTGAAACCCTGAAATATGCAGGTTAATCTCCTGTGCCTCAGAATCAGAAGAGCGTGGCTTAATCTTAAAGAATAGCATGCAACTAGTCCATCTTCACAGAAAAACATTCTTGGTAAAGGCATTTGATAATGTCACACTTACTGTACCCCTAACGCTGGTGGTCAGACACTATAGCTAGCTTCTGTGTTCATCACCTATAGCAACCCCATTTTGCATAAGTTAAGCAGGCCTACTGGTACCTGGTTGCCTCCAGGTCCTATACAAAATGTTATATTGCCTGCCCACCACGCTAGGGCAGTCACAAACTGAGCAAAGCAAACGGGTCTTGCGGTTGGCAGACAGGCAGGGTGGTTCAGTAACAGTCCAGGTACAAGGCAGGCAAGGTTCAGAGTAGTCATAGACCAATCCGTAGTCAAAAGACAGGCAGAGTTCAGAAAATAGTCAATATCCAATCTAAGGTCATAAACAGGCAAATCTAATCAGCAGTGCAGGCAAACAGGGAGCTTGCAGCACGTGTTATCAAAAGCATGAGACTGCAGATTTGGCTGGCTTAAATAAGGTTTGGTCTGCACCCAGAGACTGGGCACAATAATCACCTTGCAGTAGACAAACAGACAGGAGGAATGTATCACAGGAAAAACCAGGATGCTGAGACCAGCAGCTATCAAGAATCAGGAGCACTACACAGGTCTGTTAGCCTAGGTTTACACATATGTGAGTCACAGAATGTGTGCAAATCGCACACGTTCTCTGAGCTTTGGGCAAAACTGCTCTTTTGCAGACATGCAAGGGTGCCATGTGGCAAGCTTTTGGGTGCACAAAAGCACCATGCAGTTCAATGCGGTGCATTTTTAAGAAAAGGTCAGAGACTTTTTCCCTGCATTTCTCACAGGTATAGCAGCCCATTCAAATGAATGAGCTGCTATGCCTGTGGAAACACAGCACGCAGGACCTGCAATAGTGTAAACCTATACTTAGTCCCATGAAAACCACTGTTACACCCTAGACTCCTATTTAACTTTTGTTTTTTAGTATAAACAAGAGTAATATTTAGGGAGTAATATTTCCTTTAATTGCTATGGGATGATGATTTGATTGTTAATTGTACTTTATTTCACTTTTTTTGTCAATGTGTTTTCATGTTTACTTTCTCAACTTGGTTTTCACTCATATTTATTGGAGTCATGACATCATTCCAGTGGTGGTGTATAGTAAGATACTAATAGGGAAATGCATAAATCCATTTTGCTGGTACTAAGAGACTGAAAGCAAACTTGTGTACACTAAGTTTAGGCCTCCCCATGTAGGCTAGAAAAAGCACAGGCAGGAGGGGCCAAAAGGGAAGGGACAGGCAGTAGGTACCAAAAGGTAAGGCATGGCACACACAGTAGTTGAAAATGTAAACTTATATTGCCAAAATATTCCAGAGACAAAAACTAAGTCTTTCCAACAGTACTGAACAAGCGGTTACACTCACAGCAATATGTGAACTTTCAGATGGAGAGTGATGCACAGAGGCTGGCCGCATCTGACACTGATCCCAGGAAGACGTCATCTCTGACGAAACGCGCAGGGAAGGCGTGCTGACGTCACCACGGTGTACCCGGAAGTCGGGCGGCCGCGGTCGTTCTGAATTGTTTGCTGACAGCGTTATTGATTTTACTAGGAAATGTGAGTGTATTTCTTTATGGTTTAATAAATTGTATCTGCAATCTTCACTATTGTGGCTCTTCTCTTGCATACCTCTTTGCTTGACTGACGATCTGGACGAGGTGGCTGGTGTGGCTTTTGCTGGATGCTGCGGGTCTCTGTGCATTGAAAGATCCTGTCAGGAGAGGAACTCTGCATTGAGATGTGCCCATAAGATGTCCATATATTATAAATGATGCTGTTTTTCCTTATCAATCTGGTAAGCGCATAGCATACTTTCAGCATGCCTCACTAACGGCTGAAGGAGTGATCTATGGTGGCAGACTCATTTCCTCTTTATTGCACTTTAGACTCTTCTATTTTGGACTATCCTATTTGAACTTTTAGGCACTGACTGTGCCATATGTTTGGACATTTTTTATGAATTATTTATCATTGTTCATTTGTTATCTGTCAGTGTGATACAACTAATATCAGTTATAGCGCAGCTTCTTTTTACCACCACTGAGATCGGCTGAGAGACAGTTGCTGTAGTTGAAGTAACAAAGAAGTTTCCTCAGAGAGCTCTGATGATAGTCCCTATGCTGTCCCTCCTACTCTGGAACCTTCTCCTGTGCTAGACACACTTTCCTTGACAGACGGGTACCTGTCCCTGTCCTGTGCCAAGTGCAGTGAGTCAGGGCTTTTTGTAAGCTCTGCCTTCACAAAATTTAGCCGCAAAAGCAGTTCACCTAATTATAGGTACAAAGGACTGGGAGGAATGGCTACTCCTCCAGTCTTCCATTCTCACTGCAAGGTTGAGTGCAACAGCCCCACCGCTATAGCGAGGTTAGCCTGCACCTACCTACACCCACTTTCCCAGTTTTGACCACAAAATTGCATACCATAATATAAAGTTCAAGTGTTGTCACATGTTACACTCAATTGATTGAATGGCTTAACACTGAAATATATTCCCAAAAAATGCAGGTAGAGGTCCTTAGTCACCAGTATTGTCAGTGGTCTTCCTGCTACTGATCTTCTCCACATTACTGACTTACCATCTTAGTAGAGACAGGGCTTTGTTTTCATATGTCAGAGTTGTCCCCCTGATGACTGCTAATCTGATGATTGATGGAGGAATGATATAGCAGCATCAACAGTAGAGGTTCAGAAAGACACAAGCAGGTCACTACTGCTTCCTTTCCAGAAAGCGGAACCATAAGCAGCACAGAGGTGAAATCTTATGAGATTAAAAGTTAAATTGCAGATATTCAGCTGTGAAGTTTTAGGCTCAGGAGTGCCTAGGCACAGTCACATGTCAGGAAGTGCACTGCTTAAACTTGCAAGGAAAATGTAAGATGAAAGGTAGAGTTTTCAGAGTAAGGCTTAGATACAATTAACATTTTTAGATGTTCCCTGTAACATAACCTGCAAGTGTAGCATTATTCAGTAATGCTTCATGATTGCAGCACCTAATGAAAGGATAAATTCAGTTTGGGGTTGCTGCAGGACATTTGTAACCAGTATTAAATTACTGACTTATAGGACATGAAATGTACTCTAAATTCATGTATCTCATCTGCTTTAATATACAATATTTACTGAAAACCCTTATGATTCTATCTGAAAGTGAACTGTTCCCAGTAATCTGGTTTTATGGGAATACTATCCATGCTGCCTTTTTTTATATGCAGTGGGATTTCCAGGGCCCACCCCCGTGATCTTGCAGTGCCTAGAATGTCAGTGTGCTCATGCTGATAATATTACCGTCAATGAAAAACTGAACTCTAGGAAAGCACCACACTGTGTCCTGCCACTTCATTTCTGGCACCCTCCACACTGCTTAAAGTTTTTTTTTTTTTAATAACAAACATGTTATACTTACCTGCTCTGTGCAATAGCTTTGCACAGAGCAGTCCTTATCCTCCTCTTATGGGGTCCTCTGCTAGTTCTTCTAGCTCCTCCTTCCTTCCCAGTGCCCCCATAGCAAACCACCGTCTATGGGGGTACTCATGCAGGCTTGATCCTGAGCCGAACAGTATGTATTTATTAAAACACAGTGTGGCTTGGGCCAGTCCCTTGCTCTCTTGCCACTGTATTTGATTGACATCAGTAGGAGCCAATGGCTCCCACTGCTCTCACTGAGTCCGGTGAGGTTAGAGAAAGAGAGAGCAGTGCTGCTGCTCTCAGGGCACAGCGCTGGATCGAGATTGGTCTCAGATAAGTATTAAGGGGGGAGCTGTATGTAAAATGTTTTTTACATTAATGCAGAGAATGCATTAAGATAAAAATCAAACAAAAAAAACCTTTAGCCTTTACACCCACTTTAAGGAGCACTTCTGCTAAATCTTGCACTGCTCCGGCACCCTTCTGCACCATTCCTGGCCTCCTCAAAGGCTTTCCAAGCTCCACCAGTGTTATGCTGTTTGTCAGGTAATACCTATCAATGTAGGGCTGCAGTTGTGCGTAGAATGCCTTGAAGGAGGTAAAAAAAATGAAAGAAGCAGGTGTAGATAAACTTCACAGCCAGTTAATAGTAATCGGAGCGCACTTTCTGACTTCCATTTCTGCCAAGCCTAACAGAAAAGCACACCGTTTAAATGTACAATATACTGTATATGTGAAATATTTTATCTGCCAAAGGAATTGTAATTTTCTTTAGCCATTCTTGGGATTCACAATTTTTCCACAGGCTGTCCTATTACTTACTTCATATTTGTAGCTTCCTGTGTCAACTCTCTGCCCATGTAAAGCTGTATCAGAAACTTATACTATTAGTTGCGCATTTTGGGAATTACAAGACTGACTGAACAGATCATTTGGCAGATAATAGATATACACATACATTACAGTATATGGATTTCTACCATATTTCAAACAACTTTCACCCAAAATTCACACGTTTTTATAAGTTAAACCATTTAAAAGTGTGTGGTCCTTAAATTAAAATTGTGTGCATTTTGGGTAAAAAAAAAAAAAACTTCTAAATTGACCCTGGTGTTCTTAGAAGTTTTCCTGAAGTATCCCTTTAAGTACAATGATTTTAAAGGCTCCAAAAGGTGGCCTTTTAAAACAAAATCTTTTTACGTACATATGAGCATAACTAAGGTATTAGCCATACCACAGGCCACTCAACAAACTACAATCTACTCAATATATGGGGATGTATTATGTGGTTTGTCATCCTAATTTTTTTTGCCCAGTCCATAATTTTAAGCACACAAAATATGACTTTTGGTTTCCTTCCTACTCTAAAACCTCTAATTGTGTGCAAGACAAAAAATTCTGGCTCTTTTATGAAAGACATAATATATACTGAAAGCTGTCATAAAGTCAAGGGGCCTTTAAATAATCATTGTGTAACTTGAATAAATATGTAATATTAAAACCAACTGAAATAGAAATGTTGATTAAATGAAACAACCAAAGACAACCATCTTGAAAAATATTAGGTCACGTCCCCATGACCGGGGATAGAAGCACAAGTAAAATCATTAAACTTTTTTTAACCACTTAAGGAACAAGCCTATTTCTGACACTTGTTGCTTACAAGTTAAAAATCAGTATTCTTTTGCTAGAAAACCCTGAAACATTATAGATATATATATATATATATATATATATATATATATATATATATATACATTTTTTTTTTTGTTTAGCAAACACTCTGGAGAATAAAATGGTAATTGATGCAATATTTTAATTTCAATATTTTTTTTTTGAAATATTTGCAAATATAAACAAACAAAGTGAAATATTAAGGAGTAAAAAGTTTCATCATTACTTGTCATACCATAGAACAAAGGGATATGAAAATCATTACAATATCAGAATAAAAGATCACATTTATACATGAATAATGGATATAGTGAGGTGCCAATCATGTGGTCACTACGCCATCCCCCACACCCACACACCCACACTGGGATCAATCTGTGACTTGGGATGAGGCAGTAGGCACAGTCATCCTATACTAAATTTATCCCACTTATGTACCTAACACATGTTATCTCAGAAATAAAATATGTTTGATATACATACTAAAGGTAGGTATAGACAGTAGGTGAAAGTAGACATAGAAATACACAAGAATAATATAAAATACAGAACTTAGGTTAGTCAAAGTACTACTAGCATTAGTTTCAATTAAGAGTTATTAATATAAACATTATCTATATGAAATGAAAGTCTGGATGTATTATACCACTGCTGCCAGATAGACCAGTCATCAGATACCCATTTGTAGGATCCATTGGTTAAAGAAAACACAGTTTCATATGTGTAACGTTCTTGTATTGTCGATACTACCTCAGATATAAGGGGGTAAAGCATAGACTTCCAGTGTCTCATTACAGCCAATCATGCAGCAAGAAATACATTGGATACTACTACTCTGGTATGATGTGGGAGAGTATCTATGCCCAGGTTCAATGGTGCTAAGCTGGGGGAGAGTTGTACAGGTATGGAGATGATTTCTGAAATAATGTCAAGGATGGTAATCCAGAAGTTAGCTAGTTTCTTACATGCTCTTAGAATGTAGTAAAGAGTTCTCACCTGGCCACATTCTCTCCAACAGGTGTTAGGAGTTTGTGGGTAAATTTTTGCCAACCAGTAGGGAGTCAGGTACCAGCTTAATGTAATTTTGTTTATTAATTTGATTGATGCTTTTAGTAGACTTATAGGTATAAGACATAGCCCGTTACCATTCATAGGAAGTAAAGGATTGGTCTAAGTCCTTTTCCTAAGCCATAAATTAATTTGATTTACAAAATTAGTTTTTCTCTTTAATAGTCCCGTAAATTAGGGAGATACCACTTTTGGATGACTTAGCTTTCTACAAGTAGTCTGCAATTTTCTTGGGGATATTGCACGTTCTCTCTGGGTTGCCGCAGAAGAAGGATCTAATTTGTAGATACGTGTAACATTCTTTCCCTGGTAATTGGTATTCGGATTGGAGTGTTAGGAAGGTTTTATGCTATAATTTTGGAAAAGATCATGTAATGAATGGATCCCTCTATAGTGCCATTCCAACAAAGAAATATTAGGAATAATTACATGAAAAACCTCTAGTGGTAATGGAATAACAAAAGTTAGATCAGATTTTTTATTGAGAACAATAGACCTCCAAGCATTAATAGAGGCTAAAAAAGGTGGAGGAAGGTCTTGATTGGCTTTAGGCATGAGGTGCTGGGCCAAGAGAAAATCTAAAAGATTTTTGCCCAAGATAAATGTAGATTCAATCTCAGTCCACAGGTGGGGAGTTAAAGGGTCAAGCAAATATTTTAGTTGTGACAATACAGTTGCTATGTAATAATCCTTTAGGTCTACATGGCCCATACCACCGGCTTTCCTATGCTTAGTGAGCTTGTCGAATGCGCAACAAGCTCTTTTATTCCTCCACAGATCATTGTTAATAGTGGGCTGTAGAGATTTAAAGAAGGAGTCAGGTACCACTATTGGCAATGTCCTGAATAGATAAAGTAATTGGGGTAAGACCACCATCTTAAAATCTGCGAGGCGGCCAGTCCAATAAAGTTTAAACTTAGATATATGGGCCAGTAAATTGCGCACATTAGGCATTAGGGGTGTATAGTTTGCTTGAAATAAGGTTTTGGTTCAGCTAGTAAGAGTTGTGCCTAGGTAGGAAATGCCCTTCTCTTTCCACATGTATGGAAAGTTCTGCTGTCGTTTGTTTTTTTCGTTTTTTTAGAGAGGGATCAATGCCCATATGTATTATATAAGACCTAGTTGAATTAACATTATAATAGGAAACTGTATGGATTAATTGTAATGCCTCCTGGACTGCACTCAACGAGGTATCTTCATTTGATAGCATCAGCAAATAAACTGATGGTGTGGACAAGTTTGCAAATTTTAAAGCCAGTGATATCTGGGTGGGAGCGTATATATTAGGAAAGGGGTTCCATTAATAGATTGAAAATTACTGGAGACAAGGAACATTCCTGCCTTGTCCCATTTTTAATCAACAATGGATGAGATAGCATTCCTTTCCAAAAACACTTGAGCTAATCGGCAGGTGTACAGTGCCAAAATGGAGGAAAGTATGTGACCGGAAAATCCAAACTTTTTTAGGACCTCGTCAAGATATGCCCAATGGATGCAGTCGAACACCATCTTGCGTCTAAAGCTAGAAGCAGAGAAGGCGTTTTGGATGTCCTAGCATAATGAATCATGTTAACTAATCTCCTAGTAGCGTTGGAAGCCTGTCTTCCCTTGGGGAAGCTGGATTGATTTGAATGTATTAGGGTAGGCAGAATGTCAACCAACCTAAAGTTATGCGTATAGCTTTAGGTAATTATTTAGCAGTGAAATGGGCCTAAAGTTCTGCGGAAAGTCAGGGTTCTTACCAGGTTTTGACAGAGTGACAATTACGGCTTTCAACATTTCTTGGGGTAAAGAGGAAGAGGACACGACTGCATGGAACACCTTGATCAGAAGAGGTGCCAATATGGTTTCAAAAGTTTTAAAGTATTCCCCACTGTAAACATGGTGATTTGTTGTTGGGAAGAGAACCAATAACTTTTGTTACTTGCTCTAGTGTAAAGGGGGCATTTAGTTTACCCAGTTGGGTATGTGATAAGGTAGGTAGATGTATGTTATCTAAAAAATGGGTGAGATCATCTAAGAATGGCTGTGGGGTTGTAGACTCCTCACACAGATTATACAGGGAACTATAATAGCAACTGAAAGCATCAGCAATTTCCTGAGGATTCAGGTCTTTGCGATTGTTGGTGGGGTGGTAAGGAAAAAGAATTTTAGATTTGGTTCAATATCCTTGTAGTTGTCTGGCAAGCAGTTTGTTTGCCTTGTTACCAATAGTATAGTAGGTAATGTTGAGGTATTTAGAGTTTTTTTCCAAGTTCTCCAGTAGGAGATTGCGAAGATCTCTCTGCAGATTGGTGAGTATGCTACTTCATTTCAGACAGTAAATGGTCAATTTGCTGCTGCCTCTTCCTCTTGACCCTAGCCCCGAGCTGAATGAATATTCTCCACATATACGATTTATGTGAGTTCCACAAGATAAATGGATCGTCAAAGAGTTTTCGTTTATCTGAAAAAACTCCAGAAGATTTTTTTCTAACGTGGTTTTGGATTCCTGGTTGTGTAAAAGAGTACAATTGCTTTTCCAGAAGAAAGTGGATTGAGGAGCACATGAGTCTGCGATTGTGATAGATGTAGAGGCCTGATCTGACCAAGTAATGGTGTTTATGGATGAGTCCTGGATTTTCTGTAAGAGCCATTTGTCGGTAAAAAATAAGTGGATCCTTGAGTATGTGGTATACCTTGAGTATAGTCTCTTTCAGTCGCATGGAGACATCGCCAAACATGGTGGAGGTCATATCGATTCAAAAGGGGTTCTAGTGAGGGAGTAGATCGTTTAGGTGACCTGGTGGAGTATAAATGAGGATCTGGAGTTATATTAAAGTCTAGAGCTCCTTGCTTGATCTTAGTTACTTTTCATAGCAGCCTATTAAGAAAATGGATCTGATGTTTGTTGGCGGTGTACAGGTTTACTAGAGTGTATCTGGTTGAGTTCAGATCACACCCTTTTCTATGACACTCTGTCAGCTCCACTGGATCTTCTGTAGCTCAGCTCCACACCTGGTTTACTAGGCCGAATGCCTAAGACCACTTTCCTCATACAGCAGGAGAAGAGACAAGCCGTCAGCCTCCTTCTGGGACTCTGCTTCCCACCAAATATGCCTTTTCACATGTCCCCCCAGCCTTTATGCGCAATCCCAGGATGCACCGCAAGAGTGCCCTCCCACTGGGACTCTCACAAAAGCCAATGTGTCACTGGCTAGGTTTCCTTCACTGTCCAACAGGCTCCCCTATTGAATGCAGTGGGGACACTCCCTTAGACCCAGTCTAGGAACATGCAACAGGCAACCTAATAGATTAGGCTCCCCTGATAAGCAAAATGAGCATAAGATGATTTTACCTAGCACCTACCTAGGAGGGTGCTACATAAAAAATAAATTTTATGATTTTTAACGAATAAACAACTGCATCCATAACCATTTTTGTATTTGTCTGACGGTCAACTTTAAACTGAAATAGGGGACACAGCTTTGGCAGTGAAGACTATTTAATTAAACAGGCATGTGAGGCAGATAATTCCTTCTGCTTATTCTTTGTCTGCAAACACAGTGCATTGGCAGACAAGCTAAATGTAAACAGACTAATGTATATATTAGCTTGATCCTGTTAGGATTTAGTGCCGGTTCACACATATGCGATGTGGGAACCCTACGAATCCACTGCGGGTTCCCGCATCGCACTCAACTCGCAGGCAGTTCTTACTGCCATATGCGAATCCCTGGGGGGTGACAATATAAAGTTAACAACACCCTCAGATCAGTTTGCATATCACAGTGTAAACTGTCAGTTCGGTCAAGAATAGCGCATAGGTGTGAACAAAAGGGTCCTGTGCGACTTTGGTCCAAATGTGATGCAAATTCAACCATCGCATATGTGTGAACTGGCACTTAATGCACAGCGAAAGAGCGAAAGGGCACAGGTAAAACTTTATACTTGCAAAGTTACTTGGTACCTCTTAAAATAAAAGAATCATTAAAAGAAGCAATACAGGGTTCAAAAAAAAAAAATAATATTTGTAAAATGTAAATATAAAATATTGCATGTAAATATTTTGCATTCTCATTTCTAAATAGCATGTGAACCTGTTTTACAGGCTTTTCTTCACCCCTCTGTTGAAAAAAAAAAAAAAATTCTGTTGTTTACAGAACCCAATAGCTCAAGTTGAAATTTACACTACCAATTGAATGAGTCGCAGTAATGACCCCTGCCCCTCACTCCCCTCCTTGTTTGCCTATTAGGAAAACTTAAAGTGGTTGTTAACCCACTGTGACATCTTTATATAATCCTCTGTGTCTTGTTATGCTATGTGCTCCTGTCTTTGTGTTTTATTTTAAAAAAAAATGCTGTTTATACCTGATTTCAGAGCACCAATTGGGGCACACGTGATCGGCCGCATCTCTCCCCTCTTTATCTGACAGCAGCAACAGGCGGGGGCCAAGATTCCCCTGCTGACATCAGTCAGGACAAGAGGAGGAGAGAGCTGACCGATCACGTGAGCACCGAGTGGCACTTTAAAATTAGGTATAAACAGCATTTATATTAATAAAACACACAGACAGGAGCACATAGCATAACAAGACACAGAGGATTATATGGAAGAGTAAATGTAATTTCAGCAGCAGGATGGGAGGTGGAGAGCACTTACACAGAGCAGACAGTCAGGGGGGTGGGTGGGGAGGAGGACAAATGAGAGACAGGAGAGCTGTGAATGACGGAGGCATGTAAACTTACCACAGTGTCAGGTCTCAGCAGCCATGGTAAACCGTGGTTAGTTTACAGGGGGGAGGGCAGAACCAGTTAGCATCAGCCAGGTATTTCAGGTGATGGAAGGGGCTAAATGACACAGCACAAGCACTGTGCTTTACAACATGCTTTAAAGGATAAGGAACCTTTTTTTTTTTTAGGGTAATAAATGCTTTAACAATGTTTTAATCAGAGTGAGCAAGTTTGAAGGTGAACAGTTTTATACTGTTGTACACTGTATTTAAAGTGGGTTTGGAAGAGCTAAGTCTGTGCCTAAATACCTGTGGCAATCACATATTTCATTTGACATAGAGTAGGATCAGTCAAAGCAGAAATTCAGCCGGCAACTCGATAACTCCTTAGTATTATATAAAATTACCGTGTAGTATAGGCCCTTACCCCTGTGAGAGATTAACAAAACAATAGGGATAGAAAAAGATGGGGCTTTGCGGGCCAGTGGGAGTAGAAGGATCAGACAAGGAACCGGTTGTAAAACCAAAATTACATTTTATTTGTATAAAGAACAATAAAACCAAGCATGGACTACCATGCATATGTGATAACAGAGGACTGACATGACATACAGTTATAAAATCAAACAATTAACGTCACTAATAGTAAAGAAACATGTCCCCAAAAGGGGATTGTAACCAAAAAGCAGAGCCTGTATAAGGTGGAAAATGGGTCTCAAGCTGGATTCGGTCACGGTAGGTCCCCAGCAAGCCGACGCGTTTCGCTCAAGGCTTCCTCAGGGCCTGAGAGACCATAACAGACCGATGTTTTCCTTCTTGATAGTGACTTGTACTAGGCGACAAAGCTGTAGCGATACTGATGCTGCTTGGAACAATATTGCTTCCGTATTTATCATAACAGACATCAAAAATATATTTCTTGCATAGGATCCAATGTATTAAGTCCCAGACTGTGTCACCAGGGGCAGGGCTTCTATGGCTATCCCCACTGTAGGCTTTTGGGGTGGGTCCCGACTCACAAGGTGAAGGTCCTCTCCCTGATATATTCGCCCTTATATATATATTCGCTCCTAGATATAATGAATCTAGTATTGTATTACATAGCTTGAATAGGACGGGCAGCACCTTTCTTTATGTGGTTCAAATATAGGGTATATTTCCCCAGCCTAAGGGTCCTTGGTGGCGACACAACTGACCTCTCCTCAGTCTAAGGTAAACTCCAGGCAGGAAAGGGAAACATGCATGTATTTCAATTATATGGACAATACAGTCCTGGGCTGTATAAGCCCTCTATGTCTGGTTCACTAGCAGCCTGCCTTAGTATTATCCTTTACTGTATTTGGCTACATCACAGGATCAACGCTGACATGTTTCGACCATTACAGCCTTACTCATAACATGAGTAGGATCAGTGCCTTGAAGAAGGATAATGGAAAAAAAAGGATTGTGGTCTCAGTGAAGTGTCAGTTTATACCATCAACAGACACCAGGATGAGTTATGTTATAATAGAGTTGCTAAAATTGTGTCCGGTAGGGAAAATTCATATTAGTGGGGACCTTACATGGCATTCAATTGGGTATTATACACTGTGAACAGCAGTACTGTTATCACTTCGTTCAGGCATTTGGTATTACTTTGCTTGTAATTGTGCGAGCAAAAGGCAAAGTGATTACCGGGTACAATTCATTTTATGGGGGATGCTTTGTTCTGGCGTAACTTTAGGGAATTTCAGGAATTGTCCCCTATGGCGGAAGCTGATGAATTTGTTTGCCTAAAACAACTTTTCAGTTTGTTCACAGTCTGATATTTGACATGATAAAAGATTCTGTTTCCTCTAGTACCTGGAGATCTTACCTTTTAACATGGGAAAGTTGGTGTTTGTTTAAGGCCTCTCATCATGCATTCCACTTTATTTATTCACCTGAGCTTTTGCTTTGTTTTCCATATGCCCACATTTTGTATGTTTTTTCTCGCACTCACTTGTATTTACTCCTTGCAAATGCTTTTTCCCTTTTTTTAAGATGGCTACATGCTGTCCGTGTGTTTATCTTTTTTTGTTGTTTAACTATTTATGAAACTGGATTTTCTCAGGATACTCGCTCTCCTTTATTTTTTCCAGGTTGCAGGATTTGATTTCCTTTGTCACTGGGGTTTTGTTTTGAATATTATGGGGCTCTTTTCTTTCAAACTGCTCTTCTTTGGTGTTTTTTGGTGCTTTCTATTCATCTCAACTGGTTTCCCATTCTCCAGTGTCCACGTGGGTCCTTAATCTGACTCAACAATATATATTTATTTTAAATGCTCTAAGTCAGATCAGCTTAGTTGGGGGAGTTGATTATCTCCTCAAACTCTGAACGATGGTCTCTGTTGTCCATTTCTGTTGGTTTAGCCCCATGCTGTTTGGTCTAATGTTGTTTTTCATTCCTGTATTTCTGCTTTGGGTCTTTTCATTTTTATCTTGCATTCTCATTTCAGTAGCAGTAGCAAATTCAAGGCTGCTACTAAGGCAGTTTGGTTGGGCCCTAGTCAGGTTTGTATTTGGCGTATTGGGATTCTTGGCATTTTTGTATTTATATTTGTTCTGATTTTGCGATTCCTTAAAGTTTATTAATTTTTCAGGTCCTCCCCAGATTGTATGGTTTGAGGGACATTCGTTGTGTATTGGTCTCATGAGCGGGTCTGTTCCGGGGTTTATGCTAAGATTATTTCCTTCCAGTGTGAGCGTCTGATTGTATCCTGGTATGGTGTCAGATGTATGTGGTGGGATACCTTGTACCTACATTGTCTTCCTTACTCAAATCTTTTCCTATTTCAGGTATTGTTCTAATTCAGTTGGGAGGATATGCTATTGGCTGTTATGAAACGATGGATTTGTTTTCTCAGAAGAAGGATGATTTTACCGCTATTAGGTCAATATTTTCCTGTCCTGTTCTGGTCTTCTCTGAAATATTAGGAGACTGCTTTATTTTACTGATCCAGATTTTGCATTTTTTATATGGTTTTCTTGTGAATCCACAGGTCTCTTTCTACTTTTACACAGAAAGAATCTGGCATGCAAAGGGCAGGGGTGTATCTCAGTCCCGTATTGTACAAACACAAAAAGAAGAAGTCTCTGGGGCAATGTTTTTTTTTTTTGTGCTCTTTCTACTTTTGACTTCCCTGAGAACTTTTTCTTTTAGATATTGAAAATTGTAAAAATGATTGTGTTAGCCCTGGTCATAATAACCTTATTCACCTCTCTGATATTGGTTTGGCTATTTTAATGTGGGTTTACAATTATTGGTATGGCCACGGTATGTTGAGGGAGGGGGGGGGGGCAGGTTTTTGTTAATACTATAACCTGGCTGATGGGTATTGTGGTTTAAGACTTTAATGGACTGTTATGTTCAACTTGTATCTTGGTGACTGAGCTTTGGTTTTTGATATCTGTTTTAAAGTAATTATTGGTTTGTTTATAGTTATAAAGTTTGAAGAAAGTTCAGTGGTTTTACTTTTATGTTTTTAACCACAATAAAGCCTAATATTTTCCAAGATGGTTGTCTTTTTTTGTTTTATTTCATTAACTTTTCTATTTCAGATGGTTTTGTCATTATTTGTTTAAGGGGGTGTTTGTGGGGTCTGCGGGGTGTTTGTGGGGTAGTCAGAACCTTTGCCAAATGGAAGAGTCGGTTTGGTAAAAAAAATAATTTTCAGTGCTTCCACTCAGGACAGGGCCTCTGTGAACAGAGGGGATTCCATTCCTGGTAAATGAACCACTAATCTAATCAAAGTAATTGAGAGAGGTAGATGGACACCAATATGGAAATATTCAAATCTTTATATAAGAAAATGTTAATAATATTAAATACATCTTGGTGGAATTGTGCACATATACCTAGGTATATACTGTTTGGTTAATATTTGAGATACCTCCAGATGAATGTTGCAGCAAAGTCCAGTTGCAGGAGCTTCTGATAATGATCCTGATGCAACATTCATCTTGGTGTTGCAGACCTAAAGAAAAGATCTTCTGTAATGGGAAGTCCTCCAGCCATCATCCAACCAGCCTGGAATGCAGATTCTCACCAGCAGACACTGTGGTGTGGCACTATAACTCAGAGTCGCCTATCTACTCTGCATCTTAGTTCCTAGTAGTTTCTCATCTGACATGCAACTGGGCTTCTAAGTGACCATTGGATGCCTAACCTTGGTTCTAGCCAATGCTGGTTTTTGAGCCCTCAACTGCGACTAGCTATATAATCCCAGACCAGGAGAGACAGCATCACCCCGGTACTGGTGTCCATAGCCGATGGTTGGCTGACTTGTAATGACAACAGATGCGGCTGGGAAGCTGCTCGGCTGTCATTACAAAGATCGGGAGGGGACGTCCCCCCCTCCCGCCGCCTTCTGCGGCTCGCCCGGGTCTCCCGTCCCACCGGGAGACCCGAGCATCCTACCTCCACCGCCGCTGAAGAGAAGACCCGATCAAAGCTGCATTCGGCTCTAATCAGGTCTGCATGTGAAAAACCCGGAAGTGATGTCATGACACTCGGTACTCGGCGCTGCATTAGAAAACTTGGCATTTTGAATACTTTTCTAAGCGTTGCAAAAGTGAGCCCTTGCTTCTGTGAAAATGGTGTAGAACCAGTTAGAGGAGTACAACGCCATGCCCAGCATCTTGTAGAAAGACACAGGGGTGAAACGTTAGCCTGCATTGACATTAAAGTTCTTTTTCCTCTGCAAAGCTCTTGCATCCCCCCCCCCCCCACACCTCATCTCAAGTGTGCTAAATTAAGTGCTAAGACTCTTATCATGGGTTCTCATGACGTCACTTCTGCCACCGGCAGATGTAATAAACAGTGCTGTTTTTTTTTCAGGTTTCATGCATAAAGGAGAGGTGCAGGGACTTATAGCCCCCAGATCTCTCTGTAAAGAGGACCTGTCATGCCCTATTTCTATTACAAGGGATGTTTACATTCCTTGTAATATGACTAAAAGTGATTAAAAAATAAAAAATGTAAGGGAAAGTGTAAAAATAAACAATAAAAAAATAATAAAATTAACGCGCCCCCATCCCACATGTAAGGTATCGCCACAAACATTAAAGCAAGAGCAATAATTATATGAAAAATAGATGATCTGAGGTATCATAGCAACGAACCTCCATCCCTAATACTATGTACAACAAGGGGGAATAAGGGCATAGGACAATGGGACTTTAAATGAGTGGGTTGCTAACTCAAATAACCAAATAGAATAAAAAATGTCTGAAAATATTGGTTTATTACCTGCTACATGATGATAACAATCATATAGCGTAAAATAATAAATACAAAATCACATTTTCTAGATAAAAATGCAGACAATACAGATGCAGAAGAGGTAGTGAAGGACATATTTTGCCATGCATACACATAATTACTATTAAAATAAATAAATATATATTAGCAGATAAAAACACAATATCATACAAAGGCATATATATATCTCATACATGGTACATGGTAAATATCCAAATCAAAATGTCTACACATCCAATGGCTCATATACTCTCTCGTAAATGATCCATAATCCGTATCCAGATAAATCTTCGCATCTAATGGCTCTACGCGTTTCGTGGAACTTATATCCACTCTTCAGAAGCTTGATAAAAATTGTCTGTAAATATAGACTAATTTTAGGCTAGACAAGATCTCATATAGATAAGGAAAATACACTGATGAACTCCGTTAAATGCATCAAAAACCTGAAATTCTAGTACTTATATATAAAGAAAAAAGAAAATGACTGGGGTAAACCAGGTCGTCCTCCGTCTACTTTTGTCCACATTGTGTAGTCAGTGACTTGTAACATCATCTTTTAAATTATACAAAAAAATTTGGGTAAATATTGTGTTTTGTTTTTTTAAATTCATGAAAGGGTTTTTTTTTTTTCCAAAAAAACAAAACCTGCGCAAATACCGTGTGGCATAAAAAATTGCAACACTTTTTTCTCTAGGGTCTCTGCTCAAAAAATATTTATAATGTTTGGGAGTTCTGAGTAATTTTCTAGCAAAAACTAATTTTTACATATAAGATAGAAATGTCAGAATTGGCCCGGTTGGCAAGTAGATAAAGTGCTTGTAAACTCTAACAATAAACTTCTCCTATTTTGTCCCAGCATCCCTCACAGTTAAGTCCAGTAGCTCCACAGTTGAATGTACTTCCAGCAGGGCAGGCGTGTGCCAAATCTCAGACCCCTTCCACATTGAAGATACCATACAGTGTTAGCAGACCTGTTCAACCAAAACAGACCAGAGTTGTAGAAAGTACTCAAAACCCATACTTGAGTAAAAGTACAAGTGCGCAATCAAAGTAGAAGTACTAAAGTATTCAACATTTTTTGTACTTAAGTATTGCAAGTAGTTTTTTTTTTTTAAATTTGCTACTCAAGTACTGAAAGTAAAAGTACCAGTAGTTTTGAAAAAAAATTGCTACTCAAGTACTGAAAGAAAAAGTACAAGTACTGTGTTATGTAGTTATTAAAGAAAGAAGTCAAAAGTTTGAACATCATATTGTTTTTTATTATTTTAAATGCAGCTTTTATTTATGCATACAGTAGCTTTTATTTTTGTATGTGCTGATAATACATGTTTTGAGATTCATGAGACCTGCCATCTACTGTTCAGGCAGTGGTAATTTTTATAATAGTAACGAGTAACTATGCAGCACAAAAAAAAATATCGGAAGTAGAAGTATTGAAATCATCGAAAAAATGTAGTGAAGTAAAAGTGGAAGTAGGAGAAAAAAATTCTACTCTAGGAAAGTACAGATACCGCCTTTCGGTACTTAAGTACAGTAGTGAAGTAGTTCTACTTAGTTACTATACATCTCTGAAAAAGACCCACACACTTGGTTAGTCTCTTCAAGCAGATCAACCTTTTTTGGACACCCCGATTGACTTCCTTCAGGCTAGTCAAGGAATTTCCACCTTTCACATTTTGGTGAGGCCTGGCTAGTGTGTCTGTTGCCTTGTTGCTCTTTCCAGAGTGATAATGCAAGCACAATTCAAACTTTGCCAGAATGCGTTGCCCAATGTCACTACAGAACTCCAACTGATTGTTATTCATCCAGACCTAGGCTATAGTTGGCAGGGTTCCTCTGAGTCATATAAAGGCCTTCACTGGTGTAGGCAATAACCATGTAATTATGTGAGCAAATTGTAAGTGTACTGGCATTGGTCCTAAGCCAGAATAGAAGAAGAGAAAAGCATGACAGCTGATATCAGCTGGTGCTTCGGAAAGTCGAACGCATCATGTTTTTCTGATTCCCATTCCACTCTCAAAAGGCCCGCCTCCTGGCCTAACTCATGTAGGAGCTTTTGAATTGGGGCAGAATAATGTATGCAGTGCTTACCCATTTTATTTTGCAAGGTTACTCTGACCTTGCTGGACAACAGGCCATCTACAAATTGTTCTTTCTGTCCACCGTACCTCTGCTGCCATGTCTTCTGGTTCCAGTACCTATTGAAGAATAGATTCTCCTGCTCATTGCTTACAAAGTTGGCCCAGAGGTCCCTTAATTTTACTGTTTGGCTATAAACCACTTCTAAACTGTTAACTATCTTGTCAGGGAACCCTGCATGATTAAAGAATATGTGAACCCAACATTTCCTATTCCTGATATGTGGCTGTTGTACCATGTACTTGCATGAAAAAGTATTCTGTTCTCTTTGTATTGCTTCCTTTATGTGAAATCCCTGGTGTTCCTTCCAGTACCTCTGCTTTCCTATACAAAACAAAACAAAAACTGACCGCACTAAGCTGGAGAACACATTCTGGTCAGTTCTCTAGCTATGCTGGGAACTCAGACTGCTCTCTTCTAATGATCATAGCAGTCCTTACACTAACCCCCCCCCCCACTCCCCCCCACAGCCATTCACTGGGAAGCTCAGTGTACTGTTGCTTCACCTCCCCTGCTCCTATGCAGTAAACTATGCAGTAAACAAGAACAGACATTATGTAATCACTTATAAAAAAAGGGAAAATAGGTATTTATATACAAATGTTTTGCCTTTTATTTCTATTTAAAACTGAATGCGTTGTTTTACAAGGTGATTGTTTACAACCACTTTAAGCTTCTTGCTTTCCACTCTAGGCAATATAGACTAGTTTTGCCTGCTGAGCAGATAGGATCCCATATGATGAGAACAGACACTGCAACCTCTAGGTCCCATCATCCTTGACCTTGCCCTGTGTAGTTTTGTAACAGTGTTTCTGCCAAGAATAAGGGGCTCATTATTGTAGCAGTGGTAGTTTGCCTGATTCTCTCTCGAGAAGTACTACTGGGTGCTGCTGTTGTACCACTCCCATCACCATTATCTGACATAGTCAGTCCTGTTTGTAGATTCTTAGTTTACCAAAATAGGTAATCAGCTGAATGATCAGACAGGGAGTAACTGTCTATTGTGATTTACTAAACAGGTGCAAAGTTAAAAGCAAAAACAGATTCAGGAAGGAAAAAACACACATGCACTGCAGAATTTTGAAAGCTGCACAAACATATAAAATCTGCACAGACATGGACTCTTTACAGCAGTGTCCTTGTGGCTCAACCAGGGTAACATGTGGCTGCATAGTGTAGCACCCTCCTAGGTAGGTGCTAGTGAGAGAGTATAGTTGTGAGCTCCGTCTGCTTACCAGTGGGGCTGCAGGTAAATCTATATTGTTCTTTGCCTACCAGAGAGCAGGATCTGTTGGTGAGGTCTGCTCATTGTGCTCAGTATGCAATTCATTCAGTCTAGGCTTTTGATACAGTCCTGATGATTGGCAGAGGGCAGGTCACCTAAGGGGAAGCTGGGATACTGTAAAAAAAGCCAGAATCACAGTCTTTTGTTGGAGAACAGAGTCCCGGAGGGAGGGGGCGGCTGCCCCCTTCTCTGTAGAGGTGCCATGCGGTCATCATGAGGGCCAGAGGAGCGGTTGAGAGGAGCTGAACACAGAGGTCCAGGGAAGCTGACTGAGAGAGGAGAGACTAGAGACCCTGTGGCTGCAGTATCGTGAGTACAGGGACTCGTGTCAAGGGGCCTGACCTAATGGGGGGCCACCTCTGCTCATAGTATAGTCAGTGGACGGGTGTCAGCAGAGCATCCTGAAGATAATATAAGATTTTTTCCACTAAGTCGTCTTGAAAGAAATCAAGAGGCTTAACCCCTATTTGTCCAAAGTGGCAGGATGAATTAACAGTCCTCAGATATTGTGAATAGTTAAATTGGAGTATCCCACTATTTCCTTCTCCTATCCCCATTACAAAATAAACAACAAAAACAACCAAACACCCCTGGACTGTTTAATGAAGTGAAGAGCCAAGAGGAATTTAAGAATTGCATATGCTTGCAGCCGTGGTTGGTAACCAGGGGGACCCGCAGAGTGGATATTCAGCAGTCCCTACGGGGGCAGTGCTACAATAGCATAGTCTCTATAGAGTATACATCAACAGAGAGTCCAGCTGAGAATCACGATTTGAGTAAAATGGTTTAGAATACAAACAGTTACTTGCAATCTTCCTCATAAACCGCATCCCTCACAATGAAGTCCAGGGTAGCTCTGATAACACAGGTGAAAAACTTGAGGGATCCAAGTATCCTAGCAGGGAAGGGGCTCCCCATATTAACTGGGTCTTCTAGAGAAGTTGTGTACTATTAGGATGGATGCCCACACACTGGTACTGACAGTGGAGAATCTCTCGAAACAGTCACCCACACAATACCTCCTGCGCTTAGGAAAATGGCCTCTCAGGATGGATGTGCTTATATCTTCATTGCCCTTAGAAATGGGTAACCACGGTCTTACTGCCCTCAAAGACTTAGGGAGGTCTAACACTACAACTATACAAAACACACAGAGGGCGCACCAACCTAGTGCATTATCCCGAGACAAATCATTTATTGAATAAAAACATGGTAAGTATTGTACTCACAAAGACAACAGAAAATTGTGCATCACAGATCTCTGTTAATTCCATCCAATGTATCCACACGTATGGGTATAACAGTAACTGAAGACCCCGTGGGCTGACGCGTTTTGAGGAAATCCTCTTCTACAGAGCCACCAAGGTGGAAGAAATTTATAATGATCTATTATGCGCAATTTTCTGTTGTCTTTGTGAGCGCAATACTTACCGTGTTTTTATTCAATCAATTATTTGTCTCGGGATAAAGCACTAGGTCGGAGAGCCCTCTGTGTGTTTTGTATAGTTGCAGTGGAGAATTTCTCACCTGATTGAAGATTACTTACCCAGCTACCTCTGTTTCATCAGGTGTGGACTCTTTGAGGTATCTATCTTTCTATTGATCCAAAAAAATATATGTTTTAACCACTTGCCGACTGCCTAACGACGATTTACGTCAGCAGTCAGCCCCTCACAGGCAAAGTGACGTAGGTCTAGGTCGCTAGCCTGTGAGGCTCTAGGGAGCGAGCGCGCACCGCCGGAGGCACGCTCCTGCTCCCGCTCGCTCACTGACCCCCCGCGCGTGTACCTGGTGGACCCGATGTCCGCCGGGCACTCGCTATTGTCCGTTACAGCGGGGAAAAAGGCAGGCAGCTAATGTAAACACAGCTGCCTGTCATTCTCCCCTGTGTAAGAATTGAGATCATACGGTTCTGCTATATAGGACCGTTGATCTCTGTTCTTACACCTCAAGCCACATCCAATCACAGTTAGAAGCACACCCCTAGGGACACACTTAACCCCTTCTTCTCAAATAAAGTTAACTCCTTCCCTGCCAGTGTCATTTTTACAGTAACAGTGCATATGTATAGCACTGATTACTGTAGTAATGTCACTGGTAACCCCAAAAGTGTCAAAAATGTCAGTCAAGGGTCCGATCTGTCCGCCGCAATGTCGCAGTCCCGCAAAAAAAATTGCAGATCGCCGCCATTACTCGTTAAAAAAAAAACAACAAAAATGACAAATCTTTCCCTTAGTTAGTAAACTCAATAACTTTTGCGCAAACCAATCAAAATACGCTTTTTGTGATTTTTTTTTTACCAAACATATTTAGCATAAAACAAATTGGCCTAAAATGTTAAAAAATTTAGATTTTTACATTTTTTTTAGGAATTTCACATAAAAAATGTGAAAAATATTGTAATTTTTGCAAAATTTACGCTCTTTTCTTGTTTATAGCGCATGATCAAAAAATCGCACAGGTGATCAAATACCACGAAAAGAAAGCTCTGTTTGTGGGAAAAAAAGGACGCCAAATTCGTTTAGGTACAGCGTTGCACGACCGTGCAATTGTCCGTTAAAGTAACACAGTGCCGAATCGCAAAATAGGCCCTGGTCAGGAAGGGGGTAAAATCTTTCGGGGCTTAAGTGGTTAAAGGACAAATTCACCTTTTTTAAAAAAAAATAATAAATGCACATCTGTTTTCAGGTTAAAAAAATGTGCATCCATTATTATTTTTTTTACTTGGGCCCTGTAAAGCATTGCACTCGATTGCAGATTGCGGGTGCCATGCAGGACTCCTGCATACTTGTCAGTGTATCTGTGTGCCTGTACCTCGTATGGGCAGGCAGATAGACACTGACAGGAAGAGAGAATAAACTACCAGAGAGTTCAACAGCGTCAGGGTAGTTCATTGAAACTACATGATAACAGCCGCAAAGGATGTCGGTACTTGCAGATTGCCATTCACAGAGGTCTGCAAATGAATAACGGGGCTGGGTGGGCAGGCCTTGCATGACTGCGTCTTTTTTTTTTTAAATAGTGACAGCAAGTGGAGGGAGAAGAGTAGGGGCTGGCTGCAGGAATGGGAACTTGTAACATGTTCCCAACAGTGAACTCATCCTTTAATATAGGCAAACTTAAGGCAAACTTAAGGCTGGGTTCACACTGATGCGAATTGGATGGGGGTTTTCAATGGGGATACTCCAATTTAACTATTCCCAATATCTGAGGACTTCTGTCTTCTACTTCAATTGTAGGTATGGAACAGCTAGGCTGTTAATTCATCCTGCCACTTTAGATGAATAGGGGTTAAGCATCTTGCGAGTGTGACCGGCTCTTAATGTAACCAGTTCACACAGCTTTGGGGGGCGGCCGCACTGAAAAAGGGTCTTGTGCGTCTTCTGGTCTGTTTCAGGTGCGAGTTCAACCAAAAATTTGGACCTGATTCACACTCAAAACGAAGAACAGGGACCTGCTGTGAGCTGTGGCCGCAGCTATTGTGTACCCAGCCTACAGAGGTGGAGATCTACCTGAACAACATTGGAGAAGTCAAAGATCACTGGGCACAGTATTGTCTCCTCATACTTGATTCAAACCTCCGATTGCCGTACTACCGTGTTGCAAACGTATGCATTGCATGGAAATCAAGGTTTAAATCAGGTAGTGAGGAGGCAACATATTGCCTCCTCAACACCTGTCAACACATTTCAGATGAGCAGCAGCGCAGTGCCTGCTGCACTTGTGAATGGGCCCCTAGTTGCATTGCACAGCATCACTCATAGGGCTTGTTCACACAAAAGTTAGAAGGGGGGGTAAACTGCAGTTTTATCTCCCCTTATCCCTGCCCCCTGCAGCTGCTGCGGCAGCAGGCAAAGGTGGCACATGCTGCAGCAGGAATCAATATTAAAAAAGAATAGCGCGCAAATGCAAAAGAAATTACTACCAAATCTGAAGAGAGTCCATAAATAAAAATGGGGGTTTGGTCCCACCATATGGCCATATCGTGCTCAAGCCCACTACTGCGTCAAAGTACCCCATTATCAGTGGGTCCTACACTATCCATGAAAAAGAGATGAATCCAGCCTTTCTAACCCTTGGAGATAATACTCCTTGCTGGGAAAAATGTGCAAATGCACTACAGGGGACTCCTCCTATATCCACTTGATGGTGGACACTGATTGAGTACAGGTGTATGTGGGGGGTGGGGAGGGCTGCTCAACCTCGATAGTCTGGTCAGACCGAATACATAATAAACAGGCAAAACATTTGGGGGAGCATTTTTTGCCTGCAGCAGGAATCAAGCCCATTGTTTCTTTTGGTGGGTGCTACTGCCTGCCATTCGTGACCCATTGAAGTAAATAGGGCCATTCTGCAAGTGCCCAGCTACTGCATGCTTCTGCGGGGGTCCAAGGGACATTCTAGGACATCTTTCTAATTTTGTTCCTTCTGTTCCCCCATTCTTTTCACCCCACACCTCCAGCTCCCAGACAATACCCTTTGCCACTGCCTCAGGACTAAGTGCCATTTTGTTCATTTCGGCTCATTATACCTGTAAGTATGTAACCTTAGAATAACCTTAGCATACAATAATGTGTCCCCAGTTATAGGAAAATCTGAAAGTGGGTTGCCAACATCCCAAAAGAACTGTAACAAAACAGGAGAGGGTTCCCCCTAGGGGTGGGACTTTAGCGGCAATCACACTTCCAAGAAGAGTAAAATTAAATCATAAATAAATGATTAAGTGAATAAGTGATTAACCTTAGCATAGGGTCCTCCTATGAGTCCATATATTCTATTAGACATTATGATATATGTTTGTATACTTGACAATGATAATTTATGTACTCTCTAGACCCGCCCATAGCATCCACTCCTGAAGAAGTGAGATATGTCCTCAAGAAACGCGTTGAGTTTCAAGATGCCTCAGTTTCACCATGCATTGTTTCCCTACTATACTTGCAAGCATGTATATGCATATGTAGTTATGTTTTACTCTTTGTGGCCACGCATGACGATTTGTTCTATTTTAAATAAACTTATTGTTACTATACATCTATTGGCCCCTGTGTGTCCACCTCATTTAAAGTCCCAGGGCAGTCTTCTTTTTGTACAAGGGGTTAAAGAAGGTAGTGAGAAAGCAACAATGCTGCCTGCTTTAACCCCTTGTTTGCTGTACTGCACAAGGTTGCAGGACACTTGCAAAGTGGCCTCATTCACCTAAATGGGTCATACACCCACCAACCATGTCAGATCTCTTCTTTCCTGCTGCTGGCACCATTCTGGAGACATAAGAGCTGGATACGAGGTAGAGTGCAGTTGGTATCACTCCTCATGGGACAGGAGCCAGCACTACAGAGGAGGTATCTTTTTATGCAGATTTTGCTCCCTACTACAGCTCCAACTCTACAAGTAGTCCCTCTCATTGCACTCTGTTTGATGCTCTGGAATGGCGGGACAGCAAGGCCAGAGCTGTCACCATGCGCGAACTACAGGTTGTTGTCCCCTGCTTTAATGCAACTAAAGTTGGCACATTAAATTGTCCTGTTCACCCCTGCATTGAAGTACCCAGGTTCAAAGAGAGGGAAGGCCAATCAGGCTTCATTGCAGAGGTCATGTGCTGGCAGAAGGAGAGAGCTTAGTAAATGTAGTGATAAATATTGTCCAGCAGACTTACAGCATGTTCTGCAACTGCAGTATAGTCCAAAGACCTAGATACGTTGTGTGGCAGGAGTATACGGATCCCATTTATATATAGCTAAACCTTATATGTTACTACCTGTAGTTCAGTTTGAAGAAGGGCTGGATTTGCCATTCTACAAACCATGCTTTTGCTTATAGGTGGCAGAAGCAAACAGGCAGCATTATGCCATATACCTGTAGATGTCAGCAGCACATTTTTTTTTTCCTCAGCAGAAGCATAAAAGTCATGCAGTATTGATTTACAAATTGTCACAATGTTCTAAACAAGGTTAGGAGGGCCAGTAAAATAAGATTTTTTTTTGTATAAAAAGTGAACCTAGCAGGGAAGTGTAGCATTTGGGTACTTTAGGAGGTGTGTTCTGTACCTCCTGAGATGCAGTCTGTATGGACAGTTTGGCAACTTGTTGACCAAGCAAGATCCACAGGCAGTGTCAATTCATCAATTAGACTCATAAGTGAAATCCAATGCAGTTTATTATAGGCTAAGTTTGCAAGGGATGTATTTTTGGGTATTTGTTTGCAGGTAAAAAGACGCTACAATCTAAAAGCCTGACTGAAGCTGACAGTGTCTAACTAAGGTAAGTCGAGCTCCTCCACCCCAAACTCGCTCATCTGCGTCTTCTTGGACCTTGTTTTTGCACTTGTGCACAGTCATGTTGGATAAAGAAGGGGCCATCCCCAAACTGTTCCCACAAAGTTGGGAGCATGAAATTGTCCAAAATGTCTTGGTAGGCTGACACCTAAAGAGTTCCCTTCACTGGAGCTAAGGGGCCAAGCCCAATCCCTCACCATAATCCCCCCTCCACCAAATGATTTGGACCAGTGCAAAAAGCAAGGTCCATAAAGACATGGATGAGCGAGTTTGGGGTGGAGGAACTGGACTTGCCAGCACAGAGTCCTGACCCCAACCCAATAGAACACCTTTGGGATGAATTAGAGTGGAGACTGCGAGCCAGGCCTTCTCGTCCTCATCAGTGCCTGACCTCACAAATGCGCCTCTGAAAGAAAGGTCAAACATTCCCTTGGCTCACTTCTAAACCTTGTGGACAGCCTTCCCAGAAGAGTTGAAGCTGTTTTAGCTGCAAAGGGTGGGCCAACCTAATATTGAACCCTACAGACTAAAGCCTCGTACACACGCGTCGAAAATTGGCAGGGAATTTTCGTCCAACATCCGATCTGCCGATTTTCGGCTTGTTAGTATGATGCTTCCGACAACCGACTCCGACTTTTCGGCCGAAAAAAATCTGGTGTGCAGACTATAAAATTTTTGTCCGCTGTCAAAACACCGCTGATTTTCGTGCAGTCAGTACAGATTTCGACAGGGAAAAATCTAATGAGCAAGACTGGGCATGCTCAGAGAAGAAAGAACACAAAGAAAGCAAACCAACACATGACATCACTTTTGAAGTAGAATTTTGTTGGGCGAGAAAATTTGTGTGCAGTCTAGGCACATTCCAACCAACAAAACACAACTCTGGACAAAAGACGGACGATCGGTCGGCCGATAATCGTTGCGTGTGTACGGGGCTAAAGACTGGAATGCCATTAAAGTTCATGTGTGTGTAAAGGCAGGCGTCCCAATACTTTGGTAATATAGTGTTTGCTAGTAGGTTATTGCATCCTGACTAAATTACCCCTAGTATGTGTCTGCATGTGAGATAATATTTAAATGTAAGCTCCTTGAGAGTCGGAACTGATGTTAATATACAGTATGCAAAGCAGGCATTTATCAAGCGCCAGCAATTTAAGTGGTGCGTAAATTGCTGGCACCATATAAATACCTTTAACAAATATGCTGACAGTGTCACTTTTAGAAAGCAGTACTATAACAGGTAAGCACCCAAAAGAAATTTCTATTCACAGGCTGGGATATGGGTTTGGCAATAATTCCCTACTGGCTTTCAGTTGAGGTTATACAGCACAGAAAAGTGTAATGAGATGCCCTGACAGACATGAGCCTTGGCACACATTAGTTAGTGAGATACAATGGCTAACAAGGATTGGTGTCATCTGTTTTAAATCAGGCAGACAGATTTATAGATAGTGTTGATTAGTTATACAGTTTTCCTGTCTAAATCAAGTAAACTATAACAGTATAGGGAAAGTTTTTAATATATTAAAATAAAAAGTATTAAAAACATAACGTCAGTTTGCAGGCTTGCATATATTACATACCCTAAGGTCTAAGTTTACCTCATTTAAATTGAATAAAAAAAGATTTTTTAGCTTCTAGTAGCACAACAGTCTAAATATATGAGGTTTTAATTGCACTAGACATACTGTATGTCCACAAGTACCCATTGACGTGTTTAAATTGGTTCATCTTTACATGTGTTGTATAGAACTTAACCACTTCTGGACCGGAAGGATTTGCCCCCTTAATGACCAGGCCATTTTTTTTGCGATTCAGCACTGCGTTACTTTAACGAACAAGTGCGCGGTTGTGCGACGCTGTACCTAAAAAAAAATAGAAACAAATAGAGCGCTTTTTTGGTGGTATTTGATCACCTCTGCAATTTTTTTTTTTTTGCGCTATAAACAAAAAAAGAGAAACCATTCTGAAAAAAAACAACATTCTTCACATTCTGCTATATAACATTCCAAAAAAAAAAAATAAAAATCAAAATTTTTTAACATTTTTGGCCAATTTGTATTTTGCCACATATATAAGTGTATTTTGATTGGTTTGCGCAAAAGTTTTCGCGTCTACAAACTACGGAAAAGACTTATGTCATTTTTATTGTTTTTTTTTTCCACTAGTAATGGCGGCGATCTGCGATTTTTAGCAGGACTGCGACATTGCGGCCAACAGATCGGACCCCTGACTGACATTTTTGACACTTTTGGGGGGACCAGTGACATTACTACAATAATCAGTACTAAAAATATGCACTGTTACTGTAATAATGACACTGGCAGGGAAGGGGTTAACACTGTGGGTGATAAAGGGGTTAAATGTGAGCCTAGGGGAATGATTCTAACTGTATGGGGGCGGGGCTTGTGAAATGATCATTGAGACCTGTGATCCTATATAGCAGGATCACAGGAGCTCTGTGATCATTCCAGAGAGAAGAACGGTCAGCTGTGTTTACAACAGCTGCCCATCTATCTCTGTTAGCGGGGAGCGATCGCGGGTGTCAGACGGCAATCGAAGCTGCCTGCCCCATGTATCAGAGTCCCCGCTGCTGAGTGGGGACAGGAGCGCACCGCCGGCGGCCCCTAGCTCGCCCCCTAGCTGCAGGCGCGCGATCGACGTATACCTAAGTCAGTTTGCACAGGAGGGGCTATTATTCTACGGCAGGCGGTCCTTAAGTGGTTAAAATATAACTAAAGGCAAAACTTTTTTTGTTTTGAATAGAGTGGAGAGGGATGAGCACCCCTGGCAGGCTTTATTGCTGTCTGTGCTCCCGTTAAGAGGATTCCCCCTCTATATCTGTCCTGTTTACCATTAACATTGAAAGTGAAAGTAAGGCCCCGTTCACATAGGGGCGATCCGACTTCCCCAGGCGACCTCCGAGGCTGCCACGGACTTCATGTGAACGGGGACTAAAAGAAATTCTCAAATTTTGGGTCGTCCCCAGAAAAGTAATAGAGGGGAAATCTTTTAATAAGGACACGCCTTCTGGTGACCTCGGGGTCCCCAAGGCATTCCCTTAATTTGTAGGGATTTCTTCTCACTTCCTGTTTAATTTTCAAATAAGTCTTTATTAGTAATAGTAATTAATACAAAGAATGATACAGCATTACATTGCAACTTACAGAGGTTCTGCCTGGTTGAAGTCAAACAGGGTTTACAGTTAACAGTTGACAATTCAGGTTCATTATCTGGAGGCTAATCCCGTACCTGTATGTGTCTACTTTTTAGGATTTCAAAAAAGGATATTGGGTGAAGGAATTGGGGGATATGGAAGGAGTGGAAGGGGGTGGGGTAGGGTCAGTGGCGTACCAATAGGGGGGGCGGGGGGCGGTCCGCCCCGGGTGCCACACATTAGGGGGGTGTCAGCGAGCACCAGGGTGACACCCGGGGCCGGCCGCCGGACTGCCTCCGCCGCTCGCTTATACAGGAGCGCAGAGGAGGAGAGGCTGTATAGCAGAGAATGGGAGAGAGACTAACTTCGCTCACGAGCCCTGCATACACTGCGGGAAATGCCGCAGTGTATGCAGAAAACAGGAAAATAATTTTTTGGGGGGGGAGCGACACCATGGTTTACTGCACCAGGTGACACCAACCCTAGTGACACCACTGGCAGTAGCACACAGTAAGTATGCCACTGCCAGTTACATGTATTTCTGTCTGGCGCCTCAAGTCAATCAGCGCCGTTTTTGCAGAGGAGGAGGGGCCTGGTCGCCGGGTCAATGTGCGGTTCGTCGTCTGAACGCCGGTGGGGGGGGGGGGGTGCCAGATATAGGATCCGCCCCGGGTGCCAAATGCTCTAGGTACGCCCCTGGGTAGGGTAAAGGGGGAGGAGGAGGGGGAGTGGAAAGGGCAGGGGGAATGGAATCACCAGATCTCATGTGTGTGTGGGGTTCAATAACCATAATGTTAAACAACAGCAAAAGCAAAAATATTATTCAGCAGTTAAACCGTAACCATGTAGACCATTATGTCTATCCATATACTTTACATTTTGGGTGTTTCAGCCATATATCCCAGTGTGATTGGAATTTGTCTGTTTGCATAATTCTTCTAGCCTCACTTCCTGTTTGGCTATGGGACAGGAAGTAAAGGAAAATCTCTGCAATAGGACACAGATGGCGAAAAAAAAAAAATCTGACTGGTTATAATGCTCCTTTGCTCTATCCAAAATGAAAAAAAACGGAAAATTGTTTCATACTTACCGTAATTTTCCTTTCCTGGTGCCTATCCATGACAGCATACTAGTGATAGAGCTCTGCCTCTACTCCTCCCTCAGGACCAGTGAGTAGCATAAAAGAAAGGCCCAGCCCCCTGTCCCATCATTCTCAGTCGTATAGAATACCAGGGGTGGGAGCATATGCTGCCATGGATAGGCACCAGGAAAGTTAAATTACGGTAAGTATGAAACAATTTTCCGTTTTCCTGGTGCCTCCATGGCAGCATACTATAAATAACTAGCAAAGACAAATGGGTGGGTAATGCTGAATATGCAAATCTTTAATTGGACAAAGACATGGCCGAATGAATAGTCCTTCTGCCGAACTCCACAGTTGTAAGCGACCCTGGGTCGATACGATAATGTTTGAAGAATGTATGACGTGATTACCATGAAGCGGCCCTGCAAGCCGTCTCTAAGGAAACGTTGGCCCTTGCCGCCCAGGAAGCCGAGACTGCCCTGGTTGAATGAGCTCTTACTTGTGAAGGTGGAGATAGCCCCTTGACTTTATAGGTTTTCTGGATGAGTTTGATGATCCATGACGATAGAGTCCTCTTGGTGGACTCCTTGCCTGTTTTTCCCGAAGGGGATGACGAACAGACTGTCTGAATAAGCTTGTGATTTCCAGATAGGCCCGAAGAACTCTAGCGATGTCTAGGTCGTGTCTGAGTCGCGTCTGCGTTTTGGAAAACCGGAAGAGCCCAAGGTTCTAGAAGATGAGAAGAAGAGGAGATCTTGGGGATGAACCCCTGCCTAGGGCGAAGTTCCACTCTGTCCAGAAAAAAGGTGATGTGATTTTCACTTATTCCTAGGGCATGCAGCTCGGAGACTCGTCTGCCAGAGGTGATGGCTAAGAGGAAGGCGGTTTGTAATGACAAATTCCAAAGAGAAGCCTGTTCCACCGGAGAAAATGGGGGGTTAGAAAGAACCTCCAAGACTAGGGTAAGATCCCATTGTGGAAAAGGGCGTCTAACGGGAGGACGGATTTTCAACACTTCTCTTAAAAAGGTAATCACTAGAGGATCTTCAGTCCATCTCTTGTTGGTCGCAGCCGAGATTGCTGCTACCTGAACTTTAAGGGAGCTTAGTCCCAATCCTAAATCCAATCCTGTCTGTAAGAAGGCCAAAACTTGAGAGGTAGAGGGAAGGACGGGGTAGAGGGTTTCCTGGCCTTCAACAGTGTCGAGATTACTTCAGGGGTACATCCTAAGGACTGAAACGTTCGCCTCTCAGTTTCCAAACCCGATGATCCAACCTCTGCGGATTCGGATGGCATAGTCCCTGCTGGGATAGTAGGTTGGGAAAAAGCGGAATCCTGATGGGGGGTTCCACACTGAGACGGATGGCTAGAGGGAACCACGGTCTCTTCGGCCAAAAAGGGAGTATCGTCAGGACTTGTACTGATTCTGTGAGAAGTCTATGGAGGAACTTCAGAATCAGCGTGCGGGGAGGAAAGGCATAAGCCATCGAGAAATTCCATGGGCATGTCAGGGCATCGACTGCTTCCGACTGAGTGTAGGGGAGGCGAGAGTAGAATCTGGGGAGTTTTGAGTTGTCCAGAGTGGCAAACATGTCCACTCAAGGAGGGTACCAGAGGTTGGCGATTTGGAGAAAAACTTGTGGATGTAGAGACCACTCGTTGTTGTCTGCGAACCTCCTGGATAGAGCGTCTGCCACTGTGTTCAGCCGGCCTGGAATGTAAACGGCCCTGAGATCTCATAGGTTCCTTTCTGCCCACAGCATAATGGGTTCGACCTCCCGAAGGAGGGTCCTTCTGCGAGTACCTCCTTGTCTTAGCAGGTATGCCACTGCTGTCTTGTTGTCTAATCTTAGGAGAACTCTGTGGCCTTGGAGGGGGGGTGCCAAGGAAATCAGAGCCGGGAATGCCGCTCTTAGTTCCAGCACGTTGGATACCACTCCTTTGGTTGAGTGAGACCATCTTCCCTGCTGCTTGACCTCCCCGCAATGGGCGCCCCATCCGTGCCCACTCGCATCGGACGTAAGGATGGTCCAGTTGAACGAGCCTAGGTGACGAGGGTTGGCAAGATTTTCCCTCTTCATCCACCAAAACAAGCTTCTGCGCATTAAGGCGGTCATTCGGATTTTCTGGGAGAGGTGTTGCTTTCTCCATTGTGACAGAAAACCTGTTTGGAAGAGCCTCAAGTGCCAGTGGGACTATGGCACCATGGGAATACAAGAGGACATTGTGCCTACTAGACTCATACACTGAGAGGCCGTCAGATGAGTACTCCGAATCACAGTGAACATCCTCTGTATGAAGATATCCATCTTCTGGCTGGTTAAGGTCACTGTCCCCACTTGGGTGTTGAACATGGCTCCCAGGTAAACCATCTGTTGTGTCGGGGACAGGTTGCTTTTTTGGAAATTTATGAGCCAGCCAAACTCCTGCAAAGTCCAAAGGAGAATTTCCCTGTGGGGAAGTTGATCCAGATTGCTTGCCAACAGGAGAATGTCATCCAGATAATGGTACACTCTCATCCCCCTCTCCCTGAGGGGGGCCAGGACAGTTATCAGGGTCTTGGTGAACACTCACGGAGATGTGCAGAGCCCGAATGGAAGAGCCTTGAACTGAAGGTGTATCTCGCCTACAGCGAACCTCAGAAATCTCTGGTGCTCTACGGAGGAAAAGGTGGGCAGTGATGCTCTGGGGAGGTAGAGAGGGGCATTGGTCCTCTGCATAAAAGAGAGGGGGGGGCACTAGTGCTCTGCGGAGGTAGAGGGGGGATACTTATGCTCTGTGGAGATAGACAGGGAAACTGGCACTCTACACGGGGGGGGGGGGGGGATTGGTGCTCTGCCTTAGGGTGGGGGGAACTGGCATTCAGCAGAGAAGGGGGGGCACTGGTTCTTTGTGGAGGGAGAATTGGGCTCTGATGCTCTGTGGAGGTAGAAGTGGGCAGTAGTGCTCTGTGGAGGTAGAAGGGTTATTGGTGTTCTGCGGAGGTAGAGGAGGGCACTGGTGCTCTGCAGAGTTAGAGGGGGGCACTGGTGGTCTGGCAACTGGCAACATTTTTGGATGATCGTCAGCTGCATCTAATAAGAGAAGGGAGATTTGTCCATCCGGACTGTATAGGAATCTAACATTTGCATAATGTATGGACAGCTGTCTTGAATGGTACACCTCTTCAAGTTCTGCGAGTGCATCTTTTCTTTTTAAGATTTTTAATATAAATATATACTGTGTATATATATATATAAGTACATTGTATATATTCTGACATACACATATATTATATTACCAAAAGTATTGAGACGCCTGCCTTTACACCCACTTTGTGCACTGGTCCAAATCATTTGGTGGAGGGGGGATTATGGTGTGGGGTTGTTTTCAGGGGTTGGGCTTGGTCTCTTTGTTCCAGTGAAGGAAACACTTAAGACATCAGCATATTATATATATATATAATAAGATATTTTGGACAATTTAATGCCTCCAACTTTGTGGGAACAGTTTAGGGATGGCCCTTTCCTGTTTCGACATGATTGACCAGTGCACAAAGCAAGGTCCATAAAGACATGGATGAGCAAGTTTGGGGTGGAGGAATTGACTGGCCTGCACAGAGTCCTAACCTCAACCCCATAGAATCCCTTTGGGATGAATTTGAGCGAAGACTGCGAGTCAGGACTTCTCTTGAACATCAGTGCCTAACCTCACAAATGCGCTCCTGGAAGAATGGTTGAACATTCCCATAGTGTCAGGAAAGGAATTACCATTTAGCAACAATAGAACGCTGGAGGCAGATCAGGTGTGTCACCACGCCCATCTCCCCAGCCCTATATAAAGCACTCTCTGGCTGTGCTTCAGTGCTGGTTTATCATCAGCTCTAGTACCTGTGATCTGTTTGTTTATCTGCGTTTCTGCTTTTGACCCGGCTTGCTCCTTGACCCATCTGCACTTCTCCTTGTTTGACCCCGGCTTTCCTGACGACTCTTTGCCTGAACCATACCTCTGCTGGATATTCTGTGTACCTACCTCGGCCTGGATTCCACGGACTCTCTCCTTGGCTTACCCGTCTGTACCTCCATTTCCTCGGACTGATTCACTGTGTATGACCCTCGGCCTGGCATTAACCTTTTGTCTCTTGTTTCAAGCATCTTTAGATCCTCTGGAAACGGTCCTGTGAGTCCACACCATACCATTCATCATACGGAATCCAACTGCATCCAGTGCTCCTTGGGACGTATCATCTCCTGTTCCACCTCCAGGGGTGATCTGCACCGAGCTGCAAAGGAAGCCCTCTCAGCACTTCAGCCTCCACCAAGGTAACTGTCACATAGACACATGCCTAAACCTTGTGGACAGTCTTCCCAGAAGATTTGAAGCTGTTACAGTTGCAAAGGGTGGGTCAACTCCATATTGAACCCTTTAGACTAAGACTGAGATGCCATTAAAGTTCATGTGCGTGTAAAGGCAGGCGTACCAATACTCACATTTTGGGAAATATTTTATTATATCTTTTTATGTGACAACACTGAAGAAATTACACTTTGCTACAATGTAAAGAAGTGAGTGTACAGCGCGTATAACAGGGTAAATTTGCTGTTCCCTCAAAATAACTCAACACATAGCCATTAATGTCTAAACCGCTGGCAACAAAAGTGAGTACACCCCTAAGTGAAAATGTCCAAATTGGACCCACTTAGCCATTTTCCCTCCCTGGTGTCATGTGACTCGTTAGTGTTACAAGGTCTCAGGCGTGAATGGGAAGCAGGTGTGTTAAATTTGGTGTGATAGCTCTCACTCTCTCATACTGGTCACTGGAATTTCAACATGGCCCCTCATGGCAAAGAACTCTCTAAGGATCTGAAAAAAAGGATTATTGCTCTAATAAAGTTATAAAGATAAAATATATAAACATAAAGATGTCCTAGTCTATAGGAAGATTACCAAGACCCTGAAACTGAGCTGCAGCGTGGTTATCCAAGACCATACAGCTGTCTAACAGGACAGGTTGCACTCAGAACAGGCCTCGCCATGGTCGACCAAAGTAGTTGAGTGCACCTGTTCCGGGTCATATCCAGAGGTTGTCTTTGGGAAATAGACGTATGAGTGCTGCCAGCGTTACTTCAGAGTTTGAAGGGGTGGTGGGTCAGTCTGTAAGTGCTCAGACCATATGCCACACACTGCATCAAATTAGTCTGCATGGCTTTCATCCCAGAAGGAAGCCTCTTCTAAGGATGGTGCACGTGAAAGCCCGCCAAACAGTTTGCATAAGACAAGCAGACTAAGGACATGGATTACTGGATCCATGTCCTGTGGTCTGATGAGACCAAAGTAAACTTATTTGGTTCAGATGGTGTTAAGCGTGTGTGGCGGCAACCAGGTGAGGAAGAGAAAGACAAGTGTGTCTTGCCTACAGTCAAGCATGGTGGTGGGAGTGTCATGGTCTGGGGCTGCATGAGTGCTGCCGGCACTGGGTAGCTACAGTTCATTGTGGGAACCATGAATGACAACATGTACTGTGACATACTGAAGCAGACCATGATCCCCTCCCTTCAGAGACTGGGCCGCAGGGAAGTATTCCAACATGATAACGACCCCAAACACACCTCCAAGATGACCACTGCCTTGCTAAAGAAGCTGAGGGTAAAGGTGATGGACTGGCTAAGCATGTCTCTACATCCAAACACTATTGAGCATCTGTGGGGGATCCTCAAATGGAAGGTGGATGAGCGCAAGGTCTCTAACATCCACCAGCTCTGTGATGTCATCATAGAAGAGTGAAAGAGGACTCCAGTGGCAACCTATGAAGCTCTGGTGAACTCCATGCCCAAGAGGGTTAAGGCAGTGCTGGAAAATAATGGTGGCCACACAAAATATTAACACTTTGGACCCAATTTGAACATTTTCACTTAGGGGTGTACACACTTTTGTTGCCAGCGGTTTAGACATTATTGGCTGTGTGTTGAGTTATTTTGAGGGGACAGCAAATTTACACTGTTATACAAGCTGTACACTCACTACTCTACATTGTAGCAAATTGTAATTTCCTAAGGGCTCTTTCACACGGCCGCTCCGTGTGAAAGCTCCGCTGCGGGACTTTTTTCTTTTTTTTTTCACGGAGCGGATGACATTTGTGTCATCCGCTCCGTGTGTCCGCATATCATCCCATCCATTTGCGGATGATATACGGACATAATGTAAGTCTATGGGGATTGCGGATGTCAGCGGATGACACCGCTGACATCCGATTTTCCTTCCTTTCCGTTTTTTGAAAGGAACAAAAATAGGGTTCTGTTCCGTTCCAAAAAACGGAACAGAACTGAAAGGAAGAAAATCGGATGTCAGCGGATGGTATTCCGCTGACATTCGCAATGCCATAGACTTACATTAGGTCCGCAAATCATCCGCAAAAAAATAGGATGATTTGCGGACACACGGAGCGGCCGTGTGAAAGAGCCCTAAGTGTTGTCACAAGAAAGAATATATTAAAATATTTACAAAAATGTGAGAGGTGGACTCACTTTTGTGAGATACTGTATATATATATATATATATATATATATATATATACTGCTCGAAGAAAATTAAAGGAATATTTTTTAATCAGTTTGGCATCAAGTCAATTAAACTCCTGGGATATTGATCTGGTCAGTTAAGTAGCAGAGGGGGTTGTTAATCAGTTTCAGCCGCTTTGGTGTTCATGAAATTAAAAACAGGTGCACTGGATGGGCAACAATGAGACAACCTCCAAAACAGGAATGGTTTAATAGGTGGAGGCCACGAACATTTTTTTTCCCTACTCATCTTTTTTGACTGTTTTTCACTAGTTTTGCATTTGGCTAGGGTCAGTGTCACTACTGGTAGCATGATGCAATACCTGGACCCTTTAGAGGTTGCACAGGCAGTCCAACTCCTCCAGGATGGCACATCAATATGTGCCATTGCCAGAAGGTTTGCTGTGTCTCCCAGCACAGTCACCATCTGCTGTCTCATTAGGAGCGTGCCCCGACATTGCCAGGCATGCATACAAACACGTGGGGGGCCATACAAACTACTGGGTACCATTTTGAAATGCTGCAATGAAATTTCAGCAAAATTAACTAGCCTGCTGCATCATTTTTTCACTTTGATTTTTGGGGTGTCTGTGAATTCAGCCCTCTGTAGGTTGATCATTTTCATTCCCATCAAACAATGTGGCATTCCTTCATTCCTAACACATTAGCCAGTCCATATCAGTATAGATATCCAGCATGAGATCTTTTCCCCATAGTGATCCGTTGTGTTTCAAAGTGTTCCTTGAATTTTTTTGAGCAGTGTATACTGTGTATATCTAGTGTATACTGTGTGTGTATATATATATATATATATATATATATACACAGTGTACACTGCTCAAAAAAATTCAAGGAACACTTTGAAACACAACGGATCACTATGGGGAAAAGATCTCATGCTGGATATCTATACTGATATGGACTGGCTAATGTGTTAGGAATGAAGGAATGCCACATCGGATCTCTATATATATATATACACGTATGTATATATATATATATATATATATATATATATATATATATATATATATATATATATATATATATATATATATATATACATACAGTATATATATATATATATATATATACACACACACACACAATATGTAGTATATATATGTGTGACTGTGTACCATGTGCTCTCTGTTTAATATCAAGCATGGAGTATGTGTAAAGGAATAAATACTACAAATTCCTGAGCTCCTAGCCGCAGCTCGTCTTGTGCCGGTTTTATATATACATTAGGCCACATAGTCACAGAGCTTTCTATAAACACTCACAGTTCTTTTGCACACAGAAGTTAAGTAGATAACACCAATCTGAAGAGGCTGCATGGATATATTCTATTTCCTTTTTCTAAAACAGCTTGGTCTGCTGCTTGATATGAAATGCAGAAAACAGCTAAGCCCTGCAATGTTGGAAGGTAAAAACAAAAAAGTTACTGTCTTTGGCAAGCTATGTGTGAGTGTGTTTTTCAATGTAACTTCCTGATCGGTCAGGGCTGGCCTCACAAAAGGGTTCCGTTCCTGTCCAGACACATTGCAGACTTCTGGCAAAATAGCCAGAGCTCACGAAAATTTACACAGCCCTGGCATGCGGCCAGGCCCAGGGCTGAGCTGAGACTTGGACTGCCTTGTGTTACTGATTCCATTTTTGGCAGTAATGGGGGTGGCTCTTTCTGTATGCAGGGTCAGAACTGTTGAAAGGAATAACAGTTAAGAGCACAGAGAGCAATTCATGTAATTATATCTGTCAGATGACTTATAATCAGTGTTCTTACAGTTGCTTGCTGCTCTTGTGGTTTTTGGTTTTTCATGCTTGTGCGACCGGGATATTAATGTAGAACATGCACGCTAAAAAAAAAAAGGAAAAATGTTGCTGTTGATTTTTAAAACTTTCTTATTAAAAGTGGCAATCTGTGCACTGACTCTGGTTGTAAAAACATATGGTGAAATAAGTCATTGAATTTAATCCCTGAACATTTCTGCATGTGCATTTTCTTTACTTGATTGCTTCACTAAATACATTTTACTTGGATGTTGAGTTTATGTTATTAAACAATATGTTAGGTATATTTTTTATTAAAGAGGAACTTAGCTCCCCCAGGAGGTTCATTTTAATAATAACCCCTTAATACCTCTATGATTTAGCTTCATACCTTAAATGGTTTAGCAAACTCACCTACCCACCAAAAACAGCAATGGTCAACCAAAAGCTGCTGCACCTGAAGCCCCACACCACCATCTTCTCTGTGACATCATCAGGAGGCCAACTGTCTGTTCTGGGTCCTTATGTGTCTGAAAATGACTCACCTGCCGGTGGCACTGTAGCTCCCAGATCCATAGGCTGCAGTTCCAGTGTCCACCAGCGGGTGTCTCTCAGCAGCCAGAAGCTGATATCTCATGTAATCAGTCATCACCTGATGCTGGTTTCAGGATGTGCATGCTCTTCCTCACTGCCTTGGTGTTGTCTCCATATGCCCCTGACCTGCATGCCTGAGTCCCTGCATCCTGATCCTGGACCCTGATCCTGACCCTGCAGCCTGATTCCTTCCGACTGGCTTACTCCATCTCCTGTTACCCTCTCCCTGTTCTGTCTTGTTCCCAGCTCCCTCTGCTTGATCTCCTGTTTATGACCCCAGATCTGTTACGATTACGATTCGTTTATCCTGTTTTCTGTATATATTTGGTTTGAGCAGTTGTTCATTGTGTGTCACTATTGTTTGGTTATCTGGTTGGATTTACACAGTTGTAGTTTTCTGGAGGTGCGTTTACATTTGTGTTATTCACTTATTTTTAAATAAATTATATTCTTTTATACTATATTTGTGCCTAATATTCTCTGTGGCAGTCCACACATTTCTGGTTATACCTGTTACTGACATTATGATGATTAGTACGCTTTCATAGATCCCAACTGTCCCTGATTTCAAGGGACTGTCCCTCAGAGGAACAAAGTCCCTCTTTCCTCCTCATTTGTCCCTCATGTTTCACAGTGCTAAATCTTTCATTCAATTTCTAAATGATTGCATTTGTAAATTCCAAAAACCAATATAAAGGAATAGTACTGGTAAAAAAGCACTTGTGGGTTTACCCAATTTTTTTTGTACAATTCTCCTTTAACCGATTGCTGACCGCCGCACGACTATTTACTGCGGCGGTCAGCCTGTGAGGCTCTAGGGAGAGAGCGTGCGCCGCAGGAGGCGCGCTCCCACTCCCGTGCGGTCACGGACCCCCCCCGCGCATCTGCCTGGCGGACCCGTTGTCCGCCGGGCACTCGCGATCGTCCGTTACACCGGAAGAAAGGCAGGCGGCTAATGTAAACAAAGCCGCCTGTCATTCTTCCCTGTGTAAGAATGAAGATCACATGGTTCTACTATGTAGGACCGTTGATCTCTGTTCTTACACTAGTAACCACAGCCAATCACAGTTAGAAACACGCCCCTAGGGACACACTTAACCCCTCCCTCTCCAATAGAGTTAACTCCTTCACTGCCAGCGTCATTTTTGCAGTAACAGTGCATATGTATAGCACTGATTACTGCAGTAATGTCACTGGTAACCCCAAAAGTGTCAAAAATGTCAGTCAAGGGTCCGATCTGTCTGCCGCAATGTCGCAGTCCTGCAAAAAAAATCGCAGATCGCCGCCATTACTCGTTAAAAAAAAAAAACAACAAAAATGACAAAAATCTTTCCCTTAGTTAGTAAACGCAATAACTTTTGCAAAATACGCTTTTTACGATTTTTTTTACCAAACATAGGTAGCATAAAACAAATTGGCATAAAATGTTAAAAAATTTTGATTTTTAAATTTTTTTGGGGGAATTTCATATAAAAAATGTGAAAAATATTGTTATTTTTGCAGAATTGACGCTCTTTTTTTGTTTATAGCGCATGATCAAAAAATCGTACAGGTGATCAAATACCACCAAAAGAAAGCTCTGTTTGTGGGAAAAAAAGGACGTCAAATTCGTTTAGGTACAGCGTGGCACGACTGCGCAATTGTCCGTTAAAGTCACGCAGTGCCGAATCGCAAAATAGGCCCTGGTCAGGAAGGGGGTAAAATCTTCCGGGGCTTAAGTGGTTAGGGAGCATGGCAGGGGGTGTGTCCTATGCCTACATACTTTTGCCAATAGGTGTCCCTCATTCCCATCTCAGAGCGTTGGGAGGTATGCATATTTATAGTGGGTTCTACACAGCCCCGAAGCCTCCTGGAATCCACAGTTATCCCAAGAAACTTCAGGCAGAGAGGACATCATTCTGGTGTAGGTTAGAAATGCAGACATGCAGCAGGTTGTGGTCCACAAAAAAGGTCCCCTGTATAAATAAAGTTGTTTAATTTTCTTGAGACATGTATCTTTTTGTAAAGCTTGCTTCAAAAGAGAATGTACATACTGTATATAGAAATGTTGCCAGTTACAGGAACAGACTGCTTGTTGAAATGCTTTGCCCTAAAATGGCATTCAAAGTATCACACTATATCAGGGGTCTCCAAACTGTGGCCCACGGGACAGATGTGGCCATGTGCTTGCCTTTATCCAACCTTGGGGCACTATTCCTCCCACTGACACTAATGATGGGGAACTAATTCTCCCACTGACACCAGAGATGGGGCACTATTCCTCCAACTGACACCAGAGATGGGGCGCTATTTCTACCACTGAAACCAATGATGGGGAACTAATTCTCCCACTGACACCAGAGATGGGGCTCTATTCCTTCTCCTGAAACCAATGATGGGGAACTAATTCTCCCACTGACACCAGAGACGGTGCACTATTCCTCCAACTGACACCAGAGATGGGGCACTATTCCTACCACTGAAACCAATGATGGGGAACTAATTCTCCCACTGACACCAGAGATGGGGCACTATTCCTCCAACTGACACCAGAGATGGGGCACTATTCCTACCACTGACACCAGAGATGGGGCGCTATTTCTACCACTGAAACCAATGATGGGGAACTAATTCTCCCACTGACACCAGAGATGGGGCTCTATTCCTTCTCCTGAAACCAATGATGGGGAACTAATTCTCCCACTGACACCAGAGACGGTGCACTATTCCTCCAACTGACACCAGAGATGGGGCACTATTCCTACCACTGAAACCAATGATGGGGAACTAATTCTCCCACTGACACCAGAGATTTGGCACTATTCCTCCAACTGAAACCAGAGATGGGGCTCTATTCCTTCTACTGAAACCAATGATGGGGAACTAATTCTCCCACTGACACCAGAGACGGTGCACTATTCCTCCAACTGACACCAGAGATGGGGCACTATTCATACCACTGAAACCAATGATGGGGAACTAATTCTCCCACTGACACCAGAGATGGGGCACTCTTCCTCCAATTGAAACCAGAGATGGGGCACTATTCCTACCACTGAAACCAATGATGGGGAACTAATTCTCCCACTGACACCAGAGATGGAGCACTATTCCTCCAACTGACACCAGAGATGGGGCACTATTCCTACCACTGAAACCAATGATGAGGAACTAATTCTCCCACTGACACCAGAGATGGGGCACTATTCATCCAACTGACACCAGAGATGGGGCACTATTCCTACCACTGAAACCAATAATGGGGAACTAATTCTACTACTGACACCAGAGATGGGGCACTATTCCTCCAACTGACACCAGAGATGGGGCACTATTCCTACCACTAAAACCGATGATGGGGAACTAATTCTCCCACTGACACCAGAGATGGGACACTATTTCTTCCACTGAAACCAATGATGGGGAACTAATTCTCCCACTGACACCAGAGACGGGGAACTATTTCTCCAACTGAAACCAGAGATGGGGCACTATTCCTACCACTGAAACCAATGATAGGGAACTAATTCTCCCATTAACACCAGAGATGGGGCACTATTCCTCCAACTGACACCAGAGATGGGGCACTATTCCTCCCACTGAAACCAATGATGGGGAACTAATTCTCCCACTGACACCAGAGACAGGGCACTATTCCTCCAACTGACACCAGAGATGGGACACTATTCCTACCACTGAAACCAATGATGGGGAACTAATTTTCCCACTGACACCAGAGATGGGGCTCTATTTCTCTCACTGAATCCAATGATGTAATTTTTTTTTTTTTTTTATCTCATTGACCACTAATCCTATGGCACTGTTTACTCCCACTACTGCCAGGTCATTTTCTACTCCCACTGGCCACAGTCTGGCCCGCCTAAAGTTTGAAGGGCAGTAAACTGACCCTTTGTTTTGGAAGTTTGGACTATATAATGCATTACCCGTGCCATTTTTAAGTTTACCTCCTGACTTTTTTTTTTTTTAAAGGAAATGTGAAGGCAGAAGGTTTTTTTTCTTAAAGTGATTGTAAAGTCTGTTTTTTTTTAATTTATTTATTTTTTTTAAATACCAAACACATTATACTTACCTCCTCTATGTAGTGGTTTGCACAGAGCAGCCCAGATCCTCCTCTTCTCAGGTCCCTCTTTGGCACTCCTGGCCCCTCCCTCCTGTCAAATGCCCCCACAGCAAGCAGCTTGCTATAGGGGCACCCGACCTGCAGCTCTGTGTGTCCATTCAGACACGGGGCTGTCACTTGGCCCCACCCCCTCTATGTCCTGATTGGCTACCTGACTTAAGATAAAAAAAAACCTTCTGTGTGCAGCAGCCTCCTAATACTTACCTGAGCCCATCTTTATCTAGCGATGATGCAGGAGTTTTTTAGCTGCCTGGGACTCTCCCCCTTAATCAGCTGAGACAGCAGCATGGCGCGATTGGCCCCCACTGCTATCAATCAAAATCAGTCAGCCAATCAGGAGAGAGAGGGGGCCAGGTTGCGGCTCAGTGTCTGAATAGACACAGGGAGCTGTGACTCGGTTTGGGTGTGTAACGCTCCTGCGTTTTTGTAACAAGATGGATTTGCAGCTGCAGAAATCTCCACTCAGCAGTCATGTAGAGATGTGTTGAAATACCAATTCCAACTCCCAAGACTCATCACTGTGGCCTGCCTGATTCAGCATACAAATATACACACTCAATAAGATGTTCCTGGAGTGATAGATGTATATAGCAGTATAGTGGTGATGTGCTGAAGGGACAGGTATGAACAGTGACAGTAGATGGCAAGCACTCAAGTGAAATGTTCAGGAGAGTATAGATGGTAACAGGTAGGATGCAGATAGGTTAGCAATCATGTATGGTAGTAGGTGGTAGGATAGCAGATGACATACAGGAGAGACTAACCCAGTGCAAGGATAGATGTCAGTAGGCTCAAGAGCTAGCAATCTAAATAACAGTGCAGATGATAGGTTTAGTATTGCATAGAGAGTGACAGTCTTTAGTGAGCAATAGATATAGTGTAAGTAGGTTTTATGGAGGTTTCCCCTGCGGGGTACTTATCACTAGAGAGTAGGTTAGTAGCGGGGTCCGGTAATGAGGAGTGATCCGGTAATGAGATACAGGGATCAGGAGCGAGGTTCCGGTCTGTTCAAGGCAAAGAAAAGCAACTGGAGGTTCCGACAGCGAGACACACTAGCAAGCATGTGGACAGCCAAGCAGGTTGAACGAACGATGTGAGTGAGACCGCCGGCGGTTGAAATAGCCGCTCTGCGGCGCTCAGCAGTGACCTCATCGCTCTTAAAGGTATATGCGTACCACCTAAAGGGAAAGGTGGGACGCATTGAAAAGAAAGTAGTAAATAAGGGTACTAGAGGTACCAGAATCTTACAGGGTGCCCACACAGCAAGCAGCTTGCTGTGGGGGCACTCAACAGAAAGGATGGGCCAGGAGCCCCAAAGAGGGACCTGAGAAGAGGAGGATCCAGGCTACTCTGTGCAAAACTACTGCACAGAGCAGGTAAGTATAACATGTTTGTTTTTTTTTTGTTTTTTTAAAAAGGAGACTTTACAATCACTTTAAGCTTTGGATACAGTGGGGAAGGGTTGACCCCACCGGAGAGAGCTCTTCTTACCTCCTCTCTATAAAACAATAGAGTAAGAAATTAAAGCTGAACTCCTGCCACAAAAAAATCATTAAAATATATTCTTTAATAGCCACAGAGAATAAAAATCCACTTTTTGTGCACGAAATGCTTTTGCAAAACTACTATAGGTAAGACATTGTTAAAATAGCAGCAACATCACTGTGCTAATAAAACTTAAAGCGGTTGTATCCCGCTTTTTGACACTTTTACCTACAGGTAAGCCTATAATAAGGCTTACCTGTAGGTACAAATAATATCTCCTAAACCGGCACGGTTTAGGAGATATTTACAGTGCATGCAGCCGCTCGCGCGAGCGGCGCATGCGCTCTGAAGGTCCGGGGGGACCTTCAATTAACTTGCCGGGAGCTTGCCGGAAAAATCACTCCCGCGCGCATGCGCGGGAGTGACGTCATCGCGGCTCCGGCCAATCAGCGCGCTGGAGCCGTCTCTTCCGGCCAATCAGCGCGCCGGAGCAGCCGAACCCGGAAGAGACGACGAGGGATCATGGCAGCGCCCGCATCGATGTCCGGGGGTCCGTGTCGGGGCTTCGTTTTAAGGTAAGTTAAACATAATGGGCTAGTATGCGATGCATACTAGCTCATTATGCCTTTGTCTTGCAGGTTTTTTTTTTTTATTTTTTTTTTTCATAGGGTTTACAACCGCTTTAACACAAATCTGCGCTTGTAATAAAATAATCTGCAGAAACAGCTGCTAAACACTATACCCTTATACCAGGCATTCAACATAAGAGCCATACTTCATTTTACTACAGTGGAGTTGCTCCCCTGTGCTGTACAGTGCCTGTGCAGAGAGCAGAGCTTGGGTGGGACCCAGCAGGCCGAGGGCATGAATACATGTTAATTTTCCCTGCACAAGAAGAAAGAAGAGCAGTGATTGCTCTGAATTACATGAGGTGACCAGATTTTTTAAAAAGAAATCCAGGGAGATTTTTTTTATTGGCAAATGGCACAAGACTGCATAATACACAGAGCGCTGGGCACAGGACTGCGTAATACACAGAGCTCTGGGCACAGGACTACATAATACACAGAGTGCTGGGCACAGGACTGCGTAATACACAGAGCTCTGGGCACAGGACTACATAATACACAGAGTGCTGGGCACAGGACTGCGTAATACACAGAGCTCTGGGCACAGGACTACATAATACACAGAGTGCTGGGCAAAGGACTGCAAAATACACAAAGCGCTGGGTACAGGACTGCATAATATGAAAATGGGGCTGGTTGGGGGAATGGAGCTTAAAGGTGAGACCACATCCCGATAACTTGAAAAAGAGGAGAGCACCCCCCAATGGGACTTTAAAGGTCTTCCAAAAATAATGTACTGCTGTTAAGCAATGAAAAAAAGGTGTTTTATGTAAAAAATATAATTTTATTCAAGCAGAGTAAAAAAGAAAAAAGACATAATACATAATAACTACATATGAAACAGACATGGGTGGCTAGCCCTAAAATGACCACATCATATGGTAACTAGGTACAATGTAACAGTATAGTAGGTACAACAAGTGGTAATTACACCCGACGCGTTTCTGGAAAATTATCCATCTTCAGGGGTGTTGTGACATACATTTGTGACAAACAGAGTACCTATGACATAGATGAGTCAAAAAACTAAAGCCCTAAATTTAAAATCATATGCGAATCGTCCAGTCTCTGCAGGAATGAGGGACGGAATGACATGGTCCCGGCCAATCTCCCAATGGAGGAAAACAACCACGAAGCCCAGCGAGACCGCCAAAAGGGGCATAAAAAGGCCAGGGCTACAAAGATTGCTGGATTATGGCAGGATGCTGTGCAAGATGGTAATGGGGCAAAAAAGGAGGATAGCAGGGCCACCTATCCCGGAGTGCCGACTAGAAGGAGACCAGAGACCTGTACATTGCTCATAAGCGCCTGCTAGCGGCCGCAAGGCCGCGCAGCAACCCAATCCAGTGAAGGCTGTGATCACAGGACACAGCCAAGACGAGATCATAATATGCTCGCTGTGGTTGGCCCTCCTGATCACATGACAGCTGTGTCCAATCACATCCTCCACAATGTAAACAGAGACGCTTGTCTCTGTGACAGTTCTCCCTTTGGAGCTCAGTGAGGGGGAGGGGGTGGTTGGGGAATCTGCAAGATCTGTGACAGATCGGTGTGTAAGGATGATTTTACACACAGAGCTGTCACAGATGCCCCACAAACAGTACACCAAGCACCACTGTCACCCCCTGTCCCCATACACATCTGTCAGTGTCTCCATAAAACATCTGTACCAGTGCACAAAACATCTGTCTGTCCCCCATCACATCTGTACCAGTGCACAAAACATCTGTCAGTCCTCCATCACACCTGTACCAGTGCACAAAACATCTGCCAGTCCCCCATTACGTCTGTACCAGTGCACAAAACCTGTCACTGTCCCATCACATCTGTACCAGTGCAAAAACATCTGTCCTTCCCTCATCACATCTGTACCAGTGCACACAACATCTGCAATAGTGCAACAGTGTACTATTGTGATATCAACATCTGTCAGTGCCCACCGGTAGCCAATAAATATCTGTCAGTGTACCAGTGTCCCAGCAATAAAGAAATAAAACATTTAAAGCGCCCCCATGCTTGCATGTAAAGGCAAATGCACACGTTGGATCTGTACGCATATGTAAACTGTGATAGCACCACACATGTGAAGTATCGCCATGAAGGTCAGAGTGAGAGCAATAATTCTAGCACCAGACCACCTGTGTAACTCTAAACTGGTAACCAACAAAGGCCTATAAAGCGACTCCTATGGAGATTTTCAAATGCCAAAGTTTGTCGCCATTTTACAAGTGTGCGCAATTTTAAAGCAGGATTTGTTTGGTATCTATTTACCCAGCGCAATACCATGTTTTACATTTATTAAAATGTATTCATGCATTAGTGTGTAAAATTGCGTTCCAAAAACTGCAGCGCAAATACCAGGTGACATAAAAATTAGCAAAACCAACCATTTTATTCTCCAGAGCCTCTTCTACAAATATATAATGTTTTCTAGCAAAAATACAGATTTTTGCTTGTAAACAAAAAAGGTCAGAAGAAGGCCTGGTCTTAAAGTGAATTAGGGCTGAAGGTGCTATTTACTTTACCCCTATGTGCTTTACCCCTAGGCCAGTTCTGACATTTCTCTCGCACATGTAAAAATCACCATTCTTTTGCTAGGAAAATACTTAGAACCCAGAAACATTATATTTATATATATATATATATATATATATATATATATATATATTTTTTTTTTTTTTTCGTTTGCAGAGGCTCTAGAGAATAAAATGGTGGATGTCGCAATAATTTATGTCACAATGTATTTGCGCAGCGTTTTTTTCAAAACAAATTCTTTGGATAAATTTTAGTGAACACGATATAATACCCAGCATTTTTGTAAAATATAAAATATGATATCACACCAAGTAAATAGATACCTAACATGTCACTTGTAACATGTAATTGACATTTATTTTTTAACACTGTACGATTATTATAATTTTTTTATCAACTTTATTGCTATCACAAGGGATCAACAACATCCTGTAATAGCATGGGCCATGACAGGTCCTCTTTATGGAGAGATCTTTTAGACCCCAGATCTCTCCTCTGGCCTGCAAAGCATTTGATCAAACCAAGATCAGTTTGATCAGATGCTGTACTACCCGGTAACTGCTTGTCAACAAACGAACTGAAACCGGAAGTGACTAAATCCTCGTCGCTTCACGTTTCCGATGTCACAGAATAACTTCCACACTTCCTAGAAAATGCAGTTGCATCCTTACCGGGCTCCTGGATTGGACAAAAGTGCCAAAAAAGCACCCTTCCTCCGCCTGTAGAAGTGATCGAGTGGCTGTATAGCCACAAAAAAATCACTTCTACATTAAAGAGAATTGCCACCTGCAGGCATCATCCTGGTATAACTACTTCAACTCAAGGATATTATATGATGTTCTATGAGCAGCAAACGGTTATATAATTGCTTCAAAACAAACTTTCCTGGCACAAACATCGCAGCAAGCTTGTGGTAGTCTACTGCCTTGGATTGGCACCAGGAAAAAAGCATGATGGTAAATATTTGATACAATTTACCATTTTCCTGGTGCCATAATGGCACCATATTACCAAATGTATGCTGCTGTGGATTGTCGCCAGGAAAGGAAAATTACAGTAAGTAATCAATGCAGTTTTCTGTTGTAAGTGGAACTGCAAGTAATAGAAAAAAATATAAGATCTATGATGCAGTCTGTCTGTAGCATTAACACAGCTGTATTCATTTTTATGAGTCACCCTAGTAACATTGTTTTACTAAATCACCTAAAGTTACTTTTTACAAATCTTTTTTATATCTTTGCTACATCACAGTGTGTATTTATAATTTAGTGATGGGAAGCCCTGGAGTGGGGAAGCAGGAGCAATCTTGGTAAATTCTGGACATTTTTAGGACTCATAGGCAAACTACTGTAAAAAAGGGCATGGGAAGGGAGACAATGCTATTGGGGATATACTGTATATTATTGCAAAAAGGGGTCTTTTCATTTGACTTCAAGTGTAACATTGAAAAAATACACAAATCTGTTAAATAATTTCTTGTGGCATGCTTTATGAAACAACAGATTCTAATTTACTTACAATATGGCTGCTTTGTGCTCCCACCCTTTTATAGTAAAGGGTGGGCTTAACCAAAAGCCCCCTTATTGGTCCTTTTAGTCTGCTGGCCATAGTTTAATAGCCATTTGCTGCAATATGGTGTAAAAAACAATCTGCCATGCAAATTTGCACATAAATTCACCAGGACCTAAATCTTGATCCTGCAGGATTTTCCTCAAACCCATGGTAGCATCAATACCTAACCTGATCCCTAAGCTCTCCCCCATGACTGTTCATATACGTATATGCGGCCTCACTGAAGCGGGTCCTTCCCTAGGACTGCATATATGTGCACATGTGTTTGCTGGGAGCGTTATTAGGAACTGAGAAGTCCAGTTCCTGTTCACCTGAATACTCTAATAGCCTCTGATTTGCTATCATATTGATCAGTTACTATACAGCTTGCCCTTGTGTGTGTTTTCTCCTCTGAATGGGGAGAAAGATAAATTATATCTTTTTCTCCTTGCCAGAGAAGAAAAATGTGAACAAACAAAAGTGTTTAAAAAAAAAAAAGAAAATCATAAAAAAAAAGAAAAATTACCTAGATGAATGTTTAATCTAGGTCAGTGTTGATCCGACTTGCGGTGCGACTTCCATTCAAATCAATAGGCTCCCATAGGGAACCATTGATTTTGAATGGAGGCAGAAAAAACGCTGCTAAAAGCAACGTGGCCAAACGTGCAATAACGCCAATGGAAAAAGCTACTGAAAGCACGTTTAACAGCTGCTTTTTCCCGGCGTCAGAACTAGCTTTGCAGCACGTTTTTTCTTACGTCCCATGTACATGGAGACTAAGAGTTAGAATTAGGGTCAAGGTCAGGTTCAAAGGTTTGGTCAAAGGTCAGAGTGTATTTTTGGTAAGAATAAAATAAAACAAAAAATTACTGTATTTATCGGTATATAACACGCACTTTAATTTAGGAGGGAAATTTTAGGAAAATAGCTTAACTTTGAAATAAAATTTTTTTTTTTTTTTATCAAATTCAGTCTTACGAGTGCCTATGAATGCAGCCTCATCAGTGCTGGGTTCATGCAGCCTCATCAGCGCAGGGTTCATGCAGCCTCATCAGCGCAGTGTTTTTATGCAGCCCCACCAGCGCAGTGTTCATGCAGCCTCACCAGCGCAGTGTCCATCAATGCAGCCTCGCCAGTGCAGTGTCCACCAATGCAGCCTCGCCAGCGCCGTGTCCACCAATGCAGCCTTGCCAGCCCCTTGTCCACCAATGCAGCCTCACCAGCACCGTGTCCACCAATGCAGCCTCGCCAGTGCAGTGTCCATCAATGCAGTCTCACCAGCGCAGTGTCCACCAATGCAGCCTCACCAGTGCCATGTCCATCAATGCAGTCTCGCCAGCGCAGTGTCCGCCAATGCAGGGCAACAGCAAAAGTAGCCTCGCCAGCGTCATTGCATAGAGCGGCGATATACCGGTACTTAAAAAAAAACAGGCTGAGAGGAGAGGGGGCGGACCAGACTGAGGAGAAGCGAGGAAGAGCGGCCTCTGTATTCAGAAGTCCCGGCGCCTATGACAGACGTCACAGGTCCCACGTCCCGGCATTGGGCCACTGTGCTGTCTATCATAGGAGGCGGGACTTCCTATGACAGCAACCGCTCGTCCTTTCTTCTACTGGGCCCGGCCCGCCCCCCTTCTCTGCCCTGTCAGCGCTGCCTGGACTGTTTTCTTTTTTAATACATCGGCGTATAACACGCACTGGCGTTTTGCCTTCCATTTTTAGGAGGAAAAAGTGCGTGTTATACGCCGATAAATACGGTAAATTAGTATCAGTGTCAGGAAGGATAAAAAACAAAAACAAAAAAAAAGCAAACTATAATCTATCTGGAAAAAGGGCGGTGCAACCATAATGCGGATTAGGCAACCGCCTTAGGGTGTCAGGATGCGAGGGTAGGTAAAATCTGCTGGGGATTTGGATTTTTATGTGCTGCAGACATGTGCTTTTAACATACTTCCTGGCCCCTATTACCAAGGTGTCTGCTTTCAGAAAATATATAATGTTTTGGGGGTTTTAAGCAATCTTTAGGCCTAAAATGATTTTTAAAACATGTAAACAAAAGAATTTAATGAAATTGCTTTGGGACTCACCTGCCAGCTGCCCTTAGCCAGTGAGGGTAAGCGAGTGAATGCATAACCAGGGGGGGGGGGGGGTTGGGTGCAGAATGCACCTTCGCCTGAGTAGCCAAGATACTTGCATCGGCCCTGTCTGGAAACAAGTAGTTGTAAAATGAAACTTTGATTTTTCCACTTCCTTTAACCACTTAAGCCCCGGAGGATTTGGCTGCTAAAGGACCAGGGTTTTTTTTGCGATTTTTTACTGCGTGACTTTAACGGACAATTGCGCGGTCGTGCGACGCTGTACCTAAACGAATTTGACATCCTTTTTTTCCCACAAACAGAGCTTTCTTTTGGTGGTATTTGATCACCTGTGCGATTTTTTGATCACGCGCTATAAACAAAAAAAGAGCGTAAATTTTGCAAAAATAACAATATTTTTCACATTTTTTTATATGAAATTCCCCAAAAAAAAAAGTAAAAATCAAAATTTTTTAACATTTTTCGGCCAATTTGTTTTATGCTACCTATGTTTGGTAAAAAAATCGCAAAAAGCGTATTTTGATTGGTTTGCGCAAAAGTTATCGCGTTTACTAACAAAGGGAAAGATTTTTGTCATTTTTGGTGTTTTTTTTTTTAACGCGTAATGGCGGCGATCTGCGATTTTTTTTTCGGTACTGCGACATTGCGGCGGACAGATCGGACCCTTGACTGACATTTTTGACACTTTTGGGGTTACCAGTGACATTACTGCAGTAATCAGTGCTATACATATGCACTGTTACTGCAAAAATGACACTGGCAGGGAAGGGGTTAACTTTATTGGACAGGGAGGGGTTAAGTGTGTCCTAGGGGCGTGCTTTCTACTGTGTAGGGACATTCCTATTGGTGTAAAAGCAAAGATCAACCGTTCTACATAGTAGAACGGACAGATCTTCACTTTTACACAGGGAGAACTGACAGGCAGCTTGTTTACACAAGCTGCTCTGTCTTTCTCCCTTCACAGGAGCGATCGCAGTGTGACTGGCGGACATCGAGTCCGCCGGTCACACGCACTGACTTGCCTGTGAACGAGCCGCGGCGGGCGCGCGCCTCGGCGGGCGCGCGCCCGCCCGCGATAGGCTCGCAAGTCAGTGACAGGCGAGTGACGTACCGATACGTCACTCTGCCTGGCCGGGGCTGACCGCCGCAGTATATAGTCGTGCGGCGGTCGGCAACCGGTTAACAGGGGACCAACACTGTTCATCTTGCAGTGAAATCATGCTGTTTTACCAGCCTGTTGACAGGATAGTCCTAGATAGACCATTTGTTTTAAATGGACTTTAGGTAAGCAAAAAACAAATTCAACTCCAGCTAACAGTTAAAACAATAGATTTTTGTAAATGTGTAAAACATGAAAATGTAAAATCTGATCATTTTAAGCACTCCTGTAGTGTTAAGCTAACCATAGACTAATCAAAAATTGGTCAGTTTAGCAGACACCTGCCAAATGTCATTGTGTGCTCCCCCTCAATTGTTTGTTTGACTTCTGTTGCAGGGAAATGTTGGAAATTTGTTCTCAAAAAGTGACTGTAGCCAATCAGCTGCAGCCACTGATCAGTGTATTCTGACAGCTTTAGGTGCTACTGTCTGTCAGAATACTGCAGAATATTTACAAAAATGCGAGGGGTGTATTCACTTTTGTGAGATACTGTGTGTCTTTTTTTTTTTTTTTTTCAATGCTTCAATTTGTTTTGCTACTAGTTCCGATATAAGTTGACTTTGACGTCATTGTTTTGGGAAAGAACCCAAATAATTTTTCACATTTTTCCCATAGTACTACTATAAGCTGGAAATGGCAGGGCCAAAGTTTATTTGGATTAATACAAAATGAATTTACGGATTTCTCAATACCAAATATTCCATTCTGAATTATGCACGTAGCCAAACCTTTTTGATCGACAAGTGTCTTTGACTAAAAAAAATTCCTGTACACTCACAGACTAAAGAGTGTTATACTTCTCCAATAGTATCTGTAGCGAAGATGAAGGGGACTTTTATGTCTACCTGTTCTTTGGAAACAAGTTGTAGTTATGACTATTGAACTGGAACTGTTTTATCTACTCTATACAAACTGTGTTATTGATTCCTATAGGCCACCGTTCTAAGCACATTAAAGCAGGAACTTTACCTGTAACAACTTGATAAAAAAATATTGTTCTTTAACAAAGGAACAAACATTCCACATTAATAACTATGCTACCAAAATGAGTGTGTATTGTAAATTCCCTCCAGCATTGCTCCTGTCTTTTCCTGCTGGAGGCTGCCATTTTGCTGAATCCCAGAGCACCTGAGCAGCAGTAAGGGCAGTTCACACCACATGCAGTCCAGTGCATTTTGTTCTGCATCAAAAACTCATGGAAAGTAGGTTATATGGTTTTCCAATGACATTGTTTACACCAGTGCTTGCAGCTCCAGTGCGTTCCAGTTTCAGAAAAGAAAAGTAGAACATGCTGCATTTTCCCTGCTCTCGACTGTACTGTAACGCAGCAATATGCATCAAAAATGCATTGGAACACACTGGAACACACCTAAATGCACCACAAACACACTGGAACACACGTGCCCTTATTTAAGGTTAAGAAGAAAGAGAGGAGAAAAAATGCATCAAAAATATGCATGCACAAAAGCATCTGGAAGGTTTGATCTGGTCCACCTAAAAAACTGACAGGTGCACCCGATCGGACCCTGCATTGCTCTCAATGAAGCAGCAGATGTCAACAGACATGTGTCCATTGACACCCTAAAGGCCCGTACACACGATTGGAAATTCGGCCGGGAATTTTTGTCCGACAACCGATCTGCCGATTTTCGGATTGTTAGTATGATGCTTCAGACAACCGACTCCGACTTTTCGGCCGAAAAAATCCTGGTGTGCAGGCTGTAAAATTTTTATCGACCGTCAAAACACGTCCGATTTTCGTCTTATTAGTACAGATTTCGATGGGGAAAAATCTTATGAGCAAGACTAGGCATGCTCAGAGATGAAAGAACACAAAGAAAGCAATCCAACACATGACATCACTTCTGAAGTAGAATTCTGTCGTGCCGGAAAATTTGTGTGCAGTCTAGAGCACATTCCAACCAACAGACACAACTCTGGACAAAAGACGGACGACCGAGGTTGTAAACCCTTTTTTTTTTTTTCTTTTTCACCCTGAAAGACAAATACATAATGAGCTAGTATGCATCGCATACTAGCTCATTATGAAACACTTACCTTAGAACGAGCCCCGCTGTGCCGCCCGCTCAGCTGTATGATGGGCGACATGTCCAGTCGCTCGTCTTTCGGTGACGTCACTCCCACGCACGCACGCGGGAGCCGACGGTCACAGCACGGAGTTCTGAAAGAGCGGCACCAGCGGCCTTCCTTCAGAGCACATGCGCCAGTGATGTCACTGGATGTATGTAAGGTAAATATCTCCTAAATGGTACATGTTTAGGAGATATTTACAGTACCTATAGGTAAGCCTTATCATAGGCTTACCTATAGGTAAAAGTGTCAGAGGAGGGTTTACTTCCTCTTTAAGGCTGTCAGCAGATCAGCCTCTACTGACTCTGATTTTGGGCACAATGCCAAAAATGGAGAGCAACTGAGCATGTGCAGAGCAGGTTAAGACAGTACCCTACTGGATTTTAAACGGCACTTATTTTTTAATGTTTTCCATAGCTATACCTACCAAAGGGGCCAGCATTAGACATGTACATGACAAAAAAAATTAGTTTACTTTCATTTAGATTAGTTTATCTAGTTATTTAGTTTTGTTAAATTCAGTTGATTCATTCAATTCAGAATTAATATTTGGAAGTTGTTTTATGTCTTTTTTGAATTTTCTTTGAACTTATTTATTTATTTTTTTTTCGATTTGAAATGTTCAAATCGATACATTTTGAATTGGTCAAATTGAAAATTTTAGATTTGTTTTCGATTCAAATATGGTAAAGTGAGCAAGCAAAGATCTTCATCAAATGATTACAATGAATCTTTGAATCATCTTTGGCTTAACAAAAACAGCATTATTTCCAAATGGTTCTCTAACACACACACACGGTCTTTGATTTCAGAAATATGTTTACAGTTTGAATTCAAATGCAATTCAATGTAAAATTTGATTTGAATTTTGGAAATCGGGACGAATTTAGTTTCATTATTTGGAGCATTCGGTAAACCTCGTTTATACTGTGATTCGGATATTCGGACATATCCAAATCCCCGAATAACGAAAAATTTGTCCGAATATTTATTCCGAATGAAGTGAAGCGCACGTCTAGCCAGCATGAAGTACTCTAGCAGGACTTCATTTTTTGACTAAAATTCCAGTTTAAATGACTAATTTTGGCACTTAGGGAATAAGTCTTATAGAGGGTGGTTGTACACAAGAATCTTTTCTTCCCATATAAACCACCTTCAGGCTTTGTTTTCTTATTTGTTCTCATTCTTTGACTCATTAATATTCAGTTGGATGCAGCATGCATAATTTACATTGCTTGCCATGATAACTCATTTGTTTTATAAGATTTTTTTTATTAAAGTTTTATTGACTTAGAGCACAGTTCAGTGTTCCGGAGTAACTGTATAGTTCTTGTATTTACTGCCATTCTGTCACATGCTGTTTTTGTCTTGCAGTATAAGCAGGCTGTGTCCATAGATGTGATAGGAAAACATGATAGGAAAATGATGTTTCCCATTGATCTAGGACAGAAAACGGGGAGAACTTTTAGTTCTAGCATTTGACACAGCCATTCTCCAGCCAAACCATTTTTGTTTCATTTATTTCATTCATGGATAGAGTGGGGAAGGGTTTAATTGGCATTTGTATCCCCTTTGCAGAGATTTTCCCTCAGCAGCCAAAACAGGAAGTGATTGAAAATCTCTACATATAGAACACAGGCAATTCCCAAAACACATTTAACATAGAATGTTGTAGGGTAGCTGTCTGTATCTTTCGGTCATTGCATTCCCTTTCCATTTGACACTAATGCACTCACGCAATCATTGTGTGAGTGCATTTGTGCCACAAGGTAAATGAATGAGGGGTAATCTCTCCAATTGGGTCCCAGAGAGAAATAAAAACCCAGGAGGAGTATTAAATCTTCCCCAGTACCCCATCCTAATGTAAAACATTTTTGTTTGGAATTCAGCTTCAAATAAGTAAGGATACTAATTTAAAAAATCAAAATAAAGGCATCTCTGCAAAGGACACATCTAATGTAAAAGATGAAGGTTTGTCAAAGAATGTACAATATTGGACATTTCCGGGAAGGACAGATGTTAAGGCCAATTAACACTGAAATCATAGAGCAGGCATAGTGATTTACCGCTCCAGCTGCACTGCTTACCGCTGCACTAGGGGGCAGTGGTAAGCAGTGCAGCTGCTTACCGCTGCACTAGGGGGCAGTGTGATACCCAAATAATCACCATGCACTGCTCTTTTTTCTTTTTTTTTTCCCTTTCTTTTGTAATAGCTTTGTTTGAAGTATACAAAATGTACACTTCATTCACTCGAATGTCGGCGGCGCTATGCACTGTGCTGCCCGACATTGCAGTGCAATTTGGGCAGGTGTGCTGCAATATTATACAGCATGTCTGCACTAGGCTGTGTTGCAGTGTGAATATGACACATAGGAAACAATTGTTTCCTATATGTCCCTGCGGTGACAGACATTTTACAATGCGGTCAAACATCTGTCACAGCATATAGCGTGAATTGGCCCTCAGAGGGAGCACCAGGGGGAGTTAGACCTTATTTAAAATACTATGTCCATTTCTGGAGACTGCAATTACATAATCATATTGATAAGATAGAATGAGTTCAGAAAATGGCAACAAAAATAATGAAAGGTTTGAGTAATAGAAAATATCAGGAGAGACTGCAGCTACCTAATATGTGTAACCTCGAGGAAAGAAGGGAAAGGGGAGACATTATTGAAACCTTTAAATGTGATAGGGTTCAGGAGGGCAATATGAAAATATCTCTCAAATTAGATGGGGGGGGGGGGGGAACTTAAAACCAACCTTAGAAGGTATTATTTCAATGAAAGAGTAATTCATTTTTAGAACACACTTACAGCAGAAGAGGTGGGTCAGTGAACAGTAAGTACATTTAAACATGCTTGGGATAGGCATAGATCTATAAAAAAAAAAAAAAAAGGATTGGAATCGATGGACCATGTGGTCTTTTTCAGTCTTTACTCTCCAATTTGTGTATGCTGGCATCCTTCTCTGGACTCTTTGGTTGTCTCTTTTGACCCCTACATTGCTTTGGTGCACAGTACCAGAGCACACAACAGGGGAAACCGACTCAGAAGTGCTCCAGCTGCTAAAGACATTTTAGCAAGCCTAGACATTTAAAGTTGCAGAGTTAGTTGACTTTAGTTGACGCCCCCTGATGATGTCAATTATGACGAAACATGTTGGGAGGAACTTAACCACATAACACTGGCATGCTACTGGAGGTCGGCCATGCTTTTGGATAGAAACAATTTCTTACCTATACGTTTGTTGATTTGGATTTCATGTGAGTACCTTGTGTGCAGGATTCTTGATGTTTTAATAAAATTTATAAAAGATGTCTGCGCAATGATCGGTTTATTGTTCCTTTACATCTACACCGTGGATCACTATATTCGTTTGGTCCATATGATTGGATTCTAACGCCCAAGTGATTGATGTCTGCTCTGCCTAATTGAACCTTATTCGATTGCTATTTAATCTGGACCATCTGTGATTGATGTCTGCTCTGCCTGATTGAACCTTGTTCGATTTATGTTTAATCTGGACCATCTGGTAAGAGGCTGCATGTTTCTTACTTTCATGGTAGTGGACACACCGGTGTTTGACCCTCACAGCATTGATTTCATCACACTGGGAGATTAATTGGAATCCACGATTTCTGAGCGCTGCTATTTATTTGATTGTATATGACCATCCTTTACCAATAGGACATTGTGTCAGCTGCTTAGAGTCTGTACTTTTGGACTTTTTATCATCATCTTTGTGTGTGTTCTAGCGCAATTGTTTTTGATTATTTCTTTGCAGTTATGCCTAATTTGGGACTGGATCAATTTAAAGCCAAACTTTGGGAAACTTGAAAATTGTCCCTTGCATTGGGACTGCCAGGGTTAACTGCTTTTTCTTTCTAGGGGGGAAAGCACTTTAACTTACCTGATCCTCTACTGCAGTCACATACCTGGTCAGTGAGCCTGACGTGCAAAGGAAGGCTTCTCGTACATCTCTGGCTTGGGGACCACTGATAGTGATACAGCAGTCACAGGAGCACAGTGATGTAGAAGTGTCTGTAATCAGTCCAGTAGTCTGTGTGGCAACAGTCAGCAGGTGGATGTGGCAGGAAGCAGTTTGGTAGTAGAAAAACTGGCACGGACCTTGGCAGACTGTAGTAAGCAGGAACCAGATGAGAACCTGCTAGACTGACAGTTGTAACAGGCTGGATGAGCAAGCTGCAGGGTCAGACAAGCTGGGTTGGTAATGGTCAGGCAGATCCAAAATAGACGGCAGACAGCAGGATAGTGGTGTCGCAAGCCAAGTCGGTACCAGGAGATCAATCAAGCAGAATCAAGAGACAGAAGCAGAATCCAATAGGCAATTGGATCAGGGTATGTAGCAGATAATCATAGGTAAGTGGTAAGCTGGATCAGGATCAGAGGTCACACAGAATCAGGAACAACACACAGAAGCTGCAGACCAAACAGCAATGAGTCCATACAGAAGCCTGTTTAAACAGCCCACTTGGCGCCAGCATTAGTGACAGGTGCGTGCATTGATGTGCAAGTGGAACTCCATCTATATTATGGATATACCTTCCCTGACAGTTCCCCTGCCAGATGGAGCTCCTCCATATTCTCTCAGTGGACTGTCTCTTGGCATCATCACATCCAATGCAGGGCTATAGACTCTACATTGTCTTGATGACATCAAGACCTTACGCCACTGGAACATGGGGGGGGGGGGGGGGGATGCTATGTGGAGGGAACCATTCCAGTGGAGTGGAAGAGTGGATAATTGGTAAAGTAAATCTACTTTTCCAATCCACCTAGACCCAAAAAAGTAGTTGAACTGAAGGAGCAGCCCCACTGCAAAGTAGAATTTTCAAGGTTTCTGGAGCTGGGCTTAAAGGAATGGACACGTCATTGTTACACAACTGCTCATATGTTTATCATAGAACAGGGAAAATACAGGCTGTCTGCATCAGCAATGAACATATGCAAAATTAGGAAGCTTTAAAAGCACAAATAATTTCAACATACTGACCCTATTTAGGAAAAAAATGCTCAGTGCAACTACAGTCCGTCATGTTTCTAGGAAACTAAAGATAAACATTTGACCTGATTCTTTAGATACCAGAATTATTTTTACTCTCTGTACTGGTGTTTGTAAGTAAGTCACTAGTATACTTGGCTTACACCAACAATTCTTGAACATGCCAAGCACTAACACATTTTAATGAATGAGCATTAACGAGCGTTGACAAGCACTTTATTAAAAGCAGGTGTCTCTAGATACAATTGCCAGCCTGCCTTTGCCCATGTTTGCTGTCCCTTTCCCACGTTCATACTCTACATTCTTGTTAGTTTTAACATGAATCTGCTGAAGGAGGAGAGGGCAAATGCCAGTGAATGCAAATGAGGATTTTAGGCTCCTCATTTGCAGGATGTCATATGTGCCGTGAATGTGTGCAGTGGTGAGCAACTGAGCGTGGAGGAACCTGAATGGAAATCAATTGCGGATCATTGATACAATCAATGATTCACCATCTGCAAATAGCAAATATTAAAAAAAAAGATCAAGGCTGGTGGCTGTAACCTTTTTTTTTACTGAGGCTTGAATTTCCCATTGAGGTGATGTGCTGCTAACAATGGCAAAAGTGACTCGGTCAAACGATTACGGAGGTAAATCTGGCCACGGAATGTGCTTTATAACTAACTTGAAAGATCCAGTGGCATCATGGAGGCAAATTAACAGATATGGATTTGCAAGTTAATTATTTGCTGCTTGATACAAATTTTTCAAAGTATTGTGTTTATATTTAGCTTTTTTGCCATTTTGATGAACTTTGTATGCTATTTCCTTTAAATTCACATGTAACAACTTTGGGAATTTTGAGAGCACTTTGAGTTACCGTTGTACAGATAGTATTTGGCCAACGCATAGACTAGAATAGAAGTCTGGATACGTCTAGAACAACTAGTTTTTTATCTGGATATATTGAAAGGTACAAACATGTAATCACAGCATATAAAGAGATATCTGTTTGTTCATCTTTTTCATTTTATATAAATACCAAAAAAAAAACCCTCTTTAAAGCTAATAATGGAATTCTTAAAATATTAAAACATTTTGTGTAAAGTACAAACTGTTTCTTGCGATCTTCAAAATGATTAAACATACAGTAGTGCACTTTTCAACTCATATTTTCATTATTATTGATTCTTTTCTGTGTCTCTGCTAACCTTATGAAGACCTTAATACACTTGAGTCATGTTACCTCTTTTCTTTCTTTCCTGTTCCAGCCTACCTGTGTTATTAACTAGTTTCATCTGGTGTTCTTATTTTCAGCATTTGATCTTTGATTTTTCAAACAGTTCAGAAACCTATAGACCAGAAGAGGTCAACGCAGGAGGTATTTTCCTGGTTGCAGGGATGGTGATACGTGAATAATAACATAATGATTAACAACAAATGAACAATTCTGGATATTTGTATTTGTAATAATAATTATGTGGCCATCCAAGCCAATGGAGTCCTTTGTAGAACTGAATCGTATTGTACATACAGAATTAAAAAATGGAAGATTGAGAATGTCACATTTATATGTATAGTGATAATATGACTAAAAATCATGAGAAATATAGCTGCTGCATTGATGACCACTCTTTTTCTGTTTTACAATGTAAACGTTGATAGAAAAGGAAAGATTTTTCTAATGTGAGGTTTAGAAGGTTACAATAGATTTTTCTTGGAACATTGGAGAACAAAGTTTTTCTGCAGACCTTTTTTGTTGACCTAAATACACATCCACATAGTGAATTATACTGATTTTAACCTTGTGAATGACTTGCTTAATAGCAACCAGGCTATTGAACTGCCTCTCAACCGCACGCCTTAATAGTGACATGCAGCCACTCACAGCTGTACACATACGGGGTTATCGCAAAACTTAAACAGCATGTTGCATTCATCAGGCATTACCACCACTGAACGTGACTAATTTAAATTGTGGGATCACATTGCAGCAGCGTGCAGTGCACTTGATTGTGGTGTGTAGTAGTGCAGCATTTATATGGTCAAAGCAGGCGGTGAAGAGGCAACATACTCCTTTTCGCTACTTGGCAAATGCCCGCTGAAAAGCGATTCACATTTGAATGAGCCATAAGAGAAGTGATTTAGGAATGAGAGGATTTGTGCTAGGAGGGGAATGGGGGTGTAAGGGGGAAGTAGACTGGTTGTCTGTGACATCCTCCATATTTCCCTCTCTCGTTGGGGGCCAAGCAAGGGTCATGTGAGAGGTTCCCCCTCAGGGTGGGTTCTTGGACTAAGCCAGGCATCGAGCAGGGCCATTAACCCTTCCCTATGGTAATATTTCCCCAAAGACATGTTCACCAAAGCCTGGGGACCAGACAGGAGCTAGGGTTACGTGAAAGTCAAACATTAAACCAGTCTCCCAACACTATGATAAGCCATGCGTGTGCAGTACCCAAGATACAGAATTCCACCTTAAGCTTCTTTGTTTCATGTTCTACACACTTGTACTGATGTATATGCGGCATTTGGAGGGGCAGGCTGAGCCATTGTCCACTCCACCAGCCAGCTTATCTCTGTTGCCTCACTTCCAGTAACAGAAATGGGTCCTGCCAAGCACCTATCGTGGACCTCATACATGCTCTTACTTAAGCCTTCTCTTTCTGTAGCAAGTAACCAGGCGGCGATCTCCGTAACACTGATGCAACCCTGGTGACTGATGGAGATGGACACCTAGGATAGCTTGATACTGGAAAACCTGTCAGGTACCACACGAAGAACTGGTTGCTGTTTTTTTTCGTAGCTACTCATGCTTTGCTGTTACTTTGCTGTAGTTTAGTTGCATATGTCCCACATTATGGTTATTGATCTAAGTTCTTTAGTAATATGCCTTGACCTCACGTACACCCCTTTGGAATAACCTCAGATTAGGCTCAGCACAAATCAATCAACATTTACTGTCAACTTGGCAACATGTATAACATATACTGTAACAGCATTCCATTCTTAACTAAACCTAACTATCGCTGCCCCAAGTCTGTTGCAGGATTCTTCCAGTAATTCAGTATTCTAAGCGGACCATAGGTCTCAGCAAGTCTTCAGTGTAGATTTCCCATATGTTTCCCAAGTGATCCCCCTAAGCCCCCTGGAAACCCAGGGGACCCCTGGGATCAGAACCTCTTCCCTTTAATAGAACACAGGAGGGAGGCTGGACCCCAGCAAAAATCTGCAAACCTAACAGGAAAGGCAGCAAAAACATTAACCCCTTCGTCCTGACCTGGGCAGCCAGATACTAACAATATAACATGCCTACAGGGGGAATTGTGTGTAGAGGCTGAGTGTGATGGTGGAGGGGGGGGGGGGTGGGCTTGGGTGTAACGGACCCCCAATACTTCTACCAAGTATTTCTGTCTTAGGTCTCCCGAATCCCATGTGATGCAGTGACTATGGCCCCCAATTCCCCCCAAACATCAGCCTAAGCTCGATGAAGGATAAAACAAAGACTCTTTATTCAACAACTCAAATTTATTGTATACAGAACATAAAAACATAATTAACATACCTGGCCATCTGGACAGAAACAATAGGTGAATGACACTGCAGGCTCAGACAGGATTAGCATTATCATAATTGACTCAACAAACAACAAGCCCAAAAACATAGCCGAATACACATTCCTAGAAGTGTGAACACACACCACCTCTAAACAGATGAAAGCAGAAGACATAGGCTTGCAGACTGTTTTGTGTGAAGTCCTTTGTTGTAATAGGCAGCTTAGGCCCAGAGTCTGTGTCTCTTGGGGTGACATGGACTTGAATTCAAAGTAACAGTACTCCAAGGGTCCCCCAGCATACACCCCCACACTGAGCCACGCTCCCCTACAAGCCAGGGCCTGTAGTCTGTGGGCAGGAGACACTTCTCCAGTAGCCCGTGGCGAACGTCCCTGCAAATGGGCATTCGTCACATATCTCTCCCCTCCTGGGGAGACTAACCAGACCCATGACCTCCAATTGGTTTGGATCTGTGTTAGTCTGGTATCTTTTCCAAGACTGTGTCATGCTCGAGAGGGCCTCCTGCCCTATGTCCCAGTTGAAATATCCAGGGTCTTCCTGGGCAGGGCACCAGCTATAATCCACTCCATAGGCATCCCGTTGTTGCTGGAGGGGCAAAATCAGGGTGGCATGGGCCCCCATACTAGGGGGTTGGGGATCTGGGCCGACTGCCCAGCATCTCTGTAATCCAGGGGTGGAGGCCACGGCCCCATCCACCTCTTCCGTGCCAAATGCTGCATGGACTGGTGGGCAGAGACCAGTGGGGTTCTGCCCTGCTGCTAGCCCTTCCGCTGGGTAGGCACTGGGAAATCTCTGCCAAGAACCTGCTTCCTAAGCTCTGGAACATGGGATCCGTGAATTTGGCTATAGTTACCCCAGGAACTCGACAGTACAAGTTTTGGAGTCAAACCAGAATCAAAACTGTTTATTGAAAGACAAAACAGAAGGAGATATACATTCTGACAACCCCTCCCCCTTAGCCAATCCACACAAACATACACATCCCATAATAAGCTTACTCAAGGCAGACATGAACAATAGAACAATGGAATGCAGGTATTCAACAATAATAAACCCTCACTCCACTAGCAAGGGTCTATAAAAACACTTTATGCAATATCCTTGCAATCTGCAATATATCTTTATATATTTCTTGAGAGACACTGTTCAGAAATATTATAGTCCCAAGTGAAAGAGCCCCTCACTCCCCCAATACAAACCACACATATAGAACCCAGGATAACCGAGGTAACACGAAAGGCTGAGTCCGGTGTGGTTGTACAGCGAGTCTGATTAGTGCAGACCCGACAGGTGTTCTTGGTCACCCTGTGCCCCTAATAGATACAGGGTGACTTACACATAAGAGGGGCTGGGGAAGCTGGACAAGAAGTCTCCCAACCTCCCTAAAGCAATCTGGGTTCCACAAGCCCCCCAGCCAAAGTTATTCACATCACAGGCACACCGGGAGGTTCCTCCTCCACAGAATAGTCTACTAAATCCACAGTCTCTGTAATTGCTGAAAGTCCAGGACACAGATTGGTGGCACTTGGGCCCAGTGCCAACACTTTGGCAGGTGATCTATCAACCATATCATCCTCCGATGAAAAGTCCATTAACTCTGTGATCCCTGGCTTGTCCTGGGTAGTGCGCACGACCATCTCCACCTCCAGGGCTGTTGGCTGCTTCTGGGATGAGGGACCTACAATCGCCTCTCCCGGTAATGTTGGTGGGTGCTGGGTAGTGGGCACGACCATCTCCACTCCCAATGGGGTTGGTAGTCCTGATACAACCCCCACTCCATGATAACCAGGTGGATGAGGTCTAGTCTCAGCTTCATTAACAATTGGACCGGTAGCATCCTTTTCTGGTAATAATACATAGCCCAAAACCGCGACATCGCAGGACTGCCAAAATCATCATCCTCCTCCATGGCCTTCCACAACAGGCCTGGGCCATCATAGCATCCCCCCTCTGGTTAAATGCCTTCTACCAACCAAGGGTCTCGCTGGACTGCATACCACCATAGTGCCCGGTACGAGTCGTCCAGCATTATTTCTCTCTGGACCAGGCACTCATGGTGCCTTACCCACTCCGTCAAGCGTTGCTCTCCCAGGATAAACATACGTTGGCTCACTTGCTCCTGCCAGCATTGCACTGTACTTGGAAGCTTCTCTTTCCGCCGAAGCTGTGCTACCTCCATGGACTCCTGCCAGTGTTCTCGCATTACATATTTTCTCCAGTCCACCTTGTCCTTGGTTGACATATGGCCATGTTCCTTTGCCAGTAGTCTCCGCTGGAACTCCACCTCATATGGGGACACTGCCCAGGGGCTAGCTCGCTCCATCTCCTGAATTCCTCCTTAGATCGAGACGTTGCTGGGCTCCTCACTGCATTCCTGGTTTGGGATTTATTCGGGAGAAGAATCACACCGCTTGCCACCAGTGTAACGGACCCCCAATACTTCGACCAAGTATTTCCGTCTTAGGTCTCCCGAATCCCACGTGATGCAGTGACTATGGCCCCCAATTCCCCCAAAATATCAGCCTAAGCTCGATGAAGGGTAAAACAAAGACTCTTTATTCAACAACTCACTTCCAATATATACAGTCTTAGGTGCTTGATTACATCATATGCAAATGTATGTATACAGAACATAATTAACATACCTGGCCATCTGGACCGAAACAATAGGTAAATGACACTGCAGGCTCAGACAGGATTAGCATTATCATAATTGACTCAACAAACAACAAGCCCAAAAACATAGCCGAATACGCATTCCTAGAAGTGTGAACACACACCACCTCTAAACAGATGAAAGCAGAAGACATAGGCTCGCAGACTGTTTTGTGTGAAGTCCTTTGTTGTAATAGGCAGCTTAGGCCCAGAGTCTGTGACTCTGAAAAAAGATTTGTGTTGGGGGGTTCATGCTGGGGGGGTAGGAGAGAGCTGGAGAGGTGGAATGTGGGTAGGAAGGACTTCTGTTAGGATGAGGAATTTGGGGGGGAGATGATTTGTGCTTAGAGTAGGGATTGAAGAATTTGTGCTGCAAAAGTGGAATTTTTGGGTTATATAAAAGTATTTTTGTTAAGAGGGGAAATTTGGGCAGGTAGAATGTAGGCGAGCTGCAGCTTCTGATTTGTGTATTCTGACAGTGTCCATTGCTGCTGTGAGAATCCAATGTCCCAATGGGGAGATTTCCCCATCCACTTCACTTATGTGGATTAAGGAATCGGTTCATCATTTTTTTTTTCATTTCATTTTCACTAACTGGCTGAATAAAAAAAAAAAAACTGTGTAAGACCAGCTTAACAGATTTCTGCACTATACACACTATATTGTACATTACATACTGCTGATAAAAGTCTTCATTGCCTCATCAGTTTGTAGGCAGGTGCAGTTTACTTTCTTCACTGCAGGTGCTGCTTAACAGCAGCGGCTCTGCAGTTGGAGAGGGAGTCAGGAGGAACCTGGTTCCTCTATGGTTTCCTTGCTTACTGAGGAAGCGATATGGTTGGATGCTGTCAATTTGGATCAGCCACAGCCTATTTAAGGCCCTGGCCCCCAGGTTGGGTGCACTTTTTGCAAGTGGGTAGTGCAGGGAAATGTACGCCCTCTGTTAAGGACAGTGCTAGTGATAGGGAAGGGTTCTTGATCAGAAGGAAAAACGTAGGAATGCATCCTTTTGGACATTTTTCCTAACTGGGCACGAAATGGCCAGGCCGCATCCTGCTCCTTTCTACAGATGCTGTTATTCTGGCTGGAACCCACTCTGTCCATGCTGCTGTAACCATGAGTGCATTTGGTTGGGTGGTCTTTCCACTAGGATTGTTTAGAATTGTTGCTGCATTGGTTTAATACAAGTTTATCGCCACGCCTGACTGTGTAAATTATTGTTGCCACACCGCACTGCACCCCACCCACAAGTTACTGGTTGCTAATAAGTCCCTGCCTATTTTAATTAAGTTCTTTCTTAAGGTTCAGACAAGTGTTAAAGTGGAAGTAAACCCTCCTATCATTTTCACCCAAGGAAGCTGCCATCTTGGCCTCTATTTGATCTTCAACTGCAATGATGCTGCACATGTGATCCTTTATGACACCAGCCATTGGAATGTTTGACAATTTGGTTAAGAGCACAACCAATAAGACAATTTATTCCTGGCACGTGTCAGAAATGTAACTGTTTTTTAAAATGTTTAATCGATGAGTTTACTTCTGCTTTAACTCTCTGTTTAATTTAAAAGTACATAAAATCATATGTAATGGCAGCATTTTATTTTTAAAAATGATTGTACCGAGGTTTATATATGTCTGTGAGGCTCTTGCTTGTGACTCAGCAATCAAAGCATAGTTTATGAGTTCACTAGTTCATGATTTTTGCTTTATTTAACCATACACCTTTAGGCTTGTTCACTGTTCACCGCAGTTCAGCCACACACACTGTTTGCTGCTCCACTTGGGTTGCTCAAAGGTGCCCAAGTCTTTTACAGTTCTAGCTACTGTATTATACCCAGGCTATCCAAAATGACCACCAACCCCATAAGGTACACAATAGTGCTCCGCCTCATCTGAAAATCTCTTCTTTGTCCCTCCACAGGTATGCTGCTGCCTTTCACATCCCCCTAAAAGTGAAAACTCACTGACTGCTCTGATCGTGTCTGTGTGTCAGTGGTATGCAGCTGCCTTACATATCTACCTAAAACTGAAAGCTGATTGCTCTCATTGTGCTTATGCTTCTATGGTATGCTGCTGCTTTTCAACATCTGTAGCTCTCTCCACAATAATGTAATGTTTATATTGTTCTTTAGTGTCTTACCTAAATTATGGTCTGATCTTAATCTCTACAACTCTGCCCTCTTGCATGTCTGATGGGAAAAGTTTGCTCTGCTAGCCAGGTGTCCGTTACCTCCTGATTGATTAATTGGCAAATAATCACCCCCACCCATACCATATAAAGCTAGACCACCCCATGTTGGAAGCACATGACGGGGAGAGAGGTGTGGGGGGGGGGGAGGCACATGGATGGGGTTCCTTCAAAAAAGTGGGCATTTTAATTAAAGGATCAGTTCATCTTTGAAAAAAATAAGTAAATGCTCATCTTTTTTGCAGATAAAAAAAAATTTGCATTTATTATTTTTTTTTTTACTAGGAGCCTGGATCGTGGGTGCCATGCAGGACTCCTTCAGACTGTCTGTGTAAGCTGTCTGCTTGTACCTTGTACAAGCAGGCGGACACACACTGACAGGAGAGACAATGAACTACCTAGGCCGCTCAATAGTGCCCTGGTAGTTCATTGAGAACTACAAGCCAACAGCCACAAAGGCTGTCAGAAGTTGTAGTACCCTAATTTACAGAACTCTGTGAGTGAATGACGTGGCCTTGCGGGCCGTGTTTTTTTAACATTAGTGACACTGAGTTTTGGAAGAAGAGTCCCTACTTGCTGTCTCTAGCGGCTTGGAGAGTGGCTGCAGGATTGGGAACATGTAAAATGTTCCCAAAGGGGAACTTATCCTTTAAGTGGGCACACTTCTGCTCTTCAGAAACTGCACGAAGTGAAAAATACTTTGAAAAGCACTAGACTGCAGGTGACCTTATTTCTCCATTCAGCTCTCGTTCCTCTCTGAAACATGTGCTCTCTTCCTCTCCTTCTCATAGTTGTGTCTACTCTCCTTAAACTCTCTTTCCTTCACCCCTCTTCTCCACCCCAGAGCTTATATATATATATCACCCGGCCTTCTGTCCTCTCCCTATTACTGCACTCACCAATTCCTGGTAATCCTAACCCACATGCTAATAAAACCTTTAGGATACTGGGGCATGTCCCTTCACATAAAGCATACTCCCATATTACCTTCACACAATTTAGTTCCTATTGTTCTTCTTCCAAAACCAGCCTCCCCTTTGGAATGCCTGCTCTCTCTGCAACATACTCACCTCTGTCCACGACTTCTTTATTACTATCTGACTATATACCACTACTATAGATTACTATATACTACTGAAACATGGCCTCATAAATCTGACACTGCTTCTCCTGCTTCCCTCTCCCATGGTGGCCCACTGGGTCTTTGAATTCACTCCCCCAGACCTAGTGGATGGAAGGGAGGTGGAGTGGGAATCCTTCTATCCCCACATAGCACCTTTCAGGTACTTCACCCACCTCCCTCATTTGAGACACATTGTATTCCTCTATTTTCTCCAGTTTATTTAAACATTTCTGTGATCTAACTTCCTTGATTACCTCTCTGTCTGGCTACACTACTTTCTCTGTTCTGAAATTCCCAGTATCATTCTTGGTGACTTCAACATCCTTGTTAATACTAACACTCCTGCTACTTCTAAAATTCTCAGTCTAACCTTCTTTTTTGGCCTGAAGCAATGGATACATGCTTCTGCTCACTCTGATGGCAACACCCTCGACCTTGTTTTCTTTTACCTAGGCACTCCATGCAACCTCTTCAACAATCCTTTTCCTCTCTCTGATCTCTCTGCCTAGCAGTTACCGTAGAAACCTTTGCCAACTTAACCCTTTTCTTCTCTACTCTGCTACTGGCCATCTCTGTGATAAAATCTCACCCCTGTTCTGCCCCAACCTTGCCACAGTTCACCGTCATCCTCCCTGAAAGAGCTTGTCTCCCTCACTACAGGGGCGCCCGACCTCCACAACCTTGGCAAACCGATAACACCCAAAGTCTGAAATAACATAGCCAAGCTCTTAAGAAACTGTGGTGTAAGACAAAGTCTCAAAAAGATTTCAAAAAATACAAATCTGCCATCCAAAAATAAAATTCCTGCCTCCGCATTGCCAAGCAGACCTATTTTAGAACTCTCAATAACACTTTCTTATCCAGTCCCCATCAACTATTCTCTACATTTAACTCTTCTACTTCATCCCCCACTGCCTCCACCCACTAACTCTCTTACTGCCCAGGAGATCGCCAAGCACTTAAAAAAATAGGATACAATATGTGATGAAATTTCCACTGTACAGATACCTCCCCCACTTAACACTCCATGTCCACAGGTACACTCATTACTTCCCTCATTCAACCCCACTACTATAAAAGGTGTTGCTAAACTTTTTTCTAATGCCCACCTAACTACCTGCCCCTGGACCCTGTTCCCTTGCAAATACTATGGTCACCCTCTTGCTCTATCCTACTCTAACTGATATCTTTAATCTCTCCCTCTATTCTGGCATCTTTCCCAACTCTCTAAAATTTGCACTAGTCACCATCACACTTAAAAAGCCCTCATTGGACCCCATCAATCTTACCAACCTATGCTCCATCTTCTTGCTCCCCTTTTCCTCCAAACTCCTTGACCACCTCACTGAAAATAACCTTCTTGATACCCTTCAGTCTAGATTTTGCTATCAACACTCCACAGAAACCGTTTTCCTAAAACTCACAAATGATCTACGAATGGATAAAACCACTGGACACTATTCTACTCCTGGACCTCTCTGCTGCCTTTGACACAGTTAACGACCTCCTCCTTCTCAAATAACTCCACTCCTTAGGTCTTCATTAATGTACTCTTCATTGGTTCTCATCCTACATATCCCACAACACCTTCAGGATCACTTACAATTTTACTTCCTCCTCTCCTATTTTTTGGGGTCCCCCAATGTTCTGTTCTTGGACCTCTCCTATTCTCGATCTACAATTCCTCCCTGGGTCGATGAGTTGATAGCCTCCCATGAAATCACGAACCTAGTCTAAAAATACCAACCAAATCGTTCTTTGTTCCTCCCAAGACCTCCTGCTCTCTAGCTCCCTTGTCTCCTCCTCACATGCTTACCTCTAGGACTTCTCCCGAGTCTTTCCCATCCTATGGAACTCCATAACCAAATCTGTCCGACTATCTCTTACTCTATCCACTTTTAGTCGATCCCTGAAAACCCTTCTTCTCCTCTGTCCACTTTTAGGCAATTCCCGAAAACCCTTTTCTTCAGAGAAGCCTACCCTGCCTCCACCTAACAATCTTGACCCTTCCCTTTAAATTTTAACTACTATGGCTCTCTGATTCCTCCTGTATTGAATTGTATTGTAATTGTACTGTCTGCTCTCATGTTGTAAAGCGCTGTGCAAACTATTGGCCCTATAAAAAGAGATCTGAATAATAATAATAAGTAATAATGATAATAGTAATACTCCACTCCTTGGATGATTTAACTTAACATTTAAACAGACTGTTTGCATGTGTTCCTTAAAAAATGTTAAAGGCCCTGTTTTTTGTAAACATAGGGGGAAATAAGAAGAAAGGTGGTGTACTACAAGCCATGCTCAGTAAAACAACACCAACTTTATTGACTACGCCCTTTTTTAGCAAGGCCTGCAAGTGTAAGGTGAGTGGCGTGCTGCATTAGCTCCCACAAATACACTCCCAGCACCAATACAGCAACCCCCGAAAAATTGTCTGGAGCCACCTTTGATGGAAAATATAGTTAACAGTTGAGTTTTCCCTAAACCATTGAAAAACAGCTCTGTGTGGTGGAATGTAGAATAACTGTATTTTATAGTATACAGAACTCTCACCCAGATAAAAGATATCACGTTCCATCTTTATAGCACTGCAACTAACAGGTTGCACTTGTTGCAGCTGTGTGGCTGAAGCCATGATGTCATGGTTGCCTGGTTATGTTTCAGCTGTGTATACTTATACATATCTGCTGAGACAGAGCCTCCTCTCTCCTTCACATCTCATATTGCTAAACGCTTTAGTCTAAGTTCTCTAGTCTCTCATGTGATCATTATGGGACATTAAAGGCAAAAAATGAAAAGCACAAGTAAATCTATTTGTCAGTATGTTTGGCATCATGCCTCCCTGTACACAGTTTTCTTAAACGAATTGTTTTTGTGAATCAATATTTTTTTTTTTTTTACCTGGAGATCCTGCCAGTAACAACCCTTACCTGATGCAGGCTGACAATGCTAAGCCACTGCCTAGCAATTAGCAGCATTGTCAGCCTGCTGTATAAGTTTTTTTTTTGGTAAAGTTACACATTAACCACTTTAAGACCGGAAGATTTGACCCCCCTTCCTGACCAGGCCCTATTTTGCTATTCGGCACTGCGTTACTTTAACGGACAATTGCGCGGTTGTGCGGCACTGTACCCAAATAAAATTGACGTCCCCACAAATAGAGCTTTCTTTTGGTAGTATTTGATCATTTTTGCGCTATAAACAAAAAAAGAGCAATAATTTTGAAAAAAAAAAAAAAAAAAACAACAATATTTTTCACATTCTGCTATATAACATTCCCCCCAAAAAAAAAAAAAATCTACATTTTTTAACATTTTAGGCCAATTTGTTTTCTGCTACATATTTTGGTAAAAAAAATTGCAATAAGTGTTTACTAACTGCAGGAAAGATTTATGCCATTTTTATTGTTTTTTTTTACTAGTAATGGCGGCGATCTGCAATTTTTTGCGGGACTGCGACATTGCGGCGGACAGATCGGACCCCTAACTGACATTTTTGACACTTTTGGGGGGACCAGTGACATTACTACAGTAATCGGTGCTAAAAATATGACACTGGCAGGGAAGGGGTTAACCCTAGGGGGGATCAAAGGGTTAAATGTGAGCCTCATGCTTACTGATGTGTGGGGGGGGGGGTTCTGTGACACAGACAGAGATCACAGGTTCAGCTATGCTGAATCCTGTGATCTCTCCCTGTCTGTCACTGAGAAGATCCGCCTGCTTTGTTTACATAAGCAGGCGGGTCTTCTCACACTTTCCCCGTTGATCGGGGAAGAGAGGCGGCGATTTAGAGCCGGCCCGACTCCCGCTGTGTCTAAAAATACGTACATTGCAACCCGGCCTGTATGCCTGGATAGGAGGGCAGCATGTAGAGGACCGATCCCTCCGTGCAGCCACTGAATGCCACCTTCCCCTCCTCTCCCTTCTGCAGGAGGGAAACGGAGGTCATTAGCTCCTCCACATGCCACTCCCGCCACCTCCCTATCCCTGTCCTACTGCCCCGGTGTCCTTCCCTGGCTCCCCCTGGCCCCCCCTTTCTCCCCCTGCAGCACTGCCAGGTCTCTCCCTCCTGCCTCCCGGGGGCTGCTGCGGGGGATCTGTCAGGATGGAGAGTGGGGAAGGAGCCAGTAAATGTGTAATTTACCAACCCCTTCCTTATTTTAATGAATAGTCAGCGATCGGTACCAAATGTGAAGCTGTGTACAGAGCTATTCCTGTTCATTCATTCTGTGCAACATAGGCTTCAGAGAAAGAAACTGATAAATCTGTCCTCACTTCCTCTCTCTGTCTCAAAAGTGAGACATCAGGGGACTGTTTAGACCCCTTACATCTCACCAAATCCCCCCAATAGGGGTCCTAAAAAATATGTAAAAAAAAATTGTAAAAAGACAAAAAAACGAAATATTAATAATAAATTAAATGGTAAAAAATAAAAAAAAATAACACAAAAAAATAAAAATAAAATACCGACACCAGTGGGGGAACTACCAGGGTCACAAAGGTCGCAAGATGGTAGGAAGCTGACCTGCAGCGGGACTGTAATAAAGGGTCCCACAACTGGAGTAAAGGGACCCAGAATCAATGGGAAGGGCCCCGGTCAGGCCATGATTTCTTTCTGGGGCCCTAAAGGATCTAGTTATGTCTCTGATAATAACGCTAAGCCACTGCCTCTCAATTAGCCCTAGCATTGTCAGCCTGATGTGTGAACATCTTGAGTTGGCTGTTGGGTTACCTACTTGATAGACCTGCGAGTCACCCTAAAGAGCAACTGATGGAGCCCACATGACAGGTTGGCTATGCTGCTTCTAATTGTGATTGTCAATCAGCAAGAGGAAATGGTAGAACCTAAAGGTATGAAATTTTGTAACAGCTTCATAAAAAATTATTTGTTCACGAATACTGTAACATTGAGACATGATACTGAACATAGTGAAAAATAGATGTTGGGCTTACATATATTTTAATGTAAACCTGTGCTCCTTATAAAAGTTTTGTTATTTAATTGTAAATGTCATCTTATCATTTTAAACAGTTACAACATGGTATTTAAAGTAGGTTGTTGCAATATGAAAAATGTTATTGAATATTTAGTAACCTTGGTGATAATAAGCAATCACGATTTTTCTTACTGAGGAAAATAGAATATGGTATAGCAAACTGAACATAGTATTTACAGTTCATATGAACAATATGCATAATGTAGGCACTGGGTATAGTTTACATAAAATTTCATTTATATTGTATACATTATTATAACAGGGGAAGAAGAAGGAAGGAGGTAGTGACCTTTTGCGAAAAGGGAATGACATTAATATAGTTACAATGTGTGCTTTATTAAACAAACAGTTATGGTGATCTAATGCGCAGACCTTCCTGTGAAACAAGGCAAGATAGAAATAAAGAGATAAGCTAAAGTTCACTTGAGGAAAATCTATTTCCTGTGTACAGTAACAAGTGCTTAACAACATTATACTTTGGTGTTGCTATATGCCGCACTGGAACAAGCCTTCCCATGGTTGGTTTAAAAAAATAATGTGGGCTAGATAAAGGCTGAATTATATATTTTTGATTATTGTGTAAATATTTATGAGGACTAAGCAATTCTCATGAATTAAACAATTCCCTGTACTTTTATAAAGGATGGTCCTTTCATGCAACCAAAATCACAAATGGGAAAATCAGCACAGGGAACATAACTTACAATCATAGTTACATAGTTACAAAAAAAAGACACCAGTCCATCCAGTTCAACCTATGATGTGTGTGTGTGCTGCTAATCGTACATTGTATACCCCTGTATGTTGTGGTTGTGGTCTTTAAGGTGCCCATCTAATAGTTTTTTTAAACTATCAATGCTCCCTGCTGATACCACTGCTTGTGGAAGAGAATTCCACATCCTTACTGCTCTTACAGTGAAGAACCCTCTGCGTATTTTAAGGTTAAACCGCCTTTCCTCTAGTCTTAGTGAGTGGCCACGTGTCTTATTGTATTTCCTTTCTCTGAATAGGTTTTTCCATATGCTAGGGTTGCTAGTACAATATTTGTACATTGATATCATATCCCCCCTCAATCGTCTCTTCTCCAGAGAGAATAGGTTCAGTGCTTGTAGTCTTTCCTCATAGCTGATGTCCTCCATTCCCCTAATTATTTTTGTTGCCCTTCTCTGGACTTTCTCGAGTTCCAGCACATCCTTACTGAGGACCGGTGCCCAGAACTGGACAGCATACTCCAGATGTGGCTGGACCAGAGTCTTGTAGAGTGGTAGAATAATCTCTTTATTTCTGGAGTGAATCCCCTTTTTTATACATGCCAGTATTCTGTTGGCTTTGCTTGCAGCGGCTTGGCATTGCATGCCACTGCCAAGCCTGTTGTCTACCAGTACCCACAGGTCCTTTTCCATCCTAGACTCACCCAGAGGTTCCCCCCCTAGTGAGTAGCTTGCTTTCTGGTTTCTGGCACCCAGGTGCATTACTTTAAATTTTTCAACTTTAAACCTCATCTGCCATGTAGTTGCCCACCCCATTATTTTGTTCAGGTCCGCTTGTAAGGTTTCCACATCCTGTATAGAAGATATTGGCATGCTTAGTTTAGTATCATCTGCAAATACTGAGATTTTACTCGATATCCCCTCTTCTAGATCATTTATGAATAAATTTAACAGGATTGGCCCCAGGACAGAACCCTGGGGGACCCCGCTTTCCACACCCGCCCAATCTGAGTACTCCCCATTAATCACCACCCTTTGCAACCTCCCCTGGAGCCAGTTCTCTATCCAGGTACTCACCTTATGGTCCATACCTACCTTCCTTAGTTTGAACAGTAAGCGTTTGTGGGGAACGTTTGTGGGGAACGGTGTCAAAGGCCTTTGCGAAGTCCAGGTACACCACATCCACAGGCTTACCTTTATCTAGGTGGCAGCTCACTTCATCATAGAAGGTTAATAGATTGGTTTGGCAAGATCGATTTTTCATGAATCCATGCTGATTACTACTAATTATACCATTTTCATTACTAAAGTCTTGTATGTGGTCCCTTAACATCCCCTCCACAATCTTGCAGACTACTGATGTTAGGCTGACCAGCCTATAGTTACCCGGGATATATCTCGGCCCCTTTTTAAATATTGGTACCATGTTGGCTTTTTTCCAATCAGCTGGCAAGCATAGGTTTCTGCTATTTTCACACCTATATATGTGTATGTGTATATATACATACATGTGTGTGTATATATATACCCCTACACAGAAGTTCAGATGTCATGCCTGACTCCAAACATGTGCTCAAAAAAGCCCTATAAACGCCTGCAGCAAAAAGCCGGGTGACAGGGGCGAAGCCACTATCTGGTTCTATAAGTGTTCTAAGAGAAACGATCTTTTCTCTATAGCGGTCACCCTGACATGGAAGGGTTTTGTCACCCTGCCATAGCAGTCAGAGCCAGTTAACCCTACACTACACTACGGTCCCCTTACACTTAACACTTTCCCTACAGAAACTAGATTATTAAATCTAACTATAGTGGAAAATAGCACCCTAACTACACTAAATATCCCTTTCCTCACACTAATAATTGCTAAATGACACTTTGAAGCAGAAGTAACAGAGCTGCTTCCACTCTCTTCCACAGCCCTGTATTAAAATGGTAGAGATTTGGCGGGGCTATCTTATATACTGGGGGGCGTATTCACTAATGATTGGCCTCTGGACCCCCTAGTCACTCCAATCACATTCCTAGCATTCTCCTGCCCCCTCAATTGGCTTTTACTGATGGTTCTGGTCCAATCACGGGCTTTTAAAGCCCAGTTCCTGTCCCATTGCATTTTGGTCGGTTCTGGTTGCCGAATTCCGAACTTTTTCAGCAAAAAGTTCGGAATTCGGCCGAACCTCGAACAGTCAATGTCCGGGTCGAACCGATGATCCACCCGAACCATTTGATCATCCCTACATTTGATCAGCACAGGGCCAATGAGCACTGTCCAGACATGTTCAGACAGATAATTAAGGGTCTTGAAGCCTGATAGGACAAGTGTGGAAGAAATAAAAACTCATACAAACTACCAGTATTCACTGATACAAGTCAAAAGATTTCTCTCATTGCTATATACTGCTGATAGGAAAAGGTATTTAGCATTTTATATTTACTATAATAATTGCCTTTCCATGATATATGTATTGTAGGAGACCAGATATAGTGAATGCAGGATCTGGGTTTAGTAACACTTTAAGCTCACAAGTGCCTTTTGTTTTACCACTACTGTTCCTTTATACTGGCCTTTGAAATTTACAAATGCAGCAATTTAGACTTTGGATGAAAGCACTATTTGAAAGATAAATAATGCATTATATATAGAACTATATGGATCACACCAAAATGACGGACAAATGAGGAGGAAAGAGGGACAGAGGGACTTTGTTCCCAATCAGGGACAGTTCCTCAAAACCAGGGAAAGTTGGGAGCTATACCTAAGAGGCTGTCATTGGCTCTCATCAAGAGAGCTTGGCTATGCCCACCCTTTCCATCTAGATCTGTCATAGAAGCAGTACTACATTAGCTGTCACGCGCCTAACTGTGGAGCCCAAGTTAAAGCGGTAGTAAACCCTGCTTGGTCATTTTTACCTATAGGTAAGCCTACCATAAGACTTAAAATTACTATCTCCTAAATGTGCACTGTTTAGTAGATAGTCACCCTGCATGCAGCCAGTGACATCACAAACCTGGAATAAATACTGGGGGAACATGTCAGCCTCTCAGTGGGGGAATGCGCTGCAAACAGTATGTTGTTTGCCTTCATGCATAGCATGAAGGAAAAAACTTCAGCCTTAAGAACTTAAGCACCCGCCCCCACTCGGCAGCGGGGACTCCACTCGCGATCGTTCCCCGCCGAGAGAGAAGGACGGTCAGCTATTGTAAACACAGCTGACTGTTCTTCTCTCTGGAATGATCACAGAGCGCCTGTGATCCTTCTATATAGCCCAACCCCCGTACAGTTAGAATCACTCCCCTAGGCTTACATTTAACCCCTTGATCACCCACTCTGTTAAGCCCTTCCCTGTTAATGTTATTATTACAGTAACAGTGCATATTTTTAGCACTGATTATTGCAGTAATGTCACTGGTCCCCCCCAAAATTGTCAAAAATGTCAGTTAGGGGTCCGATCTGTCCGCCGCAATGTCACAGTCTCGCTAAAAATTGCAGAACGCCGCTATTACTAGTAAAAAAAATAAAAAAAAAACAATAAAAATGACATAAATCTTTCCTGTAGTTAGTAGACGCAATACCTTTTGCGCAAACCAATAAAAATACGCTTTTTGCGATTTTTTGTTTACCAAAAATATGTAGCAAAAAACAAATTGGCCTAAAATGTTAAAAAAATGTTGAATCTGAATTTTTTTTTTTTTGGGGAATGTTATATAGCAGAATGTGAAAAATATTGTTTTTTTTTCCTTCAGAATTGTTGCTCTTTTTTGTTTATAGCGCAAGAAATAAAAATCACAGAGGTGATCAAATACCACCAAAAGAAAGTTCTATTTGTAGGAAAAAAAGGACATCAATTTTATTTAGGTACAACATCGCACGACCGTGCAATTGTCTGTTAAAGTAACAAAGTGCCGAATCGCAAAAAATGGCCTGGTCATTAAGGGGGCAAATCCTTCCTTTCCAGAAGTGGTTAGGGGGAAATGGGGATGCTAAAATACAATTTGTAACAGGTAGAGCTAGGAAAAAAAGTGTTACAAGAAAAGAGCTATCGGACCGACCCTTTCAATAAGGACCTATTCACACCATGTGGTGATGCCAGGTGCTTTGGACAGCCCATCCAAAATGAATGAGTTTCAATACAGCTCAACACACACACAAAAAATGTGCTGTTTGCTTTTTTTTTTTTTTTGTTTAACATTCTTTAGTTAAAGAAAGGAGTATACCTTATACACTTTACAAAAAAAGTGTGTACAAATCAAATTATTCAGGAAGAACAGAGCAAGAAGCATGATAATTGTACAGGTTAACTGTTATCCTTTAGGAGGAATAGAACATAAAAGCCACTATGTGTTGTTCTGCACTGCAGTGTTTCACAAGTGTTTTGGAGGGGTGTTCTGGTGACATTCATAAATGGCATCATAGTCATAGTACACCAAAGCTCAATACTGAAGCATAATGGTGTTATGGAGCCCTAACTGACTGACCCTTTCATTATTTTACTGGCTCTTTCAGTATGTATATAGGAAATATGGTACTGAAGAGGGGTGGGACCAAATTGCTATAACAGCCTTATATCAGGAGATCACTAGAACTAGAAGATGCACATAAAATGGGCATTTAGCAATGGTCTCCTGATATGTGTTTAATCATTAATAATACACAACTTTATCATATAAAATACATTTTTATTACATAACAATGCTTAAAAAAAGGGACAAAACATCCATAGGGCAAACACAGACCCATATACATAAAACCAGGTATGAAAAGAGCAGTCAGGTTTCAATGTAGAGTTTGCCTACATGTTTCGCGGTATAGACCTCTTCATCAGGGCTTCAGTCTCATCATCTGACTGGACATACCTAGTATTTGCAGACAAAATAGATATGATAAATAAATCAATCACTCAGGATAGATACACATATATGAAAAACCTTGTCCTATCCCATAACATAGACATAGAAAAGGGAATACACACATGTCAGTGACAAAAAAAGCCCCCCAAAAATAACTAACCTGCTCTTTTAGTAAGTGACTGGCCCTTTGTGTATTATTACTGCATTTCTCTACCCCATTACAGACTTTTATCAGTGTGGGATATATTACTCGCCAGCTTCAGTCAGGACCAGAGCCTGTGAGTTGTCAACCCTGCCCTTACCTGTCCTGGCTGCCCATATTTACTAGTTTGACTGCCAGTTCTTAAACCCAAAACTAAAAATGTATTATATTACATCGTACCAATCATTATATGTGGTTCCTGCATTCATTTTCTTTCCTTTTGCTCCCCCCCCCTCTGTTTTCACCTGGTGATCTGGCCAGTAACACACCTCCTTTATTAATGAGACACAACGCTGGAGGAATTAAGTGTAAGATGCACTGGCAGATTTAGAACTAACAAATTTAAGACTCCAGCTCACACAGCAAACAGTTTTCTTTTCCTTTTGGAAAAAAGGTTTTGCATGAATAAATAAAAGCTGATCATTTTAATAACCCCTGCCAGTGTTAGGTGCAGGGCCATCTTACCGAATGGGCACGCTGGGAAGTTGCCCATGGGCCCCACTTGCCTGGGGGTCCCACCTGCCCAGCGACCCAGCCCCTGCCAAGCATTAGTCCCGATTCCCATGTGCATCCTGCCGCCGAACTTAGCAGGTGGCAAGCACCTGTCAGCCCTGCGCTACTGTCAGGCCCCTTTGGATGTGGAGGGGGAGCCCACAACTGCAGGAATGTCTGTCTGCCTCCACGGGAACAGGCACACACAGGACAGTCGAGTCTGACTTCAGTCCGTGTGTGAGTTGACCCGACCCAGCCGCCGAACTTGGAAGCTCTCATTAGTCTGGCACTGCTGTACCAATAAATATAGCCTTATCAAAAATTTGGGTGATTGTGTAGGTAGGCCCCCTGTGCACTGCATTGCCCGGGGGCCCTTTAATGCTCTTAAGATGGCACTGGTTAGGTGGTTTGTCTCATCCATGTAAGCTGATACATTCTGCTGGAAAGTTTGTGCTGTGAAAGACAAAAGACTTGCTGGCTGGATTACTAGATGAAAAAAAGGGAAAGAAAGCCTAAAAAAGGAAACTTGATGGTCAGGACTAGAGTTGAGCGGACACCTGGATGTCCGTGTTCGGCGGGCTCGGCCGAACTTGAAAAAAAAGTCCGGGTCCGTGTCCCGGACTTTTTCCGAACTTTACCCGGACACCGAACCCCATTGAAGTCAATGAGGACCCGAACTTTTAGGCACTAAAATGGCTCTAAAACACCAATGGAAAGGGCTAGAGTGCTGCAAATGGCAGCAAAATGTAGTTAAGAGCATGGCAAGTGTTCTTAAAAAAAAATTCCCCTTTAAATTAATTTTTTAATAGCAGATTAGAACAGCAATCTGTAGTGAAATATAGCTGAACGCTGCACACAACAGACTGATAAAAATATATTTTTTTCTCCCTCCTCCTCCTCCTCCTCAGTGGGCTCAAGTGAGGGCAAAAAGATTGTTCACTGCACCACCCCCCACACAGCAAAATCGATGTAGACTGTCCCTGCCTAATCTCCAGCCTGGCCCTAATATGCTCAATAAGATCGTTCACTGCACCACCCCCCACACAGCAAAATCGATGTAGACTGACCCTGCCTAATCTCCAGCCTGGCCCTAAAATGCTCTAATAACTTTCCCTGCCTGCACTCCGACCTGTCCCTGCATTCTTTTTGGACACAATTTTTCACAGAATCACTGTCTGTCCCTAATCAGCAGCCAGCACGTATGATGTGTGCTCTGTCCCTAAACTACAGCAGAATGACGTGGCGCGCTGGGGCTCTCGAACTTATAAAGACATGGTCACATGCTTCAGATGGCCAATCACAGCTACTAATACATAAGTAGGCATGGCTGTGATGGCGCACACCAGTTAAACGCTTGTTGATTGACTGTTGAAAGCCCGCCATTAAAAGCGCGCCATTACATACAAAACAGGAAATAAAATGATTTTAAACCCGAACATACAGTAAAGTTTTCGGGTCCGTGTTCGGGTAACAAAAATCCAATTATTCAGTACGAACATGAATAATACAGTCCGTGTTCGCTCAACACTAGTCAGGACTGATTTATGCGATTGTTAGATAAAGCATGTTATGCTCGCCTATATGCTATTGTATTATTATTTTATGATCTTTTTTCTAATTTCTAGAATTAAGACAAAGCCTTGCAAGAAATATGTCATATATAAATACGGAGTCCTGAAGAAGTGGTTTGTGACCGCAAAACTCGTTGAACATGTAATATGTGAAATTTGTATATGAAATAAGGAAATTTCACTTTTGTATGATATGTGATGGATTTAGTCTTTTATACCCATTTATTGGGAGATTTCTATGCTATGTTGATAATAAATGATGATTTTAGAATTTGTAGTTTCTATTTATTACCAGTGAGCCATCCTAGACCGTCCGGTTTTGTTGTTTTCTTCTGCAGGAATGCTAATTCCCAAAGCAAAAATACAACCATAAAACATCAAAAAAAAAAAAAAAAAAAAGATAAGCATAAGGGAACATAAAATCCTTTTTATTATTATTCAGAATGGGATAAAATGCTAAGCATGAATGCCTACACTACATATAGAAAGATTAGAATGCTATCATCTAACACAAACACAACATCAACTCCTGCACGTAATCTCATTCTCTACAGTTATATTAATAATGGAAACTTGATATGTGTTATCTATTCTTCCGCTATCATTCATTGCAATATCCATTGCAATGGCACTAGAATGGCCCTTGTGATCCTGAATGGGACTAGGGGCTAGGTATGTGATAGAAGACCCCATGGAATCATCGGAATCATGCTGTACTCATAGATTAGATGAACTGCACAAAGCATATGAATTCAGAGGACAGTCAATAGTCAGGTGTGATAATATCCAGGATGTAACACTGCAAAAATCATGCACATGGACAGTATGAATGTGATTCTTCCAACCTTGCAACCTTCAGTTATAAATACAGTGTATAAAAAGTGACAGATCAGCGTTCAATCCTACAACAGCACCTCAGCCTTATGCATGAATCAATGAACAATATAAACATACTTGTTATATTAATACAAAGGGGTTGATTTGCTAAGGACAAATAGGCTGTTAAAATTTGCAAAGGAATTTTGACTTTGGAAGGGAATTTCCCTTAGCTTAGTGAATGTAGTGTGAACTCACTTTAACCACTTCAATACCGCCTTCCTGCCCAGGTCAATTTTCAGTTTTTAGCACTGTTGCACTTTGAATGACAATTGCGCAGTCATGCAACTCTGTACCTATATGATACTTGTATCATTTTTTCCACACAAATATCGCTTTCTTTTGGTGGCATGTTTTCTTCACAGTTTTTTTTTTTTGCTAAATAAATGAAAAAAAAACACATTGTTCTTCGTTTCTGTTATACAATTTTGTAAATAAATAATCTTTCTTCATAAATTTAGGCCAACGTGCATTCTGCTCCATTTCTTTGGTGAAAATAGCCCAAAACAGTGTATATTATTTAGTCTGTAGGAAAGTCCATAAACTATGGTATATTCAGTATATCTGAAAATTGATCAATCCTGATGTACTGACCGCCTATCTAATTTCTTGAGGACCGGAAACATCAGAATAGTACACATATCCCCCAAATTACTTCTTATTGAAGTAGACAGTTCATGGTATTTAGCAGAGGTTTTGTTTTTTTACATAGCGTCAGCAGTTCAGTACAGCGTCCTAATATAACTGGTATGGCAGTGATCAGGGACACTGACTGGTGACAGTATACATATATAAAAAAAAATAATAATAATTTTATATATTTTTTTTTATTTTTCTTTACAATTTTTTTTAACACACTATGACCAGAGCAATACAGTGCTGTCATAGTAACACTGTACTAGTACTTTGATTGCTTATATCAATTCATTTTATTGGTATAAGCAACCATTTTTACTGAATAAAACTGATTCATTCAGTGAGTATTGTTCTGATTAGCTGTGATTTGCCCTATCTGTACCATGTGATCATTGAGACCAATCACAGCTAGCAACAAAATTGTATGCCATTCAATCATCTATTGTTTATCATTGTCATGTGATCTGCTGTGATTCGTCACAGCAATCACATGATACTGGCAGTGGGCTGGTACAATGATCTGTCATCGGCTGTGTCTGGTGAACACAGTGGGTGACACACACATCACAGCCGCAGAGCGGCTGCATGGCTGCGATGGGCATGTTCCAGGAGGATGTAACATGATGTCCACCAGGAACGACAAAAGTAACAGTAATCCAAGGGTCCCCCAGCATACACCCCCACACAGAGCCGTGCTCTCCTACAAGCCAGGGCCGTAGTCAGTGGGCAGGACGCTGGCCTCCACACTCCTCCAGTAACCCGTGATGAACGTCCCAGCAAATGGGCGTTCGTCACATATCTCCCTCCTCCTAGGGAGACTAACCAGACCCCAGACCTCCTACTGGTTTGGGTCTGTATTAGTCTGGTGTCTTTTGTCAGGCTGTGCCATGCTCCAGAGGGCCTCCTGCCCTACGTCCCAATTAAAATATCCGGGGTCTTCCTGGGCAGGGCACCAGCTATAATCCACTCCAGAGGCGTTCCATGGTTGCTGGAGGGGCAAAATCAGGCTGGCATGGGCCCCCATACTAGGGGGTTGGGGATCTGGGCCGATTGCCCAGCATCTCTGTAATCCAGGGATGGAGGCCACGGCCCCATCCACCCCTTCCATGCCAAAAGCTGCATGGACTGGTTGGCAGATTCCAGTGGGGTTCTGCCCATCTGGCAGCTCTTCTGCTGGGTAGGCACTCAGCTGCTGGGACAAGGGACCTACAATGGCCTCTCCCGCTAATGTTGGCTGGTCCTGGGTAGTGGGCACGACCATCTTCACCCCCAGTGCTGTTGGCTGCTTTTGGACCAAGTCTAGGAGGTGTTGGTAGTCCTGTTCCAACCCCCACTCGATGATAACTAGGTAGATGAGGTCTAGTCTCAGCTCCAACAACAACTGGACTGGTAGCATCCTTCTCCGGTAATAATAAATAGCCCAGAACCGTGACATCGCAGGACTCCCAAAATCATCATCCTCCTCCATGGCCTTCCACAACAGGCCTGGGCCATCATAGCCCCCCCTCTGGTTGAATGCCTTCTGCCAACCAAGGGTCTTGTTTGCTGCGTACCACCATAGTGCCCGGTACGAGTCGTCCAGCATAATTTCTCTCTGGACCAGGCACTCAAGGTGCCTTTCCCACTGCGTCAAGGGTTGTTCTCCCAGGATAAACATCCGTTGGCTCACTTGTTCCTGCCAGCATTGCGCTGTACTTGGAAGCTTCTCTTTCCCCCGAAACTGTGCTACCTCCATGGTCTCCTGCCAGAGTTCTTGCATTACATTTTTTCTCCAGTTCCCCTTGTCCTTGGCTGACATATGGCTCTGTTCCTTTGCCAGTATGTCTTGTAGTCTTCGCTGGAACTCCACCTCATATGGGGACACTGCCCGGGGGCTAGCTCGCTCCATCTCCTGATTTCCTCCTTAGACCGAGATGCTGCTGGGCTCCTCACTGCATTCCTGGTTTGGGATCTATTCAGAGAAGAATCCCACCGCTTGCCACCAGTGTAACATATCCCCAATACTTGGACCAAGTATTTCTGTCTTAAGTCCCCAGAATCTCAAGTGATGCAGTGACCTGGCCCCTCAATTCCCCCCAAACATTAGCCTGAGCCAGTGCTTTAAGTGGCCCAAAAGAGGTGCCGGTACTCTATTACAGCCTATACATTTTGTCGCCCCCCCCACCCCACATCAGGGTCCCCACAGGGCACCCCCCCCTGGCCTGGGCTGGGACTCCGGAGCAGGGGGACTCACTGGTGGTGACTGGTCTGGCTCTGGAGTGGTAAATATTCTTGGGGGGGGCAATTGAGGGCGCAGATGTCCAAAATGAGCGTACTGGTACGCTAAGGCACACGGAGAGGTGGCGGTATGCTCAAGAGCCATATTTGGAAGTGGTGGTACTGAGTACCAGTGCATACCAGCCCACTTAAAGCACTGGCCTGAGCTCAATGAAGGGTAAAACAAAAGACGCTTTATTCACCAACTCCCTTCCAATATATATCCAGTTTTAGGTGCTTGATTACATCATGCAAATGTATTGTATACAGAAAGTAATTAACATACCTGGCCATCTGGACAGACACAGGTGAATGACATTGCAGGCTCAGACAGGATTAGCATTATCATAATTGACTCCACAAACAACCAGCCCAAACATAGCCGAATACACTTTCCTAGAAGTGTGAACACACTTAACCTCTAAACAGATGAAAGCAGAAGACATAGGCTCTCAGACAGCCCGTCTCCATTTTCAACACACCTTATTATAACTGCCAATACACATCCCTCCAGTATACCAATGCTGAGTCTTATGTCATTAGCATCTCTTTAGTCTCTCATGGTGTGAAGTCCTTTGTTGTAGGCAGCTTAGGCCTAGAGTCTGTGTCCCTTGGGGTGACAGGGACTTGAATTCAAAGTAACAGTACTCCAAGGGTCCCCCAGCACACACCCCCACACAGAGCCACGCTCCCCTACAAGCCAGGGCCATAGTCAGTGGGCAGGAGGCTGGCCTCCACACTCCTCCAGTAACCCGTGATGAACATCCCAGCAAATGGGCGTTCGTCACACACATGATTGGAGGATGTAAGTCACCAAAGTTGCACCTCATTCTCTAAGCTGTTGGGAAAGATCCCTTGCAAAGTGAGCAGCCCATTCGCCTTTAGTAAATAAACCTCAAAGTATCCAAGGTAAATACGAACAGGTACATCCTGATCTTGAGAATAGATACAGTTTACTGGCACTGTAGATGCACCTACTTATCTCACACAGAGGAAAAAACACAAAGTAGAAGAAGTATAGCTTTTAATGTTTCCCCCATTTATACTTACCTAGGTGGATGCAGCATCAGTCCAATGCTGTATCTGTCCCCCGACACATCTTCACTGAGAACCGAGCGATGGAACACCGCCAATCGCTCGGTTCTGACATCTCCCCGAGCAGAGAGCTGCTGACTGTCAGTCAGCAGCTCTCTGCTATGCCCCCTCCATTCCCCTAATTATTATTGTTGCCCTTCTCTGGACTCTCTAGTTCCAGCACATCCTTTCTGAGGACCGGTGCCCAGAACTGAACAGCATACTCAAGATGGGGCCAGACCAGAGTCTTGTAGAGTGGGAGAATAATCATTTTTATCTCTGGAGTGAATGCCTTTTTTTAACTATGCCAGTATTCAGTTGGCTTTGCATGGCATGGCTAAGCTTGTTGTCTACTAGGACCACCAAGTCCTTTTCCATCTTGGATTCACCTAAAGGTTCTCCCGCTAGTGAGTAACGTGCATTTGTATTTCTGGCACCCAAGTGCATTACCTTACGTTTTTCAACATTAAACCCTTATTTGCCATGTAGTTGCCCACCCCATTATTTTGTTTAGGTCTGCTTGTAAGGTTACCACATCCTGTATAGAAGATATTGGCCTGCTTAGCTTAGTATCATCCGCAAATACCGTGATTGTGCTGGTTATCCCATCCTCAAGGTTGTTTATGAATTAGTTAAACAGGATTGGTCCCAGAACAGATCCTTGGGGGACCCCACTTTCAACACCCCACCAATCCGAGTACTCCCCATTTATCACCATCCCTTGGACTCGCCCCTGGAGCCAGTTTTAAATACAGGTACTCACCCTATGGTCCATACCTATGTACCTTAGTTTGTACAGTAAGCATTTGTGGGGGAATTGTATCAAATGCCTTTGCAAAGTCCAGATAAACCACATCCACAGGTCTTCCTTTATCTAGATGGCAGCTTACTTCTTCATAGAAGGTTAATAGATTGGTCTGGCAAGAACGATTCTTCATGAATCCATGCTCATTACTATTAATTAATTCCCCGGGATATATCTCGGCCTTTTTTAAATATTGGTACCATTTTGGCTTTTTTCCCATCAGCTGGTACCATTCCCGACATCCATAAAAATTAGGAACAATGGTCTGACTATCACCTGGCTGAGTTCTTTAAGGACCCTCGGGTGTCAGCTCACCAGGTTGTCAATCTCTGGTCACTGTGCTGAAAGTCTACCACTACTATTTTACTATACTGTATCTGTGCAGAGCTGTGCAGGAGATCACGTCGGTCTCTGTCAGATGATAGGGACCCGCTCAATTTTGATCTGTTTGTGGCCACTGCCAATTGACTTCTTTTGAATGGACATTTTGTAAAAAAAAAGCCTCTCAATCAATGGCTGTAGAATGCAATAGTGCAGTGGGGAGGATTCCCTCATCCACCTCAATTGCGTGGATGTGGGAATCGGTTCAGTTTTTTGTTAGTTTAGCATGCCGACTGAATGAAAGAAACTGAGCCATGTATGGCCAGCTTTAAGTAATTTGTGGAAAACATCCTATGCTGATATGGTGATTACAGATGACAGCCTGGAGTTGGTGAATAGCAGGTCCTACACTGATAGAGGCCTGCTTTGGGAGGCCCAGTGTACAGGGATTTCTGGCCAGGCCATGTACAGTAAAGAACTGGTGGAAGAACTAGTAAACCTGGGCAGTCAAAGCTGATGGGTGTCTCACATGTCCTGATACTGGGCTTTCCTTTACCCTGGGCCCCATAGCAGCTGCATGGGCGGCTATGGCAGTAGTTTCGCCAGTGTCCATGAACATTTTTTTATCTTATTGATTTGTTATGTGTATCCAGCTGAACATAAAACTAGCACACCTGAACATTTGAAATGTTTTTACATTCTCACAAAGACTTTTCAGTCCAATTTCTATTGACCAGTATAAATGGAAATATTAATTTGTCCCAGTGATGCACAAGGAGAACTTAATCCCAACAAAGGAACACAATTCTCATAATACGTCAAGATTTTGCATAGAAGCTGTCCACATTTGGATGCAATTGTAAAGTAAAATTACCCGCAAGGCAAAACATAGCTTTGTCTCCTATTGAACTTCCTTTGATAAATGGACTTTGCATTTGAAGATCTTGAAGCAATTCAGATGCAAGTTAAACATGATTGTTATTTGCTAATCACAAATGGTAAACATTAAACGCCTGTTGGGTAGATAAAAGACTGGGTGATATCTTCAGCTGCATGCTTCACATATGTGACAATACGACACCTTCATTACCCAAGTTCACTAACCAATGTGAATGTCACACACTTTACATTCTAACATGGGTAGAGCTTAGGGTGTTGCTTCCCATACACTATGTAGTGTTTGCAAATTATTAAACAGGTTAAAATTTCTAAAATGATAAATCAGGCTGTGAAAGAATGGAAATAGGAGAGTTTGGAAAAAATTCTTCTTTAGTGACAGGCCCAACTCAACACTAACCACTAATACTGATTTTTTTTATCCCATAATCTCTGTTCTCAGCTGCATAAGGGGCTTGGAGAGGTTAGGGTGGAGAAACAGCAGAACAGTGATCTTCCCAGTGAGGGGCTATGCAGGAGGGGGGGGACGTGTCAGCACAAGTCTTGGCTATTGGAGGACAGGGAGGATAATCTCCAAGCACAGCTAGAAAACTAGACAAACTAGAAAACTGACCACACTGGGATGGATATGCCTCTATGACTAGCGTGGTCAAATAGGAACACAGGGGGACTGGCAGGAACACCAGGTATGGTGCTGTAGGCAGAACTCAAAAGACAGAGATTACATACCCCTATATATAATATTTTGTTTTAAAATATTTATTACAATATTATTAAATGAATAGACACTTCTACTTGCATTGATATAAAAATGGCCACGGCCTTTTTTATTAAATTGAAGAAACTTAAAAATTTGTGGGAATAACAAAACATAGTATAGCTTGGCCAAAGAGCCCAAACTAACCACTTTATTAACCAAAACATATATATATATATATATATATACCATAGTCCAGCCAAAAAGCTCGGACTAAACCACATAAATAAAAAAACATCCCACATAGATAAAGACCGTGACAAACAGATACAGGGCGGGCGGAAGGGACAAATCTTCTTGACTTATGGACTACTGCTCCCGCTGACTGAAATTAACCGTTATCTCTCTTTCTTAAATAGGGAAACTTCACATCTTTAGGTGGCTTCACAAGACAATTTGGACCAATCCCAGGTAAGTTAAATATATTAACCAGTACAATTACTAACTTAGTAACCAATCAACATTGAATCACATTGACCAATTATATTGTTTATTTAATAGCCAATAGAATACTATTTTTAAACTATGACCTGAATTTCACAAATTTTTTTTTTTTTAAATTTAACTGTCATGCCACGTCCCCATGAATGAATGCCAGGTACATTTTATGACCTGCCTTTCATTTTTATTTCACACAAAGGACAGAATAGAAAGAGAACAGGATACTTTTTAACACCAGTACATTGTACAACAGACACATGTCAGCAATATGAATTGTTGGGGTAACATATTATTTAACACTAGACTTCAATGAGGATGTACTTCCAAACTCGGAATACTAGGAGTTGGCCCCCTTTCAAGTCTATGAGAACTCATTTTGCAGGCCAGTGCTGAAGCAAATTTCAGGTCAGAGGACACTAGAAGTGGTCCCCACTGTAAGTAAGCATCAAGGAGAGGGGATTCTAAGTGAGATTAGCAAGGAAACACAAAAAAAAAAGAAATTGAACACAAAAACCCATCTCACAACTTTGTATTTTTCAAAAAGAAGAACAAATTGTTCAAAGATTGTGGGACTTTAATTGAGGTAGGTCAATTACTGACTATTAGATTACTGTAGATATCACCAAAGGTGATTATTTATTAAATAATTCATAATTTAACAGTAGTATAAAATATAGATAGACATACACAATTCAAAGACCTGACATGGATTATACAATTCATATAAATGATTCCAATAGTAATAAATATAATATATGACATAACCAACATATAATTCATATAAATGATTCCAGTAGTAATAAATGTATTATATAACATAACCAACATATAATTGATCTCCAAAAAGGTATGTCATCATTTCTTGTAGGCTCTACGCGTTTCGTGGCTCTACGTCCTCTCATCAGGAGCTAATTAAAATTATATAGATCTGTAAAAGTAAACTGATATTAAGATACTAAAATCTCAAATAAAGGAATATAACAAGTCGCTCCTAATTTATAAATGTAGAATCCAGCTACTTACTGTGCTGACCCAATAATTCTGGAAGACCACCCCAAGCAATAGCTGTCTCACCCGGGGCTGAGGCGGGTGTTGGCCCGAACCGGCATAAAGAGGGGTAACATATTCTTTAACACTAGACTTCAATGAGGATGTACTTCCAAACTCAGAATACTAGGAGTAGGCTCCCTTTCAAGTCTATGAGAACTCATTTTGCAGGCCAGTGCTGAAGCAGATTTCAGGTCAGAGGACACTAGAAGTGGTCCCCACTGTAAGTAAGCATCAAGGAGAGGGGATTCCAAGTGAGATTAGCTAGGAAACACAAAAAAAAAAAAAGAAATTGAACACAAAAACCCATCTCACAACTTTGTATTTTTCAAAAACTTTTACCAATTTAATTTCTCCTTTATCTGTCTTAGAAAACCGAGAGGCAAAGTTATTTCTATGAGGGCTGCTCGGCTAAAAGGAGAAAGAAAAAAAAAATTTAAAACGATACAACCTGTTGTTGGAAAAAGTTCCTGGATATACACATGTGCAGACACAGGTCAGTCTATGTTAGGTATGGATCTCCAGATCAATTTTTATTGTGTAACAGCAAGAAACTAAAAATGGTTATCTTTGATTACAGTAATCTTCTTCCTCAAGCCCTGGATTGGCATTCAGACATCTATGGCATTTTCTGGAATGGCTAATGAATGAATTACCTCTATTTGAGCTGCACAGCCTTTATTTTACAGTAGCATTGCTGCTGGGAGCATCAATACAAAAATCTAAGTGCTTTATTTTACCTATTAGAATTTGGTCATAAACAAAATATAGCCTGGCAAGCATTTTATGTCTACAATTTAGTCCTAGGCCAGCTTTGCTGGAAAGATTTTCCATTCAGAAAAGTATCATTTGGCAGGAGGAACATTTGAGTCAGCAGGAGAACTCAGATCTTGCTCTAATAGATAATTGTTGAATTTATTCATAACTGAATTACTGTGAGAAAAGATACTTCTTTATTCATAATTGTATGGCTGGCATATGTCCATGTAATACTTCATTATTGTAACCTTAATTGTATGGACGGTCCTACCTGTATAATTACCGTTAGCAATAGTTGAGTCACTGGCATTGCTAATGGTCATTCATTTAGAGATCAACAAATAGCCTACAAGGAGTCCCCATTTGAAAAGAAAATCACTGAGCCTTCTGCAAAGATTTTCAAGCATGCTTGAAAATCTCTATGCGATCCATTTTGTGAAAGAAATTGTGGGAAGAACTGTTCAAGCTGAGACTTAAACATGTCTTTACAGTGACTACAGTGAGGGAAAGGGCAGCTGTCTGATTTTTTTCACCCTCTGGAAAAAAATCTGAAAAATGGTTTGCCTGATGTACTGTGAATCAATAGCACAATTTAATACCACCTTCATTAAAAAAAACTTCAGCTATTTAGATTGCTTGGCTTTTAGAATGACTGCTTTCAGATGATTATTGCAGTTTTATAATCATTAACTTATTAAATTATTTTTGAATCATTCATGTCACAAAAGGGTTAACATTTTTTTTATTTTTTTGCAGAATTTTAGTATAGACATATTTAATTCATGTAGAAATACATTACTCTAAACCAGGTAATTTCACATGAGTTTCCTTTGTTATTTTTCCCTTGAAGTGTCCGCGCGTCTGGAACGTTAATGAATCCTATAAAAATATACCATTCCGCTCCCCGCCACCCAGATGCTCTTAGATCTCTTAGACCTTTGTTTTGTTTCTTTTTTATTGCAGGGAGTTTATACACCATATTTAGGTTTTTCTGTAATCTCTGCATTCATTATTTTCTTTTTTTCTTCATTTAGATTGTAAAGAAAAAATTCAAATATGACAAAAGAAATGTCTTTTTTTTCCTCTCTCCAAATACAAACATGTAAATGGCAAAATTAGTAGTTTTTTTTTTTTTTAAACCATTAACATGCTTATTTCTTGTATATCAATCTAACAAAGACATACATACTTATTTAAAATGTATTTATTTAAGATCATTTTAAAATCACCCTTGTACTGTAATTGTTTGTTTTTTTTTTCTCATAGCTAATTTTCAACTAAAATCTGAAAACCAGTGTTAGCTACTCTGATGACCCTAATTATAAAGGCTTTTTTTTTAATGCTTTTGTTTAGGTAAAAATAAAACACATTATTTTAGCAAACCGTTTTCTTTAGCTTTATTATCCAATGTTATACTTTATTTAAACTCAACACCGCTTTTTCCACTCTTTTTATCCTACAGTATTTAAGTGGTCCAATGGCCGCAGGGCATACTTAGTGCAATTATTTAATATTGAGTCACTGGCACTGAAAATAGCCAAATGTCCAGAAACCCAGGGCAGCTGTGCTTATTTAAGGGATTTGCAAAGACAGTCAAGCTTTCACCATGAAGGAAAAAAAAAAGAAAAGAAAAAAAAAGGGATCTCTTTCATCATTATGCAACTGCAAAGAAAGGGTTAACATTTTTTTTTTTTCCCCCTGTAGCCCTTTAACATTGATGTGAGTGACAACAGTGCCACAAGCGATGATATCACAATGAGAGATGGGGTTTGTCCTTCTCTACCATCTTTCACTCCACTGGGCTCGTCTTCACAGACAAATTGATTTGCAAAGGTTGAGCCTGGCAGTTCAGCTTGCTTTGCATAAAAAACCTCTCCCTTGTTACACCATAAAAAGTAGCCTGGCAAACAAGAGCGACACAGCGGGAACTGGCCGGTTCAAAGTCCAAACTCCACACCCCCTCACCCCAGTCTGGTTTGAAAGGTCACCGAGTGTCTGGGAAAATAGTCTCAGGATACAATCCTTTATTAAAGGTCACTATTTTTCAACGGCACTTAACACACACTTGCACACAAATTGAAGCCTGAAAAAAGAAAAAAAAAAATGTGAGTTGCCTCACATTCATTGTACTTCACACAATTTATGGCTTGTGGTCACCAGTTACATACATACTGTTACTTTACTGTAGCCCCCAAAAAAGATTTTCAGACAGAATTAGCGGTTGCCTTACTTAAGTTTGGTCACTCAAATTTTTTTGAAATTTTATCAGAAAAAAAAAAATTGCTATTTTTATTTTCTGACCAGGGACGCCTGGGTGAACTGTTGACAAAAAAAGCACAACAAAGGAGCCCTTCTTTATATCTGGGAAAATATCAATATGCCGGTGGTTCATCTACATCTGAATGGTGTTTAGTTTCAAAGATATGTCCTTAGTGAAAAGCTGTTTTGCATTATGTGGACTGTAAGTCAACCATGACACAGAGATCCCACTTAAAATAGTTATATGAAAGGATTAATACCTTAAATGTGTCTTTACAATTTAAAAAGGAACTTAGTGAAAAAAAAAAAAAAAAACATAGTATAAATTGCATTTAGATAAAAGATGTATGTGTGAAATTGCTACAAATCTAAAACGTATGTGTGTATTTAGTAACTCCCCATTTATGGACATATCAGCCAGAGTGATACAATTATAAACTTTTTAAATTATATTCATTACCCAGTTTGCCCCCTTATGCATGAAAATTGTCTTGAAATTTTCACTGTGGCCATTAAATAATTTTTAGCCTGTTGGTATGTGGGGGGAACTTTAGAAACAATGTAAGGCAGTGTCTATGTAAGCTTTCTATTATTAACTGTACTTGTGGACTAGTCCCTTGGCATTTATTAAAACTGGAAATTATTTCCAGTAAGCCTATGCAGACTGTAAAGAATGCTTTATAATTATAAAATTATAAACTTTTTAATTATATTCATTACCCAGTTTGCCCCCTTATGCATGAAAATTGTTTTGAAATTTTCACTGTGGCAATTAGAGAATTTTTAGCCTGTTGGCATGTGGGGGGAACTTTAGAAACAATGTAAGGCAGTGTCTATGTAAGCTTTCTATTATTAACTGTACTTGTGGACTAGCCCCTTGGCATTTATTAAAACTGGAAATTATTTACAGTAAGCCTATACAGGCTGTAAAGAATGCTGTAATCTGTTTCTAATATATAAAAGAAAACAAAAAAAAAAAAAAAACTAAATGAGCAGCTTTGCAAGGAAGGCAAATAATATTTACCTGTCCTGCTGCCCATGAGGCTAAATTTTGCTTTTTGAAAGACACAAGATTGAAGTTGAAAAATGTTTAGCATTTGAGACTTCCAGGAGTGTCAGATACTGGCACCCCTTGCTGCATCCTGTAGTTTCCTCCACCAGAAACTATGGGGTTGATTTACATTGGTGGCCAGAGGTGGGATGCTTCCTGCAGTCTGAGACATCCAATCCTCCACCAGGATCCAAGATTGGGATAGCAGACTTTGGTCGACCAATCTGAGATATGGACCTGGCATCAGAGTTTGAGGGGGTGCTGCAGATTTCAGTATACCCCAGGACGGTATCTGCGGATCAATACCTGGAGCTCAGGCAGCACATTCAGGTGGAGCTCTGGCTTGGAGCCCTCCAGCTTGATGGTATATACCAGGGCAAGTGCTTTCCAACCCCAGGGCAACGGGCCAGTGAACAACGGGAGTTGCGGATGGCATTCCTGGGAGAGCGGCCCCAGGAGCAATGGGTATCTGAGTTGGACAGGCTGATCCAGCAGGAGATAAAGCTGGACAATCAGTATCGGGCTCTGTAATGGCATGCAGAGCAGAAATATTTAGGAGGGACATTAGAATGCTCTCCGGAGGGATATGTCACGGAACCATGAACCAGACGTACAACAACAGATAAGTGAAAATAAGACAGCTTTATTGAAAAACAAGCTATAAAGCAAAAGTCCAAACGGATGGCGAAACCGATGCAGAGTCTTTGCGAAGCCAGGGGTCAGGAACCAGCAGGGTAGTCAGACGAAGCCAGGATCAGGAACCAACAGGGTAGTCAGACGAAGCCAGGATCAGGAACCAACAGGGTAGTCAGACGAAGCCAGGAACAGGAACCAGAAGTAGCAGCAGTCTTAGTAGCATGTGAACACAGGAGGACCAAGCAGGGAACTGAAGCCACAGGCCTCCTATATATATGAGCTAGGCATCCAGCTCCTCCCAGTGGGAAGGAGGAGCCGCAGGGTGGGAGGCTACAAGAAACCCAGAAACCAAGATGGCCGCCAGCACATGTCAAACAAAGGAGAACAGCAAGAAGGTAAGACCATGACAGTACCTCCCCCTCAAGGGGCCCTCCTCCGCGGAGTAAAGAACGGTTTCTGAGGGAAGCGTGCGTGGAAGGCTCGGAGCAAGGCAGGAGCATGGACATCTGCGGAGGGAAGCCAGGAACGCTCCTCTGGACCATAACCACGCCAATGAACCAAAAACTGCACCCGACCGCGGACCAGGCGTGAGTCCAGGATATTGCTCACCTCATACTCCTCAGGCACAAAACATCTGCCGTTGGGTCTCCCAGAGGGAGCACCAGATTGAGCCGCCAAAATCTGCTCACCCAGGGGAGAGGTCAGGCTGGTGCGAATGGCAGCCAGGATCTGATTCGGAGGTATGACCGAAGTCGGAATCGACTCCTCCCTGGACAGGTCGGAGTACTGCCGTGATAAGGCATCAGCCCTGATGTTCTTGGAACCGGGTAGGTAGGAGACCACGTAATTAAAACGTGACAAGAACAGAGCCCATCTGGCCTGACGTGGTGTCAATCTCTTGGCCTCAGAGAGGTAGGTCAGATTCTTGTGGTCCGTCAGGATGAGGACCGGAACCACCGAACCCTCGAGCAAGTGCCTCCATTCTTTAAGAGCCTGCACGATGGCCAATAACTCCCTGTCACCAATCTGGTAGTTGCACTCCGCGGAAGACAGTTTCCGGGAGTAAAACCCACAAGGAAGCAGAGGACCCTCTGGTGTTCTACGCTGAGACAGAAGGGCGCCTACTCCCGTCTCAGACGCGTCCACCTCGAGGACAAAGGGCAACCCAGGGTTGGGATGCGACAGAATCGGAGCCGACACAAAGGCGGACTTTAGAGCCTCAAAAGCTCGGATGGCCTCGGGCGGCCAGACCTGGGAATTACTGCCCTTCCTGGTCAGATCCGTGAGAGGCTTGGCTAGCATGGAAAAGTCCCTGATGAACTTCCGATAATAATTGGCGAAGCCCAAAAAGCGCTGCAGGGAGCGAAGACCACTGGGCTGGGGCCACTGTAAGACAGCCGAAACCTTCTCAGGATCCATGGAGAACCCCTCAGCGGAAATGATGTAACCTAAGAAGGTTACCTGGGATCGGTGAAATTCGCATTTCTCAAGCTTACCGAACAGCTTGTTCTCTCGTAACCGTTGCAACACTCGTTTGACATCCAGAATGTGGGTCTCCATGGACTCAGAATATACCAAGATGTCATCCAGGTAGACCACCACACACTGCTGCAACAGGTCACGGAAAACATCGTTGATGAATTCCTGAAAGACTGCGGGCGCATTGCACAGCCCAAAGGGCATAACCAAGGATTCATAATGACCGGTCCTGGTGTTAAACGCGGTCTTCCACTCATCGCCCGCCTTGATCCTTACGAGGTTATATGCCGCCCTCAGGTCGAGTTTGGTAAAGACCGTGGCCCCTTTAAGGCGATCGAACAGCTCGGAAATCAAGGGTATCGGGTAAGCGTTCTTGATCGTGATGCGATTGAGACCCCTGTAATCGATGCAAGGCCTCAACTCACCGCCCTTCTTTTTCACAAAGAAAAATCCAGCCCCTGCCGGGGACGAGGATTTGCGAATGTGGCCACGTGAAAGCGCCTCCTTCACGTACTCCTCCATGGCCTCATTCTCCGCTACCGACAGTGGATAGACTTTGCCACGAGGAGGAACGGCACCAGATTGTAACTCGATGGCACAATCGTATGGGCGGTGCGGAGGTAGGGCAACCGCGCGCACCTTATCGAATACATCCCGGTACTCCTCGTATTCAGGGGGCAACAGAGAGTCCGAGGAAGTACACAGCAACTTGACAGGCCCATGGATGCAACTAGTCCCACACTGCGGTGACCACGAGAGGATCTCGGCCGATCTCCAATCGAAAATCGGATTATGCTTCTGGAGCCAGGGGTACCCCAAGACCACCGAGTAGTGTGGAGACGAAATAACCTGGAAGCAGACCGACTCTCTGTGGACGGCACCAATGGCTAACCCCACTGGAAGGGTCTCATGAGTCACGTGTGGCGGCAGAAGGGGTCTGCCGTCTATCGCCTCAAGAGCCAGAGGAGAACCTCGAGCCTGCAGAGGAATGGAATTGGCGGCAGCGAACACACTATCAATGAACAAACCACCAGCACCAGAGTCCACCAACGCCTGGGTCGTCACCGAGCCCCCGACCCAGGAAAGGACAACAGTGATCAGTGGTTTGTCAACACGGGAAACCGGGGACGAGGAGACTCCACCCAAGATCTGCCCCCGACAGGATCTCAGGTGCGAGCGTTTCCCTGGACGGTTCGGACATGCCAACCGAAAATGCCCACCGAGACCACAGTACATGCATCGGCCCTCGCGTCTCCGGAGTACCCTCTCCCCCTCGGACAGGCGAGCAAACCCCAGCTGCATGGGTTCACCCCCAGACAAGTCATCCCCAGGAGGCGTGGGAGGAGAGGGAGGCACGGGTGGGACAACAAAGGTAGGCGCCAATCTGTTAGGAGGCCTCCGCAGACTCTCCTTAAAGGAAGGTCTCTCCCTGAGTCTGGTGTCAATCAAAATCAGGAAAGAAATAAGAGACTCGAGCTCCACTGGTAGGTCCTTAGCTGCAACCTCATCCTTCAAGGCATCCGAGAGACCATGAGAGAAAGCAGCGACCAGAGCCTCATTATTCCAGCCCACCTCTGCTGCCAGGGTACGAAACTCAATGGCGTATTCAGCTACGGATCGTGAACCCTGTCTGATGGACATAAGGAGCTTCGCAGCAGAGGCAGCACGAGCCGGCACATCGAATACCTTCCGAAGAGAAGCAACAAAACCGGAAAACTCGGCAACCACCGGATTGTTGTTCTCCCATAAAGGGCTGGCCCAGGCCAAGGCCTTGTCCGAGAGCAGCGAGATTAAGAAGCCCACCTTTGATCTCTCAGTAGGAAAGGCATGTGGCAGCAACTCGAAATAAATGCCCACCTGGTTAAGGAAACCTCGGCACTGAGTTGGCTCTCCCCCAAAGCGCTGTGGAAGGGGGGCAGAACCGGACATACCCCGAAACACCGCGGGCGCAACAACAGGTGTCGGGGTAGACTCTGGCGCAACAACCGGAGCAGCAGTAGGAGCGGACCCAGGAGCGACAACCGACCCATCGGCAACGGGAGCGAAATGAACCGTGCGTTCAAGCAGGGTTTGCAACGCCACGGCGAACTGACCCAACAGGTGATCCTGCTGATCAAGTCTGGCAACCAGCGTGGGTAGTGAGGATGGCCCTGTACCGTCAGAATTCGTGGCCTGTGGTACCGTGCGTTCAAGCAGGGTTTGCAACGCCACGGCGAACCGACCCAACAGGTGATCCTGCTGATCAAGTCTGGCAACCAGCGTGGGTAGCGAGGATGGCCCTGTACCGTCAGAATTCATGGCTTGGTCCTAATGTCACGGAACCATGAACCAGACGTACAACAACAGATAAGTGAAAATAAGACAGCTTTATTGAAAAACAAGCTATAAAGCAAAAGTCCAAACGGATGGCGAAACCGATGCAGAGTCTTTGCGAAGCCAGGGGTCAGGAACCAGCAGGGTAGTCAGACGAAGCCAGGATCAGGAACCAACAGGGTAGTCAGACGAAGCCAGGATCAGGAACCAACAGGGTAGTCAGACGAAGCCAGGAACAGGAACCAGAAGTAGCAGCAGTCTTAGTAGCATGTGAACACAGGAGGACCAAGCAGGGAACTGAAGCCACAGACCTCCTATATATATGAGCTAGGCATCCAGCTCCTCCCAGTGGGAAGGAGGAGCCGCAGGGTGGGAGGCTACAAGAAACCCAGAAACCAAGATGGCCGCCAGCACATGTCAAACAAAGGAGAACAGCAAGAAGGTAAGACCATGACAGGATATGACTTTGGTGGCCCTGGATTGCTGTGGGAGAGCCTTACAGATGCGTTTGTGTTTGGTGATGAAGGGGAACTACCCTTGAGGACCTGCGAGAATACAGAGAGGCTATGCTTGGTCTCACAGGGGTCTCAGAGCTTGAACCTGATCTAGAACACTTGCTAAGGGAAGAACAGCATCTGGAAAGGGCATACAGGAAACTGCTAGAACACGTTCAGCAGCATTCCTTAGAGTCGGCAGTGGAAACTCCGGAGATTGCTGTTCCCAAAACTGAAGTGCTGACAACAGGGCAGAGCTCTGCTAGCCTCTGCCCAGCACCAGTAACATCTTCTGGATTCCACAGACAGGAGATGGTGAATTTCGATCCCCAGACACCACCAGAGACTGGGGATTTAATAGCCTCCTGCAGAAGAGCTGACTTCAGACATGGTGCTGTGGACCCCTGCATACAACGATCGGTGACCCTGAAGGATTTCTGCAAGGTCAACAATCAACTCCGCAGGAGCTCCAGGGTGAGAATGCAATCGGCTCCTCACAACTGCAGCTTGAGCTGATATCAGTGGATGGGACTGCAGTATTTACTGACAGCAATCCAGCAGAAGAGCTGGCAACAGGGCAGAGTGCTGCTGGCCTCTGCCCCCAACTAACAGAAGATGAATTTCATGTGGTAGTGGATGGGACTTTGGTTTCCACTAACACAACCCCAGAAAAATGTCTGGTATTGGGACAGGAGGATGTCAGCCTTGTTGTACAATCACTGGCGGATTTTCATCGAGAAAAAGTGTGAGACTACAGTCTCAACCTGGATGCCCCAGGGATGCTGGGCAGTCGGCCCACATCCTCAACAGCATGATGGAGTGAGCCCAGCCACCCTGTCTTCTCTCCAGCGGCTAAATGGACTCCAGGGAGAAGGACCAGTCCACACTTCTCCCCAGCAGGGGTTGTGTTCTACGAGAGAGGCAGAGGTTGGCTGGATGAGTAACGATCTGTTCCGGACAATTTGTTTGGGGTACTGTGTGGGTGTAGACATTGGGGGACTGGAACTACAGACTAACTTCGAAGTCAACCCGTTTGGGGTTTCCTTCTGTGTTAGGGGAGATATGTGACGTGAGTCACTTAGGTTGGGGGGCTTGTGGAACCCAGATTGCTTTGGGGAGGTTGGGAGGCTACTTGTCCAGCTTCCCCAGCCCCTCTTATGTGTAAGTCACCCTGTGTGTATTAGGGGCACAGGGTGAACAAGAGCCCCAGTCGGGTCTGCACTAATCAGACTCGCTGTACAACCACACTGGACTCTGCCTTTCATATTACCCCGGTTATCCGGGGTTCTATATGTGTGGTTTGTGTTGGGGGAGTGAGGGGCTCTTTCACTTGGGACTGTAATATTCCTGAACAGTGTCCGTTAGGAAATATATAAAGATATATTGCATAAAGTGTTTTCATAGACCCTTGCTAGTGGGGTGGGGGTTTGTTATTTTTGAATACCTGCATTCCTGTAATGTTCTGGTACCTTTGGTACCCTAAATTACACTTTCCACAAGTGTATGCGCCCTACCATTTACTTTTGGAAAGGTGCGCATACACCTTTAAGACTGAAGCTGTCATCACTCAGCGCCGGACTAGATGGCTATTTAAGGCGTCGGCTCTCACTCACATGTGTTCGTTCAAACCCCCTTATCTGGATGCTAACCTTGCTTGAAGCTTCCATGCTTGCAAGCTTACTTCGCTGACGGAACCTCGCTGCGCTGATCCCTGTATCCCGCTACTGGATCATCCGCCTCTCCTGAACCACCCTTCGGCTGTATCGCTAATAGTGCTAAGTACCCCGCAGGGGAATTCTCTATAAACTTATACTAAGCTTACACTATCTAGCTCTGCATAGTAGAGACTGTTTATCACATCTGCATAAACTAGATTGCTAGCTCTTGAGACTACTGCTACTTTTCTGCACTGGGTTGATCTCTTTTGTATGTCCACCTGCTATTCTATCATCTGCTATCATACAACATTGTTAAACCTTCCTGCATCCATCTGCTACTGTCTCACCTTCAAGTGTCTATCACCTACCACCTCCACTCAACCTATCCCTCAAACCTTCATCATTGTGTTACCACATATATAAAGTCACTCTAGGAACCAGCTTGCTAATTGTGTGTATTTACTGGCTGAAATAAGACCTTCCACACATGATGAGTCATTGAGGTTGGGAATGGTATCTCAGCATATCTCTTACATGACAACTGACGTGGAACTATTTCTGCAGCTGAAAATCCACACCATATAAGAAACGCAGGAGCGTTACAGATTGAACGAACCTAAAAAATGGATTCAGCAGAAATAGCCACTCAGGTGACACAATTAAAACAGCAAGTATCTGCGTTAATACACACATTTGCTGAATTAAAAGAAGACAATCAGGCTCTGTCGCAGCAGGTAATTAGACTGACACAACTTACCTCTGCTCAGTCCCCTGAACCCAAGATAAATCCCCCTTTGGTATTTACAGGCGATCACAAAAAATTTCGCGAATTTAAAAACGCATGTGAGTTACTTTTTTTGCTAAAACCTCGTACCTACCTTACTGATCACATTAAGGTTTGTACTATTATTTCTTACCTATCAAGCGATCCTCGAGCCTGGGCAGATTCTCTTTTTGAGAAAAACGACCAGCTTCTCAACTCCTATGCCTTGTTCCTGGCAGAGCTCACTAGCCTATATGATGACCCCAATAGGCAGAGTACTGCTGATCTTCAGTTAAGATCCTTGAAACAAGGAAGGAGGCCTGTGGAAGACTTTGTCGCAGAGTTCAAGAGATGGACCCTTGATTCAGAATGGAATGATGCATCTCTGAAAACCCAATTTAGGCTTGGCCTATCAGAAGCCGTTAAGGACGAGCTCGCCCGAGCGGATCTGCCAAAAACCCTGGATGCATTAATACAACTCAGTATTACCATAGATAGAAGACTACGAGAAAGAAAGGCTGAAAAGATGGGAATGCCATTATCCGTTTCCTCTCGGAGTCTGGCCGTTGACCCCGTTCCTATGGAGATAGGAACCATACGCCCACCGCTATCAACTATGGAAAAAGCCAAAAGACGAAATGAAAATCTCTGCTTGTACTGTGCATCCCCGGATCACAAGATAAACGTCTGTCCCCTAGTCAACAAAAAGAAGGGTGAGTGTTCACATGTCTCTCTAGGAGGATTGACAACTTCATTCACTAACCCCTACATTTCTGTTTTTTTGACATTACAGTGGGACCAGAACAGGATTACTACTAAGGCCATGATTGACACAGGATCTTGTGGAAATTATATGGATATATGTTTTGCTGCTTTAAATAAAATTCCTATTATTTCTAAACTCAAACCTGTCTCAGTAAGTCTTATTACCGGTGTTCCGTTATCCTCTGGTCCGATCACCGATCAGACACAAGCACTTCTAGTCACTATTAACGAGTCTCATAGGGAGACTTCTACCTTCGATTTAATACCATCACCCCACTTTCCCATTGTGTTGGGACTTCCCTGGTTGTTATTGCGAGGAAACGTGTAACCTCCCGTTTTCCGGGAAGATTCTGTCTGTGGTGACAGATGAGATTGCACCACTATGTTATCAGGATCTTTCTGAGGTTTTTCTTGAGAAAAATGCTCAAGCATTACCTCCTCATCGAGACTATGATTGTAGCATTGATCTACTCCCAAATAGCAAATTGCCGTTCGGTCATGTTTATCCTCTTTCACAGGATGAACTTGCCCATCTCAAAACCTATTTGGATGAGAACTTGGAAAAAGGTTTTATTAGACCTTCCACTTCATCCACAGCAGCAGGACTCTTTTTTGTTCGCAATAAAGATTCAAGTCTCAGACCTATCATAGACTACAGGAAATTGAATGCTATCACAATAAAAGATCGCTATCCTCTACCACTTATCCCTGAGCTCATTGAGCAGGTGCGTGGAGCTACCTATTTTTCAAAATTAGACCTGAAAGGAGCATACAATCTCATTCGAATCCGTGATGGACACGAGTGGAAGACTGCGTTCAGAACTAGATACGGATTGTTCGAGTATCTTGTGATGCCATTCGGCCTATGCAATGCCCCTGCAGTTTTCCAACGATTTATAAACGATATTTTTAAAGACTTACTAGATGTCTGTGTTGTGGTATATCTGGACGATATACTTATATATTCACGGACCCTGTCTGAACACATAAGACATGTAAGACTTGTATTATCGAGATTGCTTGCACATAATCTTTATGTGAAGCTGAAGAAATGCTTGTTCCATAAAGATGAGGTACTCTTTCTAGGCTACATCATATCCAAAACAGGAATCGAGATGGACATGAGTAAAATATCCTGCATTCAGGATTGGCCTACACCAACTACACGCAAGGCGCTACAGCGATTCCTGGGATTTTCAAATTTCTACAGGAAGTTCATAAAAAACTTTTCTGCTATTGTGAGACCCCTCACACAGCTCACTAGCATAAAAATACCATTTAAATGGTCAGAAGAAGCAAATAAGGCTTTCCACTTGTTAAAGACAAGGTTTACTTCCGCTCCCATATTACGCCATCCAGACCCATCCCTCCAATACATTCTGGAGGTAGATGCGTCAAACCTGGCAGTAGGAGCAATACTCTCCCAACGACCTACCCCCACTTCACCACTTCATCCAGTCGCCTTTTTTTCTAAATCCCTGAGCAGTCCCGAGATAAATTACCCCGTGGGTGAGAAGGAACTGCTTGCTATAAAATTGGCTCTGGAGAATTGGCGACATTTACTCGAAGGCACCCAATTACCAATAATTATATACACGGACCATAAAAACCTCCAATATCTTCAGACTAGCAAAACTCTCTCGCATCGACAGGTACGATGGTCACTATTCTTTCTAAGGTTTAACTTCCTAGTGACCTACACACCTGCAGATAAGAACAAAAAGGCGGATGCACTATCACGACTAACTGAAGAAAATTACTTTGAAATTCCTTCCGTTCCTATAATACCTCACAAACGCATTATTGGAGTTGTCCGTTCCTTGAAGGAAGAGGTTCTGCATGGTATAAGGTTGGATTCACCCCCACCAACTAAATACCGATGCAGAAGGCTTCCTCTACTACAACGACAAACTTTACATACCACCTACCCTACGCACCAAGATCTTGGAATTATCGCATGATGTGCCTATGGCAGGACATATGGGTATGACAAAGACTTTCAATTTGATTTCTCGGCAATTCTGGTGGCCTGACATGAAAACATCTATACAAAAATTCGTCTCTTCATGCAATGTCTGTGCCAGGTCCAAAATTGACACTACGAGACCATCCGGCCTACTATGCAGTCTACCAATACCCCAAACTCCATGGGAGGTTCTGTCATTGGACTTCATCGTAGAATTGCCTCCTTCCAAAGGATTTAATACCATCTTGGTGTCAGCGGACCATCTGACAAAGATGGCACATTTCATTGCTATTCGCAGACTACCTTCGTCCAAACAAACGGCAGAACTCCTGATGAAACATGTCTTCAGATTACATGGTATCCCAAAAACTCTTTTGTCTGACCGTGGATCCCAATTTATTTCTAAATTCTGGCAAGAACTATGTCACATACTACGGATTGAGCGGAAGCTCACTTCTCCTTACCATCCACAGACCAACGGACAGACTGAAAGAGTCAACCAATGCATCGAGCAGTATTTACGTTGTTACACTTCTTACCAACAGGATGATTGGTTGGATCTTCTCCCCCTGGCAGAATTTGCCTACAACAACGCAACTCACAGTACAACCAAGCAGAGTCCGTTCTACTTGAACTATGGGTTCCATCCCTCTATTCTCCCTCCACGCATCCTTTCTTCAAATAACCCAGTAGCCTCAGACTATCTTTCCCAAATAAAGGATTCTCTGGGTTTACTAAATACTACCATTGCACACGCTCACAGTCAACAAAAGAAGTACTATGATCTTCGTAGAAGACCTTCTCCACAGTATACTATCGGGGACCTCGTTTGGCTCTCAACAAAAAACTTGAGACTGAAGATCCCTAGCAAAAAGCTTGGACCTCTGTTCTTGGGACCTTTCCCAATCAAGAAACTTATTGGAAAAGCTGCAGTGCAGCTTACATTGCCAATGGACCTAAAAATCCATCCCATTTTCCATGTGTCGCTACTAAAACCCCATGTTCCGGACCAAGGAATAAGGCCTAATATTCCACCTCCCCCTCCTGTACAAGTTGAAGGTGGAGAAGAATACGAGATAAAAGAGATTCTGGATTCTCGTATCTACAGAAGAAGACTTCAGTACTTGGTTAGATGGAAGAACTATGGGCCCCAAGACGACACCTGGCTAAACACCTCTGACATACATGCCCCTAGATTAATCCGCAATTTTCATGCGAGATACCCAGACAAACCAGCTCCAGAGGCCTTCAGGAGCAGGCCTTAAAGGGGGGGTATTGTAATGTTCCGGTACCTTTGGTACCCTAAATTACACTTTCCACAAGTGTATGCGCCCTACCATTTACTTTTGGAAAGGTGCGCATACACCTTTAAGACTGGAGCTGTCATCACTCAGCGCCGGACTAGATGGCTATTTAAGGCGTCGGCTCTCACTCACATGTGTTCGTTCAAACACCCTTATCTGGATGCTAACCTTGCTTGAAGCTTCCATGCTTGCAAGCTTACTTCGCTGACTGAACCTCGCTGCGCTGATCCCTGTATCCCGCTACTGGATCATCCGCCTCTCCTGAACCACCCTTCGGCTGTATCGCTAATAGTGCTAAGTACCCCGCAGGGGAATTCTCTATAAACTTATACTAAGCTTACACTATCTAGCTCTGCATAGTAGAGACTGTTTATCACATCTGCATAAACTAGATTGCTAGCTATTGAGACTACTGCTACTTTTCTGCACTGGGTTGATCTCTTTTGTATGTCCACCTGCTATTCTATCATCTGCTATCATATAACATTGTTAAACCTTCCTGCATCCATCTGCTACTGTCTCACCTTCAAGTGTCTATCACCTACCACCTCCACTCAACCTATCCCTCAAACCTTCATCATTGTGTTACCACATATATAAAGTCACTCTAGGAACCAGCTTGCTAATTGTGTGTATTTACTGGCTGAAATAAGACCTTCCACACATGATGAGTCATTGAGGTTGGGAATGGTATCTCAGCATATCTCTTACATGACAACTGACGTGGAACTATTTCTGCAGCTGAAAATCCACACCATATAAGAAACGCAGGAGCGTTACAATTCCATGGTTCTATTGTTCATGTCTGCCTTGAGTAAGCTTATTATGGGATGTGTATGTATGTGTGGATTGGCTAAGGGGGAGGGGTTGTCAAAGTGTATATCTCCTTCTGCTTTGTGTTTCAATAAACAGTTTGATTCTGGTTTGACTCCAAAACTTTTACTGTCGAGTTCTTGGGGTAACTATAGCCAGATTCACGGATCTTGGGTTCCAGAGTTTAAGAAGCAGGTTCTTGGCAGAGATACCCCCACAGGGTGTCCGGATTCCGTCACAGTGCTGAAATTCAGCAAGCTTAGGCCTAATATATATATATATATATATATATATATATATATATATATATATACTGTATATATACAGTACTGTAAATGTTACATACATATATATATTACATGTTTTAGGCAAGTGTGAATAAAATGGTGTAAATTAAGAAACAAAAGTGTTAATAGTTTTTATCATCAATTAACAAAGTGGAAAGTAAATCAACAGAAGATACAATACAAATCAAATCAATATTTGCAAGACAAAGAAAAGAGGACGTACCAGCCTTGCGCATTACCCAAGTGGTATCTTTAATAATACAATAAAAAGAAGTATACACACAAACAACTCAATGGTAAAAGCATATCAAAGTCCATAGTATGCACAAAGCTACCAGGTCACCAAGACTAGTCCCAGCATGCTGGAGGACATGACAGATGAGATCCCCTTTTCTTCAATGCCAATCATCGATCTCACCTCAAAACACATCAGCCATCTGTAAGGTCCTCCAGCATGCCTGGACTAGTCTCGATGACCTGGTTGCTTTGTGCATACTATGGACTTTGATATGGTTTTACCATTGAGGTGTTTGTGAGTATACTTCTTTTTATTGCATTATTAAAGATACTACATGGGTAATGCGCAAGGCTTGTGCGCTCTATTTCCTTTGTCTTATGGTGTTCCCACTGGGTTTCCCCTGACACTTTGGGGCCAGAAAATCCTGTGTCTTTATTGGAAGTATCAAGGACCAGTGATCCATCTACTACCATCGCACTACTTTTTAGCGCAGGAGATTGTTGATCTTACTCTGTTGCTCAAATTAATAAAAATTGTGACCTCCCTTTGCTTTCAAAGCAGCATCAATTGTTCAATTCTTCTAGGTACACTTGCACTGGCATCTTGGAGAACTAACCATAGATCGTCTGTGGATGTAGGCTGCCTTAAATTCTTCTGTCCCTTCATGTAATCCCAGACAGACTTAGCCCCGGAAGATTTTACCCCCTTCCTGACCAGGGCCTATTTTGCGATTCGGCTCTGTGTGACTTTAACGGACAATTGCGCGGTCGTGCGACACTGTACCTAAACAAATTTGACGTCCTTTTTTTTCCCACAAACAGAGCTTTCTTTTGGTGGTATTTGATCACCTGTGCGATTTTTTGATCATGCGCTATAAACAAAAAAAGAGCCTCAATTTTGCAAAAATAACAATATTTTTCAAATTTTGTATATGAAATTCCCCCCCCCCCCAAAAAAAATGTAAAAATCTAAATTTTTTAACATTTTCGGCCAATTTGTTTTATGCTACATATGTTTGGTAAAAGAAATCGCAAAAAGCGTATTTTGATTGGTTTGCGCAAAAGTTATCGCGTTTACTATCTAAGGGAAAGATTTTTGTAATTTTTGTTGTTTTTTTTTAACGCGTAATGGCGGCGATCTGCGATTTTTTTTGCGGTACTGCGACATTGCAGCGGACAGATCGGACCCTTGACTGACATTTTTGACACTTTTGGGGTTACCAGTGACATTTCTACAGTAATCAGTGCTATACATATGCACTGTTACTGTAAAATTACACTGGCAGTGAAGGGGTTAACTTTTTTTTGAGAGGGAGGGGCTATGTGTGTCCCTAGGGGCATGATTCTAACTGTGATTGGCTGTGGCTTGAGGTGTAGGAACAGTGATCAACGGTCCTACATAGTAGAACCGTATGATCACTGTTTCTATACAGGGGAGAATGACAGGTGGCTTGTTTACACTAGCAGCCTGCCTTTCTCCCTCTCCACCGACGATCGTGAGTGACTGTCGGACGATCGGGTCAGCCGATCACACGCGCGGGGGGGGGTCCGTGACCGCGCGGAAGCGGGAGCGTGCTCGCTCCCTGAGCCCTCACAGGCTTTCAACGTAGACCTACGTCGCTCTGCCTGTGAGGGGCTGACTGCCGCAATAAATATACTGTGAGCAGTCGGCAAGCGGTTAATGATGTTGAGATCAGGGCTCTTTGGGAGCCAAACCCTTCTTTCCAGGATTTCTTGTTCTTTGCACTGAAGATAGTTCTCAATGACATTGGCTGCATGTTTGGGGTCATTGCCCTGCTGCAGAATACATTTGAGTCAATCATATACCTCCCTGATGAAATGACATAAAGGATAAGTATCTGCCTGTATATCTAAGCATCAAGGGCACCAATAATCTTGACCAAACCTCCAACTCCATTTGCAGAAATGCAGCCCCAAACTTGCAAGAAACCTCCACCATGCTTCACTGTTGCCTGCAGCCACTCGTTATTGTACTGCTCTCCAGCCCTTTGCTACAGTCAAACATTTAAATTTTTTACTTATCAGTCCAGAGCACCTGCTGTCATTTTTCTGCACCCTAGTTCCTATGTTTTCATGCATAGTTGAGTTGCTTAGGATTGTTTCCATGTCCTATGCACAAAAACATAGGAACTAGGGTGCAGAAAAATTGTAGCAGGTGCTCTGGATTAATTAGTCAAAGTTTGAAATATTTGGCCTCAGCAGGTTGGAAGAGGGAAGAATAGCACTCTAAATGTCCTGCATGAACATGTGCTGACAAAGAACCTGCTTACGGGAGGAGAGAAAAGAGAGATGACATCAGTCTATTGCTGCTCCTTTGCTGTGAAATCACAGTTTGGGGACAGGGTGTTGACCTATCTGTATTGTTTAACTGCAGCAAAGAAAAATTGGGTTACCAGCGTGTGTGTAATATTCCCAGAACTTGAGACTTTAGGGCAAAATTACAAAACAATTGGCAGATAAAACAGGTCTTGTGTATATGATCCCTGCATGTATTTAGCTGTTTGCCTAAAGTTCAGCTTTTAACAGCTTGATACATTTATTATTTAGTATATGTTTTCTTTTTATTTATTTTTTTATCAGAAGCCAGAAGTATCAGTGTTTGGAAATAAATATTATTTACAATGTCACTGCTCTGCTTTAGAGTAAGTGAGCATGTAGTCCATTTTAAACTTCGAAAAGTAAAAAGAGTACCTAACAAAAAGGACCAGCTGCTGATTTATTAGCAGGAAAAAACTATTTTATTTCCCCCTTCTGGCTTTATTCAAAGTGGTTACTGAGGCCTGACTTTCTCTGACTTCTGGGCTAAGGTCCTCAAATTCCCACCCTTCCGTCCAATAAAAATCCTCCTGTTGTCACTGTGGCAGTTTCATTGGACGGTGGAATAGCAGATGACAGGGCTTAGCCATTAAGGCAAAGACATTTCAGGACACAGTAATGAAGTGAAACATAAAGAGGGATGCAAAATAAAATGTTATGGTAAATAACATAATAGCAGGCTCAGTGTAGTTTGAGACCTTATGCAGGATTTTCACTTTTAACCCCTTAATGCGTGAAGGTAAAATAAATATTACTATCTCCAGGAGTCGCTTGGATATTGGTTTGCCAGTTGCAGGGTATTTTCACATAGCAAGGTGCACACACTCCTCCACTTGGTATCTTCAATGACCAGTCCAGGGGATTTGTTTTTGTATTTTATTTGGGGAACTTGGATAGGAGGGTATAGGGAGAGGAGAAGGGCTTCAGTAGGATACTTCAAATTAACTATTCACAGGTGAGAACAAGTCTCTCAATAGAAGTGTATAGCAGATCATCTGCAGGACCATACAGCGCCTGTATGGGATGAACAAGTACTTTTGTAGCTGAAGGAACTCAGTGAACTTTGCCTCTTCAAGACACTATTTAGTGTCTCTTTTAGCTTGCACTCAGCAGCTGACTTCTAGCACCCAGAGGGGGATCTAACAGCACAAGTCCTAGGTATCTCCTGTGGGGGTCTGTACTCACAAGGCTCCTGGAGCACACACATAAGCCCTCTTCGGTGGTACCAGACAGGAGCCGTGGACATTCTCCCTCAATCAGCTCTCATAAGGACCATCGGTGGCAACTTCAATGTTTCAGTCCCTCAGGTCGACCACCTGAGGCCACATGGCAGCCTCTGCTTAGGAACCCCCCTCCCCACCTGGACCTCTCTCTCTAGAGGTAGACTGGACCATAAGCCCATGTGCTCTTCAGATATAAATACAGGTACCCAGCATGCCTTGGGTATCAGTCAGGGCTGTACAGACATCCATGCTCTCATCTGCCATGTTTTCACCCACTGTCTAATATACTCCATAGCTATTGGATCAGTGTGAAACTCTCAAGACAGCATGTGAAGACCAGAGCACACTGAGCAGATCTCACTAAACAATCAAAGCTCTCTGTTAGGCAGACGGCACATAATTTGTGTAGCTGTCTCCCTGTTAAGCAGAGAAACCAAAAACTATATACACCCACTCTAGCACCTACCTAGGAGGGTGCTACACTACGTAAAACATATTGACGCTGACCCTCACACACATCTAAACATAGTGTGGAAAACCCACGTTCCATCTGCAAGATCTGTATAACGTGAAGCTGTGCTACAAGTGATTGGATATATATATATAAATAATATAAGCCAAATATAGAATATACAGTGTATCTACTGATATAGACACTAGTGAATTGATAACCAACAAGAAAAAAAAGGGATAATCAAAGGTTGATAAACCATAAATTAATAGTGTTCCAAAGAATATAAATAAAAAATAAAAATTGTGCAACAAAGGCGTTTAAATATAAAGTCCTCCACCACAGCAACAAGTAAGAATTCCTCCATGGTGCGTCTGACAAACCACCAAACTTGTGAGCTTACCAGATAAAGGTAATCAGAGGGCCAATCAAAGCACTCCAGTTGATGGGTAACGGTACAGGGATGTAAATACTCGAAACCAGGACCATTAGTGTAGTGGATCTCCCACCGGAAACGATCAACGCCCGTGAGCCATAAAAGCATCCATCCAAAGATTATATAAAACATATGAAGGGCTTCATGGTGTAGTATGTTTAAAAAACTTTAATAGAGTCAATATAAAAAATGCACTCACATTCAATGCAGTAATATACGTGATACAAGGCTAACACTATCACCCGTCCTTCCGGGTCTGCGTGGTGACGTCAACACGCCGGTCCCTGCGCGTTTCGTCACAGGTGACGTCTTCCTGGGGGTGTCAATGTATTCCTAATGGCATCCCCAAACGTTAATCGCAAGTGCGATGTGTTTGTCTGCACCAGATCGCATGGTACTATCGATTTGATTCGGTGCATTTTTGAAAAGTAGCGCATACACTACTTTTGGTGTGATCCATTGCGATTTCAGCCAATTCAGCCAATTCAAAGGAATGAGCTGAAAATGGCACTGCACTGAATCACACAGGAATCACAGAGGAATTCAGAGGCTAAGGGATTATCCATCCCTCACAAGGAGAAAAAAATGCAATATGGGAAATGTATCAGTTTGGAGCCTTTTATCAAGTGGAACAGACTGAATGGCAACCAATCAGCTTGTTAGGGTTAAGCTTTGAAAATGAAAGATATAAGCTATGTAGGAGAAGGAGAAAAATAGTACAGAGGTGGGTTTTTACAGCCTATCACAGAGACCATGTGCTCTGGAGCTGGTATTCCAGGCTTCTGATTGTTAGTATGAGACCTGGGACTGTCAGTGACAGCTTGGTTCCCATGCTGGGAGAATGTTATAGAGAGCACGTCCAGCATAAATGTATGTGGTGCCTTGAAAAAAGGCTCACCTCTATGATGCCGCATTTATACGTGATGCCAGCATTAATGGGTTAAGATCCCTACTTTAGAGTTGAACTCCAAACAGATAGAAAAGACACATGTTAAATGCAGCTCTGCATTTATTAAAACAGCATTAAATGTTTCTTTTAAAAAATGAAGCAGTGTAAATCTGACTTAGCATCAGCTTCTTTTAGTCTGTACAGCAAAGCTTAGGGTGTGACACAGATATGCAGCACAAAATCTGTTAGACTGGGTCTGGGAGAGGGGCAAGACCTGTATGTGCAACTGCTGCAGAGAAAAATTAGGTATACTGCCCTGCCAAGCAGAGCTGGGTATTCAGAACTGGATGGACAGAAATACAAACACTTTGGCAGATAAACCGCTCCCATGTTTATATTACATCTGCATATTTATCTGTTTTGCTGGAGTTCAGCTTTACGTAGCTAAAGTGTGACAGTAAATAAATAAATACATTTGACATTCAAAATAAATGTATAAATATAACTATCTATCCAGGGCTTTTTAGTAATGGGAATGCTGAGAAACGCAGTTCCGGCACCTCCAGTACTAAATGTATGTGATAGCAAGGGGTGCGGGGTGTGCTGGAGGGTCTATTGTCACTAGTGGGGATCTGTTTTTGCATGAGGGTCTATTGTTGCTGGGGGGTCTTATGTTGCTGGTAGTGATCTACTTTTGAGGGAGGGGTCTATTGTTGCTGACTGCTGCTGGGGGGAGATCTAATGTTGCTGGGGTGGATCTTTGTTGCTGGGTGTAGTCTTTTGTTGTGGGTGATCCATCGTCACTGTGGGGGGGGGGGTCTATTGTTGTGCGGGTGATCTATTGTTGCTGGGGGGCCTATTTTGTGTGGGATCTATTTAGCTGGCATGGGATCTATTGTTGCTGCTGGGAATCTATTGTTCTATTGTTGCTGGGGTGGAGTCCATTGTAACTGGCAGAGTCTATTGTTGTGTGGGGGATCTATTGTTGCTGGGGGTCTATTGTTGGTCACTGCAGGGGATCTAATTTTCTGCTTTTCTATCTATCTATCTATCTATCTATCTATCTATCTATCTATCTATCTATCTATCTATCTATCTATCTATCTATCTATCTATCTATCTGTCTATCTGTCTATCTGTCTATCTGTCTATCTGTCTATCTGTCTGTCTGTCTGTCTGTCTGTCTGTCTGTCTGTCTGTCTGTCTGTCTATCTACTCTATATTACTGAAAGTATTGGTATTCCTGCCTTTACACGCACATGAACTTTAATGGCATCCCAGTCTTAGTTCGTAGGGTTCAATATTGACTTGGCCCACCCTTTCCAGCTATAACTGTTTCAATTCTTCTGGGAAGGCCACAAGGTTTAGGAGTGTGTCTATGGGAATGTTTGACCGGTCTTTCAGAAGCGCATTTGTGAGGTCAGGCATGGATGTGGACGAGAAGGCCTGGCTCGCAGTCTCAACTCTAGTTCATCTCAAAGGTATTCTATAGGGTTGAGGTCAGGACTCTGTGCAGGCCAGTCAAGTTCCTCCACCCCAAAGTTGCTCAATCCATGTCTTTATGGGCATAAAGCAAGGTCCATAAAGACATGGATGAGTGAGTTTGAGGTAGAAGAACTTGGCCTGCCTGCACAGAGTCCTGACCTCAACCTGATAGAACACCTTTGGGATGAATTAGAGCACAGACTGTGAGCCAGGGCTTCTCTCCAACATCAGTGCCTGACTGTACAAATGCGCTTCTGGAAGAATTGTCAAACATTCCCATAGGCACACTCCTAAACCTTTTGGACAGTCTTCCCAGAAGAGTTGAAACTCTTATAGATGCAAAGGGTGGGTCAACTCAATATTAAACCCTACGAACTAAGACTGGGATGCCATTAAAGTTCATGTGCGTGTAAAGGCAGGCGTCCCAATACTTTCGGTATCTATCTATCTATCTATCTATCTATCTATCTATCTATCTATCTATCTATCTATCTATCTATCTATCTATCTATCTATCTATCTATCTATCTATCTATCTATCTATCTATCTATCTATCTATCTATCTATCTATCTATCTATCTATCTATCTATCTATCTATCTATCTATCTATCTATCTATCTGTCTATCTGTCTATCTATCTATCTGTCTATCTGTCTATCTATCTATCTGTCTATCTGTCTGTCTGTCTGTCTGTCTGTCTGTCTGTCTGTCTGTCTGTCTGTCTGTCTGTCTCTCTGTCTCTCTGTCTCTCTGTCTTTAATGTGGAAACCAAAGAGTGAAGGAAAGGGACAAGAAAAAATATATTTTCTATGTTTGAATTTGCTTTGGACATGATAATTAATGTCACACTATACATATAAGGATGTGATTAGCTGTTACAGCCTTTCATTGGTATCAGCAACCTATTGTGCAATAACTTAGAGATATGGGATGTGTTTTTTTCTGTTTATTATAGATGAGTCAATATCTTCAATTACACATTTACTTTGGAACTAATCTGTACTGGCCAGCCATGACCTATGAGGACACTTTACCTTAGTGTTCCTGAGAATAGACGTTGTGATAAAACGATGACATGAAATGCAAGGGTGGGGCCGCATATATGTTTCCTGATTATAAGTTGAAATACTTTGCTGTAAATCTCCAGTGTCCATAGTACAGATGTGAGGTTACAGAGAATATCCTGTAACTACTGGTCATGTTACAACAAGATCTGCATATACCAAGTTAAATACGGATAAGAATAAATAGCTAATTATGAAAAAAGAAAAAATTGAAAATAGTTAAAAATATATCTTCACCTCTTTGCTGAATTACCAATTGGCACATCTTCAACGTACCTATATATATGAACGCACATCTGTCTTCACACTGAATGCAGGTTTGAAATCGTGTGAGTTTAGCTGAATTTCAGTCCAACGTCAGGGGGCGATTTGAGAGACATCTGCATGGGTTCATGCACAGATGTTTATTGAAATTGCCCCCGAAGTCGCCAAAAGTAGTGCAGGAACTACTTTTGGGAACCAGTGCGCCGCCGCAAAGTCTGCATCCCTCCGATTCGGATGGTGCCGTTGTGGGCATTAGGTTCTGATTTGTCAAGCACTTTGACACAGTTGGTTGTCGGAAGCATCATACTAACAAGCCTACAATCGGCCGATCGGATGACAATTTACGCCCAACAATCTGTGCGTGTGTACAGGGCTTTACTAAAACTGGAGAGTGCAAAATTTAGTGCAGCTCTGCATGGTAGCCAATCAGCTTCTAATGTCAGCTTGTTCAATTAAAGTAGTTGTAAAGCCAGAAGGTTTTTTTTTTTATCTTAATGCATTCTATGCATTAAGATTAAAATCTTTCTGTGTGCAGCAGCCCCCCTCAGCCCCCCAATACTTACCTGAGCCCCATCTCTATCCAGTGATTTGAACAATGATGCAAGGTACAGCAAAATGAATGGTAGACATGTTTCCCACGACTCACAGCATGCTTGTTCACTACCTGATGTCCACCATCCGTTTTGCTGCATCCTTGTTCAATAAAGCCTTTCATCGTGAGCCATCGCTTGGTGTGCGGCCATTTCTCTTGTATCCGGTGTGCTGATGAATACAGACGATGCTGGGAGGTGCAGAGGTGGGAGGGCCTGGAGGTTTAAAGATAGCACAGTGTAGTCTAGAAGGCAAAGCAGGTCAGGAAGAATACACAGCTGCTATCTGTCCTCTGATATCTTCTCTGTGCCCTGGGGTGAGCTCTGGTGTCTGCTGGACAGGAAGCAGTGATCAGGGCTGCTGTGCAATGCTCTCTTCTTGCTCTGTCCCACCTGTACTGCTGCTCCTACTGAGACAGTCAGCCCCTATCCAGCCGGCCAGCCTGACAGGAATCCATTGACAGGAGAGAGCGAGTTTGTGCTTTATGGAACAGGCTGCTGCTATAGATAGGAAGCAGCGGGCTGGGCCTATATTTTAGGTAGGGGCCTGGAGCTGCAGCTGTAATAGCCCCTACATTTACCGGGCCCTGGCTGGTCCCAATGGCTCCCACTGCTGCCTCTGAGGATTTGAGGAGGGAGAGAGCTGAGAAAGAGGGTGTTTTCGTCCACAGTGCTGGGTGGAGAGTGGGCTCAGGTAAGTATAAGGGGGGGGGGGGCTGCACTCAGAAGGTTTTTTATCTTTAATGCAGACAATGCAGTAAGGTAAATTTCTTTGGAACAGGGGTGTCAAACTCAATTTCATCACGAGCCACATCAGCATTATGGTTGCCCTCAAAGGGCTGATTGTATGTCCAGAGCAACCCCCTCCCCTTACATCAGATGTCAAGAGCTTCCCACCATCAGAAGTCAAGAGTCCCCCACCATCCCTTTCTTCACAGTGCACCCCCTTACCTTGTGCTGCTATCGGGAAGAAACTAGAGACAGGTATCAGAAAGTGCAGGATCAAGAGGAGGACCAGAGGAGGGCTGGAGTCAGCTGTCAGGGAAGACGAAGATGAAGGGTGCTGAGGCTGCATGGAGAAGCACAGGATCTGGTGGAAGAGTTCTGTCCTCTCTGCTGCCGACTTCTGAGACAAAGTGGGGGAGATGAGGGGGTTGCTTCAGCTGCAGGAGAGGTGGAAGGGCCACATGAAATGGCCAGATGGGCCAGATTAGACCTACAGGCCTTGTGTTTGACACATGTACTTTAGAACCACTTTAAATTCGTTTTTAAAGCTGATTTCCAGGCAGATTTAAAAACAGAAATTAATGTAGCTCTGTATTCTTTAATGCATCAATAATTGCAGTGTAAGTATCTGAATTTTACCTAAAGTGGTTATAAAATCAAAACTTCAAAACCTTTTACCTTATGCATTCCCTACAAGGTTTTAACCACTTGTTGTGCACTCCCCCCCAAAAAAAAAACCACACTTACACGAGTCCTGCCTCAATCCAGCATTGTGTCCGGCTGAAGTAATCTCTCCCCTCTTGCTAGATTCACAGGAGACTAAGGCAGCAGTGGGGGCAGGGCTGGCCCAAGACATTGTGCTGCCTGGGTCCATGAATAAAATGCTGCCCCCAACCCAAGAAAAAAATCCCACCCAACAAAAGGCCCCCCACATCCATTTATTTATATAAATATAACATTTAGAAAATATTATATATATATAGTTCTCTTCTTCCATAACTCACCACTAGGGATGATCGAACTTTTGAAAAGTTCGGTTCGACCAGAACACCCGAATTTCCCGAAAGTTTGGTTCGGATTCAATGGGACCTGAACTTCTGTAATCAAAAAACACCATTTTGAAGCCCTAAAACCTAATAAATACCCCTAAAAAGTTCCTAGGGTTCTGGGTCATGCCCCGGGGACTATTAATCACACAAAAAAAAGTTCTTAAAAATTGTCGTTTTTGATAGAGAGCCAATTATTGAAAAAAAAAAAAAAAAAGATATTTCTTTGGATTTAGTATCTGGGGGGTCTAAAAGGTGTACCTGTGAAGTTTCAGCTCTGTAGCATGTCCAGAACCAGAATTATAGCATACCAAACCTTCAAAAATGACTTTTTTGCTTAACCGCGCCTTTCTTTTGCTCCTAATCAACTGCACAGCCAATGTGTATGATGGGGACCTAATGCAGTGCACTGGGAACAAGATTAGAGTTTTTTTGGAAAAAGGTGCTGTCTCTTTAAATGTGCATATAATTAACGGATGTATTTTCACAATGGGGCTATTATTACCAAATGTTTTCAAGAAGTCAAAAGATGTATGTAGATGCACTTTATTTCATGTAAAATGGTGTTTGGTGCACTTTAACTTGAATTCTCACAAGAAACAGACATATATGCACGGATACATTGAGGGTTAGGGTTAGGGTTAGGGGCCACAATGTAGTGCACAGTGAACAAGATTAGAGATGTTTTGGATGAATATTGTTGTCTCTTGACTTTGAATAGAAGTAAAGGATGCTTAAAAATTGGGCCTTTGGTGGTGCCGACGATGCCTTGACACCATAACCCTATGAAAGCGCTGGTCATGAAGGCAATAATTGCCTTTGTAAGGAAAAAAATTGCAATGATATGCATCTGTGTGACAGGTGCGCAAAAATTGTTGTTTGGGTGTTGGCGGAGCCATACCACTGTAAGCCCAAAGAGCTGGTGTTGAAGAAGGCGTAAAAATTATGAAGGTGTGCACCTGTGGAACAGGTGCGCAAACATGGTATTTTTGGTGTTGGGGGAGCCTCCCCACCGTAACCCCAAAGAGCTGGTGTTGAAGGAGGCCAAAAAATTATAAAGGTGTGCACCTGTGGAACAGGTGCGCAAACATGGTATTTTTTGTTTAGCGTAGCCTCCCCACCGTAACCCCAAAGAGCTGGTGTTGAAGGAGGCCCAAAAATTATAAAGGTGTGCACCTGTGGAACAGGTGCGCAAACATGGTATTTTTTATTTAGCGTAGCCTCCCCACCGTAACCCCAAAGAGCTGGTGTTGAAGGAGGCCCAAAAATTATAAAGGTGTGCACCTGTGGAACAGGTGCGCAAACATGCTATTTTTTGTTTAGCGTAGCCTCCCCACCGTTACCCCAAAGAGCTGGTGTTGAAGGAGGCCAAAAAATTATAAAGGTGTGCACCTGTGGAACAGGTGCGCAAACATGGTATTTTTGTTATAACCAAAATGAGGTTCTGTGAACCTAAACAGAATGAGAGGAGGGTTTGAGGGTGGCACCATGGTCCAGGCTTAAACTAAGGCTCAGCAGCCACATCGCAAAGATAGCCTAGTCTACAAGGTCTGTGTCATGCCTCCAGCTTAGAAATAATTAATGTTAGTGGAACTTGCAATACCAATGTTGTCCACAAGGTGCCACTGTGACATAGACTGTTGTTATAAAGCACTTTATGGTATTTCCTGTTCTCTATTACTGAGTATTAGTTCCACCCCTCTCTGAGAGAATCTCCATTTTAGATTTACCTCAGGATGGAGCAGACAGCATCTGAGGTTGCTGTGGGAAGATTCCTGAACCCCCCTTTGAAGCATCGCTTGTATGCCTATGAACTGTCAGTTATATACTCATATATACTGCATATATTGTTTATGTTTGTATACTGACTGTAAGCTTTGTCTGTTTATTTCCAGTTTCACCATATTCTCAATCCTATCTGATCAGTCCTATCTGACTATTCACAATCCTATTTGCATATCCATTCTGACTTGTAACCTGTCATGTGACCACCATTCTTTCATTGGAATAAAGCCTTAAGTTACAAAAGGACTGGTTATTATAGCATTGAAGGTTTAGCTGTATGTTGAGCTGCACACGCCTGGGGCATACGTGTAGTGAGAACAGAACAGTGAAACAGCGGCTATCCAGCAAGTGGGATTTAGGACAGAGACTATACAGAGGCCTGCTACCCTGCCAGCACAGTCATCTGCATATGCAATACAGCAGTCTCTACACAGTCAAGCATTCCTGCAAACAGCATGTCACATAGCCAAACGTCCTCACTCAAGGCAAGGTCCCGAGTTTCTGGCTCCTCTAGATCTTCCTCCGCAAGCAATGCACTCGCCATAGCATGTGCGAAAGCTGAAGCCACCAAGGCGCGAGCAGACTTTACTGAGCAAGAAATGCAAATTAAACAGGAGAAAGTGAGGTTAAAGAAAGAGGCAGAGGAAGCCCTCCTAAAAGTAAGACTAAAGAAAGAAGCTGAGGAAGCCCTCTTAAAAACGCAGAAAGAGGCAGAGGAAGCCCTCCTAGAAGTAGCCCTAGAGAAATTCACTGTAGAGAAGGAAGTAGCAGCAGCCATAGCTGAAGCGGAGGCCTTAGAATTAGCTGTATACCCATGAAGTGAATGCAGCAGACACAGCAATATTCTCGATCCAGCAGCTGAAACTCCAAATTCTCTACAACAAACTTCAGATTACATCAATCAACACTTTAAAACAAGCAGTGTCAAAGATGATGTCAAGGAGACAAGCCAAAGACACTCCACGGTACCGCCGCAAGTCAGTGACAAGCCTTCAAGCCTGCAAACGGGAGAAATCCGTGCAAAGTGACGTCTCCTACGACAGACTCCCCATAAGTGAGATAATCGAATCGCCTTCTAATCGCACTCCAGAACCAATGCCCAAGCCAGAACGGTACATCAGAGGACAGCTCGGTGCCAGCAAAAGGTATGACTACACACAGCCATCTTACCATGACAACACACAATAGGCTAACCAAACCACAATAGACTTTGCAAGGTTCTTTGCACGACGCGAGTTAGTCACCAAAGGACTTGAAAAGTTTAATGACCGCCCTGAAAACTACAAAGCCTGGCGGTCATTCTTTCAAAACACTATCAGAGACTTAGGGCTATCTTTCAGCGAAGAGATAGACCTCCTGATCAAATGGCTTAGAAATGAGTCTGCCGAGCACGCCAGGCGAATCAGGACAATAAATATAAACTACCCAGACACTGGTCTTAGAACAATCTGGGATAGACTTGATGAGTGTTATGGTTCAGCAGAAGCAGTAGAAAATGCATTATTCAAAAGATTTGATAACTTTCCCAGAATACCTAGCAAAGCCTACCATAAACTTAGAGAGTTAAGTGACTTGTTAATGGAACTTCAAGTAGCTAAATCCGAGGGAGACTTACAAGGACTTGCATTCCTTGACACAGCCAGAGGTGTCAACCCCATTGTGCAAAAGTTACCCTATAACTTGCAAGAGCAGTGGATTACACATGGATCCCGATTTAAAAGACAGCATGATGTTCCATTCCCTCCTTTTTCTGTTTTTGTGGACTTTGTGTGCCAACAAGCTAAAACAAGAAATGATCCAAGTTTTGATTTTACGCTGTTGTGTGCTGCTCCTGTGGGACTTAACCCTCGCAAACTTCCAGTAGCAGTACACAAAACTAATGTGTCTCCTCCAGGTTCCTTTCACAGGTCTGCCAACTTTTCTAACTCAGAGACAAAGGTCAACGATCCTGGTAAGCAGTGTCCCTTGCATCGGAAGCCATATCCTCTCCTAAAATGCAGAGCCTTCAGAGAGAAAACCCTGCAGGACCGCAAAGCCTTCCTTAAGGAGAACCACATCTGCTACAGGTGCTGCTCTTCAATATCTCATCTCGCCAAGGACTTTAAGGTCAGTTTAAAATGTACAGAATGTAACAGCTCAGATCACAACACAGGGTTACATCCTGGGCCAGCTCCATGGACTTTACAACACACCCTCAGCACTAGTGAGCACGGCGGGGAGGAGGAGCACACCACCACAACTACACCAGAGGTCACTTCACAATGTACAGAGATCTGCAAAGGAGCCATGGGTGGTAGGTCCTGCTCCAAAATCTGCCTAGTCAGAGTCTACCCAGCAGGTCAAAAAGACAAAGCTATTAAGCTTTACGTAATCCTGGATGACCAAAGTAACAAGTCATTAGCCAGCTCAACTTTCTTTGACATGTTCGGCATTAAAGGCCTCAGCATTCCCTACTCCTTAAAAACTTGTGCAGGAATAGTGGAGACGGCCGGTAGGAGAGCATCCGGCTACCAAATCGAGTCCATCGATGGGCGATCTCGCTTGTCTTTGCCAACTCTTATCGAATGCAATCAGATCCCTGATCATAGATCTGAAATTCCTACACCAGATGTAGCTGTTCATCACCCACACTTGAAACGCATAGCACATCAGATACCAGAACTTGATCCTTAGGCTCAGATCATCCTACTCCTTGGGAGAGATATCTTACAAGCCCACAAATCAAGAGCTCAGATTAATGGTCCCAATAACGCTCCTTATGCTCAGAAGTTAGACCTCGGATGGGTCATCATAGGAGATGTCTGACTAGGAAGCGTGCACAAACCTAACTCCGTTAGCAGCATGCTCACAAATACCCTAGAGAATGGACGTCCCTCTCTTTTCCAGCCATGCCACAACCATTTCCTTGTTAAGGAATCAGCCTACGCCACCCACTCATCTTGTCCCTTCACAAGCCCCACTAGTGACAACTTTGCCTGTGACAGTGACCAAGACCATTTAGGGTGCACAGTCTTTCAGAGAACTAAAGGTGACAATCGTGTGTCAATGTCTATCGAAGACAAACTCTTCTTAGAAGTAATGGAGCAAGGACTAGTCAAAGACAGCACAAACAGCTGGGTCGCACCTCTTCCCTTCAGACCACAGAGACAACGCTTAACCAATAACAAAGAACAAGCGCTACAACGTCTTGCTTCCCTTAGACGTAATTTACAAAGAAAGTCAGAGATGAGGGAACATTTCTTTTCTTTCATGGGGAAGATCTTTGAGAACGGTCATGCCGAGGTGGCTCCCACCCCTAAAGACTCTGAAGAGTGTTGGTATCTCCCTATATTCGGAGTGTACCATCCTAAAAAGCCAGGTCAAATCAGAGTAGTGTTTGACTCTAGTGCCAAATACAAGGGTATCTCCTTAAACAATGTCCTCTTGACAGGCCCAGACCTCAACAACAAACTCCTGGGAGTGCTCTTACGCTTCCGCAAAGATTCTATTGCCTTCATAGCTGACATCCAGCAGATGTTCCATTGTTTCTTGGTCAGAGAGGAAGACAGGAACTTCCTAAGGTTCCTTTGGTTCCAAGACAATGATCCTTCAAAAGATATCTCAGAGTATCGCATGAGGGTACACATCTTTGGCAATAGCCCTTCACCTGCAGTCGCTATCTACAGACTCAGACATTCCGCCCAAGAAGGTGAACTTGAGTTTGGCTCAGATGCAAGACAATTAGTAGAGAAAGACTTTTATGTGGATGACTGTTTAAAATCCTTACCTTCCAGTGAGTCTGCAATCTGTCTTCTTAAAAGAGCACAGGGAATGCTTGCTTGTTCCAATCTCAGGCTTCACAAGATTGCTTCTAACAGCAAAGAGGTAATGGAAGCTTTCCCCGCTCAAGACCATTTCAGTGATCTAAAGGACTTAGATCTGGGTACAGACTCTTTACCTGTACTGTGCAGTCTAGGTCTACTTTGGGACTTGAAATCCGATTCCTTTACCTTCCAAGTAAATGGAGAAGAAAGGCCCTTCACTCGCAGAGGTGTCTTGTCTACAATCAATAGCCTGTATGATCCATTAGGATTTGCGGCACCTGTTACAATTCAAGGTAAAGATTTACTTAGAGACTTGATTCGTGAAATATCCGACTGGGATGCCCCACTACCCCTTGATAAGAGAAACTCTTAGGTAGAGTGGAGGGACTCTTTATCAGTCTTATCTGATCTCCATGTTTCACGCCCATATGCTCCTGTACCTTCTACAGAGATACAGAGTCAAAACCTTTGCATATTCTGTGATGCTTCTGTCAAGGCAATAGCTGCCATGGCCTACTTAAGAACTGTTGACACTACAGCGCGATGCCACGTAGGATTCATCATGGGCAAAGCAAAGCTGGCTCCACACCCTGAGCACACTATCCTAGGCTAGAACTTTGTGCTGCAGTATTAGCTGTTGAACTTGCAGAACTAATAGCCACAGAGATGGATATTGACCTCAAGGATATTCAGCTCTACACAGACAGCAAGGTAGTGCTAGGCTACATCTACAATGAGATCAGACGTTTCTATGTTTATGTCAACAACAGAGTGTTGAGGATTAGGAGATCCACTTGTCCAACACAATGGCACTACGTACCTACTGACTATAACCCTGTAGACCATGCTACAAGAGCTGTTGCTGCATGTAACCTGAAAGACACAACATGGTTTACAGGACCTGCATTCTTGTACGATGCAGAACAGACTTTTCCTAAAAGTGACACAAACTAGTAGATCCAGACACAGATACTGACATCCGTCCTGAGATCTCAACATTTCATACTACAACTTCAGACTGCCAGCTTAAATCTGACAGATTTACCAGATTCTCAAAATGGAAGACACTTGTACGAGCTATTTCTTGTCTTATCCATATAGCTCGCTCCTTTAAAGGCGACTCAAACAGCTGTGACCGCAAGGGATGGCACCATTGTCAAAGGATCAGTTCAGCACTAGAGCTAAAGTAGTCTCAGGATCTTATCATCCGCACTGTACAGCATGAAGCCTATGCTAAGGAGATTGACTGTATCTTGAACGGAAAACCTATCCCTAGAGACAGTGCCCTGAGGAAACTTGGCCCATTCCTTGATCAAAATGGACTACTTAGGGTAGGTGGTCGTCTAAGGCAAGCCAACCTAGATTCAGATGAGAGAAACCCTCTAATAGTTCCTGGTCACCACCACATCGCTTACTTGATTTTGTCACATCATCACTCCCATGTAAAGTGGAAGTCAAGATCCAGAGAATCAAGGAGATAAAGTTGTTCCTCAGACCAGTTTCTGAACTAGTTCTGTTGTTATCGTCTGAGGAATAAATAGTGGTATCTGATGATACCAGACGGGGAGTGTCATGCCTCCAGCTTAGAAATAATTAATGTTAGTGGAACTTGCAATACGAATGTTGTCCACAAGGTGCCACTGTGACATAGACTGTTGTTATACAGCACTTTATGGTATTTCCTGTTCTCTATTACTGAGTATTAGTTCCACCCCTCTCTGAGAGAATCTCCATTTTAGATTTACCTCAGGAAGGAGCAGACAGCATCTGAGGTTGCTGTGGGAAGATTCCTGAACCCCCCTTTGAAGCATCGCTGGTATGCCTATGAACTGTCAGTTATATACTCAGTGCGTATATTGTTTATGTTTGTACACTGGCTGTATGCTTTGTCTGTTTATTTCCAGTTTCACCATATTCTCAATCCTATCTGATCAGTCCTATCTGACTATTCACAATCCTATTTGCATATCCATTCTGACTTGTAACCTGTCATGTGACCACCATTCTTTCATTGGAATAAAGCCTTAAGTTACAAAAGGACTGGTTATTATAGAATTAAAGGTTTAGCTGTATGTTGAGCTGCACACACCTGGGGCATACGTGTAGTGAGAACAGAACAGTCTGCATCAGGTGCATCAAAGCTTGATATCCACGACTGATTCATTTTAATGAATGTCAAACGGTCGACTGAGTCGGTGGAGAGTCTCGTTCGATGGTCTGTGATGAATCCTCCTGCTGTGCTGAATGCCCGTTCTGATAGGACACTGGAAGCAGGGCAGGCCAACAACTCCATGGCATACTGGGCCAGTTCTGGCCAGTGGTCTAATCTTAAGACCCAGTATGCCAGTGGATCGGCTTTGTCACATGAAAAGCCCTCTGTGTCACTTTGTGCCCTGACGTAATCGTCCACCATGTGAAGCAGACGCTGTCGATGCGATGTGGCAGCTGAGAGGCCTGGGCGGTGAGGACTGAAAAAAGACCGAAAGGCATCCGTCAACTGCACACCTTCTCCAACGCTCCTCTCGTGACCAGCAGTAGAGTCCATGGTAGGTTGTCCCCGCCCCTGCACCCTACGGGAGTCGGGGAACGTGTTCACCAGAATCCTCTTGAGACTGTCCTCAAGGGATTTGATCCTGTGGACTCTCTGGGTGGATGGGAAAAGCTCCGAGACTTTTGACTTGTACCGGTGGTCAAGTAGGGTGGCTAACCAATAGTGGTCAGTCTGTTTAATGGCCTTGATTCTGGGGTCCTTTTGCAGGCTCTGAAGCATGATGTTTGCCATGCGTCGCAAATTAGCAAAGGCCTCAGAAGCTGACTCCTCTGGGTCACTCAAAACGACATTATCTTGAACGGGCTCCTCCTCCTCCCAGCCACGCACTACTCCAAAGTGTCCCGAGGGAGTCAAACTAGGCCTTGCAGATTGCCGCATGTCTTCCTCCTCAAAGCCTGCAAAAGTTGCAGAAGAATCGTCCTCCTCCTCCTCCTCTTCCACCCCTGGATCCTGCTCGGGCCTCTTGTAGCTAGGCATAATGGGGTCAGGATTCACAGGATAAAGGGGGCCTTGAGAGGCAAGGAAGTCCTCTTCCTCCTGCTGATCTGCCTCCAGTGCCCTGTCCATAATGCCACGCAGAGTGTGCTCCAACAAAAACAGTACCGGTAGGGTGTCACTGATGCATGCGCTGTCCTGGCTGACCATCCTTGTGGCCTCCTCAAATGGCGAGAGGACAGCGCATGCATCCTTAATCAAAAGCCACTGCCGTGGTGAAAAGAAGCCCAGGCGCGCAGAGCCAGTGCTGGTGCCGTACTCGCAGAGATATTCATTGAGGGCCCTCTGCTGCGTGTACAGGCGCTGCAGCATAGCCAAGGTGGAGTTCCAGCTGGTGAGCATGTCACAGACGAGGCGGTGTACCGGCAGGTGAAACTCGCGCTGCACTTCGGCCAAACGTGCAGTGGCACTGTACGACCGCCTGAAGTGACTGCACACCTTCTTGCCATCCTTAGAACATCCTGCATTCCCGGGTACGAGTTCAAAAACCGCTGTACCACGAGATTCAGGACATGCGCCAGGCATGGCACATGGGTCAACTTTCCCTGACGAAGGGCGGCCAGGAGGTTTGACCCATTATCGGTAACCACCATCCCTGGCTGCAGCTGGCATTGTGTCAACCTCCTCTGGGCCTGTGCCTGCAGAGCCCCAAGAATCTCAGGGGCAGTGTGCTGCCTGTCCCCTAGACACACAAGCTGCAGCACTGCGTGACACCTTTTGGCCTGAGACAGAATAGCCCTTTGAACGTTTACGTGGTACCTCATCATATTCAAAGGACCATGCTGCAGAGGAGGGCATGGAGGAGGTAGAGGAGGAGGAGCAGGAGGGGGTAGAAGTGATCAATCTACCCAGATCAGCAACACCACCAGCTGTTTGCAGACGTGGGGGCAACACTGGCTGCAGCACCGAGCTCTGGCTACAATCCCTTCCGCTGGCAAGCAGTGTCACCCAATGAGCAGTGACAGAAATGTAACGTCCCTGCCCATGTTTGCTTGACCAAGTGTCAGCCGTCAGGTGTATCTTACGGCTGACTGACTTGGCCAGGGACGACACTACATTGCCTTCCACATGTTGGTATAGGGATGGCAGGGCCTTACGGGCAAAGTAATGCCGACTTGGCACCTGCCACTGTGGAACTGCACATTTTGTAAAGTCACGGAAGGGAGCAGACTCTACCAGGTTAAATAGTAACAGTTGCAGAGCCAGTAGTTTTGCCAAACTACTGTTTAGACACTGGGCATGTGGGTGGCGGGGAGTATACATTTTTTTTCGTTCCAGCATTTTCGGAATCGAAATTTGGTGTCTAGATGATACAGCTGGTGGTGTGCTGGAGTTAGATGCGACACTGCCTGCTATATCATCATCCCTGTCAGTGGAGAATGCCAACAGGTGACGAGTGACTATAGCAGGGCCAGGAACAGACTGATGTGCAGGTGGAGCACGAGGAGGAGCGCGAGGAGGACAAGGAGGCCGACTGACCGATCTTTGGCCCTTTTGTGGGTTCTTCAAATGCTGCTGCCAACGGGCCAAGTGGTGGGTTGTCAAATGCCTGTTTAGGCAGCTTGTACCCAGGTGATTGACATTTTTGCCACGTTTTATACCCTTCTGACAAATCTTGCAGATTGCAACTGTTCGGTCTGCATGGGATGTCTCAAAAAAGGCCCAGCAAGAAGAGGTGTGTATAGTGGCCCGGGAGACAACAGGTGCGGCCTTAGATGGAGCGGGCCGTCTGCTCTCCCCTCTTGCTTGCTCTGCCTCCTCCTCAACCTCAGACCCAACATCTGACTCCATAAAGGACTGAGCATCAGACGTGGCCCGGGAGAAAACAGGTGCGGCCTTAGATGGAGCGGGCCGTCTGCTCTCCCCTCTTGCTTGCTCTTCCCCCTCCTCAACCTCAGACCCAACATCTGACTCCATAAAGGACTGAGCATCAGACGTGGTCCGGGAGAAAACAGGTGCGGCCTTAGATGGAGCGGGCCGTCTGCTCTCCCCTCTTGCTTGCTCTGCCTCCTCCTCAACCTCAGACCCAACATCAGACTCCATAAAGGACTGAGCATCAGACGTGGCCCGGGAGACAACAGGTTCGGCCTTAGATGGAGTGGGCCGTCTGCTCTCCCCTCTTGCTTGCTCTGCCTCCTCCTCAACCTCAGACCCAACCTCAGACTCCATAAAGGACTGAGCATCAGGCTGGAGTAGATGGCCGACACTGTGGTCAAACAGCTCAGCTGACTCCTCTCCCATGTCTGAGGTTGGGTCTAAGGGAGGACGTGAGGTGGACATGGACTCATCTGTATTTGTTCTGCCAACTGCAGAAGACTGACCACTTTTCTCTGCCTGGGTCACTGTAGTTGCAGATGATGCCGATGATGAGGGTTTGGTCATATAGTCCACCACCTCCTGTACATACTGTGGACGTATAGCTTGGCCACTGCCGGAGAACAATCCAAATGGTGGTCTGGCTGAGGACTGACCACCACGTCCACCCCTGCCTCTAGACACCCTAGAAGCTGTGCCCCTTTCTGCAGCAGGGCCACGTATGCCTTTTCTTGGTCTACCTGGCATATTTGTCACTGAGGCCTTGGCAACTCTGTGCGGTGAAAAACGCACACTGCTATGCGACCCACAGTTGTCGCTGAATACAGCACAGCAGATGCGTGTCACGCACAGTAGCAAAGCCTTTTGCACAGTGAACCTAACACTTTGAAGAACAGGCGTTAAGTTGTCACTGAGGCCTTGGCAACTCTGTGCGGTGAAAAACGCACACTGCTTTCCGACCCACAGTTGTCGCTGAATACAGCACAGCAGATGCGTGTCACGCACAGTAGCAAAGCCTTTTACACAGTGGACCTAACGCTTTCAAGAACAGGCGTTAAGTTGTCACTGAGGCAATGTATTTTGCTGCCTAGCAAGCACGTATACCTGCTGTAGATATATCAGCACTGTGCAACGTGCTCACTACACAGAACCCTCACACTTTCACTTTCACTTTCCCTACAGAAACTTGATTATTACATCTAACTACTGTGGTACAAAGTTCCCTAACTACACTAGATATCCCTTTCCTCACACTAAATAAAAAGCTCTATACAGCAGAAGACTGACACTGTCCCTTAAATTTTTTTTTTTTTTTTTTTTTCTAACTTAAAAAACCAGCACAATCGCTGTATTTATAACTACACTGACTGGCTGTAAGCTGAATGCAATTCTGCTATATGGAGCTTTAGAACCACTCGTCTATGCAGAAAACGTAGTGTAGCAAAGCAGGAGTAAGAGAAATGCTTCCATTCTCTTCAACAGGCTATGTATCACTGTGCTAGGGTTTGGGCGGGGCTATCTTATATACTGTGGGGCGTATTCACTCCTGATTGGCCTCTGGTCCCCGTAGTCACTCCAATCACGTTCCTAGGAGACTCCTGCCCCCTCATTGGCTTTTGCACACGTTTCTGGGCCAATCGCGGGCTTTTAAAGCCCAGTTCCTGTCCCAGTGCATTTTGGGCGGTTCTGGAGGCCAAATTCCGAACTTTTACCGCAAAAAGTTTGGAATTCGGCCGAATTTCGAACACCCAATGTTCGAAATTCCGTTCGATCATCCCTACTCACCACCGGTCTATGGATTCGCTATGTCTATGGATTCGCTCAAAACTGCTTGGGAACACACTCACACAAGTGCCCCATAGCACATGGATTGCTATGCCAGCACATGCAGGAGCGGAGTGAATAGCACTGGTGGGGTACCCCAGAAAAGGAAGTAAAGAACAGCTCTGTGCATGTACTGTAGCAGGTATGTATAAGCCTCTTTTTATTATAAGTGGAAAAGAAGGCTTTACACTCACTTTAATATTGCACTAGCTTTACACTAAGGATAGGGGCAAGAAGCTAGTCAATTGTGCCTCAGTGCTCATGTGCTAATAAGGAGCATGCTCACAGAATATTAGGGCAGAGTGATGGACAGATGAGCAAATCAGCATGCTGCTTCTCCTTCACTGTTCTGTCACAGGCTGGGGAAGGGACAAGACCTTTAAATGTTACCTACCTGAAGCAGAGAAAATCAGCTAGACAGGGCTGTGCTGTGTGACAGAGCTATGTAAATATAAGGTCTGGATGGACAGAAATACAAATCTTTTGGCAGATAAAATATCTCCCTTATATTTATTTTATATGTGTATTTAGTTGCTTACCTGGAGTTCTGCTTTAAGTTTACATTTATGCAAAGAACACAGACTTTTATATCGTTACTGTAGAACATTGTTAAAAAATGGGGGCCCGATGTGTAATTGCTCATATGTGCCCTGGCCAAAGATTTGCACCACGGTCCCTGACCTTCGAAATAGCCTTTTCCTGATAGAAATATGGGAACTGCTGTTGATGACAACCTTCTGAAAATGCTACCTAGATATTTTGCTGAGCATCCAGCTTCAAACCTTTCTGAGTGATAGACCTTGAGCAAGTGTGCACATCATCAAAGATGGAGAAAAAAAAAAGGGGGTGGGGGGGTATCTTTATCTGCTTACTAGTCAAAACTAGTCAAAATGTAACTATTCAGGTAACTTGTATTTTAAGAATGAGCAGTCATCAATGGCAGCTACCTTGTTTATATCAGAGAAATTAATTCTGTACCCATTGCCCCAGACTTAGCATCCCCTAACCCTATAACTCTACATGCAGGTGACATACCTACCCCTATACCTCCTGTGCCTTACCCCCTCCCAAAACTCCTTCCAGCTTGTACAGCATATGCCCTGTCCTCCAGGTGAAGCAGTCTAGACATTAGTGGTGAAGGGGTCTCTTGGATATGGCTAACTAGGCCCATAGGAAATTTCCCAGAACAGGGGACCAGTTACAACAGCAACCTCTTGTAACAAAGTTCCTATATTACTGGGTTTCATCACTGGCCAAGGAAAATGCATATTCTTTCTAACTTTCTAACTTTCCCTTCAATGAAAATTTAAGGTCAAGCCATTTTTCAGATTCCCCACCTCGATGTAAAACAGGTGGATCTAAGTAAAAAACACATTACCAGTAAGGCCCCTTTTACACAGATGTTCTGATCGGGTCCACCTGTCGGTTCTTCAGGTGGACCTGATTCTAACCTCTATTTTTCTCTATGGAGTGGCAGGAGTAAACGGAAATGTGTTTGTTTACACCTGCCTACATCCAATCTGATCTGAGCTTCCAAAAACAGACAGATGGAGATCCGTTCCCCTCCCATATAGTGGATCGGATGGCAGTTGGGTGTAAATGCACAGGCTAGGCTGTCCATTTACATCTGGCCGCCCATAGAAGAGGGTGGTCTGTGTTGGTGTCTGCTCTGCATGAGGGGACCCGACACGGACTTGTCATCCACCTGCTCAATGAGGATTAGTGGAAAGATCCCCTGCTGAGTAAGCGGATCGCAGCCACAGTCCGCCCCGCGTGAAAGGGGCTTAAAATAAAAAAGTTACTTAATTAGCTGCCAGCTTTTAAGTCGCCCATAAATGGTTTGAATTTAAGCCGGTTCAGCAGGGACCGGCCAAGATTCAAACCATCTATAGGCAGGCTGATTGCATTCCCAAGTTGATCCATCGCTCAATTTGGGTACAGCCAGCATGTCAGATTTTCACATGTGATTATTGCTAGAGACTTTGGACGCTAGCAATAATCACTCGCCCGCCAGTAGAACACAATAGCTCTACAGAAGGAATTCCCCCAACAGCACTGACTGTGTTAATTGGGAAATCAAATGATTTTCTTTCTTGCAATCCATGGTTGCATCATCTATGGCCTGCCTAAGAGCTGATAAACTGCAATACTTGGCATTTTTGCTTTTAGGTTTATATACATTTTAATGACTCTTGTCTTCGAATATCTTTATTATAAATATTGTTCTAAATGAAAACCGGGTCACCTACCTTTATCACTTTGTTGGCCGAAAGGGTAAAAAAAAAAAAACTGATGGTTACCATAATCTGTCAAGTAATTGTGAATAATGTGACAGGTTTGAGCAGAGCGGTAGGAGTTAAAATCAGAAAGGTTATGAGCTGTTTCAAAGATTGGAGTAGCTAGTTATCGATCATAGAGCTCTTCCAACATGCTGGAAAACTTGTGCAGCTGGTCACTGATTGTTCCCTCTTTTATTAAGTAATAAAGAGAAACATTGCACTATTGACCAAGCTTGTGAGAAGATCCTAACAGGTCCTGGGTGGTACAGCTGTCTGAGCAACTATGAGCAGATCAATCTCCACCTATCATTCTCAATAAGAAAGCTGTCTATATATAGCTAATTTAATAGAAAAAAATAGGGTGGTTGAGCCTTAGGCAATTAGCCAACTACCAAAAGTTATTTTTTCCTGCACCAGTACTAAAGCTGATCATACATATGGAAACTTGGTCATTCGCAAATAAATTGTCAAGCTCTAAGATGATCCCATGTATGCATGTTAGAAATCCGTGTGTTAGCTAAGCTCCCCCTGCTGTCTATGATGTCAAACAGTGCATTGCTGAATCATTTCTACTGTATCAGCACACATTACAGCAACGAAAGAAACGTTTATCCTCTGGATCACCTTCAGAAAAGAGATCAGCCTTCTAAAATTCTTGGCAGTGATCATACGCACTTTATACATGCTGGGGCTATTTTAGCATTTTGCTGTACTTTGGAAGAAACTTACCATACGTAGGAACTATACCTAGTCACAATCGAACATTTCCAGGCAGAATTTCACAATATGAATATGCATATGTATGAAAAATGCTTTTAATGTTGTAAGGAATAGACAGAGACATACAAAAGTCCTACAACTGCTCACCAAGTCACCTCCAAATTTGCAGACAGACATCTGTCCAGGTGACGGTCCTCCAACGTTCACTGCCCCATAGAGACCTTACTAATGATCACTAAACTTGTGGGCGGCCTGAGGCCAAGTAACACAACAGACTTCCCTCAGTTTACACTTAATCGGTCTGTGCCTGAGTTAGTCAGGTAACAAGTCCCAAAGAGTCAATCCATCATGGCAGCTTCCTTGACAAAGTTCTACATAGTGTGTAAGTTTGTCCTGGCAAGGCGCATGGAGCTCTCATAGCCGATCAGTCTGTGGAAGTCTGGTTTGGGCAGGCCAGACTGGGCTTCTTGGGCACCCAGTGTCCCTAATAGACACAAGGTGACTTAAACAAAGGAGACGCCTAGGGGGCTAAGAGATGGATTTTCCATCCTCTCTAAGGTAGATTGTGCTCTATGGGCCCTCCCAATGTCTGCACCCACCCAGTACCCCAAACAAATTGTCTGGAAAACAGCATTACTCACCCAGCCAACCTCTGCCTCTCTTGTGGCACATACCCGCCGCTGAGGATAAGTGTGGACTGGCCCTTCTCCTGGGAGTTCTTTCAGCCACTGGAGAGAAGACAGGGTGGTGGGGCTCACTTCATCAGGCTAATGGGTATCTGGGCCGACTGTCCAGCATCCCTGGGGTATACAAGTGAAGACTGTAGTCCCATCCACTACCACAGGAACTCCATATTTTGTATGTCGAGGGCAGAGGCCAATCACACTCTGCTCTGTTGCCAGCTCTTCTGCTGGGTTGGGGTCATCATTCTGGGGCACCAACTGCTGCTGGGAAGGGGAGTCAGCTGATCCATCTTCCTTACCCCCATCTGGCGGTTGGGACAACCTTTCTCCGGTACTGTCTCCCAGATGCACAGATCCTGGCTGGGGAGGAAAGACAGTTTCCTCCGCTCTGACTGACTGTTGGGGAGGCAGGACAGCAACCTCCTCTCCCTTCTCACCCTGGGTCTCCCGAACTGCCACAGGTGTGGGGCAGAGGTCATTGACTCTCTGTCAGGCTGCCAGCACTTCAGCTGGGTGAAGAAGCTTCACTTCATCAGCTTTTTGTTGGGGCAAGGGGCCAATTTCCCCTGCTTCCTGGAACTCTGTAGCTGTTGTGGGTGCTGGGCAGAGGTTGGTAGAACTCTGCCCTGTTGCCAGCACTTCTGCTGGAAAGTAAACTGAAAAGCTAGTGGCCTTGCACACATCTTCCTGGGTCACCAATTATTGCAGGCAGAGATCAGCAGCAATAGGCCTGGATGCCTGCTCTTCTGCTGTAGGCTCACTGGGACGTTCCTCCTCAGCAGAAAAATCTATTAAATCCCCAGTCTCTGGAATTGCTGAAAGTCCAGGACATGGACTTCTGGCACTTGGGCCAAGTGCTAACACTTTGGCAGGTGACTTATCATCCATAACATCCTCAGATGAAAAGTCAATTACATCTGTTATCCAGTGGCTGGACAGACGCATTCCTCCATCCACGCTCATCCTGTGCAGAAACAGGTCCATCCAGGTGAGTCAGCACTTGCTGCATCCGCCATAAGACATCCGCATCCAAGACCGTGGGTGCAGATGAGCAAAGCACACTATTACTTTATCATATTGTCGATTCTTCAGTGAGGATTTCTGCACATTTAGCTGCTTCTTCTGGATATTCCCAGGCAAGGGGAGCCCAGCCCTGGCACTGAGCAGAGTCAGCAGCTGTCTGTAGGGGATCTCCAGCTCCCATTCCTGAACGGCCAGAAACTCCACATCTTCCAGTGCCCAGAGCACTTCCGAGATGTTCAGAATCCTTTCTCTGTAATCCACTATTTCCTCTAGCCGCCACTCTAAATTGCTCCCAAACTTAGGGTCCCCTGACAGCTTCTCGTACAACAGTCCCTGGCCGCCATAGCCAAAGCCTTCCATTGGGCTGTCATCCGCTATCCAAGGGCATGTTTGGGATACATGCCACCGGAGGGCTCTATTGCTCTCTTCCAACCGCATCTCTGCCCAGACCAGCCTGCTTAACTCATCTGCCTGCTCCTTGCGCGGTGTATCTCCCAAAAACAGGTCCCGCAATCCATACTGCGACCAGTACCTTTTCTGGATGGAGGGGTGGATCTTTCCCTGGTGGCGCTGCTCACAGGCTAGCGTTTCCTTCCAGAGATCCAACCACACAGAATCATGCCATCCTAGCAGGACCTGGTATGGCACTGGTCCCCTGTGCTGTATCTGCATCTCTCTTGCAACCTCCTTACAAATTCCTCTTTCATGGCTATGCTGCTTGCTCAATAACATTACCGGTGTCTCCGAGCTGCTTCTTCTCGCACTAGGACGCCATCCCACCGCTTGCCACCAATGTAACGGATCAACCGGCACCCCGACCGGGCACCTCCGTTGACGGATGCTCCTAGGGCTTCCCGAGGGCTCCAAGCACTCCACCAGATACCATAACCACGTCAGACCCCACAAACCGCTACAGCTTGGTTTGGGTCTCGCCGTTTCCTACCCACCCTGGACCTATGACAAGGCTCCAGGTTCCCGTGGGTGACCCTCTCTTTCCCCAGAGAGTGAAGCAGGAACAAGCTCTTACACAAGCTCTAACAAGAGCTTAATGGTTATCCAAGGGAGTATAAAGGATATAGAAATCCCTTGTAGCATATTCCCCATGTGAGAGACAGGACTCTAGATTGAGGGTGAAGTATAACTCAACTTTATTGAACAAGAAACAGACTTTTATACAGTTTTCCCCACAAGGTTACCCCCCAGGTGGACCTTGTTAAAAACAGGCCCTGACATTCACAATCCAATGAAAACATAGTTTTACACTCCCATACAGTGTAAACAAAGATATACATTGTGGGACAATCCCCCCTCCCCCTTAGCAGCCAATCCACATACACATATACATCCCATAATAAGCTTATCTTAAGGCAGACAGAACAATGTGAGGTCATTAACATTTAACAATGAGACAGGCACAATCCACATTCCTTCCCAATACACAAACATTAGGGAAGTCTGCCAATTACAGTCTGTGTGTCTCTCTCACAGACAAGCACATGGAATACACTGTGTAAGGTGGTATTAAATCTTCATATCTCTATATGAAGATATGGTTGACAAATATTACTGTCCCACTTGAAGCAATCAAAACTATTCATTATCTGTCTTTCATTCATAGTGACGGTTAGTACCGTCACAGCATGCAGGTATGTTTCCCTAAAGGATGTCTGCAAACCTGTTTATGGGCCAATATGGTCAAATAATGATTTCCTAGTTGCCAATATGAGCGGTTTTACAAGCTCCTCTATTTTGTTCAGTAATAGGTGTTTTTTCCCTTTAAGGCACTTACTGCATCTTTTACCAAGTTGTAGAGGGACTCAACTAGTAATGGCAGTGGTAAACCATGCATTAGACAGTGACACCCAGGAACAGTCCAAGCTGGTTTGTCCTGCACTTTTATTCAGCAAGGCAATCAACAAACACAGTTCAAGGTGGGGTGGGGGGAGTGTACAGCAAGACCATAGCATACAAGAAACATTACATTCACTTGTCTGAGACACTAACTAAACTTATGTCAGTTCCTTAGTAAAAGGATGCCTCCTAATGGATTTCTCAAAATAAACAGGCGGCACATGTACAGTTGTAGTGTTCTGTCAATAGTCAGCCTTTTCACTCAGCAGCAGGCTCTCTGGGCAGAGAGAGTAAGAGAGCCCTAAGCATCAGGTGGCTCATGCATTAAAAGGTGTGTGTATATCTATTAGACTAAATAGTGAGGTCTGGCTAACAAGTAAGAGATGAACCTAGGATTGGGAACTTTATCCCACCAAAGCTTTACAAAGCCTCCAGGCACCAGGACCTAGGTCAGAACTTATTAGGTTTAGATTAATAAGACTTTTTGCAGGCTAGCTGGTAAGTGTGCTGAGAAATGTAGGTTTGGGAAGAACTTATTTAGGTTTGAACAAACAAAACGTTTATTTTCTCCTGAACAGGCACAAATCCTGGAACTCCTCACCATGTGTAGGTGAGAAACTTTCCAGCCCATGCCTTAAAATATATACAGAATATGTACAGTAATATTTATTTGATCCCCTGCAGATTTTGTAAGTTTGCTCACTTACAAAGAAACAAAGGGTCTATAATTTTTATCATAGGTGTATTTTAAATGATAGAAACAGAATATCAACCAAAACCCCAGAAAAAAAACTCATAAAACAAATGCTATAAATTAAATGGCAGCTCAGTGAGTAAAATAAGTACTTGATTCCTGTCAAGGTCTTACCTTGCCCTCCTGTTGGCAGCCATCTTGGACATGTGCAGATTGCTGTTTCTTATAAACTCTGATTGCATCATCACTTGCCTGCTCCCTGGGTGTCGCTCAGTGATGATGATACGCACCTGACTATATCAATCACCTGATGGGTTGCAGTCCTCACCTTTGCGTTTGTGCTCCAAGGTGCATCTCTGCTAGCAGTCTTCTGTTCTCCGAGTTCCTCTATGTATGACCTGGCTTGGCTGACAACTCTCATGGCTCTCAACCCCACATTGGCAAATGATCCAGCATCGGCAGACAACCCAGCATTGGCAGACAACCCGGCATCGGCAGACTACCTGCTTCTGGACTCAACCCCAGCTTGGGTGACTACCCGCTTCTGGACTTGACCCCAGCTTGTTCCTCATCTCCCTTCCACTCTTGCTCTCTTTTTTTTTTTGTTTGCTTTATTTTACCTGCATCCCCGTGTGGTCTAGTTTCCTGGCACTCTGACAATCCTCAAGCAAAACATGACTTAGTACTTCCGGGAGAAACCCTTGTTGGTAAGAACAGAGGTAAGACGTTTCTTGTAGTTGGGGACCAGGTTTGCACACATCTCAGGAGGGATTTTGATCCACTTCTTTTTTACAGATCTTCTCTAAATCCTTAGGGTTTCTTGGTTGTCTCTTGGCAACTCGAAGTTTCAGCTCCCTCCATAAATTTTCTATAGGACTAAGGTCTGGAGACTGGCTAGGCCAGTCGATGACCTTAATGTGCTTCTTCTTGAGCCACTCCTTTGTTGCCTTGCGGTATGTGTTGGGTCATTGTCATGCTGAAAGACCCATCTATGACCCATCTTCAGTGTTCTGGGGAAAGAAGGTTCTCATCCAAGATTTTAAAATACATGACCCAGTCCATTTGCCCCTTAATGCAGAGAAAACTCTGACTGTACATTTAGCAGAGAAGCAGCCCAAAAGCATAATTTTACTACCTCTGTGCTTGACTGTAGGGATGGTGTTCTTAGGGTCATAGTCAGCATTTTTCTTCCTCCAAACACGGTGAGTCAAGTGAATGCCAAAGAGCTCAATTTTGGTCTCATCTGACCACAGCACTTTCTCCCAATCCTTCTCTAAATCATTTAGATGTTCATTGGCATGATTGTACATGTGCCTTCCTGAGTAGGGGGGCACACCATGTTTGAAGGAAGAAAAATGCTGACTATGATCCTAAGAACATCATCCCTGAAGTCAAGCACGGAGGTGGAAACATTATGCTTTGGGCCGTTTCTCTGCTAAAGGTACAGATCGACTTTACTGCATTGAGGGGCAAATGGACAGGCCATGTATTGTAAAGCCAGAACACTGAAGATGGGTCTTTCAGCATGACAATGACCCAAAACATACAGCCAAGGCAACAAAGGAGTGGCTCAAGAAGAATCACATTAAGGTCATTGACTGGCCTAAACAGTCTCCAGACCTTAGTTCTATAGAAAATTTATGGAGGCAGCTGAAACTTTGCGTAGCCAAGCAACAGCCAAGAAACCTTAAAGATTTAGAGAAGATCTGCAAAGAAAAGTTGGCCAAAATCCCTCCTGAGATGTGTGCAAACCTGGTAACCAAACTACAAGAAATGTCTTACTTCTGTGCTTGCCAACAAGGGTTCCTCCACCGGGTACTAAGTCATGTTTTTCTTGGGGATCAAATACTTATTTTACTCACTGAACTGCAACTTAATTTATAACATTTGTATTGTGTGTTTTTTTTTTTGAAAATGTGGTTGATATTCTGTCTCTATCATTTAAAATACACCTATGAGAAAAATGATAGACCCGTCATTTCTTTGTAAGTGGGCAGACTTACAAAATCTGTAGGGGATCAAATAATCATTTTCCCCTACTGTATATATATCCCCCCTTCAGTCTATTATAAATGCTGCTGCTAGGCTAATACACCTTACTAACCGATCTGTGACTACTGCTTCTCTCTGCCAATTCCTTCACTGGCTTTGCCTACCCCACATATAAAATTCAAAATGCCAGCTACATCACCAACCTCATCTGCAGATATCGCCCAAATCATCCTCCCTACTCCTCCCAAGATCTCCTGCTGTCTAGCTCCCTTGTTGCCTCCTTCCATGCTCACCTCCAGGACTTCTCCAGAGCTTCTCCTATCCTCTGGAAATCCATGCCCCAGTATTTCCAGTCAGACCCTACCTTGTTGACCTCACTTATTCAGGGAAGCCTACCCACCTCCACCTAAGAACTGAGCCAGGGTCACCTCCATCAGATCATCCCCTGCAGCTATTACCTTTTGTACCACCTCCTCTTCCCTTTTTATGCTCCATGAGTAGAACCCTCCTATTCCTTCTGTATTTAACTGTATTGTAATTGTACTGTCCCCCTTCTAAATTGTAAAGCACTGCATAAACTGTTGATGATATATAAATCATGTTATAATAATAATATTATTAATAATAATAATATATATATATATATATATATATATATATATATATACAGTATCTCACACAAGTGAGTACAATCCTCACATTTTTGTAAATATTTTATTATATCTTTTCATGTGACAACACTGAAGAAATAACACTTTGCTACAATGTAAAGTAGTGAGTGTACAACTTGTATAACACTGTAAATTTTGCTGTCCCATCAAACCTCAAAATAACTCAACACACATCCATTAATGTCTAAACTGCTGGCAACAAAAGTGAGTACACCCCTAAGTGAACATGTACAAATTGGGCCCAATTAGTCATTTTCCCTCTCCGGTGTCATGCGACTTGTTAGTGTTACAAAGTCTCAGGTGTGAATAAACACTGAGCAGGTGTGTTAAATTGATGTTATCGCTCTCACTCTCTCATAATGGTTACTGGAAGTTCAACATGGCACCTAATGGAAAAGAACTCTCTGACGATCTGAAAAAAAGAATTGTTGCTCTACATAAAGAAGGCCTAGGCTATAGCAATATTGCCAAGACCCTGAAACTGAGATGCAGCACAGTGGCCAAGACCATATAGCGGTTTACCAGGACAGGTTCCACTCAGAACAGGCCTTGCCATGGTCGACCAAAGAAGTTGAGTGCACATGCTCAGCGTCATATCCAAAGGTTGTCTTTGGGAAATAAATGTATTGAGTGCTGCCAGCATTGCTGCAGAGGTTAAGGTGGTGTGGGGGGTCAGCCTGCCAGTGCTCAGACCATACGCTGCACACTGCATCAAATTGGTCTCGAAAGGAAGCCTCTTCTAAAGATAATGCACAAGAAAGCACGCAGAGTTTGCTGAAGGCAAGCAGACTAAGGACATGGATGAAACCAAGATAAACTTATTTGGTTCAGATGGTGTCAAGCGTGTGTGGTGGCAGCCAGGTGAGGAGTACAAAGACAAGTGTGTCTTGCCTACAGTCAAGCATGGTGGCGGGAGTGTCATGGTCTGGGGCTGCATGAGTGCTGCTGGCACTGGGAAACTACAGTTCATTGAGGGAACTATGAATGCCAATATGTACTGTGACATACTGAAGCAGATCACAATCCCCTCCCTTCGGAGACTGGGCCGTAGGGCAGTATTCCAACATGATAACTACCCCAAACACACCTCCAAGACAACCACTTCCTTGCTAAAGAAGCTGAGGGTAAAGGTGATGGACTGGCCAAGCATGTCTCCAGACCTAAACCCTATTGAGCATCTGTGGCGCATCCTTTAAATGGAAAGTGGAGGAGTGCAAGGTCTCTAACATCCACCAGCCCAGTGATGTTGTCATGGAGGAGTGGAAGAGGACTCCAGTAACAACTTGTGAAGCTCTGTTGAACTCCATGTCCAAGAGGGTCAAGGCAGTGCTGGAAAATAATGGTGGCCACACAAAATATTGACAAATTGGGCCCAATTTGGACATTTTTACTTAGGGGTGTAATCACTTTTGTTTTCAACGGTTTAGACATTAATGACTGTGTGATGAGTTATTTTGAGGGGACAGCAAATTTACACTGTTATACAAGTTGTACAATCACTACTTTACATTGTAGCAAAGTGTAATTTCTTCAGTGCTGTCACATGAAAAGATATAATAAAATATTTACAAAAATGTGAGGGGTGTATTCACTTTTGTGAGATACTGTATATTTATATGTATATATATATTATCGCTCTCTCTTATATACAGTATATAAAACATATATAACATATATAATATGTACACAAATATATGTACACAAGTGTGAAACAGATGACTTTCCATGATTTTTGTATATCCAATTCACATCTTTCATTACAGAACAATAGAATCATAACGCACACTGATGTAACCACATCATGCTGTAGCAAGATGGTTGTAGCTAAAATGCACAGTTTAGAAAAATAAGAAGAAGTAGGATGCATCCAACCTCCCTCTTCAACAGGCTGCATACAGCCAGTAGCCCTCCTCCTCAGTCTTCTTCAACTTTAAAACCATCCGTTGTAGCTGCTCAGCTCAATTGCCAGCATACCTTAAGCACTCTTGAGACCCTTGGTATAGATAATCATCTGCCACTCATGAGAAGAGGCAAATCTCTGCCTTGGTACCAAGGAGACAGGATGTGGCAGGACACTGGGGTGCCATCCTAGACCAATTCCAGCAGCCACAGCAGCGACGTACAGTTATATGAGTACTTTTTTTTTTTTTCCTTTCGCTCATTCCTTAGTGTTTTCTCAATAGGGATTCTGTCAGTGCTGTTTTTCCAGAAGAGTAGCTGCCTCTCAGAATTGAATTCCACATCAAACACTATGTTATAAAGAGAAAATTACTTTAATTTGTATAAAAGTGAAATAAAAAGGTTTTTGAGGAGGGGATAGTGCTTTTTATCCCAGAGAGAAAAGCAGGTTTTAGATGAATTATTATAGAAAGGATAGGTGGCAAACCAGAAGCGTTGCAGCTTTTACACAGCTATTTCCTTTGTCATGTGACAGCATTTTAGATGTTTAATGGCGTTTCATTATGTATACAGTACACATTGGAGCTGCATAGGACAGTTCTCCTAAGATTTAGGTAATGATAGTGAGGAGTAGATTCTCAGTAGGGATAGACAGGCTCTAATCATAGTCATATAAAGACTGATATGATCATTGAATGAAAAGGAAATATCAACAAACCATGTCTATGCTGTTGAATACAATTAAAAAATAAAAAGGTTTAATAAACATACACACACGTGCAACATACATGAATACAACTGGGCCTACTTAGTGGCAAAGTGGCATATGCTAAAGATAGGTGTAGTAACATGCAGTTTTACCATTGTCAATGGACCCTAAAATTTCCCGTATACATTCTGTATATTGCTGAATATGTAGTTTACTGGGTTAAAACATCTAGTCATATTTAGAATACTTCATTGAAATTCCCAACATAACCCCAACATTCCTGATATGTGCCTGTTGTACCATGTGCTTGTTTTAAAAAGTATCATGTTCTCTTTGTATTTCGTCCTTTGTGTGAAATACCTGGTGTTCCTGCCAGTCCCCCTATTTCAAACTCACCATGCCAGGCATGAGAGCACATCCTTCCCTCATGGTCAGTTTTATAACAGCAACAATATTCTCCTGCGCATAGATGTGATAGTCCAAATCAGAGGCGTAACTAGAACCTTCAGGGCCCCGGTGCAAGAAACCGTAAAAGGCCCCCTGGTACCCTTCGCCGGGGCCCTTCCCTTCAAGCCTGGGGCTCTTCCCACTGATCCTGGGGCCCTTTACTCTCATTGCGGGGCCCTTTATTACGGTCCCGCAGTGGGACCCTTTCACAAGTTCTGCAGTGGGCCCCCTTCCTGCCATCTTGGGGCCTCCGTATAGTGGTGGAATGCGAGGGCCCGGTCACAAGTGTGACCTTCAGCTACAGAAGGAAAAAGGAGGACAGTGATTTCTCTACATGCTTCCCCCGCCACCCTCCTATATAGGTGTACAGGGGATCCGCATAGGCCCCCTGGAGCATGGGGCCCAGTTGCAATTGCAACCCCTGCAACCCCTGTAGTTATGCCCCTGGTCCAAATCAGAGAAGAATAGAGAAGTGGATATTGCTTTAAAGCCTTGCTGCCCTCTAGGACTGGGGTTGTCCTCAGAACACTGTGGAAAATGTATGAAAACAGGGTGCAGTGGCCTAGTGCATTTTCCAACAAAAAATGTATTTAATATAAAATAAAAAATATAACTACTCACAAACGTGGGGAGTAAAATCACTCATCAAGCCACTTTAAGTGGCCCCTATTTTCAGCTTTTCCAAAGGCTCTGGCTCAAGAAGGACCTCACTAGGGTCCCTGCTGGCTAACACGTTTAGAAGGATGTCCTTCTTCATCAGAGCCAGTGGCTTTGATGAAGAAGGAAATTGTGATGGAATCCAGACACCCCGACTGGGTATCTATGCCAAGAAGCTGCTTGCTAAACTCTGGAACACGGGATCCGTGAATCTGGCTATAGTTACCCCAAGAACTCAACAGTACAAGTTTTGGAGTCAACCAGAATCAAACTGTTTATTCAAACACAGGCACAAAGAAATATACACTCTGGGACAACCCCTCCCCCTTAGCAGCCAATCCACATACACATATACATCCCATAATAAGTTTATCTTAAGGCAGACAGAAAACAATAGAAGAACAATGGGATGCAGATACTTAACAATAACAAATCCCACACCACTAGCAAGGGTCTATGAGACACTTCTGCAATATTTTAGCAATCTGTTAAATCAAACCGTTTATCTTTATATATTTTCTGAGAGATATTGTCCAGAAATATTATTGTCCAAAGTGAAAGAGCCCCTCACTCTTTCAACACAAATCACACATATATAAGTCAGGATAACTGGGATAATGCCAAATGCTGAGTCCGGTGTGGTTGTACAACGAGTCTGATTAGTGCAGACCCAACTGTGGTTCTTTGTCACCCTGTGCCCCTAATAGACACAGGGTGACTTACACATAGGAGGGGCTGGGGAAGCTGGACAAGGAGTCTCCCAACTTCCCTAAAGCAATCTGGGTTCCACAAGCCCCTCCCCCCCAACCAAAGTGACTCACGTCACAGAAATCCTTTGAAAGCCAGTGGCTCTGATGAAGGACATTCTTTGAAAACCAGTGGCTCTGATGAAGAAGAACATCCTTTGAATCACGTCAGCCAGCAAGGTCCCTGGTGAGGTCATCCTTGAGCTAGAGGCTTTGGCAAAGCTAAAGGGAAGTAGCCACTTATAGTGGCTTGATGAGCGAGTTTACTACCTACATTTGTGAGTAGTTATATTTTATGCCAAAATTCACAGTGTGATGGAGAGGGGAATTGGAACTATACGATACCCAGAGGTAAATGGAAAAACTTAGGAGGGAAATAGACCAGAAAAGAGTAATGATAGGAATATATAAAAAAATATATAAAGTGTATTCAAGCATTCGTTAAAATACCTCAAATGAGGAACCATAGGTTAACGACCAATTAAAACATTAGATCACATAAGGTACCAAAATAGCAATGCATAAACATTGGACCCTAATACATAAAGGGTTATACTGAAATTGGTGGACACATAGACTCTGATGCGTTTCAACAAAAAGTCTTCTTCAGGAGGTGAGCATGTCCACTAGAAGGAGGTATCTAAAACAGATATATAAAAAATAATATCTACAGATACATATCAGCAGCAACACATAAGCACAAGAGATTGCCTATGTAAACAAAGTGAAAACCCCAAATAACAATACTTACAATTGATAGATCAAGCATCTAAATGCATGTGTACATAAAGAAAGAACTGACAGTGTGTCCTTAGCTCACAGCGGAACCCCAAAAAAAATCCCAAATGCCCCAAAGGACAGCACAAGGAACAAAACGGCAGGAGGGAAAAAAAGGATTCCTAGTTATATTTTATCTTAAATCTATTTGTTGTTGGAAAATGCACTAGGCCATTGTTTTTTTATCTATTGTCCACAGTGATCAGTTTTATGGCTGTGCTTTAAGCACAGTCTGCATGTCCTCCAATGGCCAAGACTAGGGCTGACACATCCTCCTGCATAGCCATATACTGGGTAGTGTACTGCTGTTTCTCCACCTACCACCTGTGCCTTGGTATCGCATTGGTTGGTGGGCATAGTGAAAGATAAAGTGTATTTAAACCCCAAAACAAAAATCTAATATATTGCAGCCTTTTAACCCTTAGGCTCCGTTCACATCTTGGCACCCCTGATCGAGGGCAGAATCGTCGCGATTGTCGCCTGACGAATTGTGGTAAAATCATGCAAACAGAATCGCGGGACACTTGTCGCCCAAAAGAAGTACAAGAACTTCTTTTGGGAGACAGGCATCTCAGGATTCTGAAAGAAATGTATATGTAATTCTGCGCTATGGATCTATGAAAAGTATTAAGGTCTAGCTGCTGCCCCCACTACAACTATCCACCCAAGGTGGCGTCTGTAAAGAAGTATGCTGAATGAAAGTGGGTGTTGGCGCTGCTTAAATATATTAAATATGTGAAAATGTCACCTTGTGTAGATAATGTATGGTCCTCTATCTAAAAATTAGACCCTGTGCGAATTATAACATTCAATTACATAAATAAAATAAAAAAGGTAAAAAAATTATGAAAGTTGTGTAAATGGTGCATGTGCAATACAATGCTTATTTTACAGTACCTATGCAGTGTGTTCATACATATAGCTAGTATAAAACCAATAGTAGTACTGTCCACATTGTGAAGGTGCAAGTGCAATAATAAAAAGGTGACTGTGTGCCAAATACCCTGAGTGCAAATAAACATTGTGAAAATAAGAAATTATGAAAAAAAAAATAAAATATCAAAATATACAGCAAACCACCTGGTGGGGGAAATCCTCTTTCATAAAATATATAGAGTTTCTAAAAATTACAGTTCATAAAGTTGTATTAGATGTCCTATTAAAGTCCACTATTCCAAAGTATTGCTGTCCATTGCGGTGCTTCAATAGAAAACAGCTTCAGTAAGATCAGCTATTCCAAGAAACACCCCATTGTGCGATGGCTCCCAGTGCTCTCACTCATGTCCCCCGCTGGGGTTACACTCACCAGATAGCAGGCCCCTTTGCAGGGGTTATTCGGCTTTGTGTGTGTTGCCTTTAAGTGTGACTCCTCTCCCCTCACCTCCAATCAATAACAGTAACTCCCCATGTATATGAAAAAGGTAACCTCCATAGTGCAGTACCGTTGAGATAATATTTATTGAAGAAAATAATTCACTTACATATCAGATAAGACATTCAATCGTGGATACAGGCGATGTAAGAAGTCCGGGTTCGCCAGTGTGTTCCACGGACAGGAACCGGAAGTAACGCAATCGATTTGTGATTTGTTTGCAGACTGAGGATGTCTTTATATGAATGGGACTGTTCAGTGTATATACATCCATGTGAGGGAGGTGAAGAGTTTGACTACCATCAATTTGGAGAGGACATTTGTCATTTTATGAGTCTAGCAGTATTTCCAGGCATTGGGCCTGATGTGGGTCTGCCATGGTTACCGGTATCACCAACAGCACATTTAAGCTGATTGCCCAAGTGTGAGATCTGAGTCAAAGAACATTCCGGCATCTTTGGTTTGTTTTGTTTATTTTATATGGGGATGGGAGAAGGGAATTAGTGGGATACTCCTCCGGCTCAACTAGGTACAAATTGGGACAACTTGAGAAAAATGCCTTTCAGCGCTGACTTGATGCCGGCTGGATGACAATAATGTGGCATTATCTTCTGAGGAAAGCATATTTGCAGAAACGCGTTAAGGCCACGCTACTGACAGCCTACCATTACATCCTTTCATGCTCCTTACCATGAGATGTTTGTAAGGGTAAATTTTATTATTTGATAATTAACATTTTTTAGCAGTATTACACTATAATCTGTTCCTCCTTTCTGGTTCCATCCGACATCGTTTGGCTGACTGAGAGTTTTTGGGGGTGTTTCATCTGCTTTATATCTTCACTTGGACATCCATGGCTTGCTGAGTATTTGGATCCCCTTTCCACAACATATTTAGCTGTTTTGACCCAGGTGCTATACGGCACTCTGTGTCCTACGGTTCTGGTGAGCAAACTACATCTCCATCTTTCAGTTGGTGTGGGGATCCATTGAACACTTGATCAGTCACCACTATATTGGACAGTCATGTCACTTATACACTGGGGATTATCAATTCATTGAATTTTTGTTTATTATTATTTTTATTTATTTAGACTGTATTCTGACTTGTACAGGATTTGTCACCTATTGTGTTTATTCACTTTTCACGTGCAATATTTATTTTTATATTTACACTTATGTATAATTTAGTTATACTCATACTTATCCAATTTTCCTATGGCATTTTTTCCTATTGGATTTATACTCATATTTATTAGCGCTGCACTTTTTGTTAATTTTTTTGGGTCACAATCTCTTTGTCAGTTGGTATGTGTAGCAGCTTTTTTCTTTATGGTTAGCGCAATATTTTTTTCTACATTTTTATACTGAGTGCCTAGGCTGCAAGCTGCTGTTATGTAGAGGTGTCTGTACTAAGCTTTTGCGCTCCTGGATAGAACTTCTTTCGGGTGTCAAAGTGGCGTCTATAGTTGCTGTAGGCAACGCGTTTCAGATTGCCACTCTTTTTGCCAAGCCTATGGACGGGATCTACATGGTCAGGAATATATATACAATATGTGTGGCGGCAAGGTACAAGGAAGGGCTGGAGCAGTTAATCTGACATCTTGTGAACGGCAAAAACAGAAAGGAGAGATGGCATCTAAATATCAGTAGCATCACATTTATACATTATTGCTTTAAGTTTAAGATAATTATGGTATTTGTGAAGCAGTCTTTGCCTTTAATAGAAAAGATCTAATCTGGAAAGTGTTTGGCAACATTGTTACACCGTATGTTTCACTTCTTTAGTGTTTCAGTGTCCTTCTGCTATAATATTTCCCCCTAGTGGACATTTACAGCATAGTATCTTTTTCAGGGCCTATTTGTGAGTCTACAACTTATACCAATTTATTATTATTTTATATATATTTTTAAAATGTTTTAACAATTGCTTTTATCATAACGCACTTATTTTTATTTTAATAGTTATGAAGACTTTAATAATAGTTCCATAATAAAAGTTATGTTTTAACCAGTTCTGATATCCCTTCTGTTTTTCTGATCACAAGATTTCAGATTTGCAGCTCCAGCCCTTCCCTGTACCTTGCCACCACATATAAATATACTGTATATTCCTGCCCATAAAGAGGAGCGATCCGAAATGCATTGCTTAACACCTACAGGCGCCAATTTTACACCTGGAAAAAGCTCCATCCAGAGCATCAAAGCTTCGTTTGGACACCCTTACACATTACTTCCATCTTTCTGCCTCTGTACTCACCATAGTTGGCTTTTAAAGGGGATCATTTTCTGTTGATCCAGTTCTGACACTGGCCATGGAGAGAGATGTCTACCAGCAATTGATAGTCTTGCATGAACATTCAGCAGTCTTTTCCTTAATTGTAAGTGGAAGTGAATGCTACAGTGCCCTTAGATCTGTTACACCCAGTCATGCCTTTAACTCCTTTAATAAATTAATTAATTACACATGGAACATCCCTGTCCATCACTTGACCCTGGGCTGCAGGAATAGTGCTTACCAACATAGGTCCCAGTTTCTCTTGATAGCACCAGTACAGATTTTTCTTTTTTTATTCTGCCTATTACTGTGTTGAAGAGGACAAGGGCCTGGTGGTTGTGGGAGTCTGTGGGAGAGGGGCTTATTGCAAACTGGAAGAACCCTTTAAAAATAAGGGGGCACCTAGGTATCTCTCTTGTGAATGAGTAAGGGGTACATAGTACCTCCATTTAATCAGAAAAAGTAAACAATAAATAAAAATACACAGAGTTTTTAGCAAGTTTATAAATAATGATAAAAAAAGATCCACAATGTACTGTAAACTCACCATCACCATCAATCCTGTTGTCAAGCAATGCAGATCCATGTCAATCAAAACAATGCCTGTTGACCTATCGCATGAAAAAAAAAAAAATATAGACACATATTCAAATTTGATTGTTATTATCACCCAGGAGACCCTGGCCATTTTTGTATATCAGCTGTAATCTACTGGAGCAGTCATCAGATGTGTAGGTGGCTTGTGGGGTTTTTTTTTTTGGTCAGTGGGCATCATTTATTGTGATTGACTTATCATGAGACTTTTTTTAGGGGTTGTCAAACACTGTGTTTTTTTTTTCACTTTTATGTGAATGTGTAGGGGTACTATATATCCTTAACTCATTCAGATGGGGGACATATTTAGGTGCCCCCTTATTGTTAAATGTGGCTTCCAAATCCCAATAAATACCCTGCCCACAGATCCCAACAACAACCAGGTCAGAGTGGGGAGAGGAGATCATCAACATGTACACACTTTGCTAGGAGGAACCCTTGGCAAGAACCCCCCCGTTGAGGGAATATGGGCTAGTATGGTTCAGGAGAGAGCCCCACCTGTCAGGCTGCATGCTCAAGTAAGAGTCTGGTTAGGATTTTTTGGGGGGAACCCACAACCTTTGTTTGTTTTTGGATGGAGTTTTCTTTAATATTTATACAACTTCGAAGGGGACTAGTATAGAATTATGGGGGAAACTTCACACTGTTGTTTTTAAGTAGCCCTGACTGATTTGTTCATATTGCCAGGGATTCCCGGCCAGTAAATGAATGGGATCAATGTGATGTCACTGGTTGCTGTTACCTAACAACCTTGACAGTGGAAAAAAGAAGCTGTCATATATAGTAGCAGAAAGAAAAACATTACTACATCTAAATATAATGACTATAAGTGCACTTACATAGATCTGTCTGGCTGCTCTCACAAAGTAAGCATTTACCAAGAGGCTGCTCTTAAAGGGCCTATTACTACCCAAAAACCTGACCTATGCTTTGTTAGGAGGGACCCCTGGCAAGAACCCCCCCCATTGAGGGCATATGGGCTAGTATGGCAAGAACCCCCCCCCCCCCCTGTTGAGGGCATATGTGCTAGTATGGTTCAGGAGGGAGCCAAACCTGTCAGGCTGCATGCTCAAATAAGAGTCTGGTTAGGATTTTTGGATTGAGTTTTCTTGAATATTTATACAAGTTCGAAGGGGACTAGTATAGAATTATGGGGGAAACTTCACACTGTTGTTTTTAAGTAGCCCTGACTGGTTTGTTCATATGGCCAGGGATTCCTGGCAAGTAAATGAATGGGGCTGTTGCCTAACAACCTTGACAGTGGAAAAAAAAAGCTGTCATATATAGTAGCAGATCGACTATAAGTGCTCTTACATAGATCTGTCTGGCTGCTCTCACAAAAGTAAGCATTTACCAAGAGGCTGCTCTTAAAAGGCCTATCACTACCCAAGGACCTGACCTATTTTTGTCCTTTTTTTGGGTACCCTACTTCCTTAACTCCCTCTCCAATAATTTAGTTCAGTAGTAATAGGCCAAAAGACTGAAGTGACTGGCATCAAGCTTATTTTCCTCTCCACAATACATCACAAATCAGACCTTGAGATTGCATTTTTAGCCTGCCACACTATTTAGGGGGCCGTTCTGCATCACGCCAAGAGAAGGAGTGCTACATTAAAAATAAAAAAAAAGTTCTGATAGGATGTCCACTTTAATTTACACCTTGTTAAGTTTTCATTGCATCAAATATCTCTACTTGCCAGTGAGTTGATTTTTGAAAAGGTTACTGTTTTATAAGTGTTAATTCCTGAATATAACATCTGTGTATTATTTTGAACATGCTTGGTTACAAGGCAAATAAGACAGTTCTAAATAGTAACATACTGCATCTCTGCTGAAGTGAAACTGAAACAATCATTCTTTAGTAAGCACTGCAGGTGGCTGCAGCCAGGTGGTACTTACATTACTCTGATGTGTGTTTCCTCTTTCCTATTTTGGTCACTGGATAAATATATTAGCTTACACAACAGACAAAGAAATATCTGGCCTACTAGGAGATCAAAAGACTTGTGTCACTCTATAGAGTATTCTCCTAAATGCCCATATGTTTGCCAGTTGTCCAGGGACACATTTGATCAGCAACAATGACATTTCCTATCTTGTGCTGACAAAGAATATTTCAGAAGATATCCTTCCTCAGTTTCCTACTTGGCTACAACTTCTGGCATGGAATAATCAGGAGGTAACAAGAATAAGTTCACCATGTTAGTAAAGTTAATTTTAAGTGCCCATATTACTAAAATAAATTCCATTGATAAGGCATACCTGCAAAAAAATTAATTTATTTTCATTCATTTATTTTGCTGTATGCAATGCTAAACACTGCTTTGCTTTTGAGGAATTGTTCCCTGAATTTTCCTGGAAAACTGCCTCTTCCTTCAGCCAGTCTCCTGTGTCCCTGCTGTGCTCACTGTTTCCTCCCAATGACCTTCATGTCATAACTATGTCCTGTAGTGATGTTGAGAACAGCAGAAGAAATATGTTTGTAAAAAGGGTTTTGCGCCACTGTCCCACTTCTGTCCTTTTGCTAGAACACTATTCCTTCCGCTTAGGGTGGACCCTCTGCCACATTGTGCCTTTCCTGTACCAGAGGCCGCCACAAGACATTACTGACCGTTGACCTTTATATCCCAAGGACGAAATGTCCACACATATAGTATGAGTAGATTTGCTGCACTTTACTGATGAAATTCAGGGAATAGCATAACAGTCACGTCACATCACATCGACATACATTCCAGGAGTCACTTGACATTACATAGTTAATCATATTTAGTGTAAAGGTCTGAAGTAGTCACATGTGAAAGCATATGCAGCACTTAAAGCAGCCAGCTCCCTCTGAAAATTTCTCCTCAACCTGGAGTCATTAGTATTCACAAGTCTGGATTCTCTGTAATCACCTTCACCTTAGGTACACCTCTCCTGGGACCCTCCAAGGATGCAGCCTCATGCAGGTACTCTTGGCCTGACCTATAAGTCCTTTTGCAATCTGCTCTTGCCCCACCCTCAGGGACCAATCCAGCCAAGCTAACAACTAAAGCAGAAAAGAGTCTTAAATGGACCCAAGCCAAATATTATGCACAGGCAGATAAACCTGGTACCCTGCTAGCTAGTAAACTAACTTTTTTAAACTCACGTCTAGACCAGGTCGAACGGCAATCCCAAAAATCCAACTACCTAATGGTTCACTGACACAGAACCCACAAAAGATTTTGAAAATTTTCCACTCCTACTCCAGTCTATACAACGAGCCTGAAACCCCAGTTTTGGGAGCTATAGATGACTTTATAAAGGACGTATGCCTCTCGTTGCTTTCGGAGTCCCATCGGGAATTGATGGAGGGGGATATCACTATAGAAGAGGTGTTGGCAGTAATTAAACAACCTAATGCATCTAAAACCTTGGACCCTGATGGTTTCTCAGAGTCCTATTATAAACATTTTGCCCCTTTACTAACGCCTATTTATTGAGATTCTTCCCTAAGGAACGGTATACCGCTTGACACAGACTCAAACAGAGCACACATATGCTTGATATCCAAGCAAGACAAGAACCTTAGCAATATGGCTAATTATTGTCCAATATCCCCGATTAATAATGTAACAAATTATTGATGAAAATCTATGCTAACAGACAGGGGTTTGTAAAGTCAGAGGGTTTTTTTATCTTAATGCATTCTGTGCATTCTCTCACCTTGGTCAAGTGACACCTGGTCCCAGATGCTGCCCAAGCTGGAGGTTCAGTAGTTGTATGGATACTGCGAGGGTCCACTTGAATTGGGGTGCTGGGTCAGGTCTGATTGGTGTGGGGTCGATACTGGAGCTCCCCACCGACGTCTTACTGGGGAACAACCTAGGCCAGTTGACCTCAGCATTCCTGCCAGTCCAGATCCCAGGCCCACATCACGGAGATCTACTGGCATTCTAAGGGTTTAGAAGCTTGAATGTTTGGATGGAGTGCGGTCATATGGGGATAAATGTGAGGTTGGGAGGGGATCTATGGCAGATTTACTGGGAACTACCTTTCTCCACTTCCAAGTCCCCTCTTATTTTAGGATTTATTTAGCGCCAACAGTTTATGCAGCGCTTTACATTAATAAAGTGAGACAATACAGTTAAAATGCAATATAATACAAGAGGGTTAAGAGGGCCCTGCTCAGAAGAGCTTACAATCTATAAGGGAGGGGTAGGTTGTACAAAAGGTTGTAACTGTGGGGAATGAGCTGATGGAAGTGGTAAAAGATTAGCTTGAGGTGTGATAGGCTTCCCTAAAGACATGAGTTTTCAGGGATCGCCTGAAGGCAGCTAGAATAGGAGATAGCCAGACAGACTGAGGTAGAGAGTTCCAGAGGATGGGAAAGACTCTGAAGAAATCCTGGAGACGAGCATGGGAGGAGGAGACAAGGGAGCTTGAGCACAGGAGGTCTTGGGAGGAACGGAGAGGACAGATTGGGTGATATTTAGAGACAAGATTGGTGATGTAGCTCAGGGCAGAGTTGTGAATGGCTTTGTATGTTGTGGTTAGAATTTTAATTTTGGATTGGCGGAGAGGGGTGGCAGACACTGAGCGGTTTGTAAGGTAGATGAGTCTGGCAGCAGCATTCATGATAGATTGAAGAGGGGATAGCCTATGGAGAGGTAGGCCTCTGAGAAGGGAGTTGCAATAGTGGAGGCGAGAGATAACAAGGGAGTGAATGAGTAGCTTGGTGGTTTCATTAGTTAAGAAGGGGTTTATTTTAGAGATGTTACAGAGGTGAGGTTTACAAGCTTTTGACAATGATTGAATTTAGGGCTAAAAGGACAGGTCTGAATCTAAAATTACAACTTTAGGTGTAATCTTAGCAAGTTAAATTCACTGAGGCCAGGTGGGGTTTGTTTAAGGCTGCCAAGCTGCAGACCAAATACGTAGGGCAATTGACCTCATATCCTTGTTACAATCCAATTGGGATGGAATGGTGTGACGGTGTTCACCGTCACTGGGAGTGAAAGAAAGATAATTAATGGTTTGAATTGCTTCAGGTGGGACAGCAATATTCGTCAGCAATATCTTCATATAGAAATATGAAGATTTAATCCTACTTTACACTGAGAGACTTAGACTATTATAGACCATTGCCAGGGTCTATACTGACTCCTAGATAATGTGTATTCCGTGTGCTTGTCTGTGAGAGAGCCACACAGACTTCCCTATTGTTTGTGTATTGAAATGGAATGTGGATTGTGTCTGTCCCATCGTTAAATGTTAATGACCTCACATTGTTCTGTCCAGATGGCTAGATAATTAGTTTAGATTAATTCGGTTCCTGTATACACTTTCATCTGCATATGATACTGTAATCAGCCAGAGGGGAGAGATTGTGTACACTGTATGAGAATGACTGAGTGTAAAACCCTGTTTCTATTGGATTGTGAATGTCATTTCCTGTTCTCCACAAGGTCCACCTGGGCGGTAACCTTGTGGGGGAAAACTGTATAAAAGTATGTTTCTTGTTCAATAAAGAGTTATACTTCACCCTCAATCGAGAGTCATGTCTCTTATTGGGGGAATATACTACAAGGGATTGCTATGCTCTTCATACTCCCTTGAAAAATCACTAAGCTCTTGTAAGAGCTTGTGTAAGAGCTTGTTCCTGTGCCTGCTGCACTCTCTGGGGAAAAAGAGGTTCACCCACTGGAACCTGGAGCCTTGTCGTAGGTCCAGGGTGGGTAGGAGACGGCGAGACCCCAACCAAGCTGCGGCGGTTCGTGGGGTCTGACGTGGTTATGGTGTCTGGTGGAGTGCTTAGAGCCCCCGGGAAGCACTAGGAGCATCCATCAATGGAGGCACCCAGCCGGGGTGCCAGTTGATCTGTTACAAATGGGAACTAGAGGGGGAATTTTACTATCATTGGACCTGCATAAGGCCTTTGATTCCCTGTCATGGCGGCTTTCTCTTCCATGTTTTACATACATACATACATATATTGTACATGGTTGCAATTTGGACTTAATACACATTCGCATGTACACTAGACAAGGCTGCCCCCCTCGCCCTTTTAATTTGTTATATCGGTCAAGACTTTAGCCATAGCCATTGAAACATTTGTGGCATCTCCAGCAGCGGTAGGATTCATAAAAGGGTTTTATTCACTGACGATTTCCTGTTATTCATTATGGATCAGATAACAACTCTGCCCAACTTATTTAGCACTTTTTTTTGGCTTTGGTTCCCTTTTCAGGGTGTGTGAACCAGACCAAATTCGAAAGTGTTGGATGGCAATCTTTTTCAGCCTACTTTGGTGTCCCTCAAGACAGCCTTCTCTTTCAAGTGATACATACACTCCTTCCCTTACTTGGCTCACTTCTGACATTTACATGCTACATCAGGCTAATTACATTACTTTCTACTCCTCTATTGACATAGAACATAAAAATTGGCATAAATATACTGTTTCTTGGATGGGTAGGATAGCGGCACTATAGATGTCTGTCCTTCCCAGGACAGTATTATTTCCACTCTCTACGGATCCCAGGACCATCGATATACCTGAAGAAACTTCAGTTGAGGATCTTTAAATGTTTCTGGAGCTTGGAAGGCTCAAGGGTTGCTTGTTCTACCTTGTATGTCTCTAAGTGGCGAGAGGACCTGGGAGTTCCCTACTTCTTATGATACTATAGAGCCGCTCAATTAGTCCAATATTTTCCACATCTTACAGACCCAATTGGGTCAGATTGGAGGCATAAGCGAGCGCCCTGCAGCCAATCGTTCTTCTTTTATGGCTTGCTCCTAGAGATTGCAAAGCCATCCTGAGTCCTACACTGTCACACTTCCCGCGTCTCTGGACAACAATCTTTATCACCTTAAATTGCCTCACACACCAGTGGCCCCCCTTTTTGATAACCCCCACTTCCCTCTGGGCCAGACTCCTCAACAATTCAGTTGTTGGATCAACAAAGGTCTCTATAGAATAGCGCACTTTATAGATCATAAGAGAATAAGACCGTCCACTTATTTTATCCAGACCATGGAAATTCCCCCCTCGAAAACGTTCCACCTCAAATTTCAATTTCTTACAGATGCTGGACTGGAATACTTATGATATATCCACAAGGAACTTTTATGAGAACAAATGTTTGAGGGGTCCTGGAACGCAGGGAGGCATCTCGGAACTGTGTTCTCTATTTTAAGGCCCCATTCATAAAACCTCTTATTAGACAGCTTGGGAGGCAGATCTAGGGGAAGTAATGCAGGAGGAGGAGTGGGCCCAGTGGTCAACCTGGAGGTATTTAGTCCCTACTAGGTTAGCCAAAATTTACTCCGAAGCCTCCCCCCTCTGTTTTCAGGGGTGCGGACAGGAGGGAAATATATTTCATGTCCGAGGGTCCTGTCTAAAGGTTCGGAGATTCTGGATTAGGATATTTACCCTCCTTTATTCATTAACCGGTGTTAATATACCTCACAATGTCAAGACAGCGCTATTTCATGAACTTTCAGATGAGATCCCCAGACATCTCAGAACACTGGTCTGTTTAATTTTTCTGGCTGCCAAAATAACTATATCATGACCGTGGAAGTCTCCAATTGTTAATTTTGCACTGGTGAAACACAAGATATCTTGGATTATGCTTCACAAAAAATTTGCTAGTATCGTGTGAGATAAACAAGCCAGTTTTATAATGGTCTGGAATCCCTGGATCAGAAACCTTCAATCTCTTGTGTGACCTGTGGGGTCTTGGGAGTTGGGTGTCTGGGTTGGGGACATTCGCTTCTGTCTACTTCTCTTTTCCCCTTTTCTTGCACTCTTCTTTGTACTCCTGTCTTCCTACACTTTGCTATACGGGGTGCAGTCTTTTAGACTATTATACTTTTTGTCCGAATTTATTTATATAGGATGTTAAGGTTCCTTAAGCCCTGGTAAACAGAGCTTTGTGATGTTTCACTGTATTCTCCTCATTTCCTCCCCTTAGAGTGGAGGATATGATGTGAATGGAAAGGAATAGGCCAGGAGCTGAGGCGCAGCCTAGGCAGAGGGCCTGCATGACTGGGGTTTGGACTTACAGGCCACGGAACCAAGGGTTAATTAAGTTCAGGAGTTTTTAAGTAAATAAAGGACTTACCTTATTGGTGGACGACAGGGTGGGGCAGGGTGTGGTCTCAAGGAGGTCTTCTGGGGGAGTATTGCTGGTAGCCTCATTCCAGCAAGGGACAGCGCAGGGTGAAAATCTCCCTCCCTACCGCCCCAGGGGTTGAAGTTTTTGGTTTGGCCGTGGGTGGTGGTTTATTGCAAGGTTGATTAGTCAGGGCAGCGGCAGAGGTCTTTGGGTTTTTGAGGGCAGGGGATTGGTACGCTCTTTGGAGAGCGAGGGTCTGGGCCCATCATTGGTATGGTTGTGCCTGCCCTACGAAGTGGTGGTGTTAAGAATCATAGTTGGAAACTGGCTGTATCGGTGGGAGGAGTGACAAGTGTCCCCGAGTCGGTGTAAGTGCGTCTGGGGGCCTATGGTGACACTAAGATGTTGGCAGATACAGCCGGTTGGTCAGTTTAAGGATGCCTTCTAAAATCCGGAGACCTATTGGGAGAGCAGGTATTTTTGTTGTCAGGCTGGTTTTTGATGTTTGATATTAAAAGGATGTAATAAAATGTGGTTATAATTTATGTTGTGTTAATAAATAGGCTGCCTTGGCCGTTTTAAACCATACCAGGTGTGTGTGTCAGTTATTGGGACACAGGGAGTTGTGGGTTGTTGGGTGTTAGCCCGGGCAGCCGGAGACATTGGGCAATACCCCAGTCATGCTTGACAACAGAATAAAGCAACATCGAGGTACACAATGTTACTGAGCAAGTTTCACCTCTAATTTCTTTAAATTATTTTGCTGACAGATTCTTTTAAGTTTAACCTTGTTATGTTATAGATTCCTATATGAGTACTGCTTATGTTTTGTCTGAGTCAGATTTCCTTTATCTATGGTATTGTCCATGGCCACAATGTGGTACTGTTACTTTTACATATACACTTCTGTTTTACATCAAAATGATTTCAATAAAAAATGTGGAAAAGACAGAACTCTGGATGAGAGAGAAATGTATGTTATAAAAGTGTCTGTGGCCGAACAAAACAGGAGGTATTGTTCCTGCCGCAGCCACCAAACAAAGCATTGCGGCTTCTGCACATGTACACTTCCAGCCACTGGCTCTGCAGCTAAAGGGGGTAGTGGTTGGGAGGTTGGTAAAAGTGTGGCTCAACTGTGAAATTGTATCTCCCTGAACCTCACATGTGAAAAAAACAAAAAAGCTAGTGCTTATCCTTCAGCTATACCGTGTCTCCCCCACACCACAGACACATCACAGCACTTAATGTTATTAGAAAATAGCCTCAGAATCTAATGGAGGTCCTGTTCAAGTAATTTGTATATATAAAAAAAAAATATTAGACACAGATTTCCATGTACAGTTTCAGACTACTGGCAGAATTGTCTTTGTTTTTGCCAATCAATTGCACCATTAAAAGCTGTTTGTTAAAAAATAATTTCAGGCAACAAATGAAAGTGATTAGTGAGACGATCTTTGTTTCAACTGTATTTATTTTAACCCACATTGAATATGGATGCCTGCTGAGTTTTTACTAAAATAAATCCAAAGCATTGATCCTGAAATAGAACACACCGAATATCTACCTCCCTGGTGGGAATCTGAACTCCACTATCCTCAGGCAGTAGTCTTAAGCATTTATGAGGAAAACAAACAGAAGGCGCCTCTAAGTGCATAAAACAAAAGACTTTTATTGCCAAAGGATGAAAATGCACTTACTAGCATTAAAATAAACCAGGCTCTTCATAGGAATTGGTCAGGGAATCCAGTGACAGGTGGTCCAAGGGGTGGTCCAATGTGCAGCTTGATGGTGGAGATCCCAACTGACCAGCAGAGGGGGGCCGCAGGAGAAAGAACCAGGAAGGACCGCCATGCTGCCGGGACCAGCATAGAACACAAATGCCAGGAAGTGATGTCAGAGTGGCAGTACGCCTTTCGGAGCGTCGATTGGCTCCTTCTTCATGCCAATAACTCAGACACATGGCCATGTCTTTATATACCCACTTGGGGCGAGGTCATAGGCAGGAGTATGGGCTGGAACTGGAAAAGCAGCAGCCTGAAATGTATACTTATACATAAAAGGCATAGGTAAAAGGTGATAAATAACTTTAGATACTGTACTAAATGATACTAAATAAAACAATATGTGAAAAAATACATACTGAGCGGAATGGTACAGTGAATTGTAATTATTGAAAATTTGAAAGACTGTCAGGTAAGTGGCACAAAACACACAAGAACCACTTACCTGACGTTCTTTCAAATTTTCAATAATTCCATTTCACTGTACCATTCCCCTCAGTATGTATTTTTTCACATATAATTTTATTTAGTATCATGTAGTATCTATATTTATTTTCCGCCTTTTACTTATGCCTTTTATGTATAAATCTACATTCCGGGCTGCTGCTATCCCAGATCCTGCCCATAGTTCCACCTATGACCTCGCCCCCAGTGGATATATAAAGACACGGCCATGTGTCTGAGTTATCAGCATGAAGAAGGAGCCAATCGATCCCCCGAAACGTGTACCGCCCCTTTGACATCACTTCCTTGCATTTGTGTTCCACGCTGGTCCCGGCAGCATGGCCGTTCTTCCTGGTTCTTTCTCCTGCGGCCCCCCTCTGCTGGTCGGTTTGGATCTCCACCATCAAGTTGCATATTTGACCACCGCTGGGACCACCTGTTACTGGATTCCTTACCACATCCTATGATGAGCCTGGTTTATTTGAATGCTAGTACAGTATGTCCATTTTTATCCTTTGGCAATCCAATTATTTTGTTTTCTTCACTTAGAGGTGCCTTCTGTTTGTTTTCTTTGTACCAGAGTTTGCTATCCTCTTGGAGATGCTGCCCTTGTGCTGCTGAGACACCTGCTTGCCTGTTCTGTATCCAATCCATTGCAGACATCACCTCTGGCCAGAATCCACTATCCAGAGCACCATCCATCTCCTCATCCTTGTTATATTTTAAGCATTTATAGGGGTGTTGAATGCCTATATCCCATGTTGCAGTTATTGGTTCCTCCCACTTGCCCCTGTGTCATTATTTAGTCCTATAGTCCATAGTGCTTGATGAAGGATGCGTATTTTACCCATGTAAAAGTGTATGCAGAAACAAACATGACCCTAATATGGTCCTGAAAAAGTTTGCAACAAACTTATCTGTATCCTTTATGGGCTTTATTTTTTTCTTTATAGGACTATATTTTAAAAATTATTTCATTTACAGCTGTAATTATCTGCTGCTTTTTTTGGCTGCATGGGAAAATGTGCATGATCGGTAATCCTGCTGCATAACCAGATAATAATGAGTTTTGTTCATATCAGTTGCGTCATTTGCATACACCTGGTCAGTATTTGTAGATAAGATGCAGATATGGGTTGACCAAAATTGTTCCTACTTTAGACAAATGGAATCATTTGGAGCCCTCTAGGGGCAGCATGGGACAAATTCACACACCTTGCCTTAGCCAAGCTGCTTTGTGTAGCCTTTCTCAACCTTTTTACCATACAGGAACCATTAAAATGTATTTGGTTCTCAGGGAATCTCAACTGAAAATTTATTTATTTACTGCTCACGATACATTATTCTGCTCAGCACAGTGTAACTATAATCAAGAAAATAATGTTGCATGTTTGACACCCACAGTAAATATTTTTTACATCACCCTGCTGTTTAAAAAAAATTTATTTCGGTAATAATTATGTAATGGAACCAATAATAATAATAGGCAGGAAAGCAAGCAATAGGAATTGTAATGTTTCTTTACATTGTCAAGGAGAAATGGCCCTTACAATGGTTGTCAATATAGTGTGTCTCCTTAAAATGATGATCATTGGAGAATGATCCTCTTACATTGGTGGTCTGTGTAGTGTATTAAAAATGGAATTCCAGTAAAAGTCAGGGGGACAAGAGTATGCATTTTAGGGTCTAAAAATGTCCCCTTTTTCAGGGCTTGATTTAACACAATGTGAATAGAATAACTGGACCTTTATAGTTCTTTCTTCCAGTGTGATTACAAGTGAGGACATTTTGGACAGCTGGTTTGGGCTTCCTGAACAAGTTGGATACTCTTTTTATTGCCTCTTAGTAGTGGTGATATTTCAATTTTTGTTACATTACACTACAAGCCAAGGAAGCTGTGGAGATCCTCTGGGGTATAGAAGTTGTCTGTCTGAGAAACCAGATTATTTACATCAGCATCAATACTTTGAGATAGCAATAGTAATAATTAGGAGTTCAGCGCTATTTTTACACTTATCTCAACTACCCTTAAATTGGTGTCAGTGTTGTGTCCCCTAACATTGGTGGTAAGTGGAAAATGGAAAACAAAAACAATAAAAGCCTGGCTTAGACTCAACTCCACCGCATCCTCTACAAATATTATATAAGTAATGGGTGAAATGTAATTAGGAACACTCCAGTGAGAACCTACAATACTTATCCATATAGAGTATTGTATTTACAACCAGGCAGAAGAAACATAAAAAATACATAAAATACGCACATATTGGCCTACCTCTTAAAAAGCTGGGTGCTCAATTAAATGTAATGGAACGGGAGACCCAAATATCTGAAATTATTAAATCAATCGTATATTCCACATGTATCCCTTACAAGGTCCCAGAATCTGTTGGACTAAGCAAAATGCCTTAACCCATCATTATAGAGGTATATATTCACAATCCTCCAAAAAGTGCTGTCCAAAGAAACAGTGCTAAAAGTCCTATCAACAAGCCAGACAACAGAAGGCTGATTTAGTATTCATTTGGAGGATGCATGTAACATGGGTGTTGTGGACAGTCGCTAAATTCAACTCACGTTTGCCCTTTATGAGTCCCACTTCTGGCCAACTAGCTGGTAACCGCACCACCAGGGATATGATGATATATCACTTTCCATGCATCAACCAACTCCTCTCCTGCAAAAAAAAATCAATTATCAATGACAATTCAGTTGAAGCCAATTCTTCTGCCGGACCTTCAGAGCTCAGGCCAGAGCTGAGGGCTTCTGCGAGCATGAGTGGGAGTGAGGCCCGAGAACCCGGAAGGAAGACCAGGGAAAGATGAAAGCCTTGTCAACAGTGATAGGGCACAGCTGGAGGGCTTCGTTCTAAGGTTAGTATTTTATAATGCTCTGGTATGCGATGCATACTAGCACATTAAGCAATTGCCTTACATGGAAAAGGTATTCCTTTTTTTTATTGTCACTTGGAGTTGTAAAGGCAGAAGGTTTTTCATCTTAATGCATTATATGCATTAGGATAAAAAGCCTTTTGTGTGTAGCAGTGGCCCTGGCACCCCCTAATACTTACCTGAGCCCCATCTCTATCCAGCGATGTCCATGAGTCTCTAGACCACCCAGGACTCTCCCTCCTGATTGGCTGAGACTCAGCAGCGGCGCCATCGGCTCCCCCTGCTGTCAATCAAAGTAATTTAGCCAATCAGGAGAGAGAGGGGGGTAACTTGGCTCGGGTATCCCCATAGCAAGGTGCTTGTTGTTGGGGCACTTGACAGGAGGATAGATAGGGCAAGGGAGGGTTATAACCCCTGTCTGATTTTTTTCCCCATCTGTGTCCCATTGGGGAGATTTCCCTTCACTTTCTGTCCTATAGCCAAACAGGAAGTGAGAGTTAATCCCTGAAAATTAAGAGAAATTCCTTGGGAACCCCCAGGTCACCAGAACTAGTGTCCCCATTGGAAGATTTCCCCTCTATTATTTTCAGGGGACCACCCAAAATGTTGGATTTTCTTTTACTAAAAATAGAGAGGTTGAACCTCTTTAACAGGGGCACAGACAGCAATAAAAACTGACAAGCTTTCTAATCCCTCTTCACTCTATCCAAAACAAAAAAAAAATGTTTTCCTTTGGTTATACTTTAAGTGTAATTGCTAGGTTTAGAAATTAGCTTAAAGGATGAGTTAACTTTTTAGAAAAAACAATTAAAGACACATTTTTTTGCAGGTAAAAAAATGTGCATTGATTTTCTTTATTTTTTTGGAGCCTGTAAAGCAGGGATCTCCAGACTACGGTCCTCCAGCTGTTGCAGGACTACAAGTCCCATGAGGCATTGTAAAACTCTGACATTCACAGACATGACTAGGCATGATGACAAATGTAGTTCCTGAACAACTGGAGGGCCATAGTTTGAAGACCCCTGCTGTAAAGCATTGTACCAGTTAAGAATCTTATCAGTGGATAATCCTCTTGCTGTGGATCAGCATGGGGAACCAAGTATCCAACTGGGCTACTTTATCAGTACACATGGAATGCTGTCTATTAGCCTTTACTATATTCATTCTTGTTAGTGTTTTTAATATTATGCCATATAATAAATATTCTTCCACTCTCTGGAGAGCTGTCCAAGTGCCTGGCTACTTCTCAATGTTTGGACTTTTATCCTAGTATGTCCATATCTTATAATTCTGCAACATCATTAATACATGTTGGATTTATATTGAGGACTGCCAGGAGATACCTTTTTACCCTAGTGCACCCTATCACATAAACAGCATAACAACACTTTATTAGATTAAAACCAGACACAAGTCTAAAAGATAACATCCCACACAATTGGCAACAATGATAAAAACCAAAGGTGCTCTATTTGTATCAAGCAAAAGGACAGCCGGCAACTCTGTAAATCTTCCAATTCTTTTTTGTCAGGCCTTAGTGAGTAAAAAGACAAGGTTACTTACGCGTTTCGTCCATGAGCCTCGATCACAGCATCACAGTGTGCTGTGATCAAGGCTCATCGCCAAAACGCGTAAGCTACCTTGTCTATTTACTCACTGAGGTGTGACAATAAAGAAATGGAAGATTTACAGAGTTGGCAGCTGTACTTTTGCTTGATATTGTATCCCATGGTGTTTGGAGAGCTCACCGCAGCCTGTGCACCTGATGGACGTTTCCATTCACCTGATGTTTCCACCTTTCTGAGCAATGTGATTTTTGTTTGATGCTCTATTTGTATACATAATCCACCATTAACCCCATCCCCAAAATAAAGGCAGACGGAATGTTAGTTTTGCCTATACATGCTGAGTGGTGTCCAGATGTCCAACATGACTATACTCTTCCTCAGGGATAATCCAGAGGACCTTGATAACGGAATAAACAGATGTAAACACCAAATAAGAATATATGTGACACTTTGGTACAAAATCATATAACACTGACTCTTTTCAACACTCAAATATGTGGCAAAGAACAGTAGAATATATGCAGAGATGTGGCCTGTGGTTACATTTTAAAAAGCATCCTTTAGAATGATGTGTAAATGCTCAACTTGGTGGGGTCAAAAGGCGAGTTAAAAGGAGGGGCCCACCGGCAAACGCAGAGATCCCCGATGTGCTACAATAAAAAAAAATGTAATAAAAGGAAATGAAAAAATAAAAAACAACCAAAAACGAACAAAAGAACTAACCTTCTACAATATAACGATGTGGTCTATCTGGCAGCATGGCTAGATGGATGCCCCCTAAACTACTATACCAGTTTTTTTTTTTACATCTGAAATGTAAGGGCGAACAAACAGAATAATTCAAGTCACATTTTACATTTTGCTTTAATTTTAAATATAAACTATGATCTGATATATTGATTCATAATAAAGAACTCTTTTTTTTTCAGTTAGACCTTCCTTTTTGCTAGTCAAAGTAATGGAAGTTCAATGTTTTTCAATTTCACTAACTTTATAAAATAATACTTTTCAACTGACTCTCCCACGTTATGTCAGGAAAGAACACAAAAGGGCTCCAATAGAATAGTTATCAGTGTTTTCTCTGCATTTTTGCTTTTTTTTCCCCCTACAACCTGGTTGAATTCGTTATGTCATGACTCATGACTGATCTTTTTGCTGTAACAGAAACTTTAGAAAGTAAATTGCTCTAGCCTTGATGTTGTAAGCGCAGATGTTTTAGTAGGGCCAAGGTTTTATCTGTTAACACTGCTCAGAAATCTGCTTTGTGATTGTCCTATTTAGAAAACATCATTCAGAACATTTTTTTGCTGTTACCAAAAGCATTAGCTCTAAACTCCGAGTTGGACAGAGGGAGCCTAAAAAAAAGTTGCCATTCATCCTACGGTTTGACATTGAAGACTGTGCAATAATAAACGTGACACTTTGTACAGATCTGTATTGCCCTCATCTGCAACATTACCACTCATCAGTGAGAGCTGCTTTGAACATTATTCTATCCTCTTTTATAATGACGTTCACATCTTCAGCAAACCGTGCATGATGTCACCTTAAAAAATATCATCAGTAGACCACTCGAAAGTTCATTTTATCTTTACTGCTCCATTGTGATAATTTTTAAACTGTTCAGGAAAAATTTGACAAAATTGCCCAATTTAATTATACTGGGATAAACATTAAAGGTTTATGTTAGAATTAGCCAGCTTGTCTCCCTATTCTTGAAGCAGAATATAATTGGTTGAGGAGCAACCAGAGTTCAGCATTCTATGATACAGCAATATTAAGTCTGTTTCTATAATAACAGTGAGTTATAGGAAAGAAGGAGCTGCAATGATTCAAAATGGTTCAGCAATTGTATCCTACTGCTGGATAGTCCTTGATAAGATTTCTCTTATGGAAAAAAGTGAAGTCTAAACAGATTGTTTATTTTATCATCATTAAAACAGTTAGCTAAATGCAAGGTTCAGTGAACATGCACTGATGTTTTTAAACATATGTAAAGCCATGACTGGGGTATTGCCCAATGTTAAGGCTGCCATAACCTACCAACCACTGCCATTTCCCTTCACCAATTTTTCCGACATAAAATAACTTCACACCAATACATCTTTATTTTTGGGTTTTACTGGCCATAGCAGCCCCTTTATTAAACAACCATAAATAACAAATCTCTTCATTACACAATATAACATTCTTCTTAGAAAAAACATAACATAACATACTGTAAACAGCCTGATATAGCTACCTGCTCTTCTAATAGGTCTTAAGATTTTTGAAGGCACCCTTCAGAGCCGGTTCACCCTTCGGGGGCGACCTGTGAAGTCGTGTGCACCGCTGTGCACCGCGACTTCGGCGCGACTTGCAGGGACTTCACATAATGGAAGTCTATGCAAGTCGCTCCAAGGTCGCCCCAAAGTAGTACAGGACCCTTTTTCTAAGTCGGAGCGACTTGTGTCGCTCCTATTAGAACGGGTCCTGTACTACTCAATGGACCGCGACATACTGCGACTTGTCAGGCTGTCGCGCTAGGGTGAATGGGCTCTAAATGACCAACCGGCTGTATCTGGCACCAACTTGCATCACCAGGGACCCCCGGCTGCAATTACACTGGCTCGGGGACACACGTTTATCCATACTCCAGCCGATACAGCCAGCTTAACCACTTCCATATTACTTCAGACACTTATTAGGGCAGGTACACCCATACCAAAGATGGGCCTAGACCCTCGTCCTCCAAAGAACGTCACTATCCTTTGCCTTCAAAAACCAAGCGACCTCTGCCCGCTGCCATGACAACACCATCGCCATCTTACCCCGAAAAGGAAACCCAAGATAAAACTGAAAAAAGGGGGCGGGAGGGAGAATCTTTTTCTGCCCTGTCCCCTTGCTAAACTGATGCTACAAGCAGCACATCCCACCAGAAGACCCCTAGGACCACACCCTGCCCCACTCTATCCTCCACCAATAAGGTAAGTCCTCTATTTATCCTTAGCTCTTATTATCGTTAACCCCTTAGTTCAATCTCGCCTATTTTGCCAAACCCAGTCATGTAGGACCTTTGCTTATGCTGCGCCTTCAGCTACTGGCCTGCTGCTACACTTTTTAATTTAAATTTTTTCAGCTTTGTGAGCAGAATAGAGAGTTGTCACAAGAACAGGACACTTTGGGGTTGATTTACCAAAGACAAATACACTGTGCACTTTGCAAAGTGTAGTTGCACTCTGCAAGTGCAGTTGCTCCAGAGATTAGTAAATAAGGGGAAGCTCTGCTAACTTCCATTATCCAATAATGTGGAAGCAAAAATGCAATCTTTATTTTTTTTTACTGCACGTGATACTCTTTGTAAAGTTTTTAATTCATTTACTAAGCTTTGGAGCAACTGCACTTGCAGAGGGCAACTGCACTTTGCAAAGTGCACAGTCTATTTGCCTTTAGTAAATCAACCCCTTTCTGTCTCGGTGAGAATGGTCATCAGGATAATTATGGGGTTGAATTGTCCCAGCAGGTAGCAGTATAAACTTGCTTGAAGTGGTAGATTGCTGGTGCTAGAGCTGTAGATACAAATTCTTTAGTATTCTTTATATACGATTTGACAAAATATTCTGGTGGTGTCCCAATAGGGTATCTAGGTAAAAAGTGGGTTGTTCTTGTATACCAAGAGACTAGAATAGAAGACAGCAACCTTGGACTGTAGAAGCAATAGAAGAGTTTGAAAATGGAAGCGTCACTTTAAGACGTTAGTGTTCAAAAAGAGATTTTATTCCAAACGTATAATTGGTGCAATATAAACCTGACAAAAGGTCTGCTCTGTCAACTCTGTCCAATAGGTGATCTTCCTGCATGATCACCTATTTTCCTTTCATGCCTTCAGCACTGGACATAATGGAACACCTTTTAAACTGAGACACAAACATCAATAAAGGAAAAATGCATTTTTTTTTAGTTGCATGGGGTAAGGTTAGTGTAATCATTGAGGAACTTTCCCATTTTTTTTCCTGCAGTAAAGACTTTCCCTGAAGCGAGGGACATCACCCCTAAATAGGCACAGCAATAAAAACCTGGAGGTTTTAACCCTTCTCATGTTAATCTAACAAACTAGAAAAGATGTAACTACACGGATCAACATCTCTCCAGAACCCTGGGGTCCATGGGCCTGACAAGTGTAGCTACTTTTGTTTCCTCTGTTTCCTTTAATGTCCTATACACATTGCCTTTCCTCCACTCTGACATGGACTTTATCAGGATAAACATCATGGCAGTCTGCCTTCACCCATGACACATCATGTATCTGTTCAGAGCCTACCTTCTAAACTTCAAAGGGGCTGAGAAAATGAGTTTTAGGAGGCAGAATCAGTATAGAAATCCCTGCTTGCAGGCAGCAAAGTACCATGGGATATGTAGTCCTTATATGTTGGAGGTAAAAAGCAGAGGGGAAGCTGCAAGGAATGCAGGGAATCCAGGAAGTTGTGGTAAGAAAAGGCCAACAGACAGTCAACACTCAACACATGAAAGGAGATTTTTCAAATATGTTTATATTAAATTGTCAACAATAATTATTGTCTGTATTGTTGTTACAATGCCAATGTTATATCATGAAAGCGCTTGCTGTGATCATTAGATTTAAAGTGTAAATATGGCCAGGCTATGAACAAAAAAATGTTTACATATTTTTAAATGTAAATGGGCTTTAAAGTGCATTTCTACCATTTTGGACATTTTTTTTTTTTATTCCCACCATATGTTTGTTATGTTATCTGTTTCCATTCAACATCATACCTAAAAATAGCAATGCAAAAAAATCTTTCTAGTTGTGTATTTGCAGTAGGCTTACACACCAAGCTTTATAGGCAGTTTGTATTGTTAAGAATAAACTGCAGTTTGCTTATTTAGGGACTAAAGTAAAGTATAGTAAAGGAGTAAAAGTGCCCCCTCATAGACATTACCTAGAAGAGGAAATCTGAGTAAAACTGTTCCTGCTTCCGAGTTTTTTTCAGAAAAGAGGATGTAAAAAGTTAAGGAGAAATCTTTGAATGTTACTTTCCCCCGCTAAACAGCTTCTGGGCATGCCCAGAAGCTGTGGAGGAATGCGGCGCCGCACCGGAAGTGAGGAGAGGGGCGGGTGCCGTCGCATTGATTCCTGGGAGCGATGACGTTCAGCTCCCAGGAATCATCGCGAAGGAGGAAGTGACGGGTGAGCCGCGGCGCTGAGGGAGGAAGTACTCTGAGGTGAGTATTTACGATCTTCAGGTGCATTCTGGGACAAGAAGACGTGGAAGAAGACACAGAAGAGGACCGCGCCGGCTTCAGCTGCCCACAAGAGAGATGGAAACGCTGTGGAAGAAATTTTATAAGTAAGTATTTTTTCTAAAAAGTAAGTGCAGACCGGGACAGATCAGAGGCTAGCCATTGTAGAATGTGCTAGCCCTGACTGTCCCGGGGGTATGTTCAGTGAAAAATGACTTCTGTGCCCGGAACTCCGCTTTAACAAAAATCAAATATACAGTATACCCATTTCAATTATTTATTTTTACCAGTGAAACCAATATAACATCTCAACATTCACAAATATACATTTCTGACATTCAAAAACAAAACAAAAACAAATCAGTGACCAATATAGCCACCTTTCTTTGCAAGGACACTCAAAAGCTTGCCATCCATGGATTCTGTCAGTGTTTTGATCTGTTCACCATCAACATTGCGTGCAGCAGCAACCACAGCCTCCCAGACACTGTTCAGAGAGTTGTACTGTTTTCCCTCCTTGTAAATCTCACATTTGATGATGGACCACAGGTTCTCAATGGGGTTCAGATCAGGTGAACAAGGAGGCCATGTCATTAGCTTTTCTTCTTTTATACCCTTTCTTGCCAGCCACGCTTTGGAGTACTTGGACGCGTGTGATGGAGCATTGTCCTGCATGAAAATCATGTTTTTCCTGAAGGATGCAGACTTCTTCCTGTACCACTGCATGAAGAAGGTGTCTTCCAGAAACTGGCAGTAGGACTGGGAGTTGAGCTTGACTCCATCCTCAACCCGAAAAGGCCCCACAAGCTCATCTTTGATGATACCAGCCCAAACCAGTACTCCACCTCCACCTTGCTGGCGTCTGAGTCGGACTGGAGCTCTCTGCCCTTTACCAATCCAGCCATGGCCCATCCATCTGGCCCATCAAGACTCACTCTCATTTCATCAGTCCATAAAACCTTTGAAAAATCAGTCTTGAGATATTTCTTGGCCCAGTCTTGACGTTTCAGCTTGTGTGTCTTGTTCAGTGGTGGTCGTCTTTCAGCCTTTCTTACCTTGGCCATGTCTCTGAGTATTGCACACCTTGTGCTTTTGGGCACTCCAGTGATGTTGCAGCTCTGAAATATGGCCAAACTGGTGGCAAGTGGCATCTTGGCAGCTGCACGCTTGACTTTTCTCAGTTCATGGGCTGTTATTTTGCGCCTTGGTTTTTCCACACGCTTCTTGCGACCCTGTTGACTATTTTGAATGAAATGCTTGATTGTTCGATGATCACGCTTCAGAAGCTTTGCAATTTTAAGAGTGCTGCATCCCTCTGCAAGATATCTCACTATTTTTGACTTTTCTGAGCCTGTCAAGTCCTTCTTTTGACCCATTTTGCCCAAGGAAATGAAGTTGCCTAATAATTATGCACACCTGATATAGGGTGTTGATGTCATTAGACCACACCCCTTCTCATTACAGAGATGCACATCACCTAATATGCTTAATTGGTAGTAGGCTTTCGAGCCTATACAGCTTGGAGTAAGACAACATGCATAAAGAGGATGATGTGGTCAAAATACTAATTTGCCTAATAATTCTGCACTCCCTGTATTATACAGTATGTATGCAGCTAACACCTGACATTGATTTGTACAGGTTTACTGGCAGGGGCTGTATGCTGTTTCTTACACTCATGGCAGAGAAAATTTGGATGTATTCTATGCTGTATGGGTATTTGCATCCATGTGTATGAAGTCTCAAAGGAGATGTAAAGGCAGTGCTCAAAATCACTGCCAGCAATTCTGGTAGGATAACACGTACTATAAAGTGTTTGTAGTTTTTAAAAATTCTTCTTCAAAATACCTTATTTCTCCTCACCGATCAGCGGTCACGTGACCGTCCGTCACTCTCTTCCTCCGATATATGTACAAAAGAGGGAGGGGCTGAGATCTCCCTCTGATGTCTGCCGGGCGGTCACGTGACTGCTGATTGGCAAGGAGAATTAAGGTATTTAGAAGAAGAATTAAAAAAACACACAAACAATGTATAGTACACGTTATCCTAGTAGTGGGGCTGGCAGTGATTGTGAGCAGTCATTTTTTTTTATTCTTTACTGCTCCGAGCGGTACTAGAAGAGGAGGGGCGGCTCACACAGAGTGGCTGACAGGTGGGAGGGGGGGAGGAACAGAGGAGAGAGCGGATGACAGAGGCACGTAAACTGACCAGGATATCAGGACTCAGCAGCCATGATTAACCGTGGTCAGTTTCAGAGGGAAGGGCAGAACCAGGCAGGATCAGCCAGGTATTTCAGGTAATAGAAGGGGCAAAATTACACAGCCCAAGCAATGTGGTGTTATTCATGCTTTAAAGGAACAGGATCCTTTTTTTTCTAGGATAACAAATGCTTTAAACAAGCACTCACTGATCTCTGTAGCTAAAGGCACAATGGAGTAATTCCCCCTCAAAACTCAAAGCAGAAGCCATGAAGCCCTTCTCAAAGCCTGCTCAGTTCATCCTGCTTCCCCTTCCAGCAATAACTTAACAGCCTTAAAGCCTTTTAATTTTTATTGTAAACATATAGCAAGTACTCTAGGAGGTGGGGGCAGGATGTGCTGAGCTGTTAAGAGAATTGGCCTAAACCACTTTAGTGCTTCTGCTGTGAACATTCATACTGCTCCACAGTATCTGCAGCTACACAGGTAAAAGAGGGCTTTTTTGGTACAAAGCTCCATAACTGCTTGCTGATAATATGTAAAAACTTAAACTGGTTCTAAAGCCTGAAGGTATTTTTTTAACCTTTGATAAATAGTTTAAACCCATGCTAGGAACAAAAAATTACATGAAAACACTTTATATGAAAAAAACTTTTTCGCAGCTGCTGCTCACTAAGTAAAAACTTAGGAGAAATAGTGAGCAAAAAAATAAATATAAATTGGTGGTATGACTATGTGTTACCAGTGTTATATTAATAATTAAAATGCAATTGTGCCAAATACAACAATAATTTGTGCAAATGAATAAACAAATACAAAAATACTGAAAATATCATATGCAAATACTGATAAAAAAAAGTCCAATAGAATTGTACACATTTATAATATAAAGTGCCAACGTGCAGTCCAATAAAATGTGCAAAAACGTGCTTGAAGTGCTGCTGACATAAAGTGTAGTAGTGGGAATCCACTCACCAGAACCGATGGACCTTCATGGAAGGTCAAATTGGCCTTATTGTAAATCCACAGAAAAAACCCCCGTAAAAACACCTTCCTCTGAGCAGCAGATCCTTCTGGGAACATCCATATCATGTCTTTGATAACACCCTTGTAGGCGTTGACGCACTTCCGGTCCTGGCAAACCGACGACATCGCTTCCTGGAGTCTGTGGAATGCACACCGGGTGTGTTCCAGGAAGGATTGTGATACCACCATCTCTTTCATACATGCGTGCCTTTATTTCTAATTTTGTAAGTATTTTATGAAGCAGAAAATAATATATATATATATAAATATATATATATGGGCTTCACTATGTCGATCCATCCTTTCTTTTGAGCTGTCCAGAGGAAGGTGGTTTTACGGGGGTTCTTTTGGAGGATTCCTATTCTGTGGATTTATCATAAGGCTCCTTTGACCTTCTATGAAGGTCCATCGGTCCTGCTGCTCAGAGGAAGGTGTTTTTACAGGGGTTTTTTTGGAGGAGTCCTATCCTGTGGATTTACAATAAGGCCCATTTGACCTTCCTTGAAGGTCCATCAGTTCTGGTGAGTGGATTCCCAAAGGGACTCGAGAACCTTTGCACTGTTTGGAACACTATTGCACTTTATGTAAGCAGCACTTCAAGCATGTTTTTGCACATTTTATTGGACTGGACCTTGGCACTTTATATAATTATTATTATTATATTATTATTATGTAGTATTTATATAGGGCTGACAGTTTACTATATTATAATGAATTTGTACAATTCTATTGGACTTTTTTTTATCAGTATTTGCACATGATATTTTCAGTATTTTTGTATTTGTTTATTAATTTTCACAAATGATTGTTGTATTTGGCAAAATTTCATTTAATTATTAACATAACACTGGTAACACATAGTCACACCACCAATTTATATTTATTTTTTTGCAAGCGCTGTTTTTTTGCTCACTATTTTTTTTTTACCTTAGTGCATTCTCTGTATTCAGGTAAAAAACCTTCTTGGTCCAGCTCCCCCCACCCCAGCCCCCCTAAATGCTTCCCTGAGCCCAATCTCCTTCCAGCGATGTGCATAGGAGCAGAGGCTCTCTTGACTCTCTCTCTCCTCATTGGCTCAGGCAAAGCAGCGGGATCCATTGGCTCTTGTTGCTGTCAATCACAGCTAGTGAGCAGGGAGTGGGGCTGAAACATGCTCTGTTTGTCTTATGAACAAAAATTCTCCTGCACTCGGGTGGTATGTAACAAAGGATAAGTGTTCTTATATGGTCTTTCTATGCACCACGTAGGTCTTGCTGACCCCTCAGGACCAAGGGTATCCAAAATACACTGAAAAATGTATGTTGTCTTCAGATTTTAACCGCTTGCTGACCGCCGCAAGTACATATACTGCGGCGGTCAGCCCCGGCCAGGCAAAGTGACGTACCGGTACGTCACTAGCCTGTGAGCCAATAGTGGGCGAGCGCGCGCCGCCGGAGGCGCGCTTCCGCCCTGGCTCGTTCCCTAACAAGTCCGCACGTGTGACCACCTGACCCAATGTCCGCCGGTCACTCGCGATCGTCCCCTGTGAAGGGAGAAAGGCAGGCGGCTAATGTAAACAAAGCCGCCTGTCATTCTTCCCTGTGTAACAGCAGAGATCTAACGGTCCTGCTATGTAGGACCGTAGATCTCTGATGTTACATGTAAAGCCACATCCCTGCACAGTTAGAAACACACCCCTAGGGACACACTTAACCCCTCCTTCCCCAATAAAGTTAACCCCTTCCCTGCCAGTGTCATTTTTACAGTAACAGTGCATATGTATAGCACTGATTACTGTAGTAATGTCACTGGTACCCCCAAAAGTGTCAAAAATGTCAGTCAATGGTCCGATCTGTCCGCCGCAATGTTGCAGTCCCGCAAAAAAAATTGCAGATCGCCGCCATTACTCGTTAAAAAAAAAAAACAACAAAAATGACAAAAATCTTTCCCTTAGTTAGTAAACGCAATAACTTTTGGGCAAACCGATCAAAATACGCTTATTGTGATTTTTTTTTTACCAAGCATATGTAGCAGAAAACAAATTGGCCAAAAATGTTAAAAAATTTAGATTTTTACATTTTTTGGGGGGGAATTTCATATAAAAAATTTGAAAAATATTGTTATTTTTGCAAAATTGTCACTATTTTTTTGTTTATAGCGCATGATCAAAAAATCGCACAGGTGATCAAATACCACCAAAAGAAAGCTCTATTTGTGGGGAAAAAAAGGACGTCAAATTCGTTTAGGTACAGCGTCGCACGACAGCGCAATTGTCCGTTAAACTCACGCAGTGCCGAATCGCAAAAAAGGGCCTGGTCAGGAAGGGGGTAAAATCTTCCGGGGCTTAAGGGGTTAATAAACCTTTTTAGTGGTAATGCACGAGGCCGGTGCGCCCTTCTTTTGTTGCTGTTTGTCTTATGGACCGATCCCGCATGAGTGCCCCATAGCAAGATGCTTGCTATGGGGCCATTCAGCACACAGGTGGGGGGGGGGGGGGGTGTAGAGCCAGGAGTACCGGCAAGGGACCTGTGAAGAGGAGAATCTGGGCTGCTCTGTGCAAAACCACTGCACAGAGCAGGTAAGTATAACATGTTTGCTTTTTTTTTAAAGAAACATTTACAATCACTTTAAATGTTCATAACCTGGTCACAGGTTAAGTTTCAGCAATGCCAGTGCGAGACTCCTTTGTGTATATCCATAATTTACATTTCTGTTTTATTGGAGAGAACTTTAAAATACTATTGCCATACCTGATTTTGCTAATCCTGCCATGACTTTAAATGAAAACTACAGTGACCATCAGTTTACAAAAAAAACATATAAATCAATGATATGAAAGCGGAGTGCAAATAAAATAAAAACACATGCAATGATGTCATCTGCAGACAAGCATCACCTTTATTTAGTAGATCCTTAGTAATCAAGTGACCCAGAAGAAATCACATGCAGGTTTTTCCTAACAATATGATGCCTGTGTTTCTGAATTCAACTCCTGAGATTAATATGGCTGCAAGGTAAATGGTCTGTTTCTAGATTCAAAAGCCAGGTCTGTAACCTGTTCTTACTTTGCCCTGGCCGTGCACTTCTAGCAGAAAACATAAATACTTTCACAGCCATTCAAAAATATATGGGTCTCTTTAAATATTTCTACTCTGTGACCATAAATCTAAAGGTTTCATTGTGCTATCCTAATGTTTTATATAGTGTGTGAAAAGTTGGGGCACGTTTAGCCAAGTGGTCTGCGCTATACAACCAAATAGTCTTTTTTTTCCCCCAAAATAAAATTGCTTTATTTTCTGCATAGTACCAGTTTTTCTAATGGCTCCTTAAGCTCCAGAGAGGGAAAATATATTAACTGTCATGCATATTTTCTATTTACTTTTACAATGAGAAACAAAGATGTTCTATTGTGACTAGCTCTGAAATGTAGAAGGTCAAAGTCTGTCTGTTAATTGAAAAAACATTCACAGGTTGGAAAGCAGCTAAACCTATATTCATGCTATTAAAACCTTTATGTGCATGTTTTCTTAGCATAATCTTGTGTTGCCTGTATTCTGAGGAATTTATTGGAATAAAACGAAAAAAGGGAAATTGTAGTGGAAGGATTAGTAAGGACTGACCCCGTGAGTTCGAACTGTATCCCACCATAGCTTATCTTTTAGTTATGGGTGGACACTAGAAAGATTGTTGCTTGAGTTTCTGACTTTGTACCATGGTCACAACATTTTTTTTACATCTCTGTAAATTAAAATTAAACAAATATTGGACAGCAAGAAACAGATGAACCACATTCAATCCACATTTGCGTAGATACCTTGGAGCTTTTGTGCAGAATTCTTAACAACAAAGCCTCCAGGAGATATAACAGTTGAACCAAGTCAGCCATCTGAGATCCATCCAAATCTGATATGTACTTGTTGCTCATTCTAAATGACCTTCAGGTTCCTTAACCACTTAAGCCACCGGAAGATTTTACCCCCTTCCTGACCAGGCCCTATTTTGCGATTCGGCACTGCGTGACTTTAACGGACAATTGCGCGGCCGTGCGACACTGTACCTAAACGAATCTGATGTCATTTTTTTACCACCAACAGAGCTTTCTTTTGGTGGTATTTGATCACCTCTGTGATTTTTTGATCATGAGCTATAAATAGGGTTGAGCGAACACCTAGATGTCCGTGTTCGACGGGTTCGGCCGAACTTTAAAAAAAAGTCCGGGTCCGTGTCCCGGACTTTTACCGAACTTTTCCCGGACACCGAACCCCATTGAAGTCAATGGGGACCCGAACTTTAAGGCACTAAAATGGCTCTAAAACACCAAAGGAAAGGGCTAGAGTGCTGCAAATGGCAGCAAAACGTAATTAAGAGCATGGCAAGTGCTCTGCAAACAAATGTGGATAGGGAAATAACTTAAAACAACAAAAAAAAACAGAAAAATAAAACAATGTTCTTCTTCATCTCTGAAGGACGAGGCCCATATGGAGTAGGAGGGAGGTTGAGGTGGTGGTGGATGTGGCGGTGACTAGACATATGCCGGTTTTCGGTAATTCGATATATCGCGGTATTGCATAGCCACGGTATTGTTATTGTGGCATTTTTAAAATACCGAGTTTCTCTGTCAAGTCTGCCTGACTTGTGAATTGATACATTTCAGTGAGCTGGATGACTCATTCACTCACTCAGCTAACACCTTTCAGCATTAAGTCTCCTAACTATAAACAAAAATGATTACATTTGTATCTTTTCCTTCCCTCTGCCAGGGAGAAAGGAAGTTTAACCTCTTAAAGACTGGATCTTTTTCTGACACTTGCTGCTTGCAAGTTAAAATCAGTTTTTTTTTTGCTAGAAAAGTACTTAGAACCCCCAAACATTTTATATATTTTTTTAGCAGAGACCCTACAGAATAAAATGGCGATTGTTGTAATATTTTATGTCACACTGTATTTGCGCAGCAGTCTTTCAAACGCAATGATTAGACTTTAATGAATAAAAAAAAAAAAAAAAACGTAACAGTAAAGTTATCCCAATTTTTTTTTTTTTTGTTACACAGAGAATCGTGAGAGAATCGTGATCTTTATTCCAAGCTAAAAAATCGTGATTCTCATTTTGGCCAGAATCGTGCAGCTCTAATAAATATATATATATACACACACACACGCCTAGCAGCCCACATTACATTATTATATAGCCATCAAGCAGTGTCTGGCCTACCTGGTGATGACTGGTCCTGGCGCTCTGATCCGATGGCCTGGTCTTTAAAGGGGCAAATCCTTGCGATCCAGAAGTGGTTAAACCTGCAGGAGGACCGGTGTTTTTATCTATTAATGACTTTACTATTGCTTTAGGCCTGGTTCACATGTATGCGGGTTGGTGGTTCACATGTATGCGGGTTGGCGGTTCACATGTATGCGGGTTGGCGGCCCACATTTGCACAGGCATAGCAGCCCATTGATTTGAACGGGCTGCTATGCCCTCATTTTCCGCAGAAAAAAGGTGCATGCAGCATTTTTTTTTAATTCAGTGGCCTTGAAATCCATCCTGCTTTTGCACCATGCGACTAACCTGCAGTTCCTGCTCTGGCAAGCTTTCTGCATTTTTTGTATACGTGGGCACGGCATTTAAAAATAAACAGTTTGCGTGTGCAGCAACGGCAGGTAAGTCGCATGGTGCAAAAGAAGGATGGATTTCATGGCCACTGCATTTTTTTAAATTCTGCATGCACCTTTTTTCAGCTGAAAACGCAGGCATAGCAGCTCAAGCCCATTCACATCAATGGGCTGCTATGCCTGTGCAAATGTGGGCCCCCAACCCGCATACATGTGAACCAGGCCTAAAGCAATAGTAAAGTCATTAATAGATAAAAACACCGGTCCTCCTGCAGGTTTAACCAATTAATGACTTTACTATTGCTTTAGGCCTGGTTCACATGTATGCGGGTTGGGGGCCCACATTTGCACAGGCATAGCAGCCCATTGATGTGAATGGGCTTGAGCTGCTATGCCTGCGTTTTCAGCTGAAAAAAGGTGCATGCAGAATTTAAAAAAATGCAGTGGCCATGAAATCCATCCTTCTTTTGCACCATGCGACTTACCTGCCGTTGCTGCACACGCAAACTGTTTATTTTTAAATGCCGTGCCCACGTATACAAAAAATGCAGAAAGCTTGCCAGAGCAGGAACTGCAGGTTAGTCGCATGGTGCAAAAGCAGGATGGATTTCAAGGCCACTGAATTTTAAAAAAATGCTGCATGCACCTTTTTTCTGCGGAAAATGAGGGCATAGCAGCCCATTCAAATCAATGGGCTGCTATGCCTGTGCAAATGTGAACCACCAACCCGCATACATGTGAACCAGGCCTAAAGCAATAGTAAAGTAATTTATAAACAACACCTCCTTCAGGTTTAACCACTTCTTGACCACAAGGATTTGCCCTCTTAATGACCAGGCCATCGGATCGGAGCCGAGCGCCAGAACCAGTTATCACCAGTTAGGCCAGACACTGCTTGATGACCTATTTTAGGCCTGGTTCACAGAGTCTGTACTGACTGACTATATAATAATGTGCATAAGTGAACCAAAGCCCCTAAATTCAGCAATGAAATTGAAGTGAGGTGGAAATTTAATAATTTAAATTTAATAATAGAATACCGTGATAATACCGTATACCGTGGCAAAACCTTAATCAATTAATCGCAGCATGAAAATCTGATACCGTCACAAGCCTAGCGGTGACATAGGCGTGCGCACAGGGTGTGCTGGGTGTGCCTGGGCACACCCTAATCACCTAGGGCACATAGCATTGCCAGTGAGGAGATGGGAAAGATCTCCCTGGGACCTGCTCTGCTCTATTTCTCCTTGCCTACAGGTACATGGCCCCGATACATTACTCTCCCTGCTGGCAAACACATGCATGTGTATTTCAACTTTGGGGTGCACACCTTAATGCAATAGGCTGCGCACACCTATGGGCGGTGTAGGTGGAAGCGGCGGTGGAGGAGGACCAGGGCCGGATTAACAGCATCATGGGCTTGGTGCTGAGGATTTTGAAGGGCCTTAAGGGCCGTGCCTTGCCATGCACCCAGAGGAGGAAGGGTGCAGCCATGCATGCCTAATTCAACATGGGATGCTGTCTCTGAAGCCCATAAACACATCCATGCATCGCCAACTGTCCCTCCTTGTCCGGCCTTCACGCTGTGTGGGGAGGTTCTGAGGGTGCTGCCTGGGGAAGCGAGCATAGAAGCCAGACTTCTGTGTTTACAAGTGACAGAAGAGCGGTAACAGTGAATATGGCCAACCCGGGGCCTATATAAAAGGTAGGGGCCTGGAGCTGCAGCTCCAATAGCCCCTACATTAATCTGGCCCTGAGGAGGAGGACGAGGTAGCCAACACTGCTTCTTTTCAAAAATTTTAAATGAGGGTACACCCCAAAAGAGTGAGAAAGAGCAAAAATGGAACAATGGGTGGGTAAGGTCGGTATCCATTGCTATTCTGCATAAGGTACGGAAAAGTCCCGTGGGATCCATGCCTGGTTCATTTTAATGAACGTGAGCTTGTCCACATTGTCTCTGGACAGGCGGCTGCGCTTGTCTGTTATAACGCCCCCAGCCGTGCTAAATACCCGTTCAGATAATACACTGGCTGCAGGGCACGCCAGCACCTCCAAGGCGTAAAGGGCAAGCTCAAGCCATGTGCCCAATTTGGAGACCCAGAAGTTGAAGGGGGCAGACCCGTCATTCACTACATGTAGGCGTGTGCACACATACTGCTCCACCATGTTGGTAAAATGCTGCCTCCTGCTAAGACGTTCCATCTGAGCTGCTGGTGCTGCTGTTTGTTGTGGCGTGCTGACAAAGCTTTTCCACATTTCGGCCATGCTAACCCTGCCTTCTGAGGTGCTGGCGGTGCCCTGGTTGCGTTGGCGACCTCCTCCTCCTCCTCCTCTGCCTTGTGCTTCCACTGTGGCCCCGCTGTCAGATGGGAATGCCAGCAGCATGGCGTCTACCAGCGTGCGCTTGTACTCGCGCATCTTGCGATCGCGCTCCAGTGAGTGAATTAAGGACGGTACGTTGTCCTTGTAACGGGGATCCAGCAGCGTGGCCACCCAGTAATCAGCACAAGTTAGAATGTGGGCAACTCGGCGGTCGTTGTGGAGACACTGCAGCATGTAATCGCTCATGTGTGCCAGGCTGCCCAGAGGCAACGAAAGGCTGTCCTCTGTGGGAGGTGTATCGTCCGTGTCCTCTGTATCCCCCCAGCCACGCACCAGTGATGGCCATGAGCTGGCCTGGGTGCCACCCTGCTGTGAACATGGTTCCATCTCCTCCTCCAGCTCCTCCTCCTCCTCATCCTCCTCATCCTCCAGAACTGTGCCCCTGCTGGACAATTGCGTCCCTGGCGTTTGCGTGTGCAGGAACCCACCCTCGGAGCCCCTTGCGAATGACTGCCCTGAAAGCCTTGGAAATGTTACCTCTTCATCCTCCTCCTCCTCCTCATCCTGTGCCACATCCTCTTCCATCATCGCCCGAATTGTTTTTTCAAGGAGGCATGGAAGTGGGATAGTTAAGCTGAGAACGGCGTCATTGCCACTGGCCATGTTGGTGGAGTACTCAAAACAGCGCAACAAGGCACACAGGTCTCGCATGGAGGCCCAGTTAAATTAAATAGCGGAATAGAAAATATGATCCAAAAAAAGTGTATGTATATCACACGTACACAACCACACTGGGCCCCAATTACTATTGTTTGTACCCCTAAAAGGCTAGATGAGGAGTAGGGGGAGTATGGAACAGGCAGCACCCTCAAACCTTCAGAAGTATGAGATGAACCCCAACAACTTGGAAAGGTGGATCTCTCTCACACGTACCGACACAGACTATCCCGCAATTCAATTGATCCTCAAAGGTTTTTATTGAATAGCGGAATAGGAAATAAGATCAAAAAAAGTGTATGTATCTCGCACGTACACAACCACACTAGGCCCCAATTACTATTGTTTGTACCCCTAAAAGGCTAGATGAGGAGTAGGGGGGGTATGGAACAGGCAGCACCCTCAAACCTTCAGAAGTATGAGATGAACCCCAACAACTTGGAAAGGTGGATCTCTCTCACACGTACCGACACAGACTATCCCCCAATTTAACTGATCCCCAAAGGTTTTTGATTAAATAGCGGAATAGAAAATATGATCCAAAAAAAGTGTATGTATATCACACGTACACAACCACACTAGGCCCCAATTACTATTGTTTGTACCCCTAAAAGGCTAGATGAGGAGTAGGGGGGGTATGGAACAGGCAGCACCCTCAAACCTTCAGAAGTATGAGATGAACCCCAACAACTTGGAAAGGTGGATCTCTCTCACACGTACCGACACAGACTATCCCCCAATTTAACTGATCCCCAAAGGTTTTTGATTAAATAGCGGAATAGAAAATATGATCCCAAAAAAGTGTATGTATATCACACGTACACAACCACACTGGGCCCCAATTACTATTGTTTGTACCCCTAAAAGGCTAGATGAGGAGTAGGGGGAGTATGGAACAGGCAGCACCCTCAAACCTTCAGAAGTATGAGATGAACCCCAACAACTTGGAAAGGTGGATCTCTCTCACACGTACCAACACAGACTATCCCCCAATTTAACTGATCCCCAAAGGTTTTTGATTAAATAGCGGAATAGAAAATATGATCCAAAAAAAGTGTATGTATATCACACGTACACAACCACACTAGGCCCCAATTACTATTGTTTGTACCCCTAAAAGGCTAGATGAGGAGTAGGGGGAGTATGGAACAGGCAGCACCCTCAAACCTTCAGAAGTATGAGATGAACCCCAACAACTTGGAAAGGTGGATCTCTCTCACACGTACCGACACAGACTATCCCGCAATTCAATTGATCCTCAAAGGTTTTTATTGAATAGCGGAATAGGAAATATGATCAAAAAAAGTGTATGTATCTCGCACGTACACAACCACACTAGGCCCCAATTACTATTGTTTGTACCCCTAAAAGGCTAGATGAGGAGTAGGGGGGGTATGGAACAGGCAGCACCCTCAAACCTTCAGAAGTATGAGATGAACCCCAACAACTTGGAAAGGTGGATCTCTCTCACACGTACCGACACAGACTATCCCCCAATTTAACTGATCCCCAAAGGTTTTTGATTAAATAGCGGAATAGAAAATATGATCCCAAAAAAGTGTATGTATATCACACGTACACAACCACACTGGGCCCCAATTACTATTGTTTGTACCCCTAAAAGGCTAGATGAGGAGTAGGGGGAGTATGGAACAGGCAGCACCCTCAAACCTTCAGAAGTATGAGATGAACCCCAACAACTTGGAAAGGTGGATCTCTCTCACACGTACCAACACAGACTATCCCCCAATTTAACTGATCCCCAAAGGTTTTTGATTAAATAGCGGAATAGAAAATATGATCCAAAAAAAGTGTATGTATATCACACGTACACAACCACACTAGGCCCCAATTACTATTGTTTGTACCCCTAAAAGGCTAGATGAGGAGTAGGGGGAGTATGGAACAGGCAGCACCCTCAAACCTTCAGAAGTATGAGATGAACCCCAACAACTTGGAAAGGTGGATCTCTCTCACACGTACCGACACAGACTATCCCGCAATTCAATTGATCCTCAAAGGTTTTTATTGAATAGCGGAATAGGAAATATGATCAAAAAAAGTGTATGTATCTCGCACGTACACAACCACACTAGGCCCCAATTACTATTGTTTGTACCCCTAAAAGGCTAGATGAGGAGTAGGGGGGGTATGGAACAGGCAGCACCCTCAAACCTTCAGAAGTATGAGATGAACCCCAACAACTTGGAAAGGTGGATCTCTCTCACACGTACCGACACAGACTATCCCCCAATTTAACTGATCCCCAAAGGTTTTTGATTAAATAGCGGAATAGAAAATATGATCCCAAAAAAGTGTATGTATATCACACGTACACAACCACACTGGGCCCCAATTACTATTGTTTGTACCCCTAAAAGGCTAGATGAGGAGTAGGGGGAGTATGGAACAGGCAGCACCCTCAAACCTTCAGAAGTATGAGATGAACCCCAACAACTTGGAAAGGTGGATCTCTCTCACACGTACCGACACGGACTATCCCGCAATTCAATTGATCCTCAAAGGTTTTTATTGAATAGCGGAGTAGGAAATATGATCAAAAAAAGTGTATGTATCTCGCACGTACACAACCACACTAGGCCCCAATTACTATTGTTTGTACCCCTAAAAGGCTAGATGAGGAGTAGGGGGGGTATGGAACAGGCAGCACCCTCAAACCTTCAGAAGTATGAGATGAACCCCAACAACTTGGAAAGGTGGATCTCTCTCACACGTACCGACACAGACTATCCCCCAATTTAACTGATCCCCAAAGGTTTTTGATTAAATAGCGGAATAGAAAATATGATCCCAAAAAAGTGTATGTATATCACACGTACACAACCACACTGGGCCCCAATTACTATTGTTTGTACCCCTAAAAGGCTAGATGAGGAGTAGGGGGAGTATGGAACAGGCAGCACCCTCAAACCTTCAGAAGTATGAGATGAACCCCAACAACTTGGAAAGGTGGATCTCTCTCACACGTACCAACACAGACTATCCCCCAATTTAACTGATCCCCAAAGGTTTTTGATTAAATAGCGGAATAGAAAATATGATCCAAAAAAAGTGTATGTATATCACACGTACACAACCACACTAGGCCCCAATTACTATTGTTTGTACCCCTAAAAGGCTAGATGAGGAGTAGGGGGAGTATGGAACAGGCAGCACCCTCAAACCTTCAGAAGTATGAGATGAACCCCAACAACTTGGAAAGGTGGATCTCTCTCACACGTACCGACACAGACTATCCCCCAATTTAACTGATCCCCAAAGGTTTTTGATTAAATAGCGGAATAGAAAATATGATCCAAAAAAAGTGTATGTATATCACACGTACACAACCACACTAGGCCCCAATTACTATTGTTTGTACCCCTAAAAGGCTAGATGAGGAGTAGGGGGGGTATGGAACAGGCAGCACCCTCAAACCTTCAGAAGTATGAGATGAACCCCAACAACTTGGAAAGGTGGATCTCTCTCACACGTACCAACACAGACTATCCCCCAATTTAACTGATCCCCAAAGGTTTTTGATTAAATAGCGGAATAGAAAATATGATCCCAAAAAAGTGTATGTATATCACACGTACACAACCACACTAGGCCCCAATTACTATTGTTTGTACCCCTAAAAGGCTAGGAGTAGGGGGAGTATGGAACAGGCAGCACCCTCAAACCTTCAGAAGTATGAGATGAACCCCAACAACTTGGAAAGGTGGATCTCTCTCACACGTACCAACACAGACTATCCCCCAATTTAACTGATCCCCAAAGGTTTTTGATTAAATAGCGGAATAGAAAATATGATCCAAAAAAAGTGTATGTATATCACATGTACACAACCACACTAGGCCCCAATTACTATTGTTTGTACCCCTAAAAGGCTAGGAGTAGGGGGAGTATGGAACAGGCAGCACCCTCAAACCTTCAGAAGTATGAGATGAACCCCAACAACTTGGAAAGGTGGATCTCTCTCACACGTACCAACACAGACTATCCCCCAATTTAACTGATCCCCAAAGGTTTTTGATTAAATAGCGGAATAGAAAATATGATCCCAAAAAAGTGTATGTATATCACACGTACACAACCACACTAGGCCCCAATTACTATTGTTTGTACCCCTAAAAGGCTAGGAGTAGGGGGAGTATGGAACAGGCAGCACCCTCAAACCTTCAGAAGTATGAGATGAACCCCAACAACTTGGAAAGGTGGATCTCTCTCACACGTACCAACACAGACTATCCCCCAATTTAACTGATCCCCAGAGGTTTTTGATTAAATAGCGGAATAGAAAATATGATCCCAAAAAAGTGTATGTATATCACACGTACACAACCACACTAGGCCCCAATTACTATTGTTTGTACCCCTAAAAGGCTAGGAGTAGGGGGAGTATGGAACAGGCAGCACCCTCAAACCTTCAGAAGTATGAGATGAACCTCAACAACTTGGAAAGGTGGATCTCTCTCACATGTACCAACACAGACTATCCCCCAATTTAACTGATCCCCAAAGGTTTTTGATTAAATAGCGGAATAGAAAATATGATCCCAAAAAAGTGTATGTATATCACACGTACACAACCACACTAGGCCCCAATTACTATTGTTTGTACCCCTAAAAGGCTAGGAGTAGGGGGAGTATGGAACAGGCAGCACCCTCAAACCTTCAGAAGTATGAGATGAACCCCAACAACTTGGAAAGGTGGATCTCTCTCACACGTACCAACACAGACTATCCCCCAATTTAACTGATCCCCAAAGGTTTTTGATTAAATAGCGGAATAGAAAATATGATCCCAAAAAAGTGTATGTATATCACACGTACACAACCACACTAGGCCCCAATTACTATTGTTTGTACCCCTAAAAGGCTAGATGAGGAGTAGGGGGAGTATGGAACAGGCAGCACCCTCAAACCTTCAGTATGAGATTGTGTTCACTGTACCCCACAAAGATTGAGTTCACTGCACCCCACAATGATTGTGTTCACTGCACCCCACAAAGATTGTGTTCACTGCACCTCACAAAGATTGTGTTCACTGTACCCCCCAAAGATTGTGTTCACTGCACCCCACAAAGATTCTGTTCACTGTACCCCACAAAGATTGTGTTCACTGCACCCCAAAAAGATTGTGTTCACTGCACCCCAAAAAGGATGTTGTTCACTGCACCCCAAAAAGGATGTTGTTCACTCCACCCCAAAAAGATTGTGTTCACTGCACCCCACAAAGATTGTGTTCACTGCACCCCAAAAAGATTGTGTTCACTGCACCCCAAAAATGATTTTGTTCACTGCACCCCAAAAAGGATTTTGTTCACTGCACCCCAAAAAGGATGTTGTTCACTCCACCCCAAAAAGATTGTGTTCACTGCACCCCAAAAAGATTGTGTTCACTGCACCCCACAAAGGATTTTGTTCACTGCACCCCAAAAAGATTGTGTTCACTGCACCCCAAAAAGGATGTTGTTCACTGCACCCCAAAAAGGATTTTGTTCACTGCACCCCAAAAAGATTGTGTTCACTGCACCCCACAAAGGATTTTGTTCACTGCACCCCACAAAGATTGTGTTCACTGCACACCAAAAAGGATTGTGTTCACTGCACCCCAAAAAGATTTTGTTCACTGCACCCCAAAAAGATTGTGTTCACTGCAGCCCAAAAAGATTGTGTTCACTGCAGCCCAAAAAGATTGTGTTCACTGCAGCCCAAAAAGATTGTGTTCACTGCAGCCCAAAAAGATTGTGTTCACTGCAGCCCAAAAAGATTGTGTTCACTGCAGCTCACACACAGAAAAATGGATGTGGATCACTGACACCTGCCTATCTCCAATCCCACACCACACAGCAATATCGATTGTAGTTTGTAGAACACAGTTTCCCTAAAATTCAGCAGACTCTGTCCCTAACAGGATTGAGAAGAGATCGTAGATCAGGATTGAGTGCAGACCCCACCCCCCACACAGCAATATCGATTGTAGTTTGTAGAAGACACTGACCCTATATAATTCAGCAGACTCTATCCCTAAAATGCCTACAACTCGCCCTGCCTAAACACTCCGACCTGTCCCTCAATTCTATCCGGACACAAATGGTTTTTTCCTGCCTATCTTTCCCTAATCAGCAGCCAGCACGTTGATGTGTGCTCTGTTCCATGAATCTAAGCAGCATAATGACGCCGCTGCGGCTGCCTCGAACTTATAAAGACTTGGTCACATGCTTCAGACGGCCAATCACAGCTACTGAGACATTTGCAGGCATGGCTGGGATGGCTTAAGGCACACCAGTTAAACGATTGTTGATTGGCTGTTGAAAGCCCGCCATGAAAAGAGCGCCAAAGCATGCAAAACCCGGAAATAAAACGACCGAACACGGATTTTTACCCGAACATACAGTAAAGTGTCCGTGTCCGTGTTCGGGTACAAAAAATCCAATTATTCGGTACGAACACGAATAATACAGTCCGTGTTCGCTCAACACTAGCTATAAACAAAAAAAGAGCGTGAATTTTGCAAAAATAACAATATTTTTCACATTTTTTATATGAAATTCCCCCCCCAAAAAAATGAAAAAAATCAAAATTTTTAAACATTTCCGGCCAATTTGTTTTATACTACCTATGTTTGGTAAAAAAAAAAAAAAACGCAAAAAGCGTATTTTTATTGGTTTGCGCAAAAGTTATTGCATTTACTAACTAAGGGAAAGATTTTTGTAATTTTTGTTGTTTTTTATTTAACGAGTAATGGCGGCGATCTGCGATTTTTTTTGCGGGACTGCGACATTGCGGCGGACAGATCGGACCCTTGACTGACATTTTTGACACTTTTGGGGGTACCAGTGACATTACTACAGTAATCAGTGCTATACATATGCACTGTTACTGTAAAAATGACACTGGCTGGGAAGGAGTTAACTTTATTTGAGAGGGAGGGGTTAAGTGTGTCCCTAGGGGCGTGTTTCTAACTGTGATTGGCTGTGGCTACTGGTGTAAGAACAGAGATCAACGGTCCTACATAGTAGAACCGTGTGATCTCCATTCTTACACAGGGGAGAATGACAGGCCGCTTTGTTTACATTAGCCGCCTACCTTTCTCCTGCTCTAACGGACGATCGTGAGTGCCCGGCGGACATCGGGTCCGCCGAGCACACGCGTGGGGGGGTCCGTGAGCGAGCTGGAGCGGGAGCGCGCCTCCAGCGGCGCGCGCTCGCTCCCTAGAGCCTCACAGGCTAGCGACATAGACCTATGTCACTTTGCCTGTGAGGGGCTGACTGCCAAAGTAAATCGTCGTTAGACAGTCGGCAAGTGGTTAATACCTAATTCCACCTGAAGCTGAAAAATCTTGGATGAATCCCACCTCTGTGCCTTTTGCAACCCAGGTACAAGCAAAAATATCAGAGCTGTGCTGACAAGAATTAAGTTAAATAAACATCTGTGTGTGATTGTCAATTAATATGAATTCCACGGTGAAGACACCAATGCTGTATATAAAAAAAAGGAAAGATACAAATAAAAATACAAAAAAGTCCTTGTGAATGCACAAAATTTTCCTAAAGGAAATCATAAGTGTTTTGAGTGTCTAGTACCATCTCCCATCTTTGTGAAAAACCATCACCTTCAATGGTCAAAATGTACATTTACTGCTGTGAGTGACTTTCTATCTCTAGAAAGGTCTACAAGGCTCAAATCTTATTCCTCCAAGAATAAATAATTAAAAGCGGCTCCAAACTCTCTCCATAGTGGGCAGGGAATGTGTGGTAATCCTCTGCCAGTTATCCTCTCACACGAGTGGAAATATGGAAACAGGATGCGCCAATAGTGTGACATCCTTTATATAGTTTATTAAAACAATAAAATCTTACAGTACATGATAAAAGAAGTTTGAGCGCAAGACAGTAAAAAAATGACTTGCTGGCAATTCACATAACACCCGCACTTCTGGGATCACTGGGATGAGATGACATCAGCATGCAGCTTCATGCTGAAGTCATCACATCCTGGGGATCCTGGAAGTGTGGGTGTTATGTGAATTGTTGGCGAAGAATTTTTATTTTTTTTTAAATAACAAATAACAAACATGTTATACTTACTTGCTCTTTTCAATGATTTTGCACAGAGCAGCCACGATCCTCTTCTTTTTGGAAGTCCTGGCTCCTCCCAACTGCTGAGTGCCTCCAATACCAAGCCTCTTGCTATGGTGTGGGCACTCAAGCAGGCTTGCTCCCGAGCCACGTTCTGTGTGTCCATTCACACACGGACGTGGTTCAGCCCTGCCCCCGCACTCTTCTAATTGGCTTACTGACTGTGTTTGACAGAAACAGGAGCCAACGGCTCCTGCTGATGTGTGAGTCAATGAGGAGAGAGAGACCCAGGAGAGCCACTGCTCTCATGAACATCTTTAGATGGAGATGGAGCTCAGGTAAGTATAAGGTGGGGGTGGGGCTGAAGTGAAGAGCTGCACCCAGAAGGTTTTTTTACCCTAATGAATAGAATGCATTACCTGTGGGCCTTGGCGCTGAGGGCCGGATATATTTGTGTGCAATAGCACCAACAGAGCTGTGCTAAGAGCACACGCAACAGTGACCGGCGGCTAATGTAAAGCTCAATTAGAGAGAGAAAGAGGTAGAGAGAGAGAGAGAGAAAGAGAGGCTTTATCCTACCCAAAGCTCTTCAAAGGCTACATTTCCCACTACATTTCCCTCTGGGTTATCATTTTTGTTGTAGGGGATGCCTGAAATTTGACTTGAATCCTGCCGACTTCAGGGAAAATCAGTGAGCCAATTACACAAGTATGAAATGGTGTTTCTGGGGGGCGTTCTGTACACATTTTGTTTACAGAACACCTCGAGGTAGCCATATCGCATTGCATTGCATAGAAAAAACTATAGCTCAAAAAAGAAAGGTAATTTTTAATAACATTCAATTATAATATGACTGGTATCGCAATTGTATATGTTGTGTTATTATTATTTTTTGCTATTATTTCCCCATGAAAGTGGAGTTACCCTTTAACCACTTGCCGACCGCCGCACGACTATCTACGGCGGCGGTCAGCCCCTCACAGGCAAAGTGACGTAGGTCTACGTCGCTCGCCTGTGAGGGTTTAGGGAGCGAGCGCGCGCCGCCGGAGGCGCGCTCCCGCTCCCGCGTGGTCACGGACCCCCCCGCGCGTGTGACCGGCGGACCCGATCGCCGCCGGCCACTCTGCGATCGGCGGGGGAGAGGGAGAAAGTCAGGCAGCTTGTGTAAACAAGCTGCCTGTCATTCTCCTCTCTGTATGAGAGATGATCACATGGATCTACTATGTAGATCCATTGATCACTCTGCATACAGTTGAAGCCACAGCCAATCACAGTTAGAATCACGCCCCTAGGGACACACACAGCCCCTCCCTCTCAAATAAAGTTAACCCCTTCACTACCAGTGTATTTTTACAGTAACAGTGCATATATATAGCACTGATTACTGTAGAAATGTCACTGGTAACCCCAAAAGTGTCAAAAATGTCAGTCAAGGGTCCGATCTGTCCGCCGCAATGTCGCAGTACCGCAAAAAAAATCGCAGATCGCCGCCATTACGCGTTAAAAAAAAAAACAACAAAAATGACAAAAATCTTTCCCTTTGTTAGTAAACGCAATAACTTTTGCGCAAACCAATCAAAATACGCTTTTTGCGATTTTCTTTACCAAACATAGGTAGCATAAAACAAATTGGCCGAAAATATTAAAAAATTTTGATTTTTACATTTTTTTTTGGGGGAATTTCATATAAAAAAAAGGGAAAAATATTGCTATTTTTGAAAAATTTACGCTCTTTTTTTGTTTATAGCGCGTGATCAAAAAACCGCACAGGTGATCAAATACCGCCAAAAGAAAGCTCTGTTTGTGGGAAAAAAAGGACGCCAAATTCGTTTAGGTACAGCGTCGCACGACCGCGCAATTGTCCGTTAAAGTCACGCAGTGCCGAATCGCAAAAAGCCCTCTGGTCGTTTAGCAGCCAAATCCTCCGGGGCTTAAGTGGTTAATGCATTATCTGCACAGTTGCAGTGGCAAGAATACAAGCAACAATACTTCCAGTACCCCCAGGAATTGCGAGTACAGAAATGTGAGGATCACATAATTATGCGCTGTGGATGGATTCTCAATCTCAAAGTGTTTTGCTTAAAGTGTTACTACACCCAGGATATTCACTATATCTGGTCTCCCACATTACACAGAACATACGCAAGTAAATATAAACTGCTACATACCTTTTATCCTCAGCAGTTAGAGCAGTCTTGTGACCTCTATCAGTGTCCAGCAGGTCACTGGTTAAAGTTAGTAGGAGGAGTTTTCATTTTCACCTGACCCTCTGCCTGGACAGTGTTGATTGGCCCCGTGCCGATCACATGCACTCTTCCAAAAAGAAAAAAAACTCTCTAGCAATGCATACCAAACTGAGCATGGTGCAGCGTGCCCCCAAGGCTCTGTTCTAACAGCAGATAGATTGGATACAGTGGAAGAAGGGGAGGATCGGAGAAGGCAGGATAAAGCAGCCTTTTTGCACAATACAGAGGATTAACCCCTTAGGTTCCACAGTTACTGTAACAAGCAGGCTTTACTGTATATACAGACTGATTTACTGTTGGTTTAATAATACTTTAAATGCTTTTTCAGCAAAGGGATGTTCTAAAATAAAATGTGAGAAAACAAAATAAAGTAAAACATATCCCTAAGCCAATTGGACCAACATTGGATAACAAGCGTTTTGGGTGTTAGCCGCATGGGACATCCAAATAATGATAATATTTATGATACTGTAGCTGTGAACATAGTTGTAATAGAAATAAATCAAATTGGTGCACAACTAAAAACAAATGCCAAAATACATTTACAATGAATTTACTGTATTCAGCTGAACTTCAGCATATTGTTTTTGTAGTTTGTCTAAAAGAGTCTAATAAACTCCTGGGATATTCATCTGGTCAGTTAGGTAGCAGAGGGGGTTGGTAATCAGTTTTAGTTGCTTTGGTGTTAATGATATTTCAGGTGCACTAGATGGGCAACAATGAGACAATCTCCAAAATAGGAATGGCTTTACAGGTGGAAGTTGTGACGGTATTCACCATCACTGGAAGTGAAAAACAGATACTTAATGGTTCGAATTGCTTTAGATGGGACAGTAATATTTGTCAGCAATATCTTCATATAGAAATATGAAGATTTATTCCCACTTCACATTGGGAGACTTAGACTGTTCTAGACCATTGCCATAAAGTCTGCCTCCTAGATAATGTGTACTCTGTGGGCCTGTCTGTGAGAGAGACACACAGACTGACAGGCTTCCCTATTGTTTTGTATTGAAATGGAATGTGGATTGTGTCTATTCCATTGTTAAATGTTAATGACCTTACATTGTTCTGTCCAGGTGGCTAGATCATTAGTTTAGGTTGATTATGTTCCTGTATACACTTTCATCTGCATATGCTACTGTAATCAGCCAGAGAGGAGGGATTGTGTACACTGTATGGGAGTGTAAAACTCTGTTTTCATTGGATAGTGAATGTCATGTCTTGTCCTCCACAAGGTCCACCTGGGCGGTAACCATGTGGGGGAAAACTGTATAAAAGTATGTTTCTTGTTCAATAAGGAGTTATACTTCACCCTCAATCTAGAGTCCTGTCTCTCATTGGGGGAATTGGCTACAAGGGATTGCTATGTCCTCCATACTCCCTTGGATAATTACTAAGCTTGTGTAGGAGCTTGTTCTGCTGCACTCTCTGGGGAAAGAGAGGTTCACCCCCGGGAACCTGGAGCCTTGTCGTAGGTCCACGGTGGGTAGGAGACGGCGAGACCCTAACCAAGCTGCAGCGCTTCGTGGTGTCTGAAGTGGTTACGGTGTCTGGTGGAGTGCTTGGAGCCCTCGGAAAGCACTTGGAGCATCCGTCAACGGAGGCACCCGGTCGGGGTGTCGGTTAATCCGTTACAGAAGCCATTGACATTTTTTTCCCTACTCATATTTTCTGAAAGTTTTTCACTAATTTTTCATTTGGCTAGGGTCAGTGTCACTACTGATAGCATGAGGCAATATGTGGACCCTATAGAGGTTGCAAAGGAAGTCCAACTCCTCCAGGATGGCACATCAATACGTGCTGTTGCCAGAAGATTTGCTATGTCTCCCAGCACAGTCTCAAGAGCATGTAGGAGATTCCAGGAGACAGGCAGTTACTCTAGGAGAGCTGGACAGGGCCATAGAAGGTCCTCAGCAGGACTAGTATCTGCTCCTTCGTGCAAGGAGGAACAGGATTAGCACTGCCAAGACCCTACAAAATGACCTCCAGCAGGCAGCCGGTGTGAATATCTCTGACCAAACAATCAGAAACAGACTTCATGAGGCTCGATTGGCATTTGCCATTAAACACCAGAATTGGCAGGTCTGCCACTGGCGCCCTGTTCTTTTCACAGATGAGAGCAGGTTAGCCCTGAGCAAATGTGACAGACATGAAAAGTTCTGGAGAAGCCTTGGGAAATGTTATGCTGCCTGTAACACTGTTCAGCATGACCAGTTTCGTCGTGGGTCAGTGATGGCCTGGGGAGGCATATCCGTGGAAGGATGCACAGACATCTACACGCTAGACAATGGCACCCTGACTGCCATTAGGTATGAATGAAATCCTTAGACCAATTGTCAGACCCTACGCTGGTGCAGTGTGTCCTGGGTTACTCCTGGTGCATGACAATGCCCAGCCTCATGTGGCGAGAGTATGCAATCAGTTCCTGGAGGATGAAGGAATTGATACAATTGAATGGCTCCCACGCTCGCCTGACCTATATCCAGTCGAACACCTCTGGGACATTATGTTTCGGTCCATCTGCCAGGTTGCACCTTAGTCTGTTCAGGAGCTCAGTGATGCCCTGGTCCAGATCTGGGAGGAAATGCCCCAGGACACCATCCGTCGTTTCATTAGGAGCATACTCTGATGTTGTCAGGCATGCATACAAGCATGTGGGGGGCCATACAAACTACTGAGTACCATTTTTAGTTGCTTCAATGAATTTTCAGTACAATGAACTAGCCTGCTGTATCATTTTTCACTTTGATTTTCAAGGTGTCTCTGAATTCAGTCCTCTGTAGGTTAATGATTTTTTATTTCTATCAAACAATGTGACATAATTTTGTTCCTAACACATTATACAGTAAATATCAGTAAATATATCCAGCATGAAATTTTTCCCCATTGAGATCTGATGTGTTTTCAAAGTGTTCCTTTAATTTTTTTAGCAGTGTATTTGATAATAAATATACCCTCTCATTGGAGATACCATATAAGTGGTCATATGCTTTCCATAAGGGCTGCTTAGTTTTGCTCACTTAAATTGCCTGACATTGGCATGCCATTAGACCACCACACCATTTTATGGTCAATCTAATGGAGAGGGAACCATTTCTGTTTATTAGATATACAATATATCTGCCCTACTGGATCCAAGGGTAATAAGGGTAGGATCCACAGGCAAATTTACCTTTCCTCCCTTCCTGTTTTGAACTCCTCTAACCTTTTCCCTTAAAATCACTACGTGTGACATGATGGATTAATGGATTTGGCACATTTAAAGGTAAGTTCTGGTGTAGGACCTTTAACTCTCCCAATTAAAGGGTCGCTAGTGAGGAGATGCCAGTGATTCTGAAAAATATATCTTAGTTGTAAATGTTGTTGCGATTATCTCAAAACAACATTAGTAATATTGAAGAGAGTTTTTTGTAGTCCTATACAAGAGGGATTCCCCAGGTTTTCCACAGGCTCTTTTGAAGGACTTCTTTAATAGTTTTCTACTGTACCCTCCCCTTAGAAGATGGTCTTGTAGCAGTCCTACTTGTTTGATAGAGTCCTCATCTTTTGCGCAGTTGGGTCTCAAGCACAAATATTGCCCATAAAGAATACGCTTTACAACAGAAGAAGGGTGAGTGCTCTGTGCATGTAACAGGATGTTAACAACCACTAGTAAACGTTTAGCTGGGAGATTTATAGGCCCCAAACCAGAAAGTACTTTTTGACGTGCCAAATCCATCAGGATAACATAACATGCAGCCATTTTAAGGAAGAAGGTAAGAAGATTTCAAACCAGAAGGATAGGAAAGTTACATTTGCCTGTGGATCCTGCCTGTATTGAACTCAGGAGGGCAGATATATTGTACTACCTAATAAACAGAAATTGTATCCTTGTCATTAGATTGCCTGTCAAACGATGGGATTTTCTCTGGCATTTTAGGCCTCAAGCCCCTTTCTCCCCTATCCCTCTCTTACTCCCCTCTTTTTCTTTTCTTTTTCCTTTCTCCTTTTTTTTCCTAGTCTGAGACTTCGGCTGGGCCCAGGTAAGATATTCTTGGTTCAGACTTACCAGACTTACATCCATACAAAAGATTCAGAGTATGTTTATTATCACATATTATATTCTATTAGAAACTTTTCGACAAACTACAAAAAATTTATTTTTTTATCATCCATCTACATATGTCTCTTTTTATATTTATGTTCTGACCCATGGGTGTTCTTTGCAAACTTCTTGCAATAAAGTTGTACTTTACAATATATACTAGCCAAATTGTTTCTTTACCCTTATTGGAGCACCTAGAGGGAGTTTACTTGATGGGGCACTAAGCAGTTCCCAGGTGCTGAAGTATATCTGTATACAGTATATTCACAGTGCACCAATTTGATTAATTGCTATTACCAATATGATTATGGATTTCCTCGTTATTGTTATTATTTTTTTAGATGTGCTATGCAGCTAGCATACAACAAGTTTGTTATCCAATGTTGGTCTAACTGGCTTGGTAAGGCATTTTACTTTATTTTGTTTTCTTACCTTCTGTTTTAGAACATCCTTCTCCTGAAGAAGCATATAAGCAAAATGAGTTGAAAATCAAACTGTCCACAGTGCATAGTTATGTGATCATCATAAATCTGTATTTTCAATCCCTGAGGAGTACAAGAAGTATTGTTGCCCTGCCTTGATGTTTTTGGTATATCATGATGCTGAGGAGGGTTTCCAAAGGGATGTGTTCAGTGGGATTTATATCTGTTATATGTCATGTATAATATTTTTGCTTTGGTTTTAGTGAGGACAAGGCTAATCTGGCCTTTTTAGCGATAGCATTTTTTTTGGTTACTAGCCAATTGTGAACAAATGATTGCATTTTTCTATTTGTCTGTGTCATGACATTTTTTTAGAGATCATCCACCTTAAATGATACAAAGGATAGGTCCATGAGATTTGAATTGTTGGACAAGGGAGAATTTAATACATTGAAATAATAATTAAACATTGCACATGACATATGCAATTCAAACCTAGGACACTCATGACAGGAGATTAAAGTTTTTGTCTTATTACCCTATATAGCCTTTTGAGAAGCTATATAAACAAGTTTGACATCTGACACTGGAGGACCCCTTGATAATGTCCTATTGGACGAAACGCATCGGGGAGGAGATACTAGTGCTGACGTCAGACTTTTGTCTGATACTGGGTCGGCAGTGGCACCCATTGTTATAGGTTTCTGTGATTGATTTTATTTTGGCTTTTAACATACAAATCCAATAAATACTGCACTATGGAGACTTCATCTGGCTCCCGGTGAGCTTTATTTACCATTACCATAGCTACATCTGGATGGTGTGAGCTGCTAAACAGCCTTCCTCACAACAGATAGCGCAACTACACTGAGTGCGTGTTTGCTGCTGTAACGGATGGATGATTCTGGAGCACTGTACTGGATCACTTCTTCACTTTTCAAGTCACCACCAATTTTTTGTTCACATCTTTATACTGAACTTTGTGCTTTCACCAATAAGTTTATATTGCTGATCCTATCATGGGACTATTTGTTTTTCATTATATTATTTTTTTTTGTTGTTTATTTTCATTCAAGATTGGACTTATAGATATATATTTTTTTCACTTTAGCACTTTTTTGGACTTTATTTTAATGTGCTGTCCATTTATAACATAGTATTGCCATTTCATTGCTGTTCATTTACTTGTGGTGCTATACATTTTTCCTTAAGATTATTTATAAGTTTGGTATATTATTTATCTGTGTTAGCTGCCGCTCCACCACAGCGCAGAGATATACCTTTTTTTTCCTATATTCTGACTATACTTGAGGCCTCATTTGAAACTATTATCCAACTATCATTTTAAAGTGCAAGTTTGAATCTGATTGGATGTAGTGGGGTAAGAAGAAAAGTGCTTACAAATAATTTTGGACATTTTGCTAAACAGGGCCTACCATTAACTAAATGGATAACTTTAGATAGATACATATAGATAATTTCCAGCATGTTTTGACATGCATACATACCTTGAATGGAAGACCAAACGAAGACAACATGTACAACATTGGCAAACCTTATATAAATATTGTACGTTTACCACTGTACAACATAAAGGCTGGTATTATGAATGTTTTATTCTGGTTTTTACTATTAGGTAAAACCTAAAAAATATTCATCTATTTTTGCCGCATTGTTCTTTGTAATAATACATTAAAGCTATCTAGGATTTGAATAAACTAGCTAATCTGTTTTCAGAAACCTTTTTATGTTATCCAGCACAATGGTAATAAGCTCAAAGGTAAAATATGAATAGCAAGTGATGGTGAAGCTAATCTAGAGATACAATGTCACCCAGACATCACACCTTGTCTCCTCTTCCTTGTCCTAAAAGACCTCCTTCTCTTTCCTTAGACTGGCTTTTCTAATTAGATTTGACATTGACATTTAGTGAACTATAACTGCATTTCCATTGCATTTTTCAGTATAGTACTACCTTATTGTATTATTTCTTTGAGAAACCCTCTCTCACCAAGAGGTCTTACGAAAGTTCTTTTCCATACATAACTCTTTGAAATGTGATAAATGATACTTTATTTTAAAGGCTTTATATGTAATAAACAACACAAAACCTAATATTTAAAAATAATAAAATACACTCGTATAAAGTTAAATAGACAAGAAGGACAAGAAGTATTGTAAAATTAAATGTTTTCATGGTTCTGCTTTAAATGAAAGGTTTTATTTGTTTTTGTGTTTTGTGTGTTCACAATTATGTGTGCATGATACACCTGTATAGTAGCTTCTTCTCCCTTTTTGGTCTATGAGTTTAATAAATAAACTATGTTTTTGGTCAACGTTAGCTCACATTTTTTTGAAAACATACTAGTGTTATATAGGGTTATTTATATTTTGGTGTATTATTTGTATAAATCTTTTTTTATTCACGATTTAAGCCATTGCCACCTTTTCTCAACCAATCAATTCTACAAACTGGCCAAAATGGACAAAAGGTAACCTTTATTTAAGCATTTACCTACTTATTAATAAATACAAACATTGTTTAAATATTTTTTAGTACTCACCATATGAGAATGACCTACTGTTTTAAGGTAAGTCAAATGCACTTCATAATCTTTTCTCCATGTTATCAAACTCAACTCTGTCTATGGTCTTGTGTTGATAGGCATCCCACAAACAAATCAGCATTTTCTTCCTCCAACATATAGGTGAGCAATCCTCAGGGAAGAGGAAAGAGAATTATCATATTTTAATAAGTTTAATATAAAAAAACAAGGTTGAAACTGGGTAATAGCATGTGTATACAGTAAACTAATATAAAATCATAGCCCTGGTCTACAAAGTCTCCCTTAGTATTGAGCATGTATCACCTTGTATCCAAGCCCCACTGGACACCTTTCATCACCTGGACTTCGTCAAAGATTTGCAGCACATATTTAAGGTATTTGTGCAGTTAATTTATATATTTAAGAGTTGAAAGTATGAAACACTTTCCTTAAAGTGACTCTGTCACTCATTCAACAAAATAAAACTGAAAGTACCCTGCAAGGGAAGAGGATGAATACTCATGTTTCCAGCAGACGGCATCTTGAACAGCCTTGAGCACAACTGCTATTTATTATATCCTGGTGTGCTGTCCACTGGCTACTGTGGTTCCTCCTGCTGACCCCTATATCACTTCAGGACACAGAAGTGCTATAGAGGTCATCAAGAGGAATCACAGCAGCCAGCTGAGGACACAGTATATGACAAACCTGAAAGTGTGGTATAGTAACGGCTCTCAGAGCTTTGTAACAGAGTGAAGTTTCAAACTTTTCCTGCCATATAGATGGGTGCACCCCTTCTTCTCTTGCAGGGTACTATCAATTTTAATTTTGTCAGGTAAAAAAATGTTTAAGATAAAATTAATATTAACTTCATAGATCTGATTCCTGTCACTCAGGGAAGGACATACTAGACATATTAGCCCCTTTCTCCCCTGGAATTTTTCAGAATATCTATTGTTATAGATATTCTATTGTTAGGGAAGAGGATTAGTTGCACTATTTTGACAAAAGTAGCAATGTATTGCTTTGATTTAAAGTCTATCAATATACCTTTCCCACTACTGAGCCATTTGTTTCTGAAATTTTGTAAAATGTCTTATTGTCTGTTTTCCTCTTTTTCCTAATTATACATGGCTAGAAACAAGGATATGTTATCTGTAACAACACATGTATTTCCACATTATTTGTAGCAAGTTTTAAATTCTGTACCTGCCCTAACATTGTACAGTCTATCCCTCTTTAAATCTTTTCTATTCAATACAATTTTGATGTATAAAAAATTCTACCAATACTGTATAAGGTCTACAATGTAACCTTTTACGGTTGCTAATTTTTACAAGCAATTCCTAAGCAATGATGGCTTCTGTAATAAAATAGCAAAAGAGGTGTTATCTTATGCTTGACTCTTGCTATTTTTTATTGCATCAAGTAATATCTCAAGTAATATCTAGCTTCTTCAAAGGACTTAGATTTACAAAGATAGATACTGCATATGCTTCTGATTTGAGCCCTGTTTGTAGAATTTATGCCAAAAACCAGTTAAAATGAAATCCCCATCATATTTAGAACTACAACTGGAACTGGAACAATTCATCCAAAACATTTAATTGGGTTTTGTGTAATTTTGTTTTTTTGCAAATGTATATGTTATGTGACAAATGGCCTCAAATGCCTCATGGTCTAGTGCTAGGCATGGTTGATATATCACCCAGTGTAAGGGGCATTCTGAAGTAAAGCACTCTTTTACGTTTTTTCACTTTTCTGAGAGTCAAGATGCCTGAAAATGTTCGGCTCCCAGTGTGTGTGTGTGTGTGTGTGTGTGTGTGTGTGTGTGTGTACAAAAGTCACAAACTTAGTGATGGAATGAGCCTACAATTATTCTGGACTGTTGGCTTGGAGTCTTGAACTTTTTTTGTTACGTTTTTCTTACCCTGGAAGAAAAGACTTTAACTTATCCTTTTGAAGAATAACAATGGGCAAGAACCCAACTGATATTTCTCGTACTAACTTGCCCGTGTGTTGCAGTGTTCCTACCTTTAAGCCTTACCATTAACGTGTTACTAAACCCACAACAGTAAAATTCGTTTTTTTTTTCTTTTTTTTTCTTTGGAGGGTGCATGTGATCAGCATAGGGCCAATCAGCACCGTCCAGACAGAGAGTCAGGGGTCATGCAGCTCATAGGACAGTCAGAGAAGAATTAAAACTCTTCCTACAAGCTTTAACCAGTGTTCGACTGGATACTGATAGGAGTCACAAGACTGCTATATACTGCTGATGAGAAAAGGTATTTAGCAGTTTGTATTTACTAAAATAATTGCATTTCCATGTTATGTGTTCTGTGGGAGACTAGATATAGTAAATTCAGAGTCCTGGGTTTAGTAACACTTTAAGTCCTGATATCTCATAGTTGTTTAAATAGCAGCTTTAATATAGTGCATGCCAATTTTAACAAAACTCATTGGAGTCTCAATAGAGTTGTCTCCTCCCCTGATTTTGCTGGAAAGATGAGTTATCAGTAAGGGAAATGGAACTTGGAGTAGTTTGGTACAGTGCTTACCAAACTTCCCACTGACCTCATGTTTTACCGCAGAACTACCTATTTGGCTCTTGACTCTTCAATCCTGAAAAATGTACAAAAATTGTGTTTTCTACATGTGTAATACCTATCGATCACAAGCATTTCAGGATATCCAAGAGGTTTGCTAAAATCCCTGTAAGATATGCACTAAGCTGGGGGGGGGGGGGGGGGCAGTTGAGCAATAAGGAGCATTTGCAAGTGTTGGTAGTTCTCATTATCACACACATAGATTTCTCTTAATGTTTGAAAATCTATGCAGATGTTCAGAATATCTGGAAACTGTGCTATCACCATGTGTGCCGCATCTGAATATTGACTGAACAAGGGAAAACTGGTGCCAGGAATCCTAATGGTTTTATAATCTAAATAAACAGGGACAGATATTTAATTGACCATTTCTCTCAATTAGATCTCTGTGTTTACCTAACAATACTTTTTATATAAGCCTTACTACCAACATGTAGAACATAAGCACACTAAAAAACATTCCCTTAAGAAAAAAGGTGTTCGGAGTTCAGATTGGTTTACTATGTGGTTTAACAGTACATGATATATGTCATTTACTGTATATGTCAACAGTAAATGTATGACTAAGGGATTCACAAGCCTTTTCCCTTTGCTTTAAATATGCCCTTTCTTATCTGAATGTGAAATCAATTTGTTCTCCAAGCTGTTAAGCAATGTCATCCTATCATGTGCTCAGCACTTGGTTGCTCAGTGTAATGGAGAGGTCTTTACAATAACCTTAAAAATACTTATAGAAAGTAACAAGATCATCTTGCAGGTTCTTACCTTCTTGACTCAACTTTGTTTGAGAAACTTATAAAAGTCATTTCTAATCTTTTTTTTCTTTTCTCTATTTATAACTCTTCTGTTCACTTCTGAACTTTTTCCCGCTAACTTTATAACCTAAGTGCTAACAATTTGACCATTTAGAGAACATTATTTTGCTTCCTCTTTATAGTTGCCGCATTACATTTAATACTTACACAGATGAAATGCATATGATGATTTGCATTTCTGTTTATTCAGTTCTGTGACTTGCACAGCTCTGACACAACAAACAGCCCCATCTGGTGGAACAGAAGACCTGATTTTTCTTTGTTGCAGTTAGTTAGTAACACTTATGGGGCTTTTCAACCTGCAGCGTTTGATTTGAACAGTGAAAGAAGAGGCAGTGGACTGATGAGCTCATCTTTATGTTCTTCTGCTCTCTGTTCCTATAAGCATTTCAAAACATTTATATTCAGCCATCTGATTGGCCTTCATATTTTCTTCCCAATTTGAGCTCTGCTGTGCAATAACTGCAAGAGGCTGATCAAGTCCGGTACTAACACTGCTTTTATTGAAAAGAAAAACAATAATAATAATGTATTAATAAATAGAGAGCAGCACCTATTTGTATCTTTTATACATGCCTGGAGTTCAGCTTTATCATTATTGGTTTGTTTGACATTCATACAACAAAGCAGAATTTGTCTTTTAAAGATCTAATGTTTATTAGGCTGACCAGGGCTGCTGATAAGGTAATGCAGCCAGCCCTCCTGTACAGGGCCTGGGCCCTATCATTTGAAAAGTAGGGCCCAGGCACCAGCTGAGCAGTAGGGTGGCTGTACTGTCTTATTGCAGACACCAATCTTCTTCTGCCTAATGCTGTAGCGCTGCCAGCTTCTCCTCCTCTTTCCCCCTCCAACTTTACTGCAGGGGGATTGGTTCTAACACGTGCGTTCCTTCCATCTGCTGTCCGGGTTCCCCTGTGTGTCCCTTGCCCCCGCAGTGCTGCCAGCTTCCCTCCTTTCCCACTGACAGCTGTTGCAGGGCACATGGAGGGATGTTTCAGGATGGAGAGCGAGGGAAGGAACCGTTAAATATATAAATTATTGGACCCTTCCTTTCCCAAATGAACACAGTGAATGGTCGAAACCAATCACTCTTGTGTTCATTCATCACTAAAAGTGCTTTTAATTCATTTATCTGTGCAGCTGAGGCTGCAGAGAAAGGGACTGATAAATTTATGTCCTCAGTCACCTCTGGCCAGGATGGTCCTGTCAGGTAGGCAGTATGGGGCCCTGTGATTTCCAACAGCAGCCATAAAGGCTGACATATGTAAACAGGTCATAATGTTACACGAGGGCTATCTCCTGAAATCAGATACAGTTATAAATAAAACGTTTCAAAGTATTAATGATCAAACAAACAAACATTTGTTTATTGTCTGATAACTGCTACTGCTAATATTTAGATATTTTATTATAGTCTTTGCTTACTGCTTATAATTCCTTTGGGCGGTAGTAATAGAATATCTCCATAAGAACATCTCTTTAATCTCCCATAATGCGTAAATCTGTCTTGTTTAGATTTTGACTAGGAGAAGAAATCATACCTGAATTTTCCATTCACATCAATGAACATCTCAATATGGGTAAAAGTATATACTCCAAAAGGTGTATATCCCTCGCGCCTATGGATGGCCTATTGGGGGGGGGGGATGTGAGATTTAAATTAAAATAAAGTAGGGGAAGGGGGTGGTGATAGCAGCTGCTATAAGATGAGTAATAAGTGTAAAGAGAAAACCCCAAAGTAGTTGGGATTTAATATAGCACTAGGTGGAACGCACGCTGCACGTTCTGGGAGCCTGGTGGAGCGCAAGCCAGTAGTTACCGCTCTCCACTTACAGGCACCATTCTCAGCAGACGTAATCCCAGATTTTAAAACTTTTTTGTACTGTGCATTCAGCAAATACTCATTAAAGGATATTTTAACAGTACTGCACTATCTGGAGCATTTTTATTTTATACCCTAACCGGACCCTGAGGATCCAGATTATCCAGGAGAGGGACCCCGGACCGCAGGGGACTACAAAGCCCAGCAGTCACCTTCCTGGCCCAGGAGGCCATAAGGCTCTAAAGGTCTTTCTATCGTACGGTAATTAAGACCCACAACTTCTGGTGAGTGCATACCCCCCTTTATTCCACAAGGCCAATACCACAAGTACCAGCAGTTGGACTACAGGAGGACCCAGCACAAAGCACCTGCACTTCCCCTAACTTGGCACTGCAGCTTTTACTCATGCACTAAAGTCACTTATGAACTTTTTATTTGGACTTATTTGACACTAATTTGCACTTTATGGCACATAAGTGATTTTATTGTGAGCTCATTTTACTGTGATTTATAATGTGATATAGTATTATCTAGTCACATGTTACACGCATACATTGAGCTCCTTTATTTATCAATTTACCACTTTATTTTGCCCAATACCTACCCAGGTTATTGACAAGTAATTGTCCTTCCCTGGCTAGTACTAGCAAGCGCTATATTAAATCCCAACTACTTTGGGGTTTTCTCTTTTCATCTCAATACGGGTGCCTGCATTAAAGAGGTTGATATAATGGCTAACATCATACACATTTTTCTTGGATGGAGTATGGATAAACCTGTCCCTAGTGCAAGTTTTTTCAGTCTAAAATCCATTGCACCAAACAAAACATCCTCAACCACTATAACTGTATCTGCAGCTAATATGCCCATTTCATTACCACCCCCCCCCCCCACCTAACATAGCGCACCTATACATTCTCCCAACTCTTATATCCCTTTTCATCTCTCACAGGGGGAGATTTACTAAAGCTGGAGTATTCAGAATCTGGTGCAGCTGTGCATAGTAACCAATCAGGTTCTTTTTTTAGGTAGTCTTTGTTTTGTTTTGTTTTTTTTACAAACAGTTTTCATACAGAAACACAAGGGAAAGTTAGAAAAAGAAGCCCATAAGGGCAATTGTCAAAATTCACATAAGCAGGGTAGTTACAAATGACAAGGTGCTATGCCTGACAGTATGTAACATAAATCAATACTCCATCCTGCCCACAAATTAGAAGGCTGCACTACAAATTGTCAGGGTGGGTGTCAGCTCAATGCCCATAGACAAAACACAAAAAAAGGGGTGGGGGGATGGGAGAGAGAGAGAAAAATGGTTGAGGGCAACAAAGAAAAAAAAAAAAGCACTCCAACATAAGAGAATGTCCATTCTATACTAGAAAGGTCCATGAATGAGATCAAGTCCACTCAAGACAATCACAGAGTAAACCAGAGTAACGTATGATTAACAGAGAAACCATGTGTAGGCTACCTCTATGCATTAAACTGGCAACCATAAAACAACAATAGCAGAGGCATCTCAAGACCCTCAAACATAATTAGAAGGGCCAGGGGCAATGAGAACTTCAATTACATTGGGGCAGAGTGGGCCCAGGGACATTAGGCTGGAAACCTGACAGGGCATTAGTAGAATGCCAGTCAGGTTCTAGCTTCAGCTTGTTCAATTAAGCTTCAACAATAAAACATGGAAGCTGCTTGGTTTCTATGCAGAGCCGCACCAGATTTTGCACTCTCCAGTTTTAGTAAATCTCCCCCATAGTGAGAACCTTTCTTTAAGGAGAAGAACATTAGTCACTCTTACTCTTAGATTAATGGCATTAGAGAGGGTAGTTTATATGGCTAAAAAATCTCGTAGGTTCCTCCAACTGCAGATGCCTGTTTGTAACTGCCACCTCTGCTACCTTTCTGGTTAGAACTCCTGTAAGTTTTGTTTTACTGCTGTCTCTGTCCTGTTGAGGAAATTTCCTGACATGTTGTTACAGCTACAATTAGTGAAATGAAATGTATCCACTAATGACAGAACAAGCAAGAAATGTTCGACAAGAGTTCTACTGTTTTGCACACTACTTGAAATGTGCATTAATTGCTGTTTGTATCTCTGTTGGGAAAATGTACCCTCAAGTTCTGTCCAAGTAAAAGAGAAGAAGAAGTAAGAGGGAATATCTGCAAAGAGCTCCAAAGAACACAGAGTTCCAATCCTCACTCAACTAAAACCATAAAAAAAGTTCCTGGAGTTGGGCTTTAAAGGGCTTGTAAACCCTAAACATAAAAATTAGCACATCCCTCTATAGTGTGTTCTTGTCCTAAATCAGAGCATGTTTTCTGAAAGTTCAGACAAGCTTGAAAAATTCTGAAATTTGAACGGATGTAGAGAAGAGAAAACTCCAGATAAACATGTACCACTTATGTAAAAGGATTTGTTTCATCTCTGTGTATCACCTTTTGAAAAATAGAATCTGCTGTGTTAGATATTTTCTTATTTTAATATTGCATATTTTAAAGTTTAAAACACACACACACATTTTTTTCTATTGACCAAGGGAAAGATCTGACCATGCACTAAATAAACCCTTCTCTATTCCCCATTAATTAGTACGCCAAGCTTTTGGGAGGCCTATTTCTTTCAAATATTGTTCACAAATCTGTCTAAATCTGTGTTATTGAGCACTTCTCCTTTGCCAAGATAAACCATCCCCCTTACAGGTGTGGCATATCAAGATGCTGATTAGACAGCATGATTATTGCATAGGTGTGCCTTAGGCTGGCCACAATAAAAGGCCACTCTAAAATGTGCAGTTTTATCACACAGCACAATGCCACAGATGTCGCAAGTTTTGAGGGAGTGTGCAATTGGCATGCTGACTGCAGGAATGTCCATAAGAGCTGCTGCCCGTGAATTGAATGTTCGTTTCTCTACCATAAGCCATCTCAAAAGGCAATTCAGAGAATTCAGCAGTACACTCAACTGGCCTCACAACCGCAGACCACGTGTAACCACACCAGCCCAGGACCTCCACATCCAGTATCTTCACTTCCAAGATCGCCTGAGACCAGCCACCCGGACAGCTGCTCAAACAATCGGTTTGCATAACCAAAGAATTTCTGCACAAACTGTCAGAAACTGTCTCAAGGAAGCTCATCTGCATGCTTGTTGTCCTCATCAGGGTCTCAACCTGACTGCCGTTTATTGTCTTAACCGATTTGAGTGGGCAAATGCTCACATTTGATGGCGTCTGGCACTTTGGAGAGGTGTTCTCTCAACGGATGAATCCCAGTTTTTACTGTACAGGGCAGATGGCAGACAGCGTGTATGACTTCATGTGGGTGAGCGATTTGCTGATGTCAACGTTGTGGATTGAGTGGCCCATGGTGTGGTGACGCTGGGGTTATTGTATGGGCAGGCATATGTTATGGACAACGAACACAGGTGCATTTTATTGATGGCATATAGAATGCACAGAGATACCGTGACGAGATCCAGAGGCCCATTGTTGTGTCATTCATCCATGACCATCACCTCATGTTGCAGCATGATAATGCACGGCCCCATGTTCCCCGTTCTTGCATTGCCAGCATACTCACCGGACATGTCACCCATTGAGCATGTTTGGGATGCTCTGGGTCGGCGTATACGGCAGCGTGTTCCAGGTCCTTCCAATATCCAGCAACTTCGCAAAGCCATTGAAGAGGAGTGGACTAACATTCCACATGCCACAATCAACAACCTGATCAACTCTATGCGAAGGAGGTGTTGCGTTGGGTGAGGCAAATGGTGGTCACACCAGATACTGACTGGTTTTGGGACCCCCCCCCCCAATACAGTAAAACTGCACATTTTATACTGGCTTTTATTTTGGCCAGCCTAAGGCACACCTGTGTGTGCAATAATCATGCTGTCTAATCAGCATCTTGATATGCCTCACCTGTAAGGGGGATGGATTACCTTGGCAAAGGAGAAGTGCTCACTAACACAGATTTAGACAGATTTGTGAACAATATTTGAGAGAAATAGGCCTTTTGTGTACATAGGAAAAGTCTTAGATCTTTGAGTTCAGCTCATGAAAAATGGGGGCAAAAACAATAGTGTTGCATTTATAATTTTGTTTAGTATAGATTAACCCCTAGGCACTGACAGTATGCAATATGCAGCCTCACAGGTGGGTGGGTCTTGATGGCAAGCAGCTGCATATTTGTCTACCGATTTTCAGACACAGCTGTGCCGAGAGAGCGCGCCCTGCTTACTCCCAGTACAGTTGCCGGCGGCTAACCGAAAAGCAAGAAGCGACTTGGAGCTTTCCGATCATGTGATCGCTGTGACAGCCAATCACAGTGGTCACATGATAATAAACCCCGCCCGGCCTCCCGACATCTGAAAACTCTTAAAGGGCCAGGAGGCGCAGGTGCAAAGGGATTAAAGAATGAACAGCCAAGTGAAGAATTACCATTTTTTTAAGTTTCAAAAGATAACAAAAAGGATGCAAAGGCCTTGTACAATAAAGACTCACTGCAGTTGATTTACTAAAACTGGAGAGTGCAAAATCTGGTGCAGCTGTGCATGGTAGCCAATAAGCTTCAAACTTCAGCATCTTCAATTAACACAAAAAAAAAACTGGAAGCTCTTTGGTTTCTATGCAGAGCTGCACCAGATTTTGCACTCTCCAATTTGAGTGAGGCTGGGTTCACACTAGCTGCGGCGTGGGTCACAGCAGGGGGTCTGGTGCTTCCCTGTTTACCATTTTAGGTGCAAATCAGGTCCTGTGACGGTACTCACCGTCACTGAGAATGAAAGACAGACACCATATGTGGGGCCCTTGGAGTAATGTTACGTTGCATTTAAGTCCATGTCTCCCCAAGACAGTAAGACCCATAGCAGATGCTAATATCATCAGCTCAACCACCTGTCTTCTAGACATTGTTGAATATGCTGATTTACTCACCTGTTATCTACTGTTGGTTCTGTGTTTACACTTATGTATTTCAAGAGCTTGAGGACGGCAGTCTGCTAGTTAATTGGCTCAGGTTGATTGAATCATTGTCAGCTATTAGTTACTGGTGGAAAAATAGAATACTGTTTTTGTCGGTTGTTCTTTAGACAATTAGTTCATGTTAATTCTATTTCTGTACACAATTTCATCTGTATATGATAATGTAATCAGGCACCTGACCTGGTGTGGTAATCTGATCAGGAGGGGGATGTTCACCCTGTATATATTTCGTGTGTGAGTTGTTCAATAAAAGTTTCCAGTTCTCTACAAGCTCCGTCTAGTTTTGTATGGGGGCGGTTAGAATATCTGACACCTATGTCCAAGACTGGAGGAAGCCGTATACTGATGGAAGCCCACAAACACAGTGTGGGTCTTGGTTCCGTTACAGGTCCGAATTGCGAATTTGAACCTGAAACAGAGAAACAGGTGCACCGGACCCTTCTGCAATGCACTCCATGGCCGCCCCAGAGTTGTGTGAATCGGCTCCCTTGAGAGCCGGTCTAACTTTTCCGTCATGCGAATTGGATGCTGAGAAACCCATATCCAATTTGCAGAAATGTGAACCTAGCCTAAATCAACCCCACTGGGTTATAATTGTGGAAAATAAAAATTGCGCTCACAATTGTACAGGAAATAATTGCCTTGAATGAAATTGCAAAAGTGATATATTTTTAAATATATTTGATTTTCTTTTATCTCTCCTATTTGAATTATATTATTATACCATTTCCATGTAACACACCTACATATTTACCTTGACACTAACTGCAATTCAAAAAATAAGGACAATGACATTACATATTATTTCTATAATGTTCTTCTTCTTTATACATTTTATTTCTGTTTTACAGAGTCCTGCACTTGTCAAGGTTTTTCCCCTGTCTTATTGCTCTTTGTTAGAATCATAATGAAAGTGGTAGGAGCAATAGAGGTCAGAGTTTTGCACGTCACATTCCATACGGACAGCTGTCTCCTTTTTCAGCGGACAGTCATGCCTACAGTATATAGATCCAATAACAGACCTCAGCATGGACTGGTCACTGCTTTGGTTACATAGGGCAATTCCATCTTTGATCATTGCAAGGGCATGAAATATTTACCAAGAATAAATGCAAAGGTGAAGTATCTGCTTTCTGAGTCCTCGTATCTACTTAGTGTAATGAAATCTAATATTTAAAGGGCATGACTTCCCCTCCATTCTAGATTTCATTAATCATATTTTCTTGCTTTGCATGAAAGCAGCCATTCATGTATGTCATATTTTTTCTCCCTTATATTTTAATGTTTCTTTTTTGACAAAGATGCATAAAATCAGTACTAAGATATTTTTAATAATGAGAACACATGTGACAAAATGTAATTTTAGTTGGTGCATAAAATGTAAAACAATTATTTTAATGTATGCTATTTTAGCATTTTTTTTTTTTACAGATAAGATATTATCTACATCAAAAAAGTAAATGCATTTACTGTAGTTCAATCAATTGCACTATTAGAAGAAGAATTAGTAGAATGTGAAAATGATGAAGTTTCATGTTTGCATCTTATATGACAGTTTAAAAGGCCATCAAGGTGTCAAATGTATATTTCAGAGTTTTAACAATATTTCTTCATTCTTATTGCATATTTTTTTTAAAGGAAAATGATTTATGTTAATTTTATAGGTATATTAAGGTGGGTCATATAGGTGGTATCGCCTCTTTACTCATTAAGGCATTGTACCCTTGAATTTCAAAAGATAGCAAGGTATGCTAAGTATTCATTTATTCTAATTTGCTGAATAAACTACTCAGTTTATTCACTGTAGTAAAATGAATGTAGATTTCAGTATTTGCTTATGTTGGCTGTAGTCCTTTTTGATTAAGGTATTGGATAAAATGATAATAAAAAAAGACCTAGGGGAGCATTGCCTGGAGATGCTGTTTTAGGCCCCCATACTTGGATTTTTGCTAGTGTATGTAGGACTAGTTGAGTATTTTCAGCTTACAACTCCCAGGTGCAGTATGTACTCATGCCAACGTTGATTAAAATTAAATGGAAGTCAAAAAGTAAAAATTTGCAATGTTATAGGAAACATTTAGAAACATTAAAGCGGTAATAAAAAAAAAAAAAAAATGTAATATGTTGCTGCTTACCATTTATTAGATTTGGTGGCTGCATTAGTTTTATTTTTTTAGGCTTTTCCCCTCTAATTTTAGCTAGTGATCTGCCCAGTAACATATCTCCTGTATTAGAGTGCCCCTGCTCTGGATGAAGGAGCACAGGGGGCACTTTGAATAGCAGCATTGTCAGTCTGGGGGGGGAGGGGAGTGTTAGATGTACTAGCAGAGTTAGGCACACACCACATGTTGAAGCCAAACTCCAGCTAACACTGTTGAGAGCCGGTCGCAAGCAGTTATACAGTAACAATTTTGTTTCTTTTGGAATAAAGGTTTTTCATACATAAATATAAAAGCTGAGCATTGTAAGCACCCCTGTCAATGGTAAATGGTTTGTCTCATCCCTGTAACTGGTACATCTGCTACAACAGACTTACTGGCCAGATCACCAGGTGAAAATAATCAAAAGAAATCCTTAGAAAGAAAACTAATGCAGTCTTCACATCTAAGAATTGATAAGTTACAATATAATAAACGCTTTCTTTTAAGTTTAATACCACTTTAATTGTGCATCAGCACTACCTGTAAAATCAACCTTTTGTATTAAATCCCTCATGAAAAATGCACTTCCTTGTATGTAAGCATGCCTAGGCACACTGCTGCTTCTGACTGCTCTCAGGAGATTTAAGTGAGATTTGGTGATGTCACTATTGTGCAACTCACCATTCTCCTTGCCAGAGGCTCTGACATGAGAAAGCAAAAGCCCTGCCTTTATTACGATGACTGCTTCCACACAGTGACACGATACAGAACAAATCATGGCAAATCAGTATTAGGAAAAAATCAACTGCAAAGAGACCACAGGCAATACTAGTGAGTAGTCTTTTGCTGATTGCCTGCCTTTCTTTGGGCACAACTTTCAGAGCACCCAGATCAGTACTAAAGCATCCATAAGTGCAGGCTAGGTTCTGCCACACAGACCCCATTTGGGTAAAAGTATTAACTGAACATCAGCACAAATTTTTTTTTGACTGACCTGCTTTCTTGGTCCTTTGGGTCTAGTAATAATTTGAAGGAGGAACCCCACAAAAAAAAGAAGAAAAACAAAAAAGTTTGAGGCCCCCTCAACAGTCCACACCAAACCCTTGTTTGTGTATTCAGCCTAGCAGTCTAGGAAAGGAAGGTGAGATGAGCATGCAGACCTCAGAAAAAGTCTCTTTGACTGACTTGTTATCTTGGTCCTTTGGGTCTAGTATTAATTTAAAGGAGGAACTCCACAAAAAAAGTAAGAAAAAGGTTTGAGACCCCCCCCCCCCCCATATTCCACACCAGACCATTATTTGAGTATTCAGCTTGGCAGGCTAGGATAGGAAGGTGGGATTAGGATGCAGACCTCCCTTTCAAAACTAGTCCAGGCCACATATCGTCATCATGGGGGTGCACCCTGACACAGGGGGAACTTTTGTCCCCACGTTGAAGACAAGGGCCTCGTCTCCACAACCCTGGCCTGGGGTCTGTAGGTAGGCAGGTTATCAGAAACTGGAAGTACCCTTCAACAGTACTTAGTACTCCTACGCATTTAGATAAAATAATAAACAGTAAATAAAGACACTAACACAGTTTTTGACAATTATTTTATTACAAAAAGACCCTCAAAAATTTCCACGAGGTACTGTACATACATTATCAACCATGCCATCCAGCAATGGAGACCCACATCAATTTTCGATGAACAATGCTTGACTCCCACTCAAAGAAAATAATACCACAGACGTCCACGGCTAATACAATGGATTCATCACCACTGCCACCCCTGGTGCTTACTATCTATCTACACAATGCCATATCTTTATATTTATACATAATGCTGCAAAAACATTGACATATATAAATAATGAAAGCTTTAATATATATATATATATATATATATATATATATATATATATATATATATACTGTTCAAAATAATTAAAAGAACACTTTTTATCTGAGTATAGCATCCATCAAGTCAATTAAACTCCTGGGGTATTGGTCTGGTCAGTTAAGTAGCGTAGGGTGTTGGTAATCATTTTCAACTGCTTTGGTGGTAATGAAATTAACAACAGGTGCACTAGATGGGCAAGAGTATGCAGCCAGTTCCTGGAGGATGAAGGAATTGATACCATTGAATGGCCCCCACGCTCGCCTGACCTAAATCCAATAGAATACCTCTGGGACATTATGTTTGGGTTGTTCCGACGCTGCCAGGCCGCACTTCAGTCTGTTCAGGAGCTCAGTGATGCCCTGATCCAGATCTGGGAGGAAATACCCCAGGACACCGTCTGTCATCTCATTAGGAGCGTGCCTTGACATTGTCAGGCTTGCATACAAGCACGCAGGGGCCATTTTGAGTTGCTGCAATGAAATTTCAGCAAAATGGTCAAGGCTGTTGCATCATTTTTTCACTTTGATTTTCAGGGTGTCTTTGAATTCAGGCCTTTGTAGTTTGATCATTTTCATTTCTATCAAACGATGTGGCAACCTTTTGTTCATAACACATTACCCAGTCAATTACAGTACAGATATCCAGCATGATTTTTTTCCCCATTGAGAGCTGATGTTTTTTCAAAGGGTTCCTTTTGTTTTTTTGAGCAGTATATATATATATATATTGATTGTACCTTCTATGCTCTGTGCCCAGTAGCTGATGTTAGTTCTCCTTCACAGGAATCCACCATCAGATACTCCTTGAAAATCTGGATGAGGAGATAGGAGAAGGCAGACCACTTAATGTTACAGTGCAATGCGTAATGCCTCAACAACATAATGCTGGTTTCAAGCATTGCTTTGTGAGAGGCAGTATCTATGCAAATAATAACCATCAGAAAGTAAAAATCTCAGGGGTTTTCAGGGGTTTTGCCAGTGCTATTCAGGTAAGCTATCATTATGGTGCCTGATTTCTCCCAGCAGCCTTAAAAATCATCTAAACTCAAAAACAAGATTTTCAATATATTGCAGCTTAAAGTGGTAGTAAACTCCCCTCTGTTAATTGGAGGTATAAGACATAGAGAAGACAGTGCAGCAGTTTATCTTGATGGAGGAGTGAGAAGAGAAACAAGCGACTGTGGGATTTAGAGAGAAAAGGTCAAGCATGAACCAATTGAATGTGACAGAGAGGGATGAGGTAGAGGGAGGCTAATGGTGTTGACCATTAGGAGAATGGGCCAAGGCAAGGGGGGCATATCATACCTTGGGGCACATGAGAAATTGAGCTTGGCTGGGGAAAGCAAATAGTGCAGAACTGGCCTATAGACTTGGGGCCAGGGAAATAGGGGAGTGGCAGGTAATTGCATACTATAGGGAATAGATGAAGAGCAGGATCTTTTTATGGACAGGGGGGTTATTGTGCAGTTTTGTTAGCCTATTGTGAACTTGGGAGGTATAACGGAACCACCGACCCACACTGTACTTGTGGTCTTCCATCAGTATACGGCTTCCTGAACAGTTTCACACTCAATTTATACACACATGAGCACATTCCTTTCCTGATCAAATTACTACACACAAGTCAGGGGTTGCCTGATTACATTATCCTATGCAGATGAAATCGTATACAGAAACAGAATTAACCTTAACTAATTATCTGGCCATCTGGACAGAACAATGTGAGGTCATTAACATTTAACAATGGGACAGGCAGACTTAACCCAATCCACATTCCATCTCAATAGATAGACAATACGACAAGACTGCCAATGACAGTCTGTCCATCTATTACATTGAAACACATGGAATACACATCTAGGTGTCACAGACTCCATGGCAACAGGCCACAGGTCTCACAGTGCAAAGTGGGATCAAAACTCTACATTTCTTGAGAGACACCGTTGACAAATATCACTCTCCCATCTGAAGCCATCCAAACAATTCTCCCAGTGTCCCCAAGTATCTGTCCCTCACTCCCAGTTATGGTGAACACCGTCACAGGAGGCCTTTGGTAAAAAGTGCAATAGATGTTGAATGCTTCATGCTGCATGCTGTACAATGATGTGTTTTACATGCTGTGATAGATTAAGGCTTGTGCATTAAACCAATTATTTGGTAATGCTTGAACTGGTGTTTCTCTCTACTTGGGGAACATAAACAGTTTCTCGTGGTGTGTTAAGTGGTGATGTAGCTATTTGCAGCATCCATAATGTAGATAAATGAGCAAGATGAAGATTGGTGGAACCAATAGGGACACTTATGAGAAAATAATATGTGGGTTAGGGATGTTAACGCATCTTCTTGAAGACACTATCTAATGGAATCCTACAATCTTGCACTGACCAGTAAAACATTTTTATTACCTTCCCCAAGCGGTAGTGTGATGACATTACTACTTGTAAAGCTTTTGTCTGTTATGCATATTGTAAGACTTTGGAGTTCCTTTACATATAGTGGGTCCCTATGATACCTCACTTAATAGAGGGGCCATTGAATGATTCCCAAAACCTAGAAATAAAATTACAATGCATTAATAGACTTAGTATTAAAACTTTGAACCCTCAGCTTTTAATTAGATGGAAGGGATCCTGCCTAAAACAGAGGTTACTTGAAGCTCAAAAACTTGAAACTCAAAACATCAACATGTACCTTTAGCGTTCCTTTAAATGGAAGGGGTTCCAACTTAGGAGAGGGGTCACTAACAGCTTTACAAATCATAGAAACAATGTGCCCAGGGCTCAATATTTCTAATATTAGAACTGTAAGAATTAGAATTGATAGACATTGGGATTGTGTCGATGGCATCAGTTTGAGATGCTTCTGAGATCATCCAGAATTCAATGACAGGTGCACTTGACCTGAAGTTGACCTCCTTCTGATCTACATTGGACCTGCTTCGAGTGGGTTTTATATTCCCATAGACTTGTATAAGAATGCCAAACACATCTGATGCGAACAAATGGTCAAGTCTTAACTGTGACCTCCAAAGCACAATAAGGACATGTGGGTTGAAGATTGTTTTTTTTTACTACCTTCACGCTAAACACTTAAACTACTGATATACTATACAAAATTCATACAATATTATAATGCAACATAATTTAAACAAAATGAAAAAATAAATACTGCTATTTCAGTATACACCACATCAAAATTGTTTTTACTGCCCTATAAAACGTTCTTAATCATTAAATTAACAATCATGTGACTGAATAAAAATATTTTAATGTTAACAGTTTTTTATTTAACAGTTTTTTGTCTGATTTATATATTTAGGTGAAATCAGTGACCTGGCATTCCAGAAGTTTTACATGAAACCCAGATCCTCACCCCCATCCCTTTCCTTTCCTCTGATCACAATGCAGAGAGGTAGTAACTGAAACCACTGTAAGCATAATCATTTAACTAGCTAAGTAAAATGGTTTCATTGATCAGGCCTGTGGTTGTGAATGAAAATTTAACACCGATGGTTTCAACCGGAACTCTTTTTATTTATTTTTTTTTGCTTAAACATTGGGTGCTAAATGACTGAAATACTACTCCACTGGAAAGCATTCAACATAGGTCAATGCTGAAGGGCACTGCAAATGTGTGTGGGGTGAAATCTTAATGATTGAAAACCTTTTGTTCAGTGAAAAACGTTCTTAAAAATAAACTCTCTATAAAATAATTACTATACATAAATACAGATCTAATATATGAATAAGCCTAATATTGCAATAAACTATTAAGAATAAACATTCAAGTGCTAAAAAAGGATTAACTATAGCAGATCCGAAAAATTTCCTAATAGTTCTGATACAGTCATTTTGGTTTTTTAAATTAGTTTCTACTTTTCCTTAACTGATCAAAGCTATTAAAATATCTGCGCTTTTCTTTCACAAAATTATGTTTTTTTTTTTGTTTTGTTTTTTTTTTTGTAAAATTACAGATATAGCAAACAGAAAACACAGTTTGTACATTAACAGGAAAGCAAAAGTGAACAATTGCATAGGGATGCTTTTAAATATCTTGTTCACCAAAAAGTCAATTATTAACATAAACCGAAAAAAAATTAAACATTGCAAAAGGATTCTTAAAAATAAAGAATATATTTATTGTAAACTTTTTACTTTTCTTAATTACTTCAATCCAGACTATTTTTTTCCTTCTTTTTTTTAACTCTATGGTGTTTGACAAAGCTGTCATGTGATATTAAACATGATCTCAAAATCTGTGAACACGAACCTTTGCCCTTGCTTTCAAATCTGAAATGTAAATTTGGCTTGCTTACAAAATGCCTTGGACAGACTAGGTCTGAAAGTTTGCACTCCAGTTTGAATTGAAATGGTACAATGCCGGGGTCAGCTTAACACAAAACACCAGGGCCACTAGACATAACACAGACTCTTTATTTCTAAACACCATTATAGTAGTTGGCAGGCCCATCCCCCTAGTCTCAAATGTACATGAACTTTCATTTAATCTTTGAAAGCTTTTGCACATTAATTCACAGCCTGTCTGTTTATTATTTATTGATTTGATTTTGCAGCTAGAGCTGTGTCTTTGGAATTTGCCTTTAAGTGCAATTGTGTACAGCACCAAGAATACATTTGTGTTTATTTTGTAGAAAATAATGCAAATGTTTGAATGTATTTTTTATTTATAACTGAGACATTGAGCACTGTCTGTTTTATTAACTAAATAAATATTTGATTTGCTGTATTTGGTATTTTGTTAAATTTAGAAAAAAATGTTTTAGGATTGGAGTATTATTTTCAACAAATTACGCTATTTTTGGTTTATTTTCATGAATCTAGGTCTATTAAAGGCTTAGGCCTCATGTACACTGCAGCTGCTAAACTCATGTTTAGAAGCAGTTGGGCATTTTTTTTTCAGCAGCCCCTGAACTCTCCTCTATGTTTTCTTATGTGTACATGTACACTCATTCGTTTATAGTAGATTAGAGGCAGTTGAGTTTACTGATGTTTTTTTGAAAGCAGAAAAATTGTGTTTAAAACTGTAGTTTACTGGCATTTCAAATGCCAAAAGCTTGTAAAACGCATGTAAATGCGGTAACCCGTGTTTATGTGCTTTTGTTTTTATAAGCATTTTTAACCACTTGCCGACTGCCGCACAACTATTTACGTCGGCAGTCAGCCCCTCACAGGCAGAGTGACGTAGATCTACGTCGCTAGCCTGTGAGGGTCTAGGGAGTGAGCGCGCGCCCCAGGAGGCGCGCTCCCGCTCCCGCGTGGTCATGGACCCCCCCGCGCGTGTGACCGGCGGACCCGATGTCCGCCGGTCACTCGGCGATCGTCGGTGGAGAGGGAGAAAGGCAGGCGGCTAATGTAAACAAGCCGCCTGTCATTCTCCCCTGTGTAGAAACAGTGATCATACGGTTCTACTATGTAGGACCGTTGATCACTGTTCCTATAGCTCAAGCCACAGCCAATCAAAGTTAGAATCACGCCCCTAGGGACACACATAACCCCTCCCTCTCAAAAAAAAGTTAACCCATTCACTGCCAGTGTATTTTTACAGTAACAGTGCATATGTATAGCATTGATTACTGTAGAAATGTCACTGGTAACCCCAAAAGTGTCAAAAATGTCAGTCAAGGGTCCGATCTGTCCGCCGCAATGTCGCAGTACCGCAAAAAAAATCACAGATCGCCGCCATTACGCGTTAAAAAAAAAAACAACAAAAATTACAAAAATCTTTCCCTTTTTTTACCAGACATATGTAGCATAAAACAAATTGGCCGAAAATGTTAAAAAATGTAGATTTTTGCATTTTTTTTGGGGGAATTTCATATAAAAAAATTTGAAAAATATTGCTATTTTTGCAAAATTGACGCTCTTTTTTTGTTTATAGCGCATAATCAAAAAATCGCACAGGTGATCAAATACCACCAAAGGAAAGCTCTGTTTGTGGGAAAAAAAGGACGTCAAATTCGTTTAGGTACAGCGTCGCACGACCGCGCAATTGTCCGTTAAAGTCATGCAGTGCCGAATCGCAAAATAGGCCCTGGTCAGGAAGGGGGTAAAATCTTCCAGGGCTTAAGTGGTTAAAGAAGAACATGTAAAATGTGGTAAAACATTTTTTTCCCCTATCTACTGTCACCTGCAAGCAAGGGGGGAGGGAGTGGGAGGGAGAGGGAGAGGGAGAGAGAGAGAGAGAGAGGTAGGGAGAGAGAGAGGGGGAAGGGTAGGGAGAGAGGGGGAAGAGAAAGGGAGAGAGGGGGAGGAGAGAGAGAGAGAGAGAGGGGGGGAAGGGGAGAGAGAGATAGAAAGAGGAAGAGCGAAAGAGAGAGAGGGGGGGAGATGGGTAGAGAAGGGGAGAGAAGGAAGGGGGTAGAGAGAGAGTAAGAGAGGAGGAGAGAGAGGGAGAGAGAGAGGGAGAAAGGGGTAGAGAATGGGGGATAAGGGGAGAGAGGGATAGAGAGAGGGAGGAAGGGAGAGAGAGGAGGAGAGAGAGGGAGAAAGGGGGGAGAGGGAGAGAGAGAAAGAAAGAGAGAGAGAGAGGGATAGAGAGAGGAAGGGAGAGATAGAGAGGAATAGAGAGGGAGAAAGGGAGGCGAGGGGGGGGGGAGAGAGAGGGGGAGAGGGGGAGAAGGATATAGGATTCATAGTTAAATCACACTGCTCTCTCTTTTGCTGTTCTGTCATCCCTCACAGAGGCTGAAATCGTTAATAATACTTGTTTTTCATGCATTGTGTGCATTTGGGAGAGTCTCCTAAAGGTTATCTTTAAAAAACGCTTCCAAACGCAAACGCTCATAAACACCGCTAAATGAACATAAACGCGGTATGTATAAGTGGCAAAACATACGTATTTTAAATGGGGAGCAGGTGTGGTAAATTTGGTGTCATCGCTCCCACTCTCTCATACTGGTCACTGGAAATTCAACATGGCACCTCATGGCAAAGAACTCTCTGAGGATCTGAAAAAAAAGGATTGTTGCTCTGCAAAAAGATGGCCCAGGCTATAAGAAGATTACTAAGACCCTGAAACTGAGCTGCAGCATGGTGGCCAAGACCATACAGCGGTTTAACAGGACAGGTTCCACTCAGAACAGGCTTCACCATGGTTGACCAAAGAAGTTGAGTGCACGTGCTCAGCGTCATATCCAGAGGTTGTCTTTGGGAAATAGACTTATGAGCATTGCTGCAGAGGTTGAAGGGGGGGTCAGCCTGTCAGTGCTCAGACCATACGCCGCACACTGCGTCAAATTGGTCTGCATGTCCGAAAGGAAGCCTCTTCTAAACATGATGCACAAGAAAGCCCGCAAACAGTTTGCTAAATTCAAGCACACCAAGGACATGGATTACTGAAACCATGTCCTGTGGTCTGATGAAACTAAGATAAAATTATTTGGTTCAGATGGTGTCAAGTGTGTGTGGCGGCAACCAGGTGAGGAGTACAAAGGTAAGTGTGTCTTGCCTTCAGTCAAGCATAGTGGTGGGAGTGTCATGGTCTGGGGCTGCCTGAGTGCTGCCAACACTGGGGAGCTACAGTTCATTGAGGAAACCATGAATACCAACATGTACTGTGACCTTCTGAAGCAGAGCATGATCCCTTGCCTTCAGAGACTGGGTCGCAGGGCAGTATTCCAACATGATAACGACCCCAAACACACCTCCAAGATGACCACTGCCTTGCTAAAGAAGCTGAGGGTAAAGGTGATGGACTGGCCAAGCATGTCTTCAGACCTAAATCCTATTGAGCATCTGTGGGGCATCCTCATACGGAAGGTGGAGGAACGCAAGGTCTCTAACATCCACCAGCTCTGTGATATCATCATGGAGCAGTGGAAGAGGACTCCAGTGGCAACCTGTGAAGCTCTGGTAAACTCCATGCCCAAGAGAGTTAAGACAGTGCTGGAAAATAATGGTGACCACACAAAATATTGACACTTTGGGTTCAATTTGGACATTTTTACTTAGGGGTGTACTCACTTTTGTTGTCAGCGGTTTAGACATTACTGGCTGTGTGTTGAGTTATTTAACCACTTAAGCCCCGGAAGATTTTACCCCCTTCCTGACCAGGGGGTATTTTGCGATTCGGCACTGCGTGAATTTAACGGACAATTGCGCGGTCGTGCGACGCTGTACCCAAATGAAATTGATGTCCTTTTTTTCCCACAAACAGAGCTTTCTTTTGGTGGTATTTGATCACCTGTGTGATTTTTTGATCATGCGCTATAAACAAAAAAAGAGCGACAATTTTGCAAAAATAACAATATTTTTCACATTTTTTTATATGAAATTCCCCCCCCAAAAAATGTAAAAATCAGAATTTTTTAACATTTTAGGCCAATTTGTTTTATGCTACCTATGTTTGGTAAAAAAAATTGCAAAAAGCGTATTTTGATTGGTTTGCACAAAAGTTATTGCGTTTACTAACTAAGGGAAAGATTTTTGTCATTTTTATTGTTTTTTTTAATGAGTAATGGCGGCGATCTGCGATTTTTTTTGCAGGACTGCGACATTGCGGAGGACAGATCGGACCCTTGACTGACATTTTTGACACTTTTGGGGGTACCAGTGACATTACAACAGTAATAAGTGCTATACATATGCACTGTTACTGTAAAAATGACACTGGGAGGGAAGGGGTTAACTTTATTGGAGAAGGAGGGGTTAAGTGTGTCCCTAGGGGCATGCTTCTAACTGTGATTGGATGTGGCTGTGTGTGTAACAGCACGGATCAACGGTCCTACATAGCAGGACCGTATGATCTGTGCTTTTACACAGGGGAGAGTGACAGGCGGCTTTGTTTACATTAGCCGCCTGCCTTTCTCCCTCTCCACCCGACGATCACGATTGGTCACAGGCGCCAGCTTCTTAGTGAAAGAGCGGGGGCGGGAGCGCGCCTGCGGCGGCGCACGCTCACCCCCTATTGGCTCCAAGGCTAGTGACGTACCGGTACGTCACTTTGCCTGGGAGGGGCTGACCGCCACCGTATATAGTCGGGCGGCGGTCGGCAAGTGGTTAAGGGGACAGAAAACTTACACTGTTATACAAGCTGTACAGTCACTACTTTACATTGTAGCAAAGTGTCATTTCTTCAGTGTTGTCACATGGGAGATGAGCGTAATCGATCCCAGGAGTCAATGCGCCTGCACCAGCCCTGCTCGTCACTTCCGGGGCAGGCGCGTCATTCCCTGCTGAACAGCTTCTGGGCATGCTTAGAAGCTGTGCAGGGATGACGCCCCTGCCCTAGAAGTGACGAGCAGGGCCAGTGCAGGGCATTCTGGGACTCTGACGTCACCGAAGAGGACGCACCGGTTTCAGCTGCCCTCACCTGAGATGGCAGCGCTGGACAAGACATTTTCAAGGTAAGTATTTCTTCTAAAAGGTAAGTGAAACAGGTGACAGAGGCTATTGTTGCTTAAATGCACTAGCCCTGACTGTCCCGGGGGTATTTTAGGTAAAAAAAATTTCAGGGTGGAACTCCGCTTTAAGGAGCAGCAGCTGCTGTGTTCTTAACAACCAAGGCTCATCTGCTGTCAATGGGACTACCTGCTGTTCAGCAGAATGCAACAAAACAAGTTCTGGTTAAAACAATGAAAAAGAAAAAGTGTGGGGGTCCACCCCAATCTATACCAGGCCCTTTGGGTCCAGTGGATGTAGGAAGTCTGCGGGCGGAGGGCTTATCATAATCTGGAAGCCCCTTTACCATAGGGCCCGTAGATCCTAGCCGCCCCCTATGTCAATGAGTATGAGGTACATAGTACCCCTACTGATTTATCAAAAAAGAGTCAGAAGTAAAAAAAACTCACAGAAACAGTTTTTGACAAGTCCTTTATTAACCCCCCCCCAAAAAAAAAAAATAATAATTGTCCCCAAAGAAGATCCAACATCAATCACGATGAGCAGCGGCCGCCAACCTGCACAAAAAATAATCCTGCCAGCCACTGAACTCAATCACTCCTTTATCTCATCACTCGACAAATGACAGGTAAACATGGGGGTGGGGTCACCTGGTGACATCACTGGATGACCCCCGCCCCAATGTTTACCCACCATTCAATTTCAGCGAGTGTCCTGTCATTCAACAAATGACAGATAAACATGGGGGCAAGGGCACCATGGGGCATCTGTCAGCAGATGAGTCATTGTTGTAAAAGACATAGCGGCTAACCGCTCCTTAACAACCAGCACTATTCCGAATGAAATAAAACAAATGCAGAAGATATAACAACAAATAGGTCAATTAACAAATAGATCCCAAAATGAATTCTTCAATTAACGAATCAATCTGCAAACTAAACTAGAGACAATGTTTCGGCATGTACATCTGCTTCTGATACTGCCCACTCCTAGGTGTCTTTGCCATTGTAAAAGTAACATGCACACCATGCCAACACACATATGAATGTGTTAGGTTCTGAGTTTGAAGCCAGAACTGTGGATGGAATTCTAGACTTTTGGGAGGCATGCTTATGTATCTCAAGTTTAATTTGCACTACAGACTGGAATTTACTATTAAGAATCATTTTAGAAGCAGAATTAAAGTTTAGTGAAGGGTTACATTTCTGCCAGGTTTTTATTCCTGTCTTTGAAATTGGAGAGATTTTCCTTACTTCCCCTCCCTTTGCTGCCTGTCAATAAATTCCCAAGACAGGAAGGCACAGACAGGAATTAAAACATTGTCATAAGCTCCAACCCTTCCTACATAGAGTTTGTTTACTTACTTATCTCTAAATCTGCAGGCACTGTGGTGATAGTCATCCTCAAAGCTTACAAGAGGAGTGAAGTTGTTGGCTGCAATTTAATCTCCCTGAGCCCTTACACTGCAACCAGGAACAGGACCAGGACATTAACAGTAGGGATGATCGAACTTTTGAAAAGTTCGGTTCGACCAGAACACCCGAACTTCCCAAAAGTTCGGGTCCGGATTCCAGAACCCCATTGAAATCAATCTGACCCGAACTTCGGTAATCAGAAAACACCATTTTGAAGCCCTAAAACCCAATAAATGCCAGTAAAAAGTGCCTAGGGTTCTGGGTCATGCCCCAGGGAGTATTAATCACACAAAAAAAAGTTCTTAAAAATTGTCGTTTTTGATAGAGAGCCAATTATTGAAAAAATTATTGGGAAAAAAAATGAGATTTGTTTGGATTTAGTGTCTGGGGGGTCTAAAAAGTGTACCTGCGAAGTTTCAGCTCTGTAGTATGTCCAGAACCAGAAAAAAAGATTGTTTGTCTTAGAATTGCAGTAGAGCAGGGATAGGCCTCCGCTACTTTCACACCTGGCCGTTTTTGTTGCAGGCGTTTATTGGGCTTTTTGTGGACGTCTTTGGAGGCAGGCATAACATCTGAACTTCTGTGTAGGGGTATATATACACACACACATATATGTATATATACACATACACACATATAGGTGTGATAGGAGCGGAGCCACATGCCTGAAAATAATTTCATTAGCGCAGGCATAGGGTTCTGCTACTTTCACACCTATATGTGTGTATGTGTATATATACATATATGTGTGTGTGTATATATACCCCTATACAGAAGTTCAGATGTTATGCATGCCTCCAAAGACGCCCAAAAAATGCCCAAAATAATGCCTGCAACAACACACCTGGGCGTTTTTGTTATACACATACACACATACAGGTGTGATAGGAGCGGACCCACATGCCTGCGTTAATGCCTGTGCAGTCAGAGTCAGTTCACACTACACTACACTATGGTCACCCTGACACTTAACACTTTCCCTACAGAAACTAGATTATTGAATCTAACTATAGTGGAAAATGGTACCCTAACTACACTAGATATCCCTTTCCTCACACTAATAATTGCTAAATGACACTTTTGAAGCAGGAGTAACAGAACTGCTTCCACTCTCTTCCACAGCCCCTGTATTACAGTGCTAGAGATTTGGCGGGGCTATGTTATATACTGGAGGGCGTATTCACTACTGATTGGCCTCTGGACCCCCTAGTCACTCCAATCACATTCCTAGCATCCTCCTGCCCCCTCAATTGGCTTTTACTAATGTTTCTGGTCCAATCACGGGCTTTTAAAGCCCAGTTCCTGTCCCATTGCATTTTGGTCGGTTCTGGTTGCGGAATTCCGAAATTTTTCCACAAAATGTTCGGAATTCGGCCGAATTTCGAACAGTCGATGTTCGGGTCGAACCGATGGTCTACCCGAACCGTTCGATCATCCCTAATTAACAGTACAAACACCTTTAATGTTAATGGATTTTAACCTGAACACTTAGACAGGCCATACTGTAGATAATATGATTTTCTTTTCTTTCCACTTCGGGTGGAAGGAAAGAAAATCAGTGAATTCCTGAATCAGCATAGTTAGTGTTGATGGGGGAATGCCTCCCACTGCGCTATTGTATTCTGACAGCAATGGACGAGAGGAGCATTCCTGGCTGGCAGAACACAATGGTTACTGCTAGCCACCTACAGTACCTGTTTGTGGAATAAACGAACATGCTGGCCTAAATATGGATCGAAAAATTGGCCGGTCCTAGAAGAACAGTCCTAATTTGTATCTGTGTATGCCTGGCTTAAATGAGAATTAACTTTAAAGAAGCTCAAACCTCTAAATCCTGATATAATGTTTCTACGAGAGAGAGTAGCAATTCTGATGAAAAATATTTGTCTTTTAACTAGTGTTGAGCGAACACGGACTGTATTATTCGTGTTCGTACCGAATAATTGGATTTTTTGTACCCGAACATGGACACTTTACTGTATGTTCGGGTAAAAATCCGTGTTCGGTCGTTTTATTTCTGGGTTTTGCATGCTTTGGTGCTCTTTTCATGGCGGGCTTTCAACAGCCAATCAACAATCGTTTAACTGGTGTGCCTTAAGCCATCCCAGTCATGCCTGCAAATGTCTCAGTAGCTGTGATTGGCCGTCTGAAGCATGTGACCAAGTCTTTATAAGTTCCAGGCAGCCGCAGCGTCTTCATTCTGCTGCTTAGATCAGGGACAGAGCACACATCAACGTGCTGGCTGCTGATTAGGGAAAGACAGGCAGGAAAAAAACATTTGTGTCCGGATAGAATTGAGGGACAGGTCGGAGTGTTTAGGCAGGGCGAGTTGTAGGCATTTTAGGGATAGAGTCTGCTGAATTATAGGGTCAGTGTCTTCTACAAAGTACAATCGATATTGCTGTGTGGGGGGTGGGGTGACTCTGCACTCAATCCTGATCTACGATCTCTTCTCAATCCTGTTAGGGAGAGGCTGCTGCTGCTGAATTTTAGGGAAACTGTGTTCTACAAACTACAATCGATATTGCTGTGTGGTGTGGGATAGGAGATAGGCAGGTGTCAGTGATCCACATCCATTTTTCTGTGTGTGAGCTGCAGTGTACACAATCTTTTTGGGCTGCAGTGAACACAATCTTTTTGGGGTGCAGTGAACAACGTCCTTTTTGGGGTGCAGTGAACAAAATCTTTTTGTGGTGCAGTGAACAAAATCCTTTTTGGGGTGCAGTGAACAACATCCTTTTTGGGGTGCAGTGAACACAATCTTTTTGGGGTGCAGTGAACAAAATCCTTTGTGGGGTGCAGTGAACACAATCTTTGTGGGTTGCAGTGAACACAATCTTTTTGGGGTGCAGTGAACAACATCCTTTTTGGGGTGCAGTGAACAAAATCCTTTTTGGGGTGCAGTGAACACAATCTTTTTGGGGTGCAGTGAACAAAATCCTTTTTGGGGTGCAGTGAACACAATCTTTTTGGGGTGCAGTGAACAAAATCCTTTGTGGGGTGCAGTGAACACAATCTTTGTGGGGTACAGTGAACAGAATCTTTGTGGGGTGCAGTGAACACAATCTTTGGGGGGTACAGTGAACACAATCTTTTTGGGGTGCAGTGAACACAATCTTTGTGGGGTGCAGTGAACACAATCTTTTTGGGGTGCAGTGAACAAAATCCTTTTTGGGGTGCAGTGAACAACATCCTTTTTGGGGTGCAGTGAACACAATCTTTTTGGGGTGCAGTGAACAAAATCCTTTGTGGGGTGCAGTGAACACAATGTTTGTGGGGTACAGGAACAGAATCTTTGTGGGGTGCAGTGAACACAATCTTTGGGGGGTACAGTGAACACAATCTTTTTGGGTTGCAGTGAACAAAATCCTTTTAGGGTGCAGTGAACACAATCTTTGTGGGGTGCAGTGAACAAAATCCTTTTTGAGGTGCAGTGAACACAATCTTTGTGGGGTGCAGTGAACACAATCTTTGTGGGGTACAGTGAACACAATCTCATACTTCTGAAGATTTGAGGGTGCTGCCTGTTCCATACTCCTCCTCCTACTGCTCAACCATCCTTTTAGGGGTACAAACAATAGTAATTGGGGCCTAGTGTGGTGGTGTACGTGTGAGATACATACACTTTCTTTTTGATCATATTTTCTATTCCGCTATTCAATTAAAACCTTTGGGGATCAATTAAATTGCGTGATAGTCTGTGTCGGTACGTGTGAGATCCACCTTTCCAAGTTTTTGGGGTTCATCTCATACTTCTGAAGATTTGAGGGTGCTGCCTGTTCCATACTCCTCCTCCTACTGCTCAACCATCCTTTTAGGGGTACAAACAATAGTAATTGGGGCCTAGTGTGGTGGTGTACGTGCGAGATACATACACTTTTTTTGATCATATTTCCTATTCCGCTATTCAATAAAAACCTTTGAGGATCAGTTGAATTGCGGGATAGTCTGTGTCGGTACGTGTGAGATCCACCTTTCAAAGTTTTTGAGGTTCATCTCATACTTCTGAAGATTTGAGGGTGCTGTCTGTTCCATACTCCTCCTACTCCTCATCCATCCTTTTAGGGGTAGAAACAATAGTAATTGGGGCCTAGTGTGGTTTTGTACGTGCAAGATACATACACTTTTTTGGATCATATTTCCTATTCCGCTATTCAATAAAAACCTTTCTAGGGCAAGATCTTAAATTACAGAAATATGAGGAGACCGTCAAATAAGGGCCGTGGCCTGGGTCGTGGTGCTGCTGGTAGAGCTCCTGTTGCAAGGAGAGGACGTGGTCGATCTGTGCCAGCTACACGCACAAGTGAAACACCTTCCTCAAGTGTGAGTAGGCGACAGAACCTGCATCAGTATTTGGTAGGGCATCATACGCCCCTAGAAGTGATGAGGCCAGAACAAGTGGAGGCGATAGTAGATTGGTTTGCTGCTGACAGTGCCTCCAGTTCCTTCACATTGTCTCCCACCCAGTCTACTGCAGAAAGGTCACAGTTGGCACCTGCAGCCGATGTCCAACCGTCTTTCACCTCACCCCCTTGCAAATCAGGCAAGCAGTCTGAGCCCCAAGCCATACAGCAGTCTCTTCTTCTTTTTGATGACTCTGTCAGCAGGGTTTCCCAGGGCCATCCACCTAGCCCTGCCCCAGAAGTGGAAGAGATTGAGTGCAGCGATGCCCAACCACTTATTTCTCAAGATGAGTACATGCAAGGATCATCGCAGCACGTCTCAGATGATGACAAAACGCAGGTGCCAACTGCTGCGGCGTTCAGCATTTTGGAGACCGACAAGGAGGGCAGGGGTGAAGACTGGGTGGAAGATGATGTGGAGGACGATGAGGTCCTCGACCCTACATGGAATGAACGTCATGCAGGTGACCTGAGTAGTTTGGAGGAAGAGGCGGTGGTCGCACAGAGCCACCAGCACAGCAGAAGAGGGAGCAGGGTGCAGAAGCGGAGCGGCCGTGCCCTAGACACTACGCCCGCTACTGCCCAACGCAGCAAGGGAACGAGCGCACCAAAGTCAGCTCAAAGGAGTTCTCTAGCGTGGAAGTTCTTTAGAAAATGTGCTGATGACAGGACACGAGTGGTTTGCACCCTGTGCAATCAGAGCTTGAAGCGAGGCATAAACCTTCTCAACCTGAGCACAACCTGCATGATCAGGCATCTAAGTGCAAAGCACGAGCTGCAGTGGAGTACACACCTTCAAAACCAAGAAACGTCTCTGGCTCATCCTGCTTCCTCTTCTGCTGCAGTCTCGGCCACTCCAGCCACATCTGTAGTGATACCGGCACCTGCCACCCCGCAAACAGATGATCTGTCAGCAACACCACCACCTGGGTCACCAACAACCATCTCCACAATGTCCCGTGGAAGCGTTCAGCTTTCCATCTCCCAAACACTTGAGAGGAAGAGGAAGTACCCCCCTACCCACCCGCGATCCCTGGCCCTGAATGCCAGCATTTCAAAATTATTGGCCTTTGAAATGCTGTCATTCCGTCTGGTGGAGACGCACAGTTTTAAAAACCTTATGTCGGTGGCTGTCCCACAGTACGTCATGCCCAGCCGCCACTACTTTTCCAGGCAAGCCATCCCTTCCCTGTACAACCAAGTGGGGAAAAAAATCAGGTGTGCACTGCGCAACGCCATCTGTGCCAAGGTCCACCTAACTACCGATATGTGGACCAGTAAGCACGGTCAGAGGCGTTATATCTCCCTAACGGCACACTGGGTAAATGCAGTGGCGGATGAGCCTGAGGCGGATAGCAATTTGGCGCATGTCCTTCCACCACCGAGGATTGCAGGGCGCTTCAGTTTGCCTCCTGTTCCTAACTCCTCCTACTCCGCTTCCTCATCCTCTACCGCCTCCTCATCCGGACAGCGTAACACCTTCACCACCAACTTCAGCACGGCCAGGGGTAAACGACAGCAGGCAGTTTTACAACTTGCCTGTTTGGGGGACAAACCACACACCGCGCAGGAGTTGTGGAGGAGCATGGAACAGCAGACAAATGAGTGGTTGCTGCCAGCGAGTCTCAAGCCCGGCCTGGTGGTGTGCGATAACGGGCGAAATCTCATAGCAGCTCTGGGCCTAGCCGGTTTGACGCACATCCCTTGCCTGGCGCATGTGCTGAATTTGGTGGTGCAGAGGTTCCTTAAAAACTACCCCGATATGTCAGAGCTGCTGCAGAAAGTGCGGGCCGTTTGTGCGCACTTTCAGCGTTCTCACCCTGCTGCTGCTCGCCTGGCAGCGCTGCAGCGTAACTTCGGCCTTCCCGCTCACCGCCTCATATGTGACGTGCCCACAAGGTGGAACTCCACCTTGCACATGCTGGAAAGACTGTGCGAGCAGCAGCAGGCCATAGTGGAGTTTCAGCTGCAGCACGCACGCGTGAGTCGCTCTGCGGAACAGCACCACTTCACCACCAATAACTGGGCCTCCAGGCGAGACCTGTGTGCCTTGTTGCGCTGTTTTGAGTACTCCACCAACATGGCCAGTGGCAATGACGCCGTTCTCAGCTTAACTATCCCACTTCTATGCCTCCTTGAAAAAACAATTCGGGCGATGATGGAAGAGGATGTGGCACAGGATGAGGAGGGGCTCCGAGGGTGGGTTCCTGCACACACAAACGCCAGGGACACAATTGTCCAGCAGGGGCACAGTTCTGGAGGATGAGGAGGATGAGGAGGAGGAGGAGCTGGAGGAGGAGATGGAACCATGTTCACAGCAGGGTGGCACCCAGGCCAGCTCATGGCCATCACTGGTGCGTGGCTGGGGGGATACAGAGGACACGGACGATACACCTCCCACAGAGGACAGCCTTTCGTTGCCTCTGGGCAGCCTGGCACACATGAGCGATTACATGCTGCAGTGTCTCCACAACGACCGCCGAGTTGCCCACATTCTAACTTGTGCTGATTACTGGGTGGCCACGCTGCTGGATCCCCGTTACAAGGACAACGTACCGTCCTTAATTCACTCACTGGAGCGCGATCGCAAGATGCGCGAGTACAAGCGCATGCTGGTAGACGCCATGCTGCTGGCATTCCCATCTGACAGCGGGGCCGCAGTGGAAGCACAAGGCAGAGGAGGAGGAGGTCGCCAACGCAACCAGGGCACCGCCAGCACCTCAGAAGGCAGGGTTAGCATGGCCGAAATGTGGAAAAGCTTTGTCAGCATGCCACAACAAACAGCAGCACCAGCAGCTCAGATGGAACGTCTTAGCAGGAGGCAGCATTTTACCAACATGGTGGAGCAGTATGTGTGCACACGCCTACATGTAGTGAATGAGGAGTCTGCCCCCTTCAACTTCTGGGTCTCCAAATTGGGCACATGGCCTGAGCTTGCCCTTTACGCCTTGGAGGTGCTGGCGTGCCCTGCAGCCAGTGTATTATCTGAACGGGTATTTAGCACGGCTGGGGGCGTTATAACAGACAAGCGCAGCCGCCTGTCCAGAGACAATGTGGACAAGCTCACATTCATTAAAATGAACCAGGCATGGATCCCACGGGACTTTTCCGTACCTTATGCAGAATAGCAATGGATACCGACCTTACCCACCCATTGTTCCATTTTTGCTCTTTCTCACTCTTTTGGGGTGTACCCTCATTTAAAATTTGTGAAAAGAAGTAGTGTTGGCTACCTCGTCCTCCTCCTCAGGGCCAGATTAACGTAGGGGCTATTGGAGCTGCAGCTCCAGGCCCCTACCTTTTATATAGGCCCCGGGTTGGCCATATTCACTGTTACCGCTCTTCTGTCACTTGTAAACACAGAAGTCTGGCTTCTATGCTCGCTTCCCCAGGCAGCACCCTCAGAACCTCCCCACACAGCGCGAAGGCCGGACAAGGAGGGACAGTTGCCGATGCATGGATGTGTTTATGGGCTTCAGAGACAGCATCCCATGTTGAATTAGGCATGCATGGCTGCACCCTTCCTCCTCTGCGTGCATGGCAAGGCACGGCCCTTAAGGCCCTTCAAAATCCTCAGCACCAAGCCTATGATGCTCTTAATCCGGCCCTGGTCCTCCTCCACCGCCGCTTCCACCTACACCGCCCATAGGTGTGCGCAGCCTATTGCATTAAGGTGTGCACCCCAAAGTTGAAATACACATGCATGTGTTTGCCAGCAGGGAGAGTAATGTATCGGGGCCATGTACCTGTAGGCAAAGAGAAATAGAGCAGGTCCGAGGGAGATCTTTCCCATCTCCTCACTGGCAATGCTATGTGCCCTAGGTGATTAGGGTGTGCCCAGGCACACCCGGCACACCCTGTACGCATGCCTATGTCACCGCCACATCCACCACCACCTCAACCTCCCTCCTACTCCATATGGGCCTCGTCCTTCAGAGATGAAGAAGAACATTGTTTTATTTTTCTGTTTTTTTTGTTGTTTTAAGTTATTTCCCTATCCACATTTGTTTGCAGAGCACTTGCCATGCTCTTAATTACGTTTTGCTGCCATTTGCAGCACTCTAGCCCTTTCCTTTGGTGTTTTAGAGCAATTTTAGTGCCTTAAAGTTCGGGTCCCCATTGACTTCAATGGGGTTCGTGTCCGGGAAAAGTTCGGTAAAAGTCCGGGACACGGACCCGGACTTTTTTTTAAAGTTCGGCCGAACCCGTCGAACACGGACATCTAGGTGTCCG